>NC_089845.1:91165360-92367332 GCF_035609145.1 Eleutherodactylus coqui | reverse complement strand
CAATGAAAGTCGTCCGTGTGATTTTCCGCAATGAATAGAACATGCTGCAATTTTCCTCAGCGAGCAGAAAATCGCAGTTGATTTCCACTTGTAGGCAGGGGAGAATCTGTTAACATAGTATGCCTATGGACGGCTATTGCTGTGGGATTCGCGGCGGGTGTCTGACCGCAAATTCCGCAGCAAATATCCGTCCGTGGGCATTTGGCCTAAAGGTATCACATTTTGTTCTATATTTGCTTATGCACAATTTTCATGTATTTTTCTTTTCCTGGCTGTCAAATGTGTCAAGTGACATTAGTCTGTTTCTGTATACGGTGCCGATAGGATAACACTCTTCATTGAGTAGAGCCCACATTTAGGATAGGATAACACTCTTCATTGAGTAGGGCCCACATTTAGGATAGGATAGCACTCTTCATTGAGTAGGGCCCACATTTAGGATAGGATAACACTCTTCATTGAGTAGGTCCACATTTCTAAAAGAAAATATTATATGCTGATATAATATAATCTATAGGGGTACTGATAACTAATTTCTGTCTGCTTTGCTCAGGACTTAATATCATCTGCTTTGCTAGGACTTAATACCATTCAGAAGACCAATTGAATTGCTACCTAAAACTAGAGAATTTTGAAGTCCACCACTGCGAATAACTAGCGTCTGTTACTTTTACATCATAATGACTTTCATAAAAGGCAAAAAATGAAAACAATAGACTGACCCAATGTATTTCCCAGCTGAAAAAAATCTAATCTTGTCGCAGTCCTATATACCTATGACTTGTGTTCACATACTGCACAGTGTCCAACTAAACAGAAAGCTTAATGTAGCTATAAAAACAATTTCAGCTACTTTAAAAGCTTCATAAACTGCTTGTAGATGGAATATATTTTTCCAAGGAATGCAGAGCCTTAAGATGCAGCATGGGAAGTGTTCCTGGAAAAGCCACACGGGTTGTAATCATATATTAAGCAACTTTATGAGAATCATTTTCAGGTTGGCTGGGAACATTTTGATTAAGCCAGCAGTCTTGTGGTCATTGTGTATAAGTCATTGTGCAGCTTATTTTATTTCGGTCCATTTTCTATTGGTCATTTCTTGGAGGCATAACCTCAGAATTTTTAGACTATGAGAAATAGACATTGACTGGTTATTCTAGACCAAGTGTGAATTATATTGTACTGTTATATCTTGGGTGATTAATTCACACATACAAGGCTTTGATAAACATAGCTATGAGAAATGAAGCAATTCTTGTGCAAGTTGCAGTTACATTTCGTTTCATTAACCAGTGTCTAATAACTTAGAGGTCCTCCTAATCTGGCAGTCACAAAATAGGCCCAACATCAGAGTTGGACTGTGACACCTTGAGGCCACCAAAGGAATTGTTTCTGAGGGCCTACCCTATAGCTATGAAGAATATAAGCATTTCCACTTCTAATGAGTTTTACTTATATTACACAAAGATCATAGGAATAAAATAAAGCTCCACGTATGACAGTGAGTTTCTCTTTCAGCTAAGAAGGCCAGTAGGGTAGCACCGTGTTCAGCCCTATTGGCCTGAAGCATTGGAACCCTGAATTCGAATCTGGTCAAGAGCAATACCTGCATGGACTCTGATGTGTTTGCATGGGTTTCCTTCCACAAGCCAAATAGATTGTGAGGGGAGACAATTTATGTACAACAGTGCTGAATATATTATATAAGCAACAGATATAGGTAATGAAATCCATAAATGAATGTTGATGTTCCACAATAATCAGTTAAAAAAAGCCATGTGGCTCTTCTGATCAGCCTACCTAAGTCAACAATATAATTAAATGGGTTATCTGACTTAAAACAATTTATATAGTTTTGAGACACCCAAAGCCATTTCAAAGCAATATACTCACTGTGGCACTAGACTGCTGCTTCGGCACTCTGGTGCCACAGCATCTGACAGGTGATATCACTAGTTCTTCTGGCTTGGTGACGTCCCGTAAACCTGTCACGCAGGATTCTAATATAGAAGCCTCTTCAGAGTTACGGGATGTCAGGCCTTCTTTTCTACAGTGGTAAACAACCCATGTGACCGCCGCAGCCGAAATATATAGAAGACCAGAGCATGCAGTAAGGGAGTATCGTGGCAGCAGAGATGTGGGTACTGGGCTTATTTTTATAAGTAAAATATATGCCCCCACTGCCACCAGTGTAATAATTACTTGGAAAACCTCTTTAATTGATTCTGCTTGATGTGATCAGCCTTGTACATGAAATTAGGCAGTATGCTGAAAATACCAGTGATCACAATGCAACTCTGTAGCGTTAAACTCAAAAAGGTTCTTAAACTACTAAGGGGTACAACTAAATGTGAAAAAGATACAAGTCCTTCAAGTTCAACCCACTATCCTGTAATGTTCATCTAGAGGAAAGCAAAACAGCCCTTAAGACAGTTGCAAACTGGCTTAATTAAAGGGGTTAATTCCCAATGGCTCTTTATTCTAATCTTTGTCCAGATCCAGATCTCATACAAAGTTACAGCGCTTGCATGTGTTTTTATTGAACAATTGCTCATTCTGCCCAACTTGCTCCTCCATTCCTCCCTAATGTGGCGCCTTCCTGATTGGCGGGCGAACATTCAGCCTGTTCACATATGACTGCCAGGCAAAGGAGAGCAGTTGGACCACAAAATCTCCCCAAATCTCTCTTCCTGGCATAGCTAGACTTCTGCTCTGCACTACTTTTCACTTTACAGTATAAGTGCTTTTTACTTCATTGGCAGTTCACAGCATCTGCAAACTTATATAAATATCTCAGCTGCGTGATCAGTTTTTATCCTGAAGTGCAGGCCATACTTTATTATAGCATGCACTACTTCCTGTAGGAAGTATATAGGATATCATGTTATAGAAAGTGATGTAAGCTATAATAAAGTCCTGGAAACAAAGACATGTTCATGCAGTAGGTACATAATATATATATATATATAATCCCGAAGATGCTATGTGCTGCCCATGAATAATGTTCTGTTCACATCTTATTTGATCCTTACGTTGGAGTATGCCCTGGCATATTTCTCGGATGGAAAGCTTACATTGGCCTATATCTATAATTTCCTTAAAAAAAAACAATTTATACTGCATTTGGCTGCATTCGGCATATGGCCCAGAAGCTCTCCCGGGGAATACGCCAATATGTTCAGATAATAATATGTGAACACAGCCAATCACAGAAACTAATGTCATAGTGCAGAGCTGTCACATGTCACTCTTATCTTATTGGATAATATCAGGACAGAAGACAGACGCCACCACCCTGCTCAGTCCTGCTCTCCGGCAGCTCAGGGCTCAGATTACATTGCAGCTTGTCCTGTCCCTGTATGAGAAGCAGGAAGGGAGGGGAAGCAGTAGACACACTGGGGATGGAGCAATGTCATCTGAGCCAAGGGTGGCCAACAGTCAAGAAATTCCTGGATGGTCCGTAAAAATACGGCACTTTTTTCCATCAATAATATTAGATGCTTCCGTTAACTTTTTGAGGCTGTTGGTACTTGAGTGGGTTACTGTGTTTGGAATTATCATCATTTTTTTCAGTTCAGTAGATGCTGGTAATGCATTCATATCAGTATCTGACCTATAGATGTGTTACTTATCATCTTTATCATTCAGTGTGGTTTTCTGATGTGTCGATGCAAAATGTTGTCTGTCAGTGATTTTTAGATATGTTGTCCAGGAAAACAAAAAGTTCAGGTTGGCCACTTTGATCTGAGCATATACATCCACTTCATAACTGAATGGCTGGTGTCAACTTATACCAGTTGTACATATATACTTATATACAGAATATACCAAGTTACACCAGCATGCTCCATATCACCTCCTGGGCACTGCAACTTCACGCCGTTGTCTTCACTGACATTATGATATCTTCCAATTCCGGGCCTCACTGCTGTTGTTAAGTGTCCGATTCCTCCACCAGCAAATCCTGAACTAAGAACATGCTGCTTAGTAGTAGTGATGAGATAACAGCTTGCGCGGAGCCCGCTCTGTGGGGGCTTTCTCCCAAGTGCTGTACTACAGTGACCAGGGGGCCTCTGGGCCCCCCCCCCCCCTGAATTAGGGGCCGTGCCACTGGCTGGTGAAGGTAACCTAGGACAACCAATTCAATAATGAATGCCACATTGATAATGCATTCACAAATTAATTGTTACCCATGCATTTTTTTTTAAATATATGCATTTAATAGGTTTTTCCCAGATTACAATATTAATATAATCAATATTGGATCAGTCATGGTTTCCTAACAGTCAACTGTTTGCAAGGGTCACAGTACTCAAATGAGCACGGCCGCCTCTAGATTGTTTACGCTGCTTTGTACACCTGCACTTACTAGTGGCTGTGCTGGGTATTGCAGTATTGTTGTATTGAAGTGAAGTGCTGCTGATTGTTGGGGGTGCAGAGAGTCAGACCACCACTGATGTCCTAAAGACAGACCATCAGCATTGAAATTCCGTAAATACCCCTTTAAGAACATTAATATTTTCAAGCATGCATATTCATTTCAAGGAGGTCTACAGCGAGGCAGCCGCTTTAATAACATTATTATTCTTACATGTTTTATGCACTAAATCAAAATATAAATTGTTAACACTAGAATGTAGTCTACGTTGTCTATAATATATAAAACATCCAGCTCCTATGATCTAACTTCTAGAACAAATCATTTCTCCTCCAAAGAATAATATTCTAAACAAGTGCATTATGTATCGCTAAGTTGTTTTATAAGAGGAATGTGTATTATAAATGGTAACCTAACAACAACAGTGCTAAACGCGAAATAAATAACTCTCAGTATAATACACAGGACCCAAGAGAAAAATCTCAGCAGGAAAGCGTCTCTGTGCTGCATGACCCTAGATCTATAAATCTTTTTTAAATCAGTCTGAGTGGTGTGAGTGTTGGGGGCTGCACTGCCAGAAATAGCTCTCTTCCTGCAAGATGTTGAAAAGATTACAGCTGCAGAAGAGAAGGGGGGGGGGGGGGGGGGAGACTGGCTGTTAAAGGTAACTAATAAAAGTCCCATTTTGTTGGAAGGCTACAGGAAGTAGAAGCAGCTTTGGCACACGTGTCTATGGTGCTAAATTAACTGTTAACACAAATAATCAAAGTGCAAGGCCCATCAAGGAGCTGGCGCCAGTGAAATGAGGGAGAGGCTAGGTCAGCACTACCTCCAGAGCCGGCATAGCAGGTGGAGACCAACCAGGGACTTGACAGGATGGAAGTGCTTACAAAATACATTGACCAACTGACAGAGGAAAACACCACTGCACTCTGTTTTCCAGCTATTGTATGCTCAACAGTTGACTTGTTTTCTGCTAGTGTTTGTATGTGTGAGTTATTTTTTTCATGTCTGTTGATGTCATGATTTCAAAATGACAGGATAAGTGGATGATTGTTCCTTTTTTGGCAATAATCTTGTGCAGTTCCAATGCTGGTCTGCTGCCCTTCACCCATAGTATTACCCAACAAGGGCCATGCAATGCACTGTGCATGATTAGGTCTTCCACAGATGCAATATTATTTGTAAACATAGGAATATTTAGTAAATACTCGCAGATATAGGCCGCCTGCAGACGAGCGGGTCGGATCCGGCAGCGAGAATTCTCGCTGCGCGATCCGACCCGAGCGCCTGCAGGGACGAGCGCGTACTCACCCGCGCCTGGCGGCCCCGGCTCTTTCATGTTCCGGCTGCCGCGCAGCCGGCGCATGCGCAGACCGGAGCCGGCGGCCGGGTGAGTGCGTGCCCCGCAGAAAATTAGAACATGCCGCGGTTTGTTTGCCGCGCGAGATTTCGCGCGGCCAAACTGCGGCCGTCTGCATAGGAGTGCGTATTTTAATGCACTCCTATGCAAACTTTCAGCTGCGGAAATCCCGCGGGAAATCCCGTGGCGGGATTTCCGCTCGTCTGCAGGCGGCCACAATTGTAGCGTTACAAGAATGCATAATAATTGTTAGATTCATTAGGCTCTTTTATATTGAAAGTGTCAATGTATATACTGGTAAAGGTAAAGTCCCCTGGTGCAAGCACCGAGTCATGACTGACTCTTTGGATGACGTCACATTGTGATGTTTTCTTTGGCCGACTGTTTTTGCAGGGTGGTATAGCATTGCCTTCCCCGGTCATTATTTTACCTGCCAGCAAGCTGGGTACTCATTTTGCCGACCTCGGAAGGATGGAAGGCTGAGTCAACGTTGAGCCGGCTAACTGAACCACACGGGGATTGAACTCACAACCTTCAAGTCAGGAGCGAGAGCTTAGGACTGCATTTCTGCTGCCTTAAGACTCTGTGCCGCACATTGAAAGTGTCAATGTATATACTGGTAGCAAATGCTAAACATAAGGCCTCTTCCAAAGAAGATTATTAATCGTAGAACTGGTTGAAACTAATGGGTGTGTGAGTGGTTGTTCATCAGTATTTTGCACCTGTTACCTTCCCCCATATAGCATTTTCCTCCTGCATGCTGCTGGGAACTAGTCTTGGTACCTTTCTGTGCACCCTTATATCAGTAATGGCCATTTTTCAGTAATTTTGATGTTGTCTATTGGGCCACGGCTGACTGTATTTAAAGCAGAGTGTAGCTGAATTATATCTGTGCTACGGTTATCTTGGAGATGTAGAATCAAAGAAAGGCAAGTCTGAGGGCGTAAACACACGACCATAATTTTGTCATTTTTTGCAGGCATGAAAATCACGCCCACAAAATGTGACGGAACAAAACTATTGATTTAATGGTTTTGTTTTCACTGGCGTGATTCTCGCACGATATTACTATGCGAGAGAAAAGATAAGCCTTGCCCTATCCTTCCCACACATAGTAAGTATACTTGCAAGAAAAGATAGACAGGACCTCTCTTTCTGTTTTGTTTTTTATTCGCACGCAATAACTCGGAGTTTGAAATGTAAACTTTGTAAAAGGTTTCGTCTGAGTTCGCTTGTCAGCATGTATGAAGTCTGTTTCACGGTTCAGCAGTTCTGTCTGAGTTCGCCCATCGGTGAGTATGAAGTTGGTTTCGCAGTTGGGTCTGAGTTCGCCAGTTCGTGGGTGTGAAAGATGGAACAATACTGTAGGGTCTCATCTGAAGAGGTTGCTTTCCTGGAGTAGACGGACTCTCACAATTTGATCAAAATGTGTACTAAGAACCTAAAATCAGTGCACACTAGCATATTTTGGGGCCATGTGTCGACCATGTAATTTCACAGACAGCACATGGCTGCATTATAGTCTATGAGGCCATATACGTGGACATTTTTTCACACAGACCCATAATCCGCATGGAAAAAAAACTCATTCCATGTCCTACAACTGTGTTTCATTGACAAGAAATACGTAGCATATGCCAATGGAAATGAATGTGCCCTGCCCGTGTTCTGTACAATGCGAGTTGTGCCACTCTCAGTTACGGCTCCCATGTTTCCACAAGCAGCACACTCTTTCCTCAAGGTGCTGTTGCTGCTGGTGGTGGAACTGCTGCTGCTCTCATTCTCCTCTTTCTCCCAAAAGAACATTTTCTAAAGCGCTACAGCTTTTCCTTGGATAAGGCCCACGCTTGGCTGTTCTGTTCACCTGGCAGAATTTGTCCTTTGCAACCTTTATGACGCTTTACAAACAAGCAGCATACCTGTCGTCTTGCATAGCAAAATGCTTGATAGCTCTACAGCTGTTCCTTGGAGTAGGCCCATGCTTGAGTGTTGTGTTCATCTTGCAGAATTACTCCTTGTAAAATTTATGACAATGCTTTTAAAACAAGCAGCATCCCCTGCTGTATTGCATAGTGAATTTTTTGGTAGCTCTACAACTGTTCCTTGAAGCCAGCCTGTGCTTAAGTATTGTGTTCACCTTGAAGAATTTGTCCTTGTAAAATTTGTGATATTGCTTTTAAAACAAGCCGCACACCCGCTGTCTTCCTTGACCTTCTTATATGGGCCTTTTTTTGTTTTCACTGACATCCATGTGCTACGATTGACCTCTATACCGCTGTATACTATTTTGACCATTTTTTCTGATGAGGAGCACAGTGTTCCCTTGATGTGTTGTATTCCCCTGCCATTTGGGGAGCTTCAGCTGCATTAGGGACCTTCTGGAGGGCAAATTAGGCATCCAATTTTTACTCCCGTTGACTTTAAGGGCAGTCGGCATGGGCCTTCGTAATTCAAGATGATTTTCAAAAACACACCCCAATACTAACACAAACGGATTATTCCACTAATCGCTCATCACTACTGACTAGCCCCTTCAAGGCTCTTACAGCAAGGCACATGAGTATTTCAACAAATCATTAAGCCTCTAGTCTTTGGAGATGTTAAATCCTAAAGAAAAGTTAGTTTGTTATAATTAACATAAATGAATTTTAAAATTAATATAAGGCAGCACAAACCGGTCTAAAGGCCCTTTTACACACAACAATTATTGATCAAAATTAGCTCAAAAGCCATCTTTTGAGCGATAATCGTTGCTTGTAAATGTGTGCCCATCGTGCACTTACCCTGCACTTTTCGTCCATCTCATTTCAGCTCAGCTTAAAATCTGTTGTCCCTGATAAGAGGGACCGCACACTGAGTTCTTTGCAAGCAGCACTGATAACATTCTTTCAGCTGCTGTCCTGCCTGAGAACAATAGCAATGTATTTAGAGAACAATAGCGATGTATTTAGAGAGCAGACCACCTGCTGTTCTCTAAATACATGCAAATTAAGCTAGTTAGCTACTAATGTGCTAACTAACCTATTAGTAGCTAATGCAAAATGATCGCTCCAAACAGTTTCTGATGAATTTTGAGTGATCATCTGTGTGTGTAAATGGGGCTCAGCAGGTAGTATTGAAAGGCAATGCGAATATAAAATGCAAATTTTGGTTAAAAGTATAAATATAACATTTAGTTTTCTGGTCCAAGGTATTCCATAAGATAGTATACGGAAGTTGGAAGAACAGAGAACAAGGATGAGTTGGTAGACAAAGCTTAGAGAGATGACAGAAAGCAAACATCGGCTAACACAGCAAGTTTTCAATTTCTAGCCTGCCACAGACAAAACATGAAATGATGAAACCAAGATTTCCCTACAAGACAATAATATTATAATGACTCTAATAAAGAAATACAACAGGCTTTCCAACCCACAATATCCATTTTAGTGGAAATTTGGTATATGGTCAGCAAACAATTTGCACATAAAAATGAAGGTCCTTGAGTATTAAACCCTTAAATTTTATGCAGCTCTGTTCTGCACGTTTGGCTCCATTATGCACATGTATTTGTACTGTACTGGAAAACTGAATTTCTATGTGCAGACGTTCCCCATTTGAAAATACATAAAATGCATAGCAGATAAAGCTGCCAGATGCAATTAAAGTAACTGACTCCATGAGAAAGGCTAAACTTAGAAGCAATTTAAGGCAAATTTAGAAGGGTTTCCAAGTTTTACACACTGAGAATTTGGGTTTTTCAAATCTCCCTGTTTAAGTTTGGGCTTTCTAATGGATACATCCAGAACAAACTATGGCATGTTGGAGTAAAGCATAACTTTGTCCTGTTGTACAAAATTTTTCTTTCAATGTTGGGCACATTAGGTCTATTTTGCATAGATTGCAGTGTATAACACTATACATAAGTGTAGCCGGTATTATTGTATCTTGACGCCACCGAAAGCTAGGGGCTGACCTGGATTTGCAAGACTTAACATCCTCTAGCAAGTCCCTAGCTTCTGATTGGCAGCCAGGATTCAGCGCCAGGGACACTGTAATCCCCATTACTCCAGTCTGTGATGCAGTGTGCGAAGCGGCAGGGTGACTCTCATCCCCATTGTCCCAGCAGGGGACCAACAAGCTGGCCAGCCAGTCAGCTTGCCGGGCCCAGGGTCTGTGTCCCCGGGCCCCCGTCGGCCGCTAGTGACATGCGAAGAGAGACGCCGGGGGTGAGCAAAGCGCCACGACCAGGTCATCACACAGCACTCCGGCGTGTAGCACACCGACAACAATGCAGCCAGGTGCCTGCAGGAAGGCACAGCAGCACCAGAACTGACGGAAGTCGCGGGGATGCAAGCGGCGCAGACACCTGTAGCTCCTGACACGGCAGTCCACCGGTCAGGGAGAACACCAGCGACAGTGTCAGCAGATACGCCTGGAGCCTGCAGGGAGGGTGAGGTACCTGCCCGCCAGAAGGGAGAGGCCAGAAGTTGAATGTTGACGCCGGCAGGAGGACACACTGCCAACCGGAGATGCAACAACAGCAGCGGCCGGATTGCACTTCTGAGGTGATACACCGACATAGCCCACAGTGCTTGACTGCCAATCGGAAGCTAGGGGCTCAACAGGGGGCGTTAACTCCTGCAAACCCAGATCAGCCCCTAGCTTCTGGTGGTGTCAAGATACAGTAATACCAATGTAACTACCAGGATAGCAGGCATGGTAGCTGCTAGGGGCCTAGGAACTATGAGTGGGTCATCTCCACTGAGACGTTAGGTACAGTTATTGATGGGAGGGTTCTTGCAAAATTGAATGTTGCGCCAGTCCAAGAGTGGCTATTTACACCCCAACTGTATGCGGCTGGGTCATCATTATGAGCATTATATTTGTACTTTGCCATCATTATTTGTTTTTTCTTCTGTACTGTGATGTCTTATATATATATATTGTAACATTTGTGCATGCCTTTTCCCTATGCTATAATATAATTAATTGCATTAGCCCTGTACCGTGGAATTACTATGAACATTATTAGATTACTGTCAGCATTTTCCTTGCACTGAGACTATACTGTGCACCATTATCCCTGAACACATTATATCACTGAACACATTATTCTACTACTGTTACATCACAGTGCACATGATTCCTGAGCTGTAACTTCATTGTGTTAATTATAGCTAGGAATAGTGTGACTGTGGTAGAAGACAACTGAGAAACTGGAAGCTTGAAGTAATTCTTGTTTTGTAATAAATAGATTCGGAACAAAGAGATTTTGACTGCGAATAACCAGTGCGTTTTAACAACCAAAATATCTTCTATACTGTCTAGGAATTATACTTGAACAGTACACTGCTCAATCAGGACAGTATAAGCTCTTTTGATCAGTCCATTCATATCATTGTCAGCAATGTGGATAAATCAGAGTCTCCTCAATATTTAGAGTCTAATAATATAGCCTCTCTTAGTGGTTCGGCTGGCCCACACAGCTTGGGGAGTACTCTCCAGTACACAGCAGGACAAATACAGGCAGTAACCATTCCAAGCTCAACATTGAGATGGTCAACCACTTGGCAGTTATACTGTAGTTCTGTCTTAGTTGTTTTTAATTGTGCACACTATGGTCCTAACCTAGAGACTGGTCTCTACTTATACTTGCTATTTAAGTTCAGCCACTACATAAGCACCATTGGCTATCTCTGGGAATTTTCCAGGTTCCCAGAAGTGATGTATGGCATCTCTGCTTCTTTCTCTCCAGCAGCTCAGACTTGTCCTCTCTGAAATCACTGGTCTAAGTACTTACTGAGGGTTTCTTCTACACTCTCAGTAGCTGGCCCCTACTACCAGCAGGGTAGACTTGGGGGAGCCGCTCTCACTCCTCCTGAGCTACTCCAAAACCAACCAGTTCTCTCAGAGTGCACTCCACAAAAAACGTTTCACTCCTTTTCTGTCAGTTGATTGGAAGACCACTTCTTACACAATTTGGCCACTTTTGACAGCTATAACAATTGTTTGTGAATTTTCTTCACACATCTCAACAGGATAGCCCCCTTAGAATGGCATAGTAAATATTGTTCCATTGGGACTAGCTATTACTTATCCTATCATGTAAGTGGATGGTTGGTTCCATAAAGATGAGCTACTATTTATTTTATTATCCACTATTGATTAAGTGGGCAGTTAGTTAGCCCTAGATAGAGAATTTGGATTTAGGTATTCTAGCTGGATTCATTTAAGGTAGTCTTTAAAAATATTCCAATAAAAGTCATGTATTAATTCATTAGAGGATCCAACTAATGAGTTTTTTTCCCTTTTTGGTTTTTGTTCTTTTACAATAATACTACCCAATGCTATTCTAAGAGTCTATTTTTACCTCTTTTCTCTCAGTTTTGCAAACAATCATTATACAGTGCCCATTGACGTGAATGACTTGTCTGTGTAATGCAGGGCTGGTTAGGTCCTGCAGAGCAAGAGATGCTCTTATTAACCACATACTCAGCAGCGCACCTGCTGCCAATCAGTAAAACGTCTGGTGGTCTTGACCTCTGGATACTTCCATGAACAGAAGGTTAAAAAACTTTAAACTTTGCACCCTTGTAAGTCAATGTCAACAAGTTGTGGCTTTAAAGGTTCCACAATCAGTAGAGGTACGTAACCTTTTGATACTATTCTTTAGTGTGCACATGCATCTATGAATTTCATGCATTGAACTTATTTTTATTACTGTAAATATATATCTGCAATGAAAATCCACCCCCCACCCCCCTCCATTTAAAATTAAGTTTATTTGCCAAAAATTCGGGAAACCTTTAACTGTTTACAAAAAAATCAATCAAAAAAGAAGAATTTAAATTGCTCAACACAACTAATATAACACCTTGTTCTCTGAATTCATCACAAAATGCCACTTTTAATCAATACTCAGAATTATTCAACCCAATGAACAAAGTCTCTCATAGGAGCACACACATTTGCAAAACAATGGTTGTCTCAAACATATCTGATGCAACTAATCAAGGGCTTCATTAGTTGCATCAGGTGTGCTTGAGATGAAACTCATCAAATACTTGGACTGACCAGGGCTTTGTTGACCATGACATTTGATTGTGTGTTACAAATATGGCTGTCAAGAGAGTGGTCCAAAACATTAGGGGAAGAAATCACTGTTTTTGCACAAACAAGAAAAAGGATATAAAAAGATAGCAAAAGTACTGAATGTTCCTACAGATGAAGTTAGAAGCATAGTTCACAATTTCAAAGTTAAAGGAACCCTGGCTACACTACCTTAATGTGGCAGAAAATGCCAGCTATTATCAGTAGCCACTAGATTTCTGAGGCGGCAGATGGTTGAAAACCCTTAAGTGATTGCAAAAGATCTGCAACAAGTGGCAGCAAGCACTGGGGTTTCATTTGCATACTAAGGCGCATACTAAACACTGAAAGTCTTCATGCCTGAACTCAAAGACATATACCTCTACTGACCCAAAAGTACAAGAAAAGTTGACTCCAATATGCTCAAAACCATATAAATAAGCCACATAAGTTTGGGGATTCTGTTTTGTATAGCAATAAAAAAAAACTGGAACTTTTTGGGCCTATGGATCAGTGGTATGTTTAGAGAAGGTAGAAGTCTAGAGAAGAAGCAAACACTGAAAAAGAACACTGCCTACAGTGAAGCATGATGGTGGCGTGGTGATGCTTTGGGCCTGCTTTGCCTCCTCTGACACTGAAAACCTGCAGCGTGTGGAAGGCAAGATGGATTCAATCAAGTATCAGAAAATTCCAGAAGAAAATTTCATGCCTTCTGTGAGAAAGGTGAAGCTTAAGCGTCACTGGACCTTCCAAAGCGATGATCCTAAGCATATCACAAAGTCCACCAAGGCTTGGTTTTAGAATATGTACTAGAAGATTCTGGAGTGGCCTTTACAGTCATCTGACTTGAGGAATAGGCTAAGGTTCCTCAGGATGCTGGTGTGTGACTGCGCATTATGCTTGCATCAAGTCAGAACAGCAAAAGGGTGTTCTATTAAGTCAGTGATTCCCGACCGGGGTGTCCCGAAAGGCTGCCAGGGATGCTGCAGCTCTCTGGTTGGAAATCACATTGGTATTATTGTATCTTGCAGCCACCAGGACGTCCTGGTGGAGACAAGATTGAAAGGGGGTTGATGCCCTCCGATGCCGATTGGCCGCCAGCTTTCTGCTCATCATCAGGCTCATAGGTCCTGTCAGTCAGTCAGAAACTTGGGCACCTGGGTGTCGAGGAAAGCAGCAGTGGCGTTGAGAGAGGTGCAGCTGCTACAGGAGCAAGGTGAGCAGTACAACACACCAGCCTCGCTCCCGGCGGCAGTCCTGTCCCACCTCCGCTCCCCACTGTCACACGGCATTTTACTGGGGCCGCCGCCAATCGTCTCCCAACTCCGTTCCCCCCTCTCACTCTCCCCTTTACTGGGGCCGCTTCCGCAGGCTGTCCTCTCCCACCTGCTGTCCCTGCTGTAACTCCGGCCATCTCCCCTGTACTGTCCCCTCTCCCTTTGACTGTCTTCTTCCCCTTACCAGCCCTGCTGTCCGTGTCCACATGTGCTGCCACTGGGCCCACTGTCACTGTCCCCGTGTCCCCTGTAGTGGTGCTGCAATAGGTTTAGCTTTTACTACAGGGGCCGCAATAGAGTTCACTATTACTACTGGGGTCACCTATTACTACCGGGGCCGCAATAGGGGTCACCTATTACTGCCAAGGCCACAATAGGGGTCACCTATTACTGCTGGGGCTGCAATAATTGCTACCGAGGCCAGTGGGGGGTCACCATTACTACCGGGGCAACCAATATAGGTGGTCGCCATTACTACCAGTGCCACCAACATAGGGGGTCGCCATTATGACCGGGGCCACCAATATAGGGGGTCGCTTTTACTAGTGGGGCCACCAATATAGGGGGTCGCTTTTACTAGTGGGGCCACCAATATAGGCGGTCGCTTTTACTAGTGGGGCCACCAACAGCGGGGGGGGACACTATGACTACATGGGGCGAATTAGTTGTGGTATTTATAGTAGCTGTAGCAGCAAAGCGGATGAGATTTTGAAAATCATCCACACGGTGTGAAAACATTCTGTACAAAACCTGTTTGGATATTGACAACTGGTGCAGAATTTAATTCCATAGGTCACGCGGACAGCAAGCGTGGGATTCGGCCTAACTTACAAAGCAATTTGAATACTTTTGATTGCAACTATATATTTCTATCAACTAAGCCTACATAGCATTTCTTGTAATCCTACTGCAACTTTGCAATGAAGAGAACAAGTAAAGGCCCATTTAGACGGCACGAATGTCAGGCCAACTATGCCCGGAACTCGTCCCCACACATACTCCCTCTTGTAATGCTGCATAGGAGCTAGTATCACTGGCTCACAGTGGGGTGGCTGCAGGAGATATCTGTCCCCACGCTCCCACGCTCCTCTCCATTGACATAACATAGTGGCTGTTCAATACTGAACAGCTGCTATTTACACTAAACAATGAGCGATCAGCTCATCATCCATCATTTACGCAGCATAAATGATGGACGATCAGCTGAATGCTGATCGTTCAGTGTGAATAGCAGCCATTAAGTATTGAACGGCCGCTATGTTAAGTCAATAGAGAGGGGTGGGGAGTGCGAGGAGTGAAATATCCTGCAGCCTCCCCGCTGTGAGCCAGCGATACTAGCTCCCAAGCAGCAGCACGAGAGTGTGGGCATCGTTTGCCCGACATTCGTCCCGTCTAAATGGGCCTTTAGTAGTAAAAAAACAACCACAGAACATAACCTGTGATTCTGGTAGACAGGACAATCATGTAAAATGCATAACATTTCTCTGTTATATGTATTTATAAACACAGGTGGGGACATTTATCTAAAACTGGTGTTTTTCATACTGGAATTTGATTTTAGAGCATCCTGTGCTACCTGTTCTTCACTTTTTGAGGTCTATGGCGTGAATTACAGTAAATTTAAAAGGCCATGGCTGACTCCACCCCCTCCTGCAAAGCCCTGCCTACTTTTAGCCTGTTTATTTTGTAATATTAGAGTAAATTTGAAAGACATGGTTGACCCCCTCCCCTTCCTGCAAAACACTGTGCCATGTTTAGCCAGTTTCTGGCATAAATTATAGTGAATCTGAAAGGCTGTGGTTGACCCCACCCTCTACCTTCAAACCTGCCTATATTTTTACATAACTGAAAAGGGGGTGTAAAAAAAAACGAAAGGTCAGAACTTTTTCTGCAAGTGGGACTTGCGCAAAAATGTTCAACATTTCTATGCCAGAATTCTGGGAGCAAACCTGTTTATGCATTTTCCCTAATTTTCTTGAACATTGCAAAGGCTACTAACTCCAAATATAATATAAATGTCTTAATTATTTACAATAAGGGGTTCATATCAACATGAAATGTATTCTGCTTTGATGATTCAGATGTGTTAGCAATCAGATGAATAAAAGTATTTCCAGAATAACACAAGGGCAGAAGACTATGTAACAACAGGAAACAATGGAGACAGAAAGCTTACCTGTGGTTTAGCTCAGCTAGTTAAAATCTAGAATAGAGAAAATAACTGAAATAAAGGAAATGGATACCTAGATGAATAATAAAACACAATACAACTCTCGGATTAGAGCAACCACCCATGTACATGGATTCAAAGGGATTATTAAACATCATCCAAAAGTAAATATGGTATACTCATTTTCTTTAGTACAGAATTATGTATCTATTTCATAGTTGTGCTCCCTTACTGCTAAACTAAGTCATAGCCTACTCAGACCATAAACTTTTAAGAAAAATATCATGTTTTAAGGCGGATGCGGTAAAGAGTGAACAAAGAAGATATTGACAGCTAAAAGACCAACCTGACCAAGTGGAAGCAGCGAACCTGTATAACTCAATAAAAGGTCAGATGTGTCGACATCTGTCTATGGCATGAAATGAAAATGCTAATGGAAGTTGAAAGGTTCTCCAAACCGACTGATAGTTTTGTTTACTTAGCATTTCCTTCGTTTCTGGTAAATAGTCTCCAAGGTGCCAAATCACGTTAATTCACGTCAATTAGTAGTGAACTCTCTAATGACTAAAGATGTTCTATTTAGCAGCCAGATACGGAAACCTATTGGTGCATACTTCAGTACAATAAAGGAGAAATATTAAGGGGGGATTTTTTTCTTTAACTTTTTTTTGCTATGTTTTCTGGGCATACCATCTCTTCAAATTACAGACGGAACCATTCACAAACCCAATGTTTTATGTTATATCAAAAGTAACGCTCAAGAACATTTTAAATAAGGCATTTGTAAACTTGAGCAAAAAAAAAAATCTCTTTTTCTTATTACTAGTCACTAAGAACTCCAAAGTTAACTACGGTCATTTCTTATTTGCATGGCATATAAATATGAGGTAACACAGTTCTAAAATGCTTTTGTTATGCACTAATATTTTATTTTTTCCGATGAGTTAACAAGGTACTGGAGTCAGTTAGTAGTCTTTCGAAGTTATCATCAAACACATTAAGGGCAATAAAGAGTGTTGAGTGAACCCAACCAGGTGAACTCTGTTTTAGGCCAAACTCTGGGCAGTCCATATCGGCTAAACCTACTGAAATATCTCCTTCTCTTTCTCCTCCTCTTTCTCCTCCTCCTCCTCTTAAATAGTGTTAAGTGGTGAAGTTTGGGTTAAGGTCGAATTAGTTTAGACTAAACCAAAGTTTTTGCCCAAAATCGGTGAACTTCCCAAACTGAGCATTTGAAAGGTTCACTCATCACTAGCAGTAATAATAATCAAAACATAAAGTATGGAAAATGTAAAATTATCCAGGAAGAAGAATCATTTATATGCTGTCTCCTCATACAGTGTGTTGATAAGGGAAGAATAAAAAAGAACTCAGAATTCACAGTAACATGCCACCTGCTTAACCTCAAAGTTTTCAGAAGAATTCCATGAGAGAAACCTTGCACAGTGTATGCTGTTGGTTCATTGATACTTTGGAGTTTTTTTGCTAAACTTAAGGCACATTGTGGAAAGGTGTAAACTAGCCTGTTTGTGCTCTGGTATTGGGTTTTACAATATTGGACTTAAAGCAACCCTACAGTTTTGTGACAAAATTTTGTTCCTAGACTGAAGTGGAAAGGATATATATCCTTGCTGTCAATCTTCGATGTCAATGTCTTTTAGATCCGCTGGTTTGGGATCATGTATTCAAGATTTGGGATCATCTGTTCAAGATGGCCACTGCAATGTTCTAGCTACATAATGGACATTGAGCACTACTCTCTGATTGGCTAGCAGTGATCACATGAGCAGTGCTGGTGAATCAGTGAACAGGTATAGTGCATGGCTAGTCTAAAACTACCGATGTACTGTGGGGCATTAGGTAGTCTGAAGATTATGTCGGATATCTTAAATAGCAGAAAACTAGATGGATCAGAGCGACATCAGAAAAAAAACAGCAGATAATATAACTGATCCCTCCAGTCCAAGGACATCATTTTGTCCTGTAGCTAGAGGGTTGCTTTAATAAAACTTTTATTCTTTACATGCCTTTTGGTGTTTATTCTTTACATGCCTTTTGGTACTGGAACCTATCTGGGCTTAGTTTCGCTGCTAATGGTTCAGCGGATATTGTGAAAATAACTGGCATAATGAATTCCACTAAACACCGGGGAAATTTTAACTTAAAATCTGTTTGCCTCTGTTCGAAGGCTGAAACATGGAGGTGGTTAGATCACTTAGCAAGTTAATGACCCCAAACATACATCAAAATCTACCCAGACGTTTTGAAATGGCCCTCTTAGTCACCAGCTTTGAGCATAGTTGATAATCTATATTGTGTAATGATGAGTGTAGGCCACAAATGACAACTCAAGAGTATCAAGAAATCAAAAAGATTTATCCAAGATCCCTCAAGTATTTTCAAACTTGTTAAAGGGAAATTCCTATCTTAGCCAATCATGGTTGAGACAGAAATACTTCTCACTATCCCGCGCCATTGGTGGCCAGTATTATGTTAACAGCTGAATCGGCTGTGCCAGGTGGTTTCCTTTTTTTTAATCAGATCATTTTTATTGAAGTTGTAATTTTAATACGGTACCAGATAATTTCTATGCATTAATATATACATAAGCATAATATACATAAGGCATATCATTATACCCTCCAAACAATTAATTGAAACATAATTATATTTAAGCAGATCATACCCTCACCCATCCCCAATAAAACCTACTTAAACAGACTAAAAAACAACAACATTATGAACTAAGGGCTCCTTCACACTGGCGAGCGCCAGTGATTCACGGCCCGATATCGCACTTGCCACCATGTGAAAGCCCTGTGGATGCGAGGTGTTTTCATGTGTAAACAGCCTCGCATCACTGCGGAGATGAAGGGAATCCTCCCGTGACTGTCACAGCCACGGCAGAAGATCGTGGACTTCTCCCATTGCTTTCAATGGGTGATCTCACAGCTAGATAGAACGTGCTACGATATGTTTCCTGCATCACATCGTGGTTCCATGCAGGAAAACATCGCTAATGTGAATGAACCCATTCAAAAGAATGGGGTTGATATTTGTGCGTCTCATGCAATTTTCACGCCAGAGTGGAGCCAGCCCACTCTAAATTCCATAAACTTTACTACGGTAACTCTATGCAACCAGCATTCCATAGTAACTATCTACTTATTTATCCTTAAATATTTTCCTTCCCATATAAGCAAGCTACGCTATTTTTGTAACTTCTGAGATGCAGAAACAGCACAACTTTCATTCACTTCTATGAGAGTGTAGGAAATGGCATACAGTGGTCAGTTCAGCTATTTCAGGACTACCATTGGCAGAATAAAGCAGAAGGAAGTCAGACAGGATGGGGTTGAGGGAGGTAGTTCTGGAAATAAGTGCAAGTCCCAGAGGTGAGACCTACACCTATCTGACATTTATGCTATTTCCTGTGGATATGCCATAAATGTCAGAGATTGGAATACCCCTTTAAGCATTACAGACCTTTTCTTCAGTGTTGCTATTCTCATTGAGGTTTCACTAAATGATAACAGGGTTGTACCAGAATCACAAGTTATCTCCTGTCCACAGGATTGGGGATAACTTGCTGATCAGCTTCACTACTGAGACTCCCACTGATCCTGAGAACGGGGGTCGTATGTCCCCTGTCCTCCTCAATGCAAGCCTACTACACTTCCCGTTGTAGGAAGAAAACTGAATGAAGCGCTGGTTGCACAAGTGCGCTCCCACTCTATTCATTTTCAATGGGACTGCCAGACATTGCCGAGCGGTAAGCACTCAGATATTTCCATTAGCCCCATTAAAATGAATAGAGCTGCAGCTCTGCATGTTCGTCCAGCGCTCTATTTATTCTAACGTTACTGCAGGAGGTGAGGCTATCCCGCAATGACAGGCAGAGGGGATGCTGTGGATAGCGGTAACTTGTGATTCTGGCACCACACCTTTAATTATGGGGGTGTTGCTTTTTTGAAACCTATATGTGTGTTACTAAAGAGAGACTTTTATGGTTGAAAAAAAATAGTCTGAAAACGAAAACTCTACATTTTACCCCTTTGGTTACACTTGCTGAATGAGCGGTTTATTTTATATTGATTTTAGATCATTCCCATAAAGATTGTGTCTCATTGTGCCCCTGGGACCTGTAGTTTCCAGGAGCACACTGCTGCAGGTGTGGGATGATTGAGATGGCTGGGTATCAGGTAGCAGCTGATTGGGGCAGGGAGCCTGTCAGCAAACAGGAGCCAATCCCAGGGCGCTGGGAGAACAGCCCCCAGTGCCTGCAAATGATAGGCAGAGGCACAGACATCCACCAGAGAGTCCAGAGCAAGAATGCAGACATAGCGCAGCAAGTGCAGAGCAGAGATCCAGACAACAAGCAGCGAGTGCAGCGCAAGCGCGCCAGGGTGTCATGGTAACAAGAACGCAGCATGGGGCGGTAACCCGCCGCGTCCCCAGAACCCAGATAACTAGGGACACGCTCCCTGCGCATGGTAGAGTGTGCCCAGAGCCGGCGCACAGGATCACGGCAGCCAGGGGAGGTCACTAAAACTGGGGCTCTCCTGCGCCACACCGGGAACTAGGACTGGTGGTGCGGGCATGGACACACCGAGAGCTGCCGGACCTGACACTGGGTGTGTATTGCTCCAGTCAGCCAAGCACCACCGGTCTGCTGTATATAAATACCAGCCCCTCTTGCTAGATGGCGCTGGTCATTTACCTTTCTCCTCATCCCTCTCAGAACCCTGGAGTTTGGAGTCATGCATATTTTGCTCGGGGCTACTGCATGCATGAGATTCTGGGTGGGATTCCCTTGTTTGTTGGCGTGAACAGTGTCCTGTTCTGCTTGCACACCATTTTCAATCTGGCGAGCTGTGCCCCTAGGTTCCAGTGTGGGATCGTCCCTATTGGGATGATCGCCTGGTTGCTGGCAGGACTTTCTGTGGTTTAAGTTGTCTTGTTAGAGTGGGACTCACAAGACAATGAGGACCCTTGTCATGGGCTCATGAGCTTAAGTATCTTGGCCAAAATACAAACCAATACCTAATATGTACTTTAGCTATTCCATCTGCTTATGCATGTTGGTATTCTATGTACGTGTTTTGGCATTTGTCAGTCGTTGTTGGATGACTGCTCGCAAGACCCATTTACTGTTCAGTCTGTTTCGACGTTCATTTGTGTGCATTCCCCTTCTATTCGCGTTCGCCCTTGGCGTAGTGTGCATTACGCTCAGGTTGGACGTGACAGAGTGTAGCCAATAATAATACTGGAGTTGATTGTATATACAGTGCTCGTTTGCAGTACTGAGATCCTGCATTCCAATTTAGATCAAGTGCAACATCTGAACAGAGTTTGCTTAAGTTTCCTCCCATACTCAAAAAGCATACTTATAGTACATGTGTCTGAGAAAAGTAAATTACACTGTTAGCTCCCTAGCAGTAGGGACTGATGTCATGTGAATAGTGGCAATCAGTGTACAGTGCTTTGGAATATGTTGGTGCTATACAAGCAATGAGAAATGTATTTAATATATGTGAATCATGTCTGTCGCCAAGTGCCAGAATTTGAAATTCCTCTTGGCAAAAATTGCTTCTAAGGACCGTCCCATGTAAGGTTTCTTAACCTGATCTGACTTTATATCTCCTCCATCTGAAATGGGGAGAAATATGTAAAACAAAACCATTACAGGTTGTTTAGATTACTGCGGTAGATTTTGTCGAGTCTAATTTTAGCTACAATATGTCAAAGATAGGAAATCAAGCACTTAAAAAAGATGTAATACGTTGTATAGTCCTCGGGAGCAGACCGGGTGAGAACTGGACACTGCGCAGCGAGCAGCAATCAAGCACCGATCAACTTCACTCTTAACTCCAACTCTGTGCTACGTCGATATAAAAATATACAGCAGAAATATAAAGTACGGGGAAGAAGGAGGCTTACAAGGTGAAACACAATATTATACTTAAGGTTTGGCAAGTGCACCCCAAATCTTTGATTTCTGTGCAATTAACCAGATCTCAGCATCTCTGGCTCCAGAGAGCCGCAGAGTTTTTGGTTTTATTAGCTATTTCCTTTCCCAGCCGTCAGCAATGCCTTCCATCCTTAAAATGGAGGTGGGGGTGGGAAAGTCTCCGATAATGTTATGGTGCCATAGAAAGACCACAGCAAAACAAGTGCCAGCCAGTCTATTTTTCAAACTGAACACAGAGCTCATATAAACCAGCCTCACGCTTGAATTAAACACGTTGTTGTATTCAGTCATTTACGTGTGGCATAATTAAAAACATCCATCAGTAATTCATCGGATCCCGTAGTGCAGAGACACAAAGTCTAGAAATGTTCCCTCTGTAAGGTTTTAACTTCTTAGGAAATATAAGGAGCTCCATCTTTTAAGGATTTATAGGAGGAATTACTTCTCTAAAAATTTCCTTAAAATTATGAGCAAGAAAAAGGGATCATATGTAAAGAGTTACAATCTATCAATCTGTCCTCAGCTGACTACACACAGTGTAACCTGTCGGATATAATTACATCCGGGTGTATATCTGGCCATATTACATAACTTTATACAGAAACAAGCTATTTTATACGATTAGATGCTGTCCACTGCACAAATGTGCAGCAAAGTGCCAGATTTAATAATGTTGGCCATGTTTTATATATTCCCTAAATACCCCAGTAATCCTATTTCGTTTGTATATTTGCTTTCCAATTTATTCTGTGCAGATCTATCCAGCAATGGTTCTGCCATCTTGCCACCATCTGAGCGCTTTAGAAATGTTATATAGTAATAATTGGGCTACGCTGTACTGATTGCCTAAGGCCTCGTGCACTTTAGCCCTTCATGCAGCGCACAATGCAGTTACATTTCGAGGCCGCTTAGTTCTGAGTAGGTTCTGTTACATCGATTGTTTTCCTTTTGTAGACGCACAGACTTCAGTGCCTCCAGGGAAAAGCTCGGTCGGATGCCATTGCAAGAATAAGTAAGGGAATCCTTTGCAGTTACCTGGATTTTTGCATTGATTATTAATAAAATGCGGAATAATTGAGAAATATAGGTAAACACCGAGGTCTCCTGCAGACGAGCGTGATGTAGTTTTGCTCTGAATGCAGCCCAATCATTTCTTCTCGCAAGTGTTTCTGCGCAAGCATCATTTTTTTCGCTGCTGGTGTGTTCACATCCCACGCCGCTTTTGAACCGGTTCAGCAGCCTAAGTATTTGCCGGTGTTAGCAATTAACAGTGTGAAGTTACACGTGCAATATCGTGCATAGACTTCTATAGGGCATCTCACGTATTTTTTCGGCTGACAGAAATGCGGGTGCGAAAAACGCTCCATGTAAGGGAACCCATTGAAGCCGATAGCTTTTAATGGATGTGGTTTTCGCTGAAAATCTACTACAGGTAATCCCACGTGCAAAATTGCCCATGTGCAGGAATCCTAAGGCTGGCTTCACGTGAACATATTTGCGCACACAATGCGCATTGAGTAGATCCCATTGATTACAATGAGTTCATTCACTTGCGCGTATTTTCCTGTGCATTTCGGTCATCCCAAAAAAAAGGCAGCACACCCTGTTTTCCTTTGTACACCAACGATAACCTTAGAAGTCAATGGGGATGTGCAAATGCATGTGAAATACGCTAGGAGATGTGTGATATGCAGCGTTATTGCATAAGAAAAGAACATATCTTGAACTCATTAGACTAATTAGCCATTTTAATAATAAATTTTTTTTGCCTTGCACTCACAAAAAGCAGTAAAATATACACCGAAGTGCGTGCAAAAAGCAATGTTCGTTCTGCAAAACATGATGCTCATGTGCGCAAAAACACGTACGCTTATGTGAAGCCGGCCTAAACAAGTAACACACAAACAGTTGTACCCTTCTTGCCTTTTATTGAGCACATTGAACAAACCTCCTTAGTGCAGGTGTTAATAATTTCTCAAGGAGCTAATTGGCAAAAGGAGTTGAGGAGGTGAGATTGGAAGTGTGTTTTTCACAGGTGCTTTGCTCATTATATAAAGCTATACAAAGCCTGGTTACTGAAAAATTGTTCTTCTTATATAAGATTGATCAGTGTGAACCATGCCTTGATGCAAATAGCTTTTAGATGACCTCTAAAAATGTGTTATAGAAGTGCATGCTACATTTTATATACAGACTACTTATGCGTAACCACTATATTTCGACATTGTGGTATACATGGCTCTATTGAAATGCAATAATATCGTATTGGGCAATCATGTTCAGTTTGTATTCCAAGAGTTTAAATCTACTGTGTAAGTATACATACAATTTTAGCATCCTGCAACATTCACAAGACAATATATGCAGCAGTCAGGCTTTGTGAAACATGGCTATGCTTCTTCAAATCCCCTTTTATTTACCATGACCCAGTCATTTATTAGTTCCCGGGGCTTATTTATGTCATTTCTTTTTACTTTTATGCTTGACAGAATAGCACCAGGTCATGCCAGCCAGGATCACTATTTGTATGTGCAAAAGGTCTGTACTGAGCTGCTATTTTACTAGTTGTGGTTTACTCCCTGTACAATTCCCGTCATCTTCCTTTGACCTTTCACAGTAACAAGGTGGTTTTAACCACAGGAATGCCACTGAGTGGGTGCTCTTAGTCAAGTGCACTGGGATGATAAACCTACTAAACTGGCCACTAAAGGTAGAGTTCTGCAAAAGCATCATGCATATGTGGAGCAGCAGTTTATTACTGGCTTATTATTTATACAGCTGCAATCATTCAGCTAAAGAAATCCCTCCTTAGGTAAAAGATTAACCTGTAAATATAAGTCAATTAGTTCTCATCATCTGCAAGGTCTTGTAAGAAATATAAAACTTCTTTAAAAAAAAGTCACACCATTTGACCTATTACTACAATCAGAAAGTCACAAATAACATGTGAATAAATGTTGGGTCAGTCAAGCTCTGACATTTGGGTTTAATAGAGACTCGGGGTGTGTTCACATGGGCGAGCGTGATGCAGGTCCATGAAAATCTGACCTACACCACGCTCAATGCGTTTTGGTGTTAAAAACGCATCACCGTACATGTGTTTTTTTTTACAGGCCTGAATAACATTGGATGTGCTGTTAATCATTAGAATGGTTAAAACTCATCGCACTCATATGCGAATCCCATGGCAAGCGACAGTGATGTCATCTTTTTTCATACTCTCATAGGAAATAATTGGCGATTCTTGAGAACAAGAATCAGCCAAGAGCCTCGTTCACACTAACATCATTACACGGCTATTTTGCCGCGATAAAACATCGGCTGAAAATCACAACTATGGAAAGCATTAAATTCCAATGTATTCATTCACATGGGCGATTTTCGGGTGCGTGAAAAAATCATGCCGTCAAAACGTCAAATCGCTGACCGTTTTTAGCATTTTTCTTGCAGTGTCAAAAGATAGGTCTTGACTAGAGATGAGCGAACGTACTCGTCCGAGCTTGATACTCGTTCGAGTATTAGCGTGTTCGAGATGCTCGTTACTCGTAACGAGTACCACGCGATGTTCGGGTTACTTTCACTTTCCTCTCTGAGACGTTAGCGCGCTTTTCTGGCCAATTGAAAGACAGGGAAGGCATTACAACTTCCCCCTGCGACGTTCAAGCCCTATACCACCCCCCTGCAGTGAGTGGCTGGGGAGATCAGGTGTCACCCGAGTATAAAAATCGGCCCCTCCTACGGCTCGCCTCAGATGCGTTGTGAGATAGCTGAGGGACAGTGGTATCGTGTTGGAGCTGCTGTAGGGAGAGCGTTAGGAGTTAGTGTAGGCTTCAAGAACCCCAACGGTCCTTCTTAGGGCCACATCTAACAGTGTGCAGTAGTGTGGAGGCTGCTTTTAGCAGTGTTGCACTTTTTTTTTATTTTGGTATATCGGCCGTGCAGAGCATTGCGCCCTGCAGTAATACTCCAGGGAGAGAATTGTGTAGGCAGGGCCAGAAGACATATATTATAGATTGAATATACGCAGTGGTCCTTTGGAAAAAAATCTTGAAAAAAAATCTATTTGGGCTGCCTGTCACTGTGCTCAGTGTTCTGGGTCTGTGTCTGCTGGGGGTAGTAGTTCTCCAAATAAATACGCAGCCAGCTAAGTGTTACAGCAGACTTGCGCCAAATTATTTCCTGGCTTTGAAATCACCGGTCTGTTGCAGTTAATAACAGTGCAACACTGCAGTTCCGTCACACAGTCCAGGGACAGAATTGTGTAGGCAGGGCCAGAAGACATATATTATAGATTGAATATACGCAGTGGTCCTTTGGAAAAAAATCTTGAAAAAAAATCTATTTGGCCTGCCTGTCACTGTGCTCAGTGTTCTGGGTCCTTGTGTGCTGGGGGTAGTAGTTCTCCAAATAAATATGCAGCCAGCTAAGTGTTACAGCAGGCTTGCGCCAAATTATTTCCTGGCTCTGAAATTACCGGTCTGTTGCAGTTAATAACAGTGCAACACTGCAGTTCCGTGACACACACATCAGGGACAGAAGACATATATTATAGATTGAATATACGCAGTGGTCCTTTGGAAAAAAATCTTGAAAAAAAATCTATTTGGCCTGCCTGTCACTGTGCTCAGTGTTCTGGGTCCGTGTGTGCTGGGGGTAGTAGTTCTCCAAATAAATACGCAGCCAGCTAAGTGTTACAGCAGGCTTGCGCCAAATTATTTCCTGGGGTTCCGTAAACGAAGTCAGCCTCCAACCACAGGCCAATAAGCGGCACATTTAATTACAGCGTTCTGTTTCTGCACTACTGCTAATACACCATGCTGAGGGGTAGGGGTAGGCCTATAGGACGTGGACGCGGGCGAGGACTCGGAGGCCCAAGTCAGGGTGTGGGCACAGGCCGAGCCACTGCGGTGGCCAGGGGTAGAGGCAGGGCCAGACCGAATAATCCACCAACTGGTTCCCAAAGCGACCCCTCGCGCCATGCCACCCTGCAGAGGTTAAGGTGCTCTACGGTATGGCAGTTTTTCACAGAGACGCCTGACGACCGACGAACAGTGGTGTGCAACCTTTGTCGCGCCAAGATCAGCTGGGGAGGCACCACCACCAGCATGCGCAGGCATATGATGGCCAAGCACCCCACAAGGTGGGACGATGCCCGTTCACCGCCTCCGGTTTGCACCACTGCCTCTCCCCCTGTGCCCCAACCTGCCACTGAGATCCAACCCCCCTCTGAGGACACAGGCAGTACCGTCTCCTGGCCTGCACCCACACCCTCACCTCCGCTGTCCTCGGCCCCATCCAGCAATGTCTCTCAACGTAGCGTCCAGACGTCGCTAGCGCCGCAGTTTGAGCGCAAGCGCAAGTACGACGCCACGCACCCGCACGCTCAAGCGTTAAACGTGCACATTGCAAAATTGATCAGCCTAGAGATGCTGCTGTATAGGCTTGTGGAAACGGAGGCTTTCAAAAGCATGATGGCGGCCCCGCGCTACTCGGTTCCCAGTCGCCACTACTTTTCCCGATGTGCCGTCCCAGCCCTGCACGACCACGTCTCCCGCAACATTGTACGTGCCCTCACCAACGCGGTTACTGCCAAGGTCCACTTAACAACAGACACGTGGACAAGCACAGGCGGGCAGGGCCACTATATCTCCCTGACGGCACATTGGGTGAATTTAGTGGAGGCTGGGACAGAGTCAGAGCCTGGGACCGCTCACGTCCTACCCACCCCCCGAATTGCGTGCCCCAGCTCGGTGGTGGTATCTGCGGGGGTGTATGCTTCCTCCACTAAACCCTCCTCCTCCTCCTCCTACGCAACCTCTGTCTCGCAATCAAGATGTGTCAGCAGCAGCAGCACGTCGGCAGCAGTCGGTGTCACGCGGCGTGGCAGCACAGCGGTGGGCAAGCGTCAGCAGGCTGGCTGAAACTACTCAGCTTAGGAGAGAAGAGCCACACGGCCCACGAACTGCTGCAGGGTCTGACAGAGCAGACCGACCGCTGGCTTGCGCCGCTGAGCCTCCAACTGGGCATGGTCGTGTGTGACAACGGCCGTAACCTGGTGGCGGCTCTGCAGCTCGGCAGCCTCACGCACATGCCATGCCTGGCCCATGTCTTTAATTTGGTGGTTCAGCGCTTTCTGAAAAGCTACCCCCACTTGTCATACCTGCTCGGAAAGGTGCGCCAGCTCTGCGCACATTTCCGCAAATCCCACACGCACGCTGCCACCCTGCGGACCCTGCAACATCGGTTTAATCTGCCAGTGCACCGACTGCTGTGCGACGTGCCCACACAGTGGAACTCTACGCTCCACATGTTGGCCAGACTCTATGAGCAGCATAGAGCTATAGTGGAATACCAACTCCAACTTGCGCGGCGCAGTGGGAGTCAGCCTCCTCAATTATTTACAGAAGAGTGGGCCTGGTTGGCAGCCATCTGCCAGGTCCTTGGAAAATTTGAGGAGTCTACCCAGATGGTGAGCGGGGATGCTGCAATCATTAGCGTCACCATTCCTCTGCTATGCCTCTTGAGAAGTTC
Source organism: Eleutherodactylus coqui (assembly GCF_035609145.1). Taxonomy (NCBI): domain Eukaryota; kingdom Metazoa; phylum Chordata; class Amphibia; order Anura; family Eleutherodactylidae; genus Eleutherodactylus; species Eleutherodactylus coqui. The sequence continues at coordinate 92,338,571 of NC_089845.1, read as the reverse complement.
CCTGCAAAGCATAAAGGCAGACGCTTTGGAATCAGAAACAGAGGTGGGGGAAGACAGTATGTCGCTGGATAGTCAGAGCAACCTCATGTCTATATCTCAGCACGTTGAGGAGGAGGGGGAGGAGCATGAGGAGGAGGGGGAAGAGACAGCTTGGCCCACTGCTGAGGGGACAGATGCTGCTTGCCTGTCATCCTTTCAGCGTGTATGGCCAGAGGAGGAGGAGGAGGAGGGGGAGGAGCATGAGGAGGAGGGGGAAGAGACAGCTTGGCCCACTGCTGAGGGTACGGATGCTGCTTGCCTGTCATCCTTTCAGCGTGTATGGCCAGAGGAGGAGGAGGATCCTGAAAGCGATCTTCCGAGTGAGGACAGCCATGTGTTGCGTACAGGTACCCTGGCACACATGGCTGACTTCATGTTAGGATGCCTTTCTCGTGACCCTCGCGTTACACGCATTCTGGCCACTACGGATTACTGGGTGTACACACTGCTCGATCCACGGTATAAGGAGAGCCTTTGCACTTTCATTCCCGAAGAGGAAAGGGGTTCGAGAGTGTTGCTATACCACAGGGCGCTGGTGGACAAACTGATGGTAAACTTCCCATCCGACAGCGCTAGTGGCTGAAGGCGCATTTCCGCGGCCCAGGTAGCAGGGGAGGCGCAGAGATCAGGCAGCATGTACAGCGCAGGCAGGGGAACACTCTCTAAGGCCTTTGACAGCTTTATGGCTCCCCAGCAAGACTGTGTCACCGGTCCCCAGTCAAGGCTGAGTTGGCGGGAGCACTGTAAAAGGATGGTGAGGGAGTACGTAGCCGATTGCAGCACCGTCCACAGTGACGCCTCTGCCCCCTACAACTACTGGGTGTTGAAGCTGGACACGTAGCCTGAACTCGCGCTGTATGCCCTGGAGGTGCTTGCTTGTCCTGCGGCTAGCGTCTTGTCAGAGAGTGTGTTTAGTGTGGCTGGGGGAATCATCACGGATAAGCGTACCCACCTGTCAACCGACAGTGCCGACAGGCTTACACTCATCAAGATGAACAAAGCCTGGATTTCCCCAGACTTCTCTTCTCCACCAGCGGACAGCAGCGATACCTAAGCAATACGTAGGCTGCACCCGCGGATGAAAGCATCGTTCTCTATCACCATCCAAAACGGGGACCTTTTTGCTTCATCAATCTGTGTATAATATTCATCCTTCTCCTCCTGCTCCTCCTCCTGAAACCTCACGTAATCACGCCGAACGTGCAATTTTTCTTAGGCCCACAAGGCTCAGTCATATAATTTTTTTAAACAATTTTTATACGTTTCAATGCTCATTAAAGCGTTGAAACTTTCACCTCAACCAATTTTTATTTTAACTGGGCTGCCTCCAGGCCTAGTTACCAATTAAAGGGGTTGTCCCGCGGCAGCAAGTGGGTCTATACACTTCTGTATGGCCATAATAATGCACTTTGTAATATACATTGTGCATTAATTATGAGCCATACAGAAGTTATAAAAAGTTTTTTACTTACCTGCTCCGTTGCTAGCGTCCTCGTTCCCATGGAGCCGACTAATTTTCGCCCTCCGATGGCCAAATTAGCCGCGCTTGCGCAGTCCGGGTCTTCTGCAGTCTTCTATGGAGCCGCTCGTGCCAGAGAGCGGCTCCGTGTAGCTCCGCCCCGTCACGTGCCGATTCCAGCCAATCAGGAGGCTGGAATCGGCAATGGACCGCACAGAAGAGCTGCGGTCCACGGAGACAGAGGATCCCGGCGGCCATCTTCAGCGGTAAGTATTGAAGTCACCGGAGCGCGGGGATTAAGGTAAGCGCTCCGGTAAACTTTCTTTACTTCCCTGCATCGGGGTTGTCTCGCGCCGAACGGGGGGGGGGGGGGTTGAAAAAAAAAAAAACCCGTTTCGGCGCGGGACAACCCCTTTAAGCCACATTAACCAAAGCCATTAATGGGTTTCACCTGCCCTCTCGGTTGGGCATGGGCAATTTTTCTGAGGTACATTAGTACTGTTGGTACACCAATTTTTGTGGGCCCTCGCCTACAGTGTAATCCAATAAATTTTTGGCCCACCTGCATTACAGCTGACATAACATCAGCTGTGATGGGCAATGCAATGGGATATATTTATGTACCGCCGGTGGGTTCCAGGGAGCCACCCATGCTGTGGGTCTACATGGAGTTGTAAATGCATCTGTGTCCACTTCTAAAGAACCCCAGTCTGACTGGGGCATGCAGTGTGGGCCGAAGCCCACCTGCATTAAACATGACATTATTACCTCAGCTGTGATGGGCAATGCAATGGGATATTTTTATGTACCGCCGGTGGGTTCCAGGGAGCCACCCATGCTGTGGGTCCACAGGGAGTTGTAACTACATGTGTCCATTTCTAAAGAACCCCAGTCAGACTGGGGCATGCAGTGTGGGCCGAAGCCTACCTGCATTAAACATGACATTACTACCTCAGCTGTGATGGGCAATGCAATGGGATATTGTTATGTACCGCCGGTGGCTTCCTGGCACCCACCCATGCTGTGAGTCCACAGGGAGTTGTAAATGCATCTGTTTCCACTTCTAAAGAACCCCAGTCTGACTGGGGCATGCAGTGTGGGCCGAAGCCCACCTGCATTTCATCTGACGTTAGCTCTGCTGTCCAGGGCACTGCAATGGGATACATTTATGTACAGCGGGTGGGTTCCAGGGAGCCACCCATGCTGTGGGTGCACACGGAATTCCCATTGCGGAGTTCTACCTGCCTGTGACTATTTATAAAAAACCACGGTCTGACTGGGGCATGCAGACACCTTGACAGAATGAATAGAGTGTGGCACATAGGTTCCCCATTGCTATGCCCACGTGTGCAGCTCCAGATGGAGGTGGCACAGGATTGGATTTCTCATTGCTTCTGTACAGCATTGTGGACTATCGCCCCGCCCCTTTTAAAGAGGGTCGCTGCCTTGCCGTGCCAACCCTCTGCAGTGTGTGCCTGCGGTTCCTCTGGCAGACGCACTTATAAATAGACATGAGTGTGGCGTGGCATGAGGGCAGCTGAAGGCTGCGCAGGGACACTTTGGTGTGCGCTGTGGACACTGGGTCGTGCGGGGGGGGGGGTGTTGGGCAGCATGTAACCCAGGAGAAGTGGCAGCGGAGTGTCATGCAGGCAGTGATTGTGCTTTGTTGGAGGTAGTGTGGTGCTTAGCTAAGGTATCCATTGCTAATGAGGGCTTTTCAGAAGTAAAAGTTGTTGGGGGGGGGGCCCACTCTTGCCGCTATTGTGGCTTAATAGTGGGACCTGGGAACTTGAGATGCAGCCCAACATGTAGCCCCTCGCCTGCCCTATCCGTTGCTGTGTCGTTTCCATCACTTTCTTGGGTTTTGCAGATTTTCACAAATGAAAACCTTAGCGAGCATCGGCGATACACAAAAATGCTCGGGTCGCCCATTGACTTCAATGGGGTTCGTTATTCGAAACGAACCCTCGAGCATCGCGAAAAGTTCGTCTCGAGTAACGAGCACCCAAGCATTTTGGTGCTCGCTCATCTCTAGTCTTGACCTATCTTTTGACGAAAAATGCTGAAGGCTCCTATAGACTCCAATGAGAGCTCAAAAAAGGGGAGGAGTTTACCTACGTCCGGTGCTCGAAATAAAAGACAGCTGGCTCTATTTAAGCTATAAAAGCTATTAGAAGGATTTCTGCCGACGGAATTCCACGCTGCAGCATATTTTTCATGCGATAAGTCAATTCGAATGGACGAGAAAACGCAAATTAATAGTGGAACTTCATTGCAGCTATTCTTCCTTAATGCAATTTTGGACCGCGATTTGGCCAGCGTAAAATTGCAACGCCCGTGTGAATGAGGCCAAAAATTGGACATACTGCGACCTTTCAATCTCAGACTCTCACTTCAAGAGAAAAATCACTTATGTAAATTAACGCATTAAACCTCGAATGTGAAAATCGTTCATGGGAATACACTCTCAACTAACTTCTCGCCTCTACTGCCAAATTCTAATGAGCAACAAACACATATGATGGGGAGGGGAGCGAGCAGCAGACCACCGCTGATTAGACTATTACAGTATATCCTATAAATAGTTTTATTTTTCATTTTAGGGGGTTTTGGTCCTACAAGCTAGAGATGCTTCTGGAAGTTATGTGATTGTAATTATTATCTTTTTACCATTAAATCTGCTAATGTGTTCACACAAGTGTTTTGTGTTCTAAACATTTATTGCTATAATTTTTTTTAATTATTATTATTTTTCCAGGCACTATTAGTTTAATTATACAGTATGTATATTTTCAATGAAGAATATATTTCTATACTGTATATTTAACATTAAACTTTTAACCCTCTCTCTTTATATGCCTATTATGGTAAGGCCTTAGTCACACGGGCGTTTTTTCGCGCGATTTGCGGATCGCATGACGGATGCGCATCCGCAAATCACGTGACCGGGGCCAAAAAAATCGCCCGAAAAATCTGCTCCTAGCCGCGTTTCATTAGAAACAGGCCGGAGCTGTCCAGCGCATTGCATTCAATGGAGCCGGCAATACAGCCAGCTCCATTGAAAGCAATGCGCTGCGGGCAAGCGCGGGATGAACTGTCGGGAAGGGCTTAAATATATAAGCCCTTCCCTGCAATTCATCCAGAAAAGTGTAAAAATAAAAAAAATATATATACTCACCTTGTCCCGGCAGACGGAGTTCAGCGCGGCCGGCCTGCAGTGGGTGTGAAGGGGGTGTGAGTGAGACTTGCCCCTGATTGGCTCAGCGCTGAGCTAATCAGAGGCAGGTCTCACTCACACCCATTCATGCATTCATGAATGGGTGTGAGTGAGACCTGCCTCTGATTGGCTCAGCACTGAGCCAATCAGGGGCAAGCGCGGCTGGCCTGCAGTGGGTGTGAAGGGGGTGTGAGTCAGACTTGCCCCTGGGCAAACATCGTTCTTCTCTGCCACAGCTGTTACAGCTGTGGCAGAGAAGAATGATTTGTCTTCTATATGTTCTCAATGGGGTCGGCGCTGCTGCCGCCGGCCCCATTGAGCGCATATAGAGAAGAGAACAGGAATCGCAGATAGGTGCGATCTGCGATTTCTGTTCTATAATTTATCGGACGAGCGCATAAAAAGCGCTCATGTGTCCGATACCATTGCAAAGCAATGGTTTTAAAAAATCGCCGGACGCATGCGTATGCGCAAATCGCGCAAAAAAACGCCCGTCTGACTAAGGCCTAAGAGTATTGAACATTTTAAAGGAATTGTCCACTTGTCATCAAGTAATCTTCCCTGTGCTATTGTAAGAATAAAAGAATGAGAAAATTTGTGAAAAATTGGGATATCTGGATCCAAAGCAATTTCTGCTACTTGCCAAATTCCTATCTGCTTTGATTGCTCTTCCCACCGCTTCTTTTTTTTCCCTTCAATCTGCTGATTGATGACTTGATCCAAATGTTTTTCAGTTTTTTTTTTGTTGTTCTATTATGTTTAAATTGCACAATATAACCTTTGTATAAGAAATTCTGAGATGACTAATTCTTTTTAATTTCTTTATTTGTCATTTTCACATATACTTGTGTTGGCATTTCAAATACATACAGAGCGGCACAAAGGCATATTCTTGATTAATCATCCAACAATAGCATGTGTAGTGGCTGGAAGTCTATATATCTCGCCCCTCCATAATTGTCATACATGTCATGTCTTTAGTGTGCGTGCACTGTGCAAATTGTCTTGTCTCTAGTTATGTGTATTACACAGCTGCAGCATGTAAGAGGTTAATGTCTGCAAGTGACTGGGATATGTCTGGAAAATATAATAAGTTTATCGACTCACATAGTGTCATATGGATTTAAATATTAGTGATTGATAGTTAGGTGTAGGTTCTATCTACTTCAACGGTTGTGAGAGGAGTCAGAGTGCCGGCCACATGAGGGTACCTTCAACCCTCATGTGATGAAGGAATGGAAGCAGAAGAGAGGTATCCTGAGATCCTTAATTCCAGGAACCACATGTGAGAAGTGAGAGGAAAAAAAAGGAGTCTGCCATGCAGTGATAACGCTATCAAGCACAAGTGAGTGTCAGTGGAGTGTTTCCCTCCCTCGTCCTCCTCTGGAGTGTTCCCTTTCCAGGAGTGGAACCTTACGGATAACTTATCCTGAAGGTCCGATGTCATCCTGTGTTATCCTCCCTAACCTTGCCTAACTGTGATTCCTGCACTGGAGTGTGAAGTTTATATTGCAAGAAGTAAAGTTCCAGTCACTGCCCATTCCCAGTGATTGAGGTATTTAAGCATAACAGTGTGTGGACTCTCTTATTTCTACCGCCAGATGATCAACAGTGAGAAGGAATGGTGGTGTCACGAGTGACAACTTCTACGGTCCACTACACATCCTTATACAGGTAACCACTGTCGTAGCGTTGCCTGGAAGAGGCCTAGCAGTACCTTGGCCGAGGTTGCCCTCCAGGGAGGAGTCTGGTAGAGCCACCGTGACAAGTGCCATCTCTACCTTGCCAGTTCCTCAGCATGGGCCTTGTGTCTTGATTGCTGCTGGATGTTGCATATGTGTATATTGATGTGGGGGAAAATAGGGATACAACATAGATGGGGGAGAATATCGGGTTTCCAACAATATTAGCCTTCGGCATAGCATTTTGCAGGCAGGGCATTATCACAATGGGTAGGTTCCTGGGTCTGGGATGGTCTTCGCTGGAATAGGTGCATCCAGGAGGCCAGGGGGTAACTCTAGAGGTTTAGTGGTTGCATAAAATTCCATACTCAGGGGAGTTTTGGAACTTCATCCAGTCCAACCAGGTTTTCTGGAATTTTTCTTCCTCCATCTCCATAATCTCTTGGGTGGTATTGAGCCACATGGAAATGTGAGGAGGAGAAATCGCTCACCACAGCCTTGGTATGCAGGCTCTAGCTGCGTTCACCAGGTGTCTTACCACAGAGTGTTTGTATGTGGGAACTGGAATCTTGCTAAGATGAAGGAAGAAGAGTTCAGGAGATTTTGGTAGGCTCAAGTCTGTAAATCTGGATGTGATTTGCCAGACTGCGGACCAAAAGCTAGTCAGGATTGGACATTCCCAGAAGATGTGTAACATTGTGCCTTGTTCCATTCCACATCTCCAGCATAGCAGGGATATGGATGGCACCATTTTATGGAGTTGAGAGGGAACCCTGTACCAGCGCGTGAGGATTTTGAATTCTGTTTCTGGTAATTTGTTGGAGATAGAGGGTTTGTGGGTATAGATTTTCTGTTTCTGTTCTGTTGAGAATGAACTCGACAGGTCTCTTTGCCATTTTTGCATGTACAGGGGGTCTGGTGTATCCACCTGGGAGTTTGTCAGATTGTATAGACACGATAGGGTGTGGCAGAATGGCCCCTCTTCACTACAGATTTGCTCAAAGGCTGTTTTTGGATGTGCAAAGTCCTGCGGGTTCGGGAGCGACGCTAGAAAGTGATGGAGTTGTTGGATTTGCCAGTGTGACAGGGGGGTCGGGCCTGTAATTCCCAACATATTCTCTGCAGTCAACCATTTGCCCCTTGGAGGAAGTGGTGTGCTCTGTTCTTGTGGTTAGTGAGCCAATGTCGGAAAGCCCCACCCTCCATGCCCGGTCAGAAAGCCGTGGTTCTCAGGACTTGGAAAAAAGGGAAGGGTGCTGGGGAGATAACCGGTCTTGGGAAGGTCTTAGAAGTCACCCTAAAAGTGAGGCCAATAGTAGGGTGGTTCTGAGCCTCTGGGGGGGGGGTGTTATCTTGTAGCCATGGTAGGGAAGTCAGAGGTACGGGTAGTAGGGTCTGCTCCTAGGATACCCATTGTTTAAGGTCTACTACCCATAGTAGGTGGGAAGCTTTGTAGCATGCCGCAAAGTTAGTGAGGCCTACTCCTTCCGATTTTCGTCTAGTGAGTATGGTTCGTGCCATGCGGGGAGGTTTGTCTGCTCAAATAAATTTGTTGCATAAGAAGTTTAAATGTCTGAAGAGGGGTTTGGGTATTGATGTGGGTAGGGTCTGGAATAGGTAGAAGAGACAAGGGAGAATGTTCATTTTGAACGTAACACATCTGCCTAGCCAGAAGAGGCCTTAGGTCCTTCTACTTAAGTCTGATCTGATCTAACTCAAGAGGGTCGTGTAATTTGTTGAGTAGAGGTCATTAATGTCTGCAGTGAGATGGATACCCAGATATTTAATCTGGTGTTTCGCCCACTGGAAGGAGAAAAATTTGCTGCGGATTTCTGGTAGTTGACTTTAAAATTGGAGAGTTGGGCATACCTGTGTAATTCCACCAGTAGGTTTGGCAGGGATATGCAGGAGGATGAAAGAAAAAATAGTTAGTTGTATGCATAAGCCACGACTTTGTACATAGAGTTTCCCATTTGTATCCCTGCAATTTTTGAGTTGGAACAGATGTGTCCTAATAATGGTTCTAGGCATAGGGTAAAAGGAGGGATAAGAGTGGGCATCCCTGCCTAGTACCATTTGTGATGTTAAAAGGGGGTGGAAATATGTCCATTAGCCTTCACTTAGCCTGGGAGGGAGTACAGGATGGAGATCCATAACAGCATGTTGGCACCCACTCCAACATAGCGGAGAGACTCCAACATGAATTCCTAGTTGATTCAGTCAAACACTTTGTCTGCCTCTGTTGATATGAGGCATAGTGGGAGGGAGGTTTTCTTTGCATGGTAGATGAGCTTTATGGTTCCGATAGTGTTGTCTCTGGCCTCACGTAGGGGTACAAAGCCTACCTGGTCTTTGTGTATAATGTGATGTAAGAAAGGTGATAGTCTGTTTGCCAGTATCTTGGAGAAGAGTTTCAGGTCTACGTTTAGGAGGGAGATTGGGCAATAACTCCGGCATAAGGATGGGCCTTTCCCTTCTTTTGGTATTACTGTGATGTGTGCTCTCAGGGCATCTTTAGGCAGAGAATTGCCTGCGGGTAAAGAGTTGAAGGCCTGAAGGAAATGTGGGGACAGAATTTCTGAAACGTTTTTATAGTAACACAGCGTGAGACCATCTGGGCCAGGTGCCTTTCCTGTTTTAGCTTCATTCAGTGTGAGGTCTAGTTCCTCCTGTGAGATAGGGGCTTCCATGTGCTGAACTATTTCCTATGGGAGGCCTCCCATGCCTGAGTTCTGAAGGTATGTTTGTATAGAGGTTCTACAGGACCTCCGTTCCTCTTCGGAAGGGGGGGGGGATAAGTTATACAGGGAGTGATAATAGTTCCCAAACTCCTCAGATATTTGTTGAGGCAAGTGGACGGGGTCTCCTGCTGGTGTGGCTATACATGGGATGTATGATTGTGTTTTTGCTTTCCTCAGGGCCCTGGCAAGGGTTTCTTGCCGTATTCATAAAAGTGTTGTCTGCATTTAATCAAAACTGCTTTAGTTTTTGTTAGGCAACAGGAACTAATCTGATTTCGTAACTGTGTAAACTCTGTTTCTATTGCCACGTCTCTGGAAGACTTACGGATTGTCTCTAATTGCTGTAAGCATTCTAAAAGGGCCTTTAGCTAGGCATTACGTTCTTTTTTGATCTGAGACCCGATTCCCATTAGGGAACCCCGGATGACACATTTGTGGTCTTCCCAAACGGATAGTGGGTTGGTGTCCAGTAGCATGTTATCACTAAAGTAGTTTTGTAGGTTATTTTGGATCTCTTCTTTAATGAGTGGGCACTGGAGGAGGGATTCATTGAGGCACCATTCTACCAACTCTACCAGTCTATGATTCTACTACATCAATAGATCGTCAGGGATTCATCTTCAGGGACCCTTGCCAATCAGCTATTTTCTGTGCTGATATACTTATGCGCTGAGCTGTTGTCTGCAGGAAGCAGACAGCTCTGTTCTCACAGGAGTGACCAGGCTTAGTATTGCAAGCTAAGTTGCCATTGGAATTAATGGGAAAGTGGCCTGCCAAACCAATCTGTCTGCTTCTTCCAGATATCAGCTCAGTACACAAGTGCACTGGCCCACAAACAGTTGACCTGTGGGAGTTCTGGCCAATGGATCCCGATTGATTTACTATTGATAACCTTTCTTGAGGATAGACCATCAGTAGTTCACAATTGCACAACCCCCTAATTTTATCAAGGAATAGATCTACAGCTTCTTTTATTTTACTTTGGGCCCTTCTTTGGTGTTTAATATGACACATTTTAAGGCAGCATAACACTTTTTATTGATCTATCCATTAATTTGGATACCAAAAATACCGAGTGCAACTGAAAAAACAAGTTTATAAGAAAAAAAAACAGTGGGTATTAAAAATGTGGAGTGGTCAAGGTAACAGTACTAAGTTCTATGCAGAAAAGTCATGCTGACTCTAAATAATTGTACTTTTTTTTTTTACAATTTTTACAAGTTGTTCTTCAAGCAAGAGTGCTGAGAATTTTTCCTGGACATATATCCTACTGGCCCTCGGGGACTTGTAATTGCCTTTAGCCTGTTAATAAGAAGCTTATTTTAAGTCTTCCCCTGTGCATTAATGTATTTCTTCTGAGTGATTTCCTGTATCTGATATCTGGAGAGTGAACATGTTTGAAGAATACATTCTAAAAAATATTTCTTTGTTATACAGCTCAAAACCGTGAAGCAGAAGATAACTACACAAGTCACATTCAGTACAGATTAAGTGTGTTTCTTATTTCACAGATTTTAAAATTGATGAAACTAATAAATGTAATTTTAAAGCGTACCTAACCTTTCAGGTAACTGTTCAGAATAAGCTGCCGTGTGTGTATATGAGGAATCACACTATTTCAGGCCATTATATGCCTTGTATCCTGCTTTTTATTACAATTATCTCCCTCTGCAGGCTGTATGTATGACTCTCAGATCTCTGAAAACCCGCAGGAGAAGCCTTATTTTATGCTGTGTTCCATGTACTGTACACAGAGAAGTTGAGATTTTGCTCTCTAACTATGTGTAACACACAGAGACATACCATTATCATGTAGGCCAGAGCACAGCAGTACTAAGCAGTGGAGATGTGAATAAATAGGAACAAATCATTTACCATTAGCTTTAACAAGACATTTGTGCATGTCTCTGCTTAAGTCAAAAAGTGAAAAGACCTAAAAAAAAGAAAAAAAAGAGAATTTTGGTATCGTTGTAATTGTACCGACCCACAGAAAAAAAGGTATTGTGTCATTTATGCTGCATGATTAACACTGCAAAAAATAAAATAACAATGGCAGAATTAATGTGTTTTCTCTCCCTGCTATCATAAAAAAATTAATAAAAGTTTTACAATATAGTCTTATGTACCCAAAAATGGAACTAAGTAAAACTACAGTTCGCCATGAAAAAAACAAGCCCTTATACGTCCGTGTTGCCGAAAAAATAAAAAAGTTATGGCTTTTCAAAAGTGGAGATGAAAATCCCCCAAAATCGTTGCGTCCTTAGCGCTCAGTCAGGCGGGCATTTTTTGAATGCATTTAGTTCCGTGAAAAAACCCGCAAAATGCATTTTTTTTAAAAATCGCGTGACTGAAGCGTCAGGCCCGTTTTTAAATTTGCACTTGTTATCGGTAAAATTCGCACATAAAGTGCGGTCCCATCGCTATTCCCTGCTGTGGCTGTGACAGATGCTGTCACATCCAGGGGCTTCACCTTGTTGTCAATGGGGACGGCGGCAGCAGCACCAACGCCATAGAAAACATAGGGAGAAGATGCGCTCCTCTGCCACAGTGCCGGCCCCATTGACAACATTCAGAGAAAATTGCGATCCTCTGCCACAGCTGTGACAGCTGTGGCAGAGGATTTCTTCATCCCCGCGGGGAGTCCCCTTGTCACTGAACACTGTGACAGTGCTGTCACAGTGTTCAGAGATGAAGGGACTCCCTGTGGAGATGAAGAAATCCTCTGCCACAGCTGTCATAGCTGCAGCAGGGGATAGCAAAGGGACCATACTTTATTTTAGTTGCAGTTTACGATTAGATGTCCTATTTTTTACCTGTGCAATTTTTTGCGCATGTGAAAATCGGACATGTGACCACTACCATTGAAGAGCATTGGTTCTAATAAATGCGAATTGCAAACGCAAAAACAATGCGCAGGAAAGAACGCCCGTCTGACCGAGCCCTTATACCCTTACGCCATCCTTAGGCCATGTCCAAATGCGCAGAAAAATAGAACATGCTGGGGTTTTTTTTGCATGACATAGATGTGCAGGCGAAATACGCACTTGTGAACGAACCCATTAAAATCAATAAGTTCTATTGTCTGCGTATTTTATTGCGCAAATACGGCTCATAATTTTATTAGGGGCAATTTAATTCTAAGTAAAGCGACCCTCGATGGCCTGGAGAAATAAAGACAGCCACGCCAACTTCTCTGACTGCCTGGTGCACATTGTGCATTTGGATGCTTCATTAGTCTGCGACACTACACGCTGCTTTGATTAGCAAGTGCTGTCCACATGAGCAGTACCGGCCAATCAGAGCACCACGTGGTGTCTTAGACTACCCATGCATACCAATGTACGGAGTGCATCAGGTGGTCCGAGAAGCGGTTCTGCCATCTTCGTTTCTCCAGGACCTGAGGGTCGCTTTACATGTATTCATAATAACTCCATCCTATAGGATATGCATAAGAGACAATGAAATAGTTTCTTCTGCGTGAGAAAAAATATTTTTAAAGTATTTCTTCTTCTGTGTTTTCCTAGTAATTTCCAATTGCAGGAAATATTTCACAACACAGAACTACATTTTACCAGCATAATTGGCAATCTTAAGGAAACAGATTTAGTTTTTTTAGGTTTAATACGAAGAGGTTTTGGCAGCCGTTGCATCAGGCTTTCATTATAAAGTTGCTAAAAAATATTGGCATAAACAATATTGGTCCATTTCACTGGATTTTGCCAAAATTCGGATCTGCATTTTTTGACACTTCATTTCACATATTGTGTTGAAATAGTATTGTGAAATTATGGGTCCTTTTATTACAGAAATAATACTCTTTAAAACGTCTTGATCAAGTCATTATGTTTCTTCACATCATAGAAGACTACAGGAAATCTGATTCATTATTCCAAAAATTGTTAAGACAAAGAAAGTATCTGATTGTATGTTCCTTAGAGGGAATGTATCACCTATAATTGTTTTACTAATTAAAACCAGATCGTGAAACCTATTCCATTTTTCTAATCTGCCTTTTTTTCTGATTGTAGATCGTTTCACTCGCTTATCTGTACATGACTATGGAGCGGCCATCTTGCCTTTGCTGCAGAGATATGCTTTACAGCAGCTTTTAGAGATATGCTTTACAGAGGCTTTTAGAGATATGCTTTACCAAAACCTCAAGGGCCTCAACTTCTATGGAAGACTGTTCAAGACATACTCTGTAACCTGTGCCGAGGTCACTGTGCATGGAGGGGGAGGAGGTAAGCTGTGACCATCGCCTCTTGTGAATACTATATAATCTATATATAGGTGTTATATTTCATTGTAATCCTGCCTGTGATGATAAAGAGATGACCGCTGAAAAGTTTTTTTTCCAACAGAGCAGGAGTGCCAGCATATTATTAAGCTTAGTGGTCAGTCTGAAAATTGCAGAATTTTATAATTTTTAGACATTATGACATTAAAAATGAAAAAAAATCATCAAAACGTCTTAAAGGATATGTTTACCGTAAAAACTTGTTTTATACAATAGGTCAGTTTCTGATGATGCAGTGCCTTAAAGAAGGTTATACATGTTAAAGCATTTACAAGTAACAGCAAAACTTGGTTAATGCATGTTAAAAACTTGTATCCAAGTGTTTTTGGTCCAAGTTGCAAATCGAATATAATAAAGCCTACAGGCTTTTCCTTGCACCACACTTTGACCCCTTTGGTGACCTTTGATGGATGATTTTGGTGTCATTAGGTTTGTTACATCCTCACCACCGTCGTAGAATCATAAAATTTGAGTTTGATACATTGAGTTGCCTGTCTGGCAAGGTAAAAGTTCCAATGTTATGTCTAGCGGCACTGTTGTGCTTCAGCCAACAGCACTGCTAGGGAGAGTCAGAGCTCCTTCACACTGGCGAGGACAATATTGGGTCATGAATCATGGTCCAATATCGCTCTCACAATCTATGTGAAAACCCCTAGATGTATGGCGTTTTCACATGGAAACACTCATCAGTAGCGTGGCTGTCACGGGGGTTGGCGACGTTCTCCCATTATTTTCAATGGGGCAGGCACTGCTGCTGCTTGCCCCATTGAAAGCAATGGGCGATACTGCAAAAAGAAAGGACATGCTGCGATTTCTTTCCCTGCATAGCATCACTACGCAGTGCCATGCAAAGAAACATCGCAAATGTGAATGAATCCATTTTATGTTCGCTTAGCGAACATCGCATCAATCTGGTATTTATAATTCCTTTAACATACAAGACAAATATGCAGCATGCAAATATATAGCATATATCCTCACCACATGGGCAAGAGTAGGTAGGCACAGGCACATCACACTGATATGTGCTTGTTGAATATTTCACACCGAAACAATGGCAATGTGATCCTTCTTTTGCTGATTCTTGGAAGTCTTTCTATTAGATTTGGAATAACGACAAGCTGCAGAGATTGCAAACTTTTACTTTAAGATAATTGTTTCTGTTCAGGCCAAGCAGTGATATAGGGCAAAAGGATCAGGCTTGTAATCAGCATTATAATTCATCCCAAAAATGTTCAATATGGGAGTAGCAGAGTTCAGGACAGTCAAATACTACCTCATCAAACTAACCATTTTTAACGGCCCCTTTATACATGTAGCATTGCCATTGATGAAGCAGGAATCTCTTTTCTTAAACTATTACTATATTTGAAGCACGTATCTATCATATATGATAATTATTTCCCTTTTCAGTTGAACTGTTGGGCCTAGACCAAACCAGGAATACCAATCCAAAACCATTAGTGTTCACGCTTCACCAGATTTTACAGATGGCACCATCTAAGCGGCAGTAAAAATCTGCTAAGTTGATCTATTTGACTGTTAGACGAGGTGTGATTCATCACACCAGAGAATGTGTTTTCTCTACTGTAAAGTCCAACAGTGAGCGAAAGTCCAAATTTGTTGTTAGCTAGAACATTGAAAATACCACATGACAAAAAGATTTACTTTGATGTGATTTAATCACATTAGCAACAACGATGCAAGTAAGTCATATTAGGTTGAATGCCAATTAGAGGTATGTGCCAGAAACAGAACGAGATTTGGCAAAGAGACATTTGATATAAAGTTGTTTTTTTAATGAAACTAAGAATTGTAAGTACAGTGCATCAGTAAATGTCAGTCCAGGGTTTAAGCTACCAGTGTTACATTCGTACAGGGCACAACCACACTGTCTTACATGGACGTCACCAAAACGTAACCCCAAGACATCATAATATTTGCAGTAATGGACCAACATATACACATATTTTATCATCTAAATAGGGGACACACAAGACAAAGCAGAGGGAACACTCTTCCTGAACAACTTTGGCTTGGCAGATCCTCCCTAAAAGTAAGACGATTGTCCCAAAAATGACAGACAAGTGTCTTGAACCTAGGGGATCTAGCTTATCCCTAGATGGAGGATAGGGAATGATAAATAGCAGATGGAAATGTTAACAGAGCTAGGCAAATGTATATGTAGGACAGGAGTCCACTGATGCACCAACACCAAAGACAGGACAGGGTACAAGCATCCAGCAATCATTTGGACAGAGGGGAAAGTGGGGTGTTAGGCGTTCACCAGCCATATGGACGGAGGGGATTCAGGCATTTGCCAACCGATGAAGGAGATTCAGCCATCCACCAACCATAAGGACAGAAGGGAGTCAGGTGTCCACACACAGATGAAGTGCAACAAAAGGGACAGGACTAAGACCAAGGCACCAGATGAATAGACACAGGTCCAAACGGCATGCATGCACACAGCAGAATAACCAGCACCCATTTGAGGGCAGGACCAGAATAAATACACATCTGTTATGGCTGATTGGCTAGTAAGGGGTAGTGCCTTCTTGTCGGCCAATCAGTCTTCACACCATGGGAGATATTGTAGCAAGGTAGAGAAGAAGAGCCCATTAAGGAATTCTGAACAGAAGACACCAAATGGACCTCCTGCAATGACAGAAAACAGATGACTCATAAGGATTCTTCAGCAATGACCGGAAATCCAGAAGGAGAAATTCATAGAGACGCCACCCCGGTTACACATTCTGCTTCCGGCTGGCACTCCACAACAACAGGATTCACTGGGAGCAAACAAGGTTCAATAAACAGTGCTAGAGTTGGAGTTTTGCAGAAAACCACAGCTTTGAAATAGGAGTACAGCAAAAGCCAGAAAGATGGGGTAATCTGTCACTGATACCTTAATTTCTTCCTGTCAGCTGTGTATTGATTAGACAGGCTGCTGAGTGTTGCTAGAGAGCAACCAGTGCTCATGGCATATATGACCAAAATGGTAGAAGATATTGTAATGCAATTAGGAGAGAAACTGAAGTTCAGGACCTACTGAGGTATGTTTTTTTCAGAAATACTACCAGTCTCACATGCCTTACTGGAGAAAAACTAGGTGCTTAGGAAGTTAAATAAGAGGTTGAAAAGTTTCTGCAGAAATGACTTGGTTTATTGTATAGGTTAGGGGGTACATACACATCTAAACCCTGGTGCCAGAGTGGGTCCAAAAGCCACAAAGGAAGAAATTAGTATGGTAGGAGATGATCCTCTTACAGATTTAGCATTGGGTCTCAAGAGTTTCAACTTCTTGAAAATCTAAGCAGATTTCTCAGTTAGGGCTCTTTCACACGAGCGTAGGCTATTTTTGGTCGGCCGTGTCATGGCCACAGTGCGACCGAAGGTCAGGTGAACGAGAAGCAGCTATGACCAAGTCATGGCTGCATCTCCCGATTGTGCGCCTGTTCAGACGGCCCGGGTCCGGTGAGTATAGGCCAAGCCCGGGATACCGTCCAACAGGGGGAGACAATGTAGCTCTGCTAAACTGCTTCACCCTTCCGCCCCCTCATAGGTTCTTGACAAGGGGAAGGGGCAGGATGGGCAGGAGCTAGTGCGCTACCCGACTTACAAAAAGACAAACTCTGCGCTTCTGCATCTGAATATGTAAAATATATAATGTAACTATATACAATAATTAAAATTCATTTAGTCTTGATATTTTGACCTTTTACCTGTGCCAATTAGAATTTTTTTGAAATAATAAGGCAGATTCTATCTATCTATCTATCTATCTATCTATCTATCTATCTGACAGACAACTACTTATGATTTGCAATAACCATGAAGTCTGGTAACATTTTCATACTCTTGTCGGAAAAACACAATAGCTCTAAATGTACATAGATTTCATAAATACACAGGCAGTATATATAATTCGCTGTATGGAGCTAGAGGAGCATAAGGTCAATGCAATTAGACATCTGTGCTAGAACTAGTTATGAATAAATGTGATAGATGGGATGATTGAAAGGCTTGAGATATATTGCTTTATTGCATTGTATACATTGTTTATACACGGTTTTACTGGTTTCATTCTGTATCCCAAGAGCACTGGACGTGAAAAGTTGAATTAACCGCTGTCCCTACAGGATGCTATTTAACCTTATTAATGCTTCCTGTGACTAAATATTAGTAGTGATGACAAGAAATATGTATTTTTTTATCTCCAGTACTGCAAAATAAAATCATATCATCAGAATACTCAATTCTGTACTATAGAACCGCTAAAAACATTCTGGAAAGTATCATTTCTCTACATTAAAATTACCTATTCCTTCAGAAAAGAAAGGGGTGGAGAGTAGCGTTGACTCATGTAGCCATGACTGGGTGTGGAGGGCAACGGGAAGGCTTAACTAAAATACTAAAAGTCTGTAATTCTCAAACTGACAAAAAATGAGATTATATGAATTGACATTTGCTTATTTTTACTCTGCATAGTCATCTGTCAATTATATTCCATAGACTGTCAAAAATGTATGTCATTTTCTAACAACATTAACTTTATATTCATAATATAATGTATCTCTAACGTATACAAAATATTTTAATAAAGCTAAAAAAAGAGGGCAGGAGAAGTCTAAGGGAGTTGGGGTGTCTAGATTAACAGACCAGGTGTGATTGGTGGAGCAGGAGGAATGGAGGGGGAATTACCCTTAGCAGACCAGATGGTAGAGCCTTCCTCTTTTCCACACTAGCTAGACCAGGATACAGCTGCTGCACTCACTTTCTCATTGGACCCTAGAAGGTAACCCCCAATAATGGGCAACCAAGCCTTCCTGACTTTACTGTATGCAGCAGACTCCCATCACAGTAGAGTGACTGCAGAAGCTATTTAGAAAAAGGGTAGTTGTGTTTGCCATACCAATGATTGAGGCCTCCCCAGTAAAATGAGTACAGGATTACTTGGCAATTAGGCCCCAGGAGTTGGGCAAGTCATTCTTAATGGATCAAGATGGCAGAGCACTATCTTGCTTTCAGTTCATAGCCATGTCCAAAAAGAGTCAGGAGCATGGTGGTCAACAAGGAAAAGACTATGGCACTCATTCCTTCCAGTGAGGAAGCAACAGAGGATGCTCATTGAGGTTCATCCAAGAGCATGGTGCTCCAAATTGGGCGCTTAAAGTCCAGTTATTTCTGGTCATACATGTGCTTGGGTGCAATGTGAATGCAGTAATATGGGAGCCTGTATGCAATATGTATGGGTCAGTTGGGTTCCACTCTCATTCCCTCTTTCTCCCTGCTTATGTCTGTTTCTATTCCCTAGCAGCAAAAAGTTTTTTGTTATCGATGCTTGGCTACTCATGCATATTTTGGGGAGAACAACGAACCAGGGTATAGCCGAATGGCAGTCAGATAGACTTTGACAAGAGCAAGGTGCACATACAGTGGATTGGAGTGTAAGCAGGGGGGTCTGCGCTGGGAGGCAGAGAGAGAGAGATTCCCCCCAGGCCAGGCATCTGGCAGATGTGTTGGGCTCTTTGGTGTTCTGAGTTCCACTGTGGCCACTTTCTTTGCGTGGCACACTGATTTGTGTAGTGAGCCGCTTTACTCTCAGAGGAAAGCAGCAACAGTGTAAGTCAGGAAGCCAGCAGAGAAAAGCGTCGGCATCAGAACTGGTGGTATACTGGTCGAAACATTGCAACCATGCTCTGAAATGGAGGAATAAAAAGTTTTTTACTTTTTCTACTGCATCGTTATACTGCCACAGACTATGCGTCTCTTATGGGTTATCCTGGAACTATATTCCGGGTTCCCTTTTTTTGGCTTTGCACTGCTGCATCCCGCCCTGTGGGTAAATAAGTGAGTGCTGCTTGTGCAACTCTTTTTTTCTAGAACTGGGACGCTGGTAGAGGAAGATGACCGCAGCGGAACTCAAGATGCCGAGCAGCCCTGCCACTTACGAGACCTTCAGCATCCCGACACAAGCAGCGCAATAATGTCACTCCATAGCGCCACTTAAATCGGGCCAGAAGCAGACTCTACACTCATAATGGATAGGTAAATATGGTTTTATTTATTTTGTATACTGCACTTCTGAAAATATTGAAGAAAAATAATACTACTAAGTGGGGACAATTAGCATTCAGGAACAAATCTGTGGACGGGGGTCTTGTGTCCCCTTTCTGTAAGCTTACTATGGGGCAGTGCTTCAAAACTGCAGTGAGAAGAAGAGTAGGACATGGGACCTCTGTTCTTGGTATTGGTAAGGATTAGAGATGAGCGAGCATACTCGTCCGAGCTTGATGCTCGTTCGAGTATTAGGGTGCTCGAGATGCTCATTACTCGAGACGAGCACCACGCGGTACTCGTCTCGATTAAACGAGCACTGACCATTGAATTCAATGGAGCCGGCAATACAGCCGGCTCCATTGAAAGCAATGGCCTGCCGGCGAGCGCGGGATGAATTGTCGGGAAGGGCTTAAATATATAAGCCCTTCCCTGCAATTCATCCAGAAATGTGTAAAAAAAAAAATATATATATACTCACCTTGTCCCGGCAGAACGATGTTAGCCCATTGAATTCAATGGAGCCGGCAATACAGCCGACTCCATTAAAAGCAATGGGCTGCCGGCGATCGCGGGATGAATTGTCGGGAAGGGGTTAAATATATAAGCCCTTCCCTGCAATTCATCCAGAAATGTGTAAAAATAAAAAATATATATATATACTCACCTGGTCCCGGCAGATGGAGTTCAGCGCGGCCAGCGGCAGTCCTCCTGAACTGCTCTGAACAGCTGTGAGTAGTATTCAGCAGCCGGGGATTTAAAATCCCCGCCTGCTGAATGAGCTGCCTCTGATTGGTCACAGGAATTTATGAATGGGTGTGTGACTGCTGCCTCTGATTGGCTCAGCGGGACCAATCAGATGAGAGGCAGCAGTCACACACCCATTCATAAATTCATGAATGGGTGTGTGAGTGGAATCTGCCTCTGATTGGTCAGGCTGTGACCAATTAGAGGCAGCTCATTCAGCAGGCGGGGATTTTAAATCCCCGGCTGCTGAATACTACTCACAGCTGTTCAGAGCAGTTCAGGAGGACTGCCGCTGGCCGCGCTGAACTCCGTCTGCCGGGACCAGGTGAGTATATATATATATTTTTTATTTTTACACATTTCTGGATGAATTGCAGGGAAGGGCTTATATATTTAACCCCTTCCCGACAATTCATCCCGCGATCGCCGGCAGCCCATTGCTTTCAATGGAGCCAGCTGTATTGCCGGCTCCATTGAATTCAATGGACTAACACATCGTTCTTCTCTGCCACAGCTGTTACAGCTGTGGCAGAGGAGAATGATCTTCATGCTGACAGTGTGGGGGGGGGGTCTCACTCTTGCCACTATTGTGGCTTAATAGTGGGACCTGGGAACTTGAGATGCAGCCCAACATGTAGCCCCTCGCCTGCCCTATCCGTTTCTGTGTCGTTCCCAACACTTTCTTGAATTTCCCAGGTTTTCACAAATGAAAACCTTAGCGAGCATCGGCAATATACAAAAATGCTCGAGTCGCCCATTGACTTCAATGGGGATCGTAACTCGAAACGAACTCTCGAGCATCACTGAAAGTTCGACTCGAGTAACGAGCACCCGAGCATTTTGGTGCTCGCTCATCTCTAGTGAGGATCTCAGCGATGGGATCCCCACTGATCAGACTTTTATCATCTATCCTGTGAGTATATAATAAAAGTCAGTCTCAGGATAACCCAATTAAAGTGTAATTGAGTTTTCAATACATTTTCAATAGCAGCCCAGGTCTTCATTAGCTGCTGCTTGGACCCAGTTTCAGCTCTATTAATTACGTTTTCTATATAGATGTTCCTATTTTTTTACTACCCTCCTGTTTGCAATCCACTTACAGGTGGTGGTGTCCTAAACAAGCCATTTTGCCAGTACTGTACTTACCGGGACTTCCTTTCCAACAGTTTACCATTCTGCCTTGAAATAGCCCTGCTCCAATCAGGAGCAAGGCACCATCTGAATGCACCCCACTACCAACACCACCACATATAGTAGCTAGCAGGGACCCCATGTTCCTGTTACTAGAGAAGCCAAATGCCTAACGACAGGCAGTAGATTGCAAAGCTGCTGGGAGACCCCTTGTGGCAGCCACTTCAAACTAGATTTTCAGTGGTAAAAAAAAGAAAGAAATAATACATGTGTATACAAGATTGATGATACACACATAGGCTTCTGGATGGGCAGAAGTTATGTAAAACATTAGTATCCGTTTAATATCATATTTCTTCTGCAGCTTCAGCTGCTGCCACCCAAATCTGCATATATGCTGAATATGTGGGCCAAGTGATCTGTTCTTTAATATAAACTAATATGTGATGCCTCATGCAACAAACATTAAGTTATATGGGTGGCACATACGCTTTTCTATAGCCTTTGCCCAGGACATGACTCAGCAAGATAATGCAACCTGTTGTGAATGTGTTGGAAACAGTGACATCCTGTGGTTTCTTAACATAATTCTATATGGAGCCTTAGGAAATAGACTCTTTATACGTCCTATCCTGCTGCTAGCTATTTGGACATAATGCTTGGAAAAATATCACTGAAGTATCCATGTGCAAATACCGCAGGAAAAAGTATACCTAAATTCCCTATTCATAGTAGAGAGATTTCAGACCATGATATTTAGTAGTTCGTTCTGCATACAAACTTCTAACTTCTGAAGGCTAGGGAAATCCTGCGCCATTTACTGCTATGTGTCAGAAGAAAAGCAAATGTCTGTAAATATAAGCAACAAAAGCCTACCTCGGGCACCACAATCCTCCCTCAATTGTTCTCCCTGTAGATAAATCTCTTCTTGGTGATATGTCAAAAACTCCATTGCCTTTCTTGTTACGAAGAAGTAACTGTAGTGTCAAGATCACAACCTCTTTTCATATGCCCTGTTAGAGCATATGAACACCATAGATCAGGCTCCCCTGCTCAGGACCCCCTCTATGCCCCGTTCTGGCAAACGTTGTATTCTTCTTATATAGCAGGATGACCATTCACCTTTTAATACTAGATTTTCCCACAACGAAATATATGGCTGACAGTTTTTTCCCCAGAAAAAAACAGCTCTTTGCCAGGAGCAGGACTTGAGACAGTAATTTATTCACCCCAGGTGCAACTTTTTGAAATTGGTTGTCCCCTTTCACTGCAACTCCAGCTAAAATCAGATTAGATAAACACATGTACAGAGGAAGCTAAGAGAATACATATTTGTTTCCAGATAGTGAACATAGAATATACTGTAAAAACAATCACAGAACATGGCCATATACTTACTGACTAAGGAGGGCAGATAGCTGCATCCTCTCATAATGCAGGTAGGAGACTACCAAATGAGGGAGCTAATTGCACCTGTGAGGGACACCGATGAGACAGCCACTCACACTGCCTCTTAATATAGAGGGGGGCAGCTGCTTGGTGTATACTCCCATACAGAGTGGCAGACCTTCTGATACATGTAATTCACCATGCAGACCAGCAACCTATTAATGACGCCATAATAGTTCAGTGGGTTGCCCTGCACCTTAAAAAGTGAACCACATTGGTACTGCCACTCTGGACTCCCCCTGGCATTTTAAAGCCACACTGCATGTGAAACATAGATAGTAAATGCAAGGCATTAGTTGGATTTTGGCCAAGATACATCAGCATGTTGAGGGGATGCAGCTATCTGCCTTCCTTAGTCAGTAAGTATATGGCCATGTTCTGTGATTGTTTTTATGTTTTTATATTTCCACTTCTGTGACATATGTAGAATATACTGTAGTATAGGACTAAATAATATAGAATAGGAACAAAAATGTCATGCAGCTAATAGGAAACCCTCTGATATATGTGTCACCAGTGATGGTGTTCCGGTGCAGGATTCGGGATATGATGCAGCCAGAGGGGTAACCAAAATATATAATATTTTTTAGTAATAAAGTAAGGAAAGTGAATAATGGTATAATGATGATTAAGCAATAAAACTTTAATTTTGAATACTTTGATGCTAGTTCCGACTAACTAAATTCTAGTAATTACATTACTTTGTGCACAATATGAAATAACTGCAATACCTTATGAACAGTCGCATGTCACAGAAATACAGATTACTGAATGTAGCACACAATTCCTCTTCCCTGCTATTAATATGGCTGATTAAAATTACAATATATGAAACTCTAGTAGAAGCGTGTCTATTTCTTAATGCTTGCACCCAAGACCCTGTATTAATATCTTAGTCCACAACTAGTGTTGCGAGCACTCAAGGTTCACTAAACAGTCCCAGTCCTTCAGCACAACTCCTCTGCAACACACCTGTTTATTATTTGTGTCCCCATCGGTGTGCACACCTAGTGTTTGAGTTGAGGTTGGCCTCACTTACGGTTTGCAGTGTTGGGAAAGGGGCACAGCTTCTACTGACCACAGTGATCCCATGACACTGTCTGGAGGATTAAAAGCACTCTAGTCCTCTTATCAATGGCAATGAGCTCTCCAGTCTCTTCTCTTTGCACCCTTTCTCTCTTGGTAGCACATGCAGAAGCTTCATCACTCTTCTATCTGGTGCTCTCCCAGCTATCTCTATAACCTTTTAACTCTTTAGGCAACCCCTTACATATGTGGTAAATGTACAGTAAACAAGGCTGTAAATGCAGATCATAAATTCTGCCATCTAGGTAAATTCAGCTGTAAATGTTACTTATTTAGTTACTCTGTACATTATCTGCTTATTTCTGGTTCATTGCAGGCCAGCATTACATAAATATGAAAAAATAGTACAACAGCTATTATACTGAGATAGAAACTTGCTGTTTAGTCTGCAGATCAATATTGTGATCACGTGCCAGTTTGCATCTCTGTCCACCTATACACTAACAAATGTTCTATATATAATACAGCTAAAAAGCCCCTTAGCAACCAGTATACAGAGAAAGCAGGGGGATAACAATTGTATCAAGGACACAACCACTAAGTCATGTGGGTGATGTAAAACATAGCATGAGTCATATTTGTATGAACTAAAATATCTAGGGGATGTAGCAGAGCTTCCCTCTGGAAATCACTATGCAATGTGCGCTCAATATTTAGGTTTATAATTCTATACGTGGTAAATGAACTCAACCACATGAAGAGCAGCATGTCAGATGTCCTGTATCCACAAAAACAGGAGTTGCTATCAGTAGTCCATAAAAAAGTAAATATGAAAGTCTGAGAAGTTGTAAGAACTTAAAATAACTCCCACTATTTCCATTAATTACTTCCAGTCATCATGAAATTGCATTCATTTACAAATATATAGTTTGCAAAGATCATTTATGGACCAAAAATGAAGCCTCTTTAGTTTCTCTTAGGGCTCAGTCACACGGGTGTTTTAACGTCCAAATAATCGTGCAGTAAAAAAATCACACTGTATAGAACCGATGCTTTCCAATGGCAGTGGTCACATGTTTGTGCGAATTTTACATGCACAAAAACGCCTGCGGCAAAAAATATAGGACACAGTTTGTTGAAACGCAGGTAAGTGCAGCATCGGTGTTTTTTGAATGTGAAACCCCTGGATGCTGTCGCATCCAGGGGTTTCACCTTGTGCTTAATTGGGCCGGCGACAGCATCGCAGACCCCATTGAGAACATATAGTGAAGATCGCGATCTTCTGCCATAGCTGTCACAGCTGTGGCAGAGGAGCACAATGTTCTCCCGTTGAATTCAATGGAGCCAGCGCTACAGCCGTCTCCATTGAAAGCAATGGGCTGCTGGCAAGCCCTGCAGTGATTTTTCGAGGAAGGGCTTTAAATATAAGCTCTTGCCTGAAAATCATCCCTAAAATGTGTGGGGGGAAAAAAATTAAAAAAAATAATATATATATATATATACTCACCTCTCAGCACCTGCCGGGGCTCAGGTGCGTCCAGCCGGATCTTCTCCTGCCCTGCTGTGAAGTGATTTCAGCAGGGGGGAGATTTAAAATCCCCGCCTGCTGAAAGGGTTGCCTCTGATTGGCTGAGCACTGTGACCAATCAGAGGCAACTCTCAGCTATTGAATGACAGCTGAGAGTTGCTTGTGATTGGTTCCTGCGCTCAGCCATTCAGAGGCAGCACTCATCCATTGATTGAATTCATGAATGGTTGAGTGCTGCCTCTGATTGGCTGAGGGCAGGGACCAATCACAGGCAGCTCTCAGCTGTCATTCAATAGCTGAGAGCTGCCTCTGATTGGTCACAGTGCTCAGCCAATCAGAGGCAGCCCTTTCAGCAGGCGTGGGTTTTAAATCTCTGCCTGCTGAAATTACTTCACAGCAGTGCAGGAGAAGACCTGGCTGGACACGTGTGAGCCCCAGCAGCTGCTGAGAGGTGAGTATATATATTTTTTTATTTTTCACACATCTTAGGGATGGTTTTCAGGGAAGGGCTTATATTTTCCCCGAAAATCACTGCAGGACTTGCCAGCAGCCCATTGCTTTCAGTGGGCGAACATTGCGGTCCCCTGCCACAGCTCTCTCTCTATCTCTCTCTTTCTGTCTCTCTCTCTCTCCCTCTCTCCCTCTCCCTCTCTCTCTCTCTCTCTCCCTCTCCCCCCCCCTCTCCCTCTCTCTCTCCCTCTCCCTCTCTCCCCTGCCTGCCAGCCATAAAATTTTCTGTTGACGCGCGCTGCGGCGGGGAGGGCCCAAAACAGGCACATCACAGCGGGGAGGAGCCAAAAACTGGGTCAGGGTCTAACACGGTGTGATGCTCGTTCAAGTAACGAGCACCAGCAAGTATGCTATTACTCGAACGAGCATCAAGCTCTGCAGAGTACGTTCGCTCAACTCTAATAAGGACCTAAGAGCTTCACGTTACACCTCTAAGGACATCTAAACCAGCAAATTGAAATATCCCTTTAAAACAGGCATATCATGTGAAAATGAAAATACAACCTCACCATTTCAGGAACAAGCATCTATACTTCTGTGCTAAGTTATTCAGGGGTCAAACAAGAATGGAAGCCACTAACCATCTTAGGCCAGTCTCACATGAACGGATCTGAATTTCGGACATATGATACGCAGTACTGCAGCTAAGTATTCGGAAGCTACTGCGGCGGTCAAATGCCATTCCTTGTTCACGTGACCACTGCAGCCAGTTACGAGCTTCAGCAATCATGTCCAATCATGGCAGTATCACCACTAAAGCTCGTCATTGGCTGCAGCAGTCAGATGAACAATCAACGGCACATGAGTACTGCAGCAGCTTTAGTCACCGGAGTGGCAGTAACTGCTGTGCTGAATTGTGTCCCCATGTATCAGGTGAGCAATGCTTATTAATTTTTTATTTTGGCTCATTCCCTGCTGTGGTGAGTGGAGCCCCTCTTTGTCTGTTATTTGCTAAGCAATTACCTAAAAATATGGGGGTCACTGCTAAACAAACCGATGAACAGTTTTAATGGGGTTCTGCAATTCTGGCTATAAATTATCATGCTTGAGATACAAGTATTCCCAGAACAGGCTGTATATTTATATAAGTCAGAGGGGACAATCAAAAAGCTCCATCTTTTAATCTAATTTGTAATTAGAAAGCTACATGACTGCATTTAGGTAGTGCTTGATAATGCATTCTATATGCTGCCTATCTTCTCCCAAACCACAGTGCCTGCTTTTGCACCTTAGCAGAAAATTGTAATCTTGGCTCACGTATCTATAGACTGCCCTGGAGAAATGGATAGAACTTCACTGAAGTAGATAAATGATATCACAAAAGAGCTTTAGCGCCTTGGGATCGAACGCATATATATTCATGAAAGAGATGCTGTATAGTTGTAACACTGATTCCTTTTTTCTTTGTCATAACTTATTCATGAGCACAAAACAATAGTGACATCTAGTGTACTGAGAGAATGTGAGCGTCAGCAGCCAGTGCCAGGTAATGCTTACAATGCCACTAACAGAAGAAAGAGGAGAATCGTCCACATTGGAGCTGACAGCAGTGGGAATCAGCATTGCAGAAACTCAGTTTGGTGCAGAGTCTTGTTTTCCTTTTAGGACACCTACCGGGGAAAAAAATACTAGGTTGCTACATAACCTAATAATCGGATTTCTCAAAAGTTTATATTCATTTAAAACAAAGTTCTGCACTGCATAGACGCTTTATTAGAGACACCCATCTAGTAATGTATTGGTCCTCCTTTGCCCTTGACAACCGCAGGAATTGATTGTGGTGTCCATACACTGTTATAAGAGGACCCAGGGTGTGCCAAAAATCATTCCCACACCACTACTCCTCATCCGCCAGCCAGAACTGTTGACACCTAACTGTATAGGTTCATTGATGCACGCTGCTTGTGCCAAATTCTGACCTCAAAATCAGCATGCTGCAACAGAAATGTGGATTCAACTGACCAGGTGTTGCGACGGTTTTGGTATTGCTGCCTTGCTGATAGTCCAATGCTGATTTTAGTGATGTTTCAACATCTTCTGGCTCATTGGTGTGTTATTTGGTGTGACACGCTTGGTCGCACCTGAGGATGATTACTTGGGCTATTCAACCTGGCTGGAGACTGAGCTGAACTGCGGTTGATTCTCAGTCTCTCCCTGACTGTGCTAGCAGTCAGAAGATTCCTGCTGGATGATTCAGTTACTTGCTGCAGCATAAAGCTAAGTACTGTGTTTTTTTTGCATTGTTATTTTGGTTTTCTGGTTTTGTTTCTTTTCCCCTACGTAGGGTCAACTAGGGGGAAAGGTATGCAGTCGGGGCCGTCCTTACCGTGGCGATCACCCTGCTTTTTGGCATGGCCCTTTCCAGTGTTTGTTTGCATAGGAACAGTGTTTACCGTATTTTTGTTCCATTCTTGTTTTGTTGTTTATATGCATTCCTGGTAGATCTGCGAGTAACAGACCCAGTGCGTCCAGGTTGGACATAACACCAGGTCAGGTTTTTCCACTACTCAGTGATCCAAATTTGTTCTATTTTGCTAATTGGAGTCTCGCCTTTTTGTTTCTCCTAGACAGTAATGGCACTTGACTTGAACTGTTCGTCTGCTGCTTTAGACAATCTGTGGCAAGGAAAGATGAGTTGTACATTTCTACGCATTAGCTTAGCTGGAACATCAGCACTGTATTTGGCTACACTTTGCTTGACTGTGCACCACCTGTTTGTCAGAAAAATTCTTGACATCCTCCTCTAACCCCTTTCATCAACAAGTTGTTTGCATCCACAGGATCCCCTTTCTCTTCATGTTTTTCCTCAGCCACTTCATTCTCAGTATACTGAGAATGCATGTTGACAGCTTTTGAAATATGTGCCCCGGCTAGTCTAGCACCAATAGCCATGCCTTGTTAGTAGTCATTCTGATTGCACAAATTTCCCACTTGAGCTTTACTTATGGATCTCATACTAAGACTTAATGTACATTTACACAGAGCAATTGTCACCTGAATAGTCACTGGAAACAGCAATTTCAGGCGATAGTCTTCTCATGTACAAATGGCCGCCAACAGGGCAGTGAGCAACAAATCACTCATTTGGCGCAGTCGCTTGGTAATTAGCTCATGTAAGAAACAAGCAACTGTCGGCCCAAGTAAACAGGAGTTGCTCAATCTTTGTGTGACTGCCTGTTTACTGTGAATGGAAGCAGGTGGCCAGATGAAATCTCTAACCGCACCAACTCCATTCTCTGAACTATCGCTTTTGTATAAAAGCACACAAGCGATAGTCACTGGGAAGCCGGTTGGGTTCTAATACACCCTACATTTGTCGCTTGTAAAGCAACCTTTAGACTGTAACATATACAGTGATACGTAGAAAATACAGAAGATAAATGTGCACAATTTTTTATCAAACTTTGTAAAACTAATGTTAAAAGAGGTTATAAAATACGGAAAAAACCCTAGAGCTAATTCAAAGTTAAACAATTATACACAAAAGTGAATATGTACTAAAAAGACATATCTGAAAAAGGAAACAACAAATGTAAAGGCAGGACTGTCAAATTTAGTAAATAATGATTATAGATGAGCGAGTACCAAAATGCTCGGGTGCTCGTTACTCGAGTCAAACTTTTCGTAATGCTCGAGAGCTCGTTTCGAGTAACGAACCCCATTGAAATCAGTTGGGGACTCGAGTATTTTTCAAGCTGACCGATGCTCCGCATAGGGGAGGTTGTGTGAAACACCTGAAAACATCAGAAAATCAGGAAAACACCACAGAAACGGATAGGGAATGGCAGGGGCAGCATGCATGGGTGCATCTGAGGCTCCCAGGTCGCACTATTAAAGGGGTTGTCCCGCGCCGAAACGTTTTTGGTTTTTTTTGCATAGGCCCCCCATTCAGCGCAGGACAAACCCAAGGGATGTGTTGAAATTTAAAAAAAAATTTACTTACCCGAATCCCCTCTCTGCAACTTCTTCCTTCTTTTCCTCCAAGATGGCCGCCGGGATCTTCACCAATGATGCACCGCGGGTCTTCTCCCATGGTGCACCGTGGGCTCTGTGCGGTCTATTGCCGATTCCAGCCTCCTGATTGGCTGGAATCGGCACACGTGACGGGGCGGAGCCAGAACGCCGCTCGTGCCCGGACCGACCAGAAGGGAGAAGACCCTTCTGCGCAAGCGTGTCTAATCAGGCGATTGGACGCTGAAATTAGACGGCACCATGGAGACGGGGACGCCAGCGCAGGGAAGGTGAGTATATAACTTCTGTATGGCACATTTTTTATGCACGATGTATATTACAAAGTGCATTAATATGGCCATACCCCACTTGCTTTCGTGGGACAACCCCTTTAAGCCAAACTGGGGGCAAGAGCCTGGCAGTCACCCCCCTAACAATTTACTTGGGACAGACCATAAGCAGCAAGGCACACGTGCTGGCACATCTAAGATAAGCACCAGACTAGCTGCAACCAAGGCCAATAACCACCTTGTGTGACCCAAGGTGCTGTGAGTTACATAGCTATGGGAAACCCATGTTTCCCCACACAATTCATTCTGTGTATGTATCAGATAGCTGAACAATGCAATGGGAAAGCTGTCTGCACCCTACCCAAGTCATACAGTGTATTTGTGCCAGACAGCTGGACACTGCACTGGGAAAGTTTTGTGCACCCATAGCAGAGGCGAGCGCACGAAACCCAAGGACTGTATTAAACAAGAAGAAAAGAGAGTGCCCAAACATGGCCGAGTTTCACGCTGCCTAGGACCTCGGCCTCTGCCCACACTTCTGCCCAATTCATTCTTTGTATATGTCAGATAGCTGAACACCGCAATGGGAAAAACGTCTGCACTCTGCACCCTACCCAAGTCATTCAGTGTATTTGTGCCAGACAGCTGGACACCGCGCTGGGAAGCCTTTGTGCACCCACAGCAAAGGCAAGCCCCTGGAACCCAGGTACAGTGTTAAACAAGAAGAAAAGAGAGTGCCCAAACATGGCAGAGTTTCGCCTCGCCCAGGACCTCGGCCTCAGCCCACAATTCTGCCCAATTCATTCTGTGTATGTGTCAGATAGCTGAACAACGCAATGGGAAAGCCTTTGTAGCAAGAGTGTAGGCAAACCCCTGAAACCTTTCTGTAGCAAGAGTGTAGGCGAACCCCTGAAACCTTTCTGTAGCAAGAGTGTAGGTGGACCCCTGAAACATTTCTGTAGCAAGAGTATAGGTGAACCCCTCAAACCTTTCAGTAGCAAGTGTATAGGTGGACCCCTGAAACATTTCTGTAGCAAGAGTATAGGCGAACCCCTCAAACCTTTCTGTAGCTAGTGTATAGGTGGACCCATGAAACCTTTCTGTAGCAAGAGTGTAGGCGAACCCCTGAAACATTTCTGTAGCAAGAGTATAGGCAAACCCCTCAACCCTTTCAGTAGCAAGTGTATAGGCAGACCCCTGAAACATTTCTGTAGCAAGAGTGTAGGCGACCCCTGAAACATTTTTGTAGCAATAGTATAGGCGAACCCCTCAAACCTTTCAGTAGCAAGAGTATAGGCGAACCCCTGAAACATTTCTGTAGCAAGAGTGTACTCGAACCCCTGAAACATTTCTGTAGCAATAGTATAGGCGAACCCCTCAAACATTTCTGTAGCAAGTGTATAGGCGGACCCCTGAAACCTTTCTGTATCAAGAGTGTAGGCGAACCCCTGAAACATTTCTGTATCAAGACTATAGGTGAACCCCTCAAACCTTTAAGTAGCAAGTGTATAGGCGGACCCCTGACACA
This sequence comes from Eleutherodactylus coqui, assembly GCF_035609145.1. NCBI lineage: Eukaryota > Metazoa > Chordata > Amphibia > Anura > Eleutherodactylidae > Eleutherodactylus > Eleutherodactylus coqui. Next base: position 92,306,916 of record NC_089845.1, on the reverse strand, counting down.
TTTCTGTAGCAAGAGTGTAGGTGACCCCCTGAAACATTTTTGTAGCAATAGTATAGGCGAACCCCTCAAACCTTTCAGTAGCAAGAGTATAGGCGAACTCCTCAAACATTTCTGTAGCAAGTGTATAGGCAGACCCCTGAAACCGTTCTGTAGCAAGAGTATAGGTGAACCCCTGAAACATTTCTGTAGCAAGAGTATAGGGGAAACCCTGAAACTTTGGTGTACAAACAGTGTAGGCGAACACCTGAAAAAATTTGTTTACTAAGAGAAAAGGCAAAGCCCGGAAAAATTAGTTGGCTAAGAGTATTGGCAAAGGCCTGAAAAATTGGTGTACCAAGAGTATAGACGAACACCTGAAAAAAAAAGTGTTTACCAACAGTATAGGTGAAGCCCAGAAAAATTAGTTTGCTAACAGTATAGGCGAGGGCCTGAAAAATTGGTGTACCAGGAGTATCAGTGTACCCCTGAAAAATTGCTTTATCCCGAGGATAGTTGAAACCCATAAACATCTAGTAAAGATACAGCTCGTTGTTGCTTAATTTGTAGCAGAGCCTGGAGGCAGCCCTCCGAAAAAAAATTGGTTTTAACGGAGCCTTTTGGCCCTCAGAAAAATTGGCAGTTCAGCGTGATGACATGCTGTTTTAGGAGGAGGAGTAATATCCAAGAGGGATAGACCAAGTTACTTCTCCCCTTTTTTGGGGTGATAGAGGATGCATATTTCTCCTGTTGCAGCGAAAAGAATCTTTATGATCTGATGCTTTCCACTGGTGGAGAAGAGAAGTCTGGGGAAATCCAGCATTCGTTCATCTTAATGAGTGTAAGCATGTCGGCGCTGGCAGTTGACAGGTGGGCATGCTTATGTGTGATGATCCCCCCAGCTGCACTAAACACCCTCTCTGACAAGACGCTAGCGGCAGGGCAGGCCAGCACCTCCAGGGCGTACAGCACAAGTTCGTGCCACATGTCCAGCTTTGACACCCAATAGTTGTATGGAGCAGAGGGATCATGGAGGACGGTGGTACGATCAGCTATGTACTCCCTTACCATCTTTTTACAGTATTCCTTCCGACTCAATCTTGACTGGGGAGTGGTGACACAGTCTTGCTGGGGAGTGATAAAACTGGCAAAGGCCTTGGAGAGTGTTCCCCTGCCTGCGCTGGACATGCTGCCTGATCCCCGCACCTCCCCTGCTAGTTGGCCCTCTGAACTGCGTCTTCTACCACTAGCGCTGTCAGATGGGAACTTTAGCATCACTTTTTCCACCAGGGCCCTGTGGTATTGCTTCACTCTCGAACCCCTTTCCTCTTCAGGAATGAGAGTGGAAAGGTTCTCCTTATACCGTGGGTCAAGAAGGGTGTACACCCAGTAATCCGTGTTGGCCAGAATGCATCTAACGTGAGGGTCATGGGAAAGGCAGCCTAACATGAAGTCAGCCACGTGTGCCAGAGTCCCAGTATGCAACACATCACTGTCCTCACTAGGAGGATGACTTTCATGATCCTCCTCCTCCTCTTCAGCTCATACATGCTGAACAGATGAGAGGGGAGCAGCATTGGTACCCTCTGCAGTGTGGCCAGCAGTCTAGTCCCCCTCCTCCTCCTCCTCCTCCCCCTCCCCCTCCAAAACACGCTGAGATACAGACGTGAGGGTGGTCTGGCTATCAAGCGACATACTGTCATCCCCCCATCTCCTATTCCAACCGCAAAGCATCGGCCTTTATGCTTAGCAGCGAACTTCTCAGCAGGCAAAGCAGCGGGATGGTAACGCTAATTATGGCTGCATCGCCGCTCACCATTTGGGTAGACTCCTCAAAGTTTCTGAGGACCTGACAGATGTCTGCCATCCATGCCCACTCCTCTGTGAAGAACCACTCCACCGGCCATGTTGCAGCTGGCATTCCACAATTGATCTACGCTGCTCATAAAGCCTGGCCAACATGTGCAGCGTAGAATTCCAGTGTGTGGGCACGTCGCACAGCAGTCGGTGCTCTGGCAGCTGGAACCAATGTTGCAGTGTCCTGAGGGTGGCAGCATCTGTGGTGGACTTGCGGAAATGTGTGCACACATGGCGCACCTTGCCGAGCAGGTCAGACAAGTGGGAGTAGTTTTTCAGAAACCGCTGAACCACCAGATTGAAGACATGGGCCAGGCATGGCACGTGTGTATGGCTGCCAAGCTGCAGAGCCACCACCAGGTTATGGCCGTTGTCACACATGACCATGCCCGGCAAAAGCCAGAGGTCGGTCTGCTCTGTCAGACCCTGTAACAGCTCAGGAGCTGTGTGCCTCTTGTCACCTAAGCTGATTAGTGTCAGCACGGCTTGCTGATGCTACCCCACCACTGTGCTGCCGCGCCGCGTGCTACCGACTGCTGGCGATGTGCTCACACTTCTTTTTTTTTTTTAAAGGAATTTTATTTAGCCAGGAATAAACAAGCATATAAATACAGATGATTGGCACCACAGGTATCAGGTTCAGCAGACAGTACATTGCATGAAAACAGGGTAGAGGCAGTCTCCGCCTGCATACATAGGTATATTTCTTCTTAGCATGCTATGTCTGGCTAGTGCTTTTTTATTTCTTTCACCCCCCCCCCCCCCTTAAAACTCTAACTTTATTGATTATTACTGAACAACAGTTTAACTTTTGGATAGATCAATTGTAATCAATCAGAAAAAAACAAACAAAAACAAGGACTTAAACTTAGACCCCCCCCCCCCACCCACCCCCTGGCGCGACTCTCTTAAAGAGAGAAAAAAAAAAGAAAAAGGAAAAAATATTTCCCTTCTCCCCTTCCCCTCTCTTCCTCCTTTCTTTTTTCTTTTTTTTTGTGGGAATAGCGGAGGGAAAAAAGAATTAGTTTTCTGAGCACTGGGTCTTTAACTTAAATTGAGCAGATGACTCTCTTTTTGTCCTTCTCTCTCTCTCACTCCCCCCCTACCACCTGGTTTGGCTCTCCCGACGCCGTCGCTGAGCAACTCACCCAGCCACCCCAGATCTTGTCGAATTTTTCAGGGCACCCCCTGGCCATATACGTCAGCTTATACATTGGGACTTCGGCGTTAACGACCCTGACCCATGCGCTCCTAGTCGGCTTCCCAGGGTGTTTCCAATTAAGTAGAATCACTTTTTTTGCATAAAAGAGAAGCAGCTTGTACAGTGTACGTGTTGCCGCGGACACCGGCAGGTCTCCCACGAGCCCAAAAAGGCACGTTCCAGGATGCATGATCCTTGGTGCCCCTAGGTGAGTTTCCATAAAGACAAGCACTTCTCGCCAGTATTCCTGTAGGACCGCGCACTCCCAAAACATATGCATGACCGTCCCATCCGCCACCATACATCGTGGGCACGCTGCAGTAGGGAGCAGGCCCATTGTGCACAACCTGGAGGGGGTGTAGTATATGCGGTGTAGAAACTTGACTTGGATGAGCTTGTCTCTAGCGCTAACCAGGGGGGGACCAGATCCGTCCAGTATATCCTCATCCTCCCCTGAAGTCAGATCAGGAATGTCCACCTCCCATCTCTGTACGGCCCTCTCGCCCAGTGGGGCCAGATGTCGCATTGTATGAGCATAGAAACTCGACAGCGGCCTGACAAGGCTGCACATCTGCGCCAGGCTCTCCAGTCGCGTCATGGATAGTGGGACAGACGAACCCCCAAACTGAGCCCTGGCCGCATCTCGTAATTGGTAATATCTAAAGTAAGAATTTTCGGGCAGACCGTGGGCAACCCGTAACTGCATAAAGGTACATAGCTTGCCTTCACTGACTATGTCGGAGAGGACATTGACGCCCCGGCGTCTCCAGGAGGCAGACTCCGGGAGGCGCTGGAAGTGTGGCAATTTGGGGTTATTCCAGAGGGGAGTGTGTGGGGATCGCGCTGTCTCCTCTTCAGCTGACAGTCTCGTGACCCGCCGCCAGATCTCCAGCGTCACCAGCATGGGCGTGGGCAGCGGGCCGACCGAGGATGAGGGGCCGCTCAGTAGCAGTCCCCGAAGGTTCTGCGTAGGGTCCACCATTCTACGTTCCAGGCCCACCGCTGGGTTGTAGTTTGACGAGCATATCCACCATCCCGCGTATACCAGTTGGCTAGCCAGGTAATAGTAGTAAAAGTGCGGTAGGGCCAGTCCCCCTCCGCTCGACGGGAGACACAAGGTCTCCAACTTAATCCTAGGTGTAGTGTCTCTCCACAGTATACGCAGCACTATCCCACGAAGCCTGGTAAAGAATTTTTTTGGGACTAGCATAGGGGAATTATGCAATATGTACAGGAATTTTGGTAGCAGTTTCATTTTTAGCAGGTTTATTCTGCCCACCAGGGTAAGCGGGAGAGAAGCCCAGCGTATCGCCACCTCCTCGGCCCAGGCCAGGAGGGGGACCAAGTTGGAGTTGTAGAAGGCGGATAGTTCCGCTGAGACCTTCACTCCCAAGTAGGTGGTCTGGGTCGTCCAACTCAGCGGGACGGGTAGAGGGAGCACGGCGGCCCCAGGGTCCACCGCCAACAAATGGGTTTTGTCCCAGTTGACCCTGATGCCAGAATGTGTGCCGAATGCGCTAAATATAGCCAGAGCCGCGTCTAGAGACGCCCCCGGGTCTTGAAGGAAGAGGAGGGTGTTATCTGCATAGAGCGCTATGCGCTCCTCGTAGTTGTTCAGCTTAAATCCCTTCACTGTTGGTGACGTTCGAATTTGGATTGCCAGGGGCTCTATGGCGAGGGCAAACAAAGCGGGGGACAGAGGGCAGCCCTGTCTTGTGCCTCTACTCAAGGAAAACTGGGCAGAAACATGTATATTAGTTTTAATGTTGGCCACTGGGGAGTCGTATAAGATCTCGATCCATTTAATGAAGGTTGGCCCGAATCCGAACCGCCGCATCACCGCCCATAAGTACTTCCACTCTACTGAGTCGAAGGCCTTTGCCTGGTCTATGAATACCAGGGTGCGCTTCCCACAGTTAGTGTGTTTGTATGATAAGTGATCAAAGAGTCTTCTTAGGTTCATGTCCGTGCTCTTGCCAGGCATAAAGCCGGACTGGTCCGCGTGTATGATCTCTTTCAACACCGAGTTTATACGCGTCGCCAGAATTTTTGCAATTATTTTTACGTCGCTGTTAAGAAGAGAAATGGGGCGGTAAGAGCCGCAGTCCGTGGGGTCCTTCCCGGTTTTGGGGATCATTATTATAAGGGCTTTACGCATTGTGTCCGGTAATGTCCCCTCTCGCATAATAGAATTATATAATGTGAGGAGTCGCGGGGCCAGGGTTTCCACATTCTTTTTGTACCATTCCCCAGGGAGCCCGTCCACACCTGGTGATTTCCTATTGGGAAGTGCCTTAATGGCTTCCGTTATTTCTTCTATACTCAGGTCGCTATCCAGGTGGGCCGCGCTGTCTCCACTCAGTGTGGGGAAGGGAATGTCCTCTAGGTACGCCAGGAGCTGTGTTTCAGTACAGCCCAGCCTGGAGGTATATAAATCACCATAGAATTGGGCGAACGTTTGGTTAATTAATTTGGGATCGCTTATTAGAGTGCCCGTGCCATCACACACCGCCGTAATCGGTGGCAGTGTCTGGTCCTCTCTAGCCAGGTAGGCCAGTAAGTGGCCGTTCTTGTCTCCCTGATCAAAGATCCGGTGGCGGGAATACAGAAGTTTCTTCTTAGTGTATTCAATGAGCAGTAGTCTATATTCCCGTCGCAGGGCACCCAGGGTTGTAGTGGTTTCCGGGGAGGGGTCTGCTATGTGCCTAGTCTCTGCTAAATCAAGGCGCCGTTCCAGATCCAAGCGGCGGGCCCCTAGGGATCTTCTATGCTCGGCAATAGCCGAGGTAAAGGATCCCCTGGTAAAGGCTTTAAATGCGTCCCAGACCACCAGCTCCGAGGCCGTCCCCTCGTTGACCTCCCAGTACATTTCAGCCTCTTGTTCTGCGTACTCGTGTACTTCTCTCTGTTCCAACCACAGCGGGCTCAGCCTCCACGCAGGGCGGCTTCCCTCGACTCCCAGGTCAAGCACCAGTTGGAGTGGGGAGTGATCTGAAATGCCCCTGGGCAGATAGGATATATCGCGAACCATGCGGAGGCAGTCCGGGGAGCCAAAACAGAGATCTATGCGCGAGAAGGCATTGTAGGTCGGGGTATGACACGAGTAAGCTCTGTCATGTGGGTGTCTCACACGCCATATTTCCTGCAGTGAGTAGGAGTCGGCCCACCCAGGAAGCCGAGTCCGCGCAGTGGCGGCTGGAGTGAGGCGGTCCCGCAGCGGGTCCAAGATCAGGTTAAAGTCTCCCATGATTACTATCGGGGCCGCCTCCAGGAGGACCACTCGTTCCATCACCTCGTGAAGTATTTCAATGTTAGCAGGTGGTGGCAGGTAAACATTTACTATCGTGAGGAGACGGCCATGGAAGGTTCCCTGTAGGATCAGGTAACGCCCCCCAGGATCTATGTGTATTTGGCGGAGGGCAAACTGGGCCGATTTGGCCACCAGTATACTGACTCCGCGAGCGTAGTTGGAGTAAGTCGCGTGATATGCTGAGCCTATTGTTGCCCGCTTAAGCGACAGCGTCTTCGAGCCCCTAAGGTGTGTTTCTTGGAGTAGTATCATGTGGGGGGAGCGAGTTTTAAGGAAGTCAAAAACCAGTGCTCTTTTAATTTTAGAATTTAGGCCCCTGACATTCCAGGAGACCAGCTTCAGGTACATGCTAGCCATTTTCAGGGGACTGGCGACTATTCCCGCAGGTTAAAGCATCCGAAAAAGAGTCGCGCCAACGACCACAAATAGAAATTACAAAACGAACCAAAATCAGTTCCCATTTACCAACCCCAAACAAAACCCTCCCCTCCCACCCTACCCATCCCCCCGAACTTTGGACAGGTTTCGATCCCATAACTCACGACTTTGTAGGGGGCGTAAGGCCTTGCCCCAGGAGAAAATCACCAACAGACTATAACAGAAAAATGCAGAACAATAACAGCAGTTATAGGCATGAAAATAAAGTCCCCCTGTGAAGAAACAGAGACAAGGTTATGTGGGCGTGGGCTGCGTCCGTGTAGGCCATAGGTGCCCGGTGCGGGCCTCGGGCGCTGCGTAGGCCCCCAGTCCAGTCCGGCCCCCATAGTCCACGTAGGAGAAAAGCAGTTTTATCGCAGCCCACGCCGTTTTTCATCTTCATTATCTTCGGCCGCCGGCCTTCTTACCTAAAGTGGAGGGGGAGGGGGTAAAAGAAAAGAGAGAGAAGAAGAGAGGGAAAAGAGAAAAAAAAAAAAAAAAAAAAGAGAAGGGGGGGGGGGGGGAAAGGTACTCTCCACTATTATGCTGCAATGATCCTAGGAAAATGATGACCGGCCAGCCGCATCATATATGCATCTGTGAAAGTCTCACGGTGCGGGTTAATTTTGTTCGAGCCAGTTTAGGACATCCTCCGGGTTTTCAAAGAAATGGGAGCGGTTATCCTTGATCACCTTTAGTCTGGCAGGATATAGCATGGCGTAGATCAGTTGTTTTGAGCGCAGCATCTTCTTAGCCTCTACAAATTTTTGTCGCCTTTGCTGCACCTCCAAGGAAAAGTCCGGAAAGATACGGATTGTTTGTCCGTCAACCCTTATCGGGTCTCTCTCACGGTTGAGCGCCAGAATTTTGTCTCTGTCCCTATAATTAAGTAATTTTGCAATGAAGGTGCGTGGAGGGCCTCCGGGCGGCGGAGCTCTTGATGGGATGCGGTGTGCTCTCTCGACGCAGAATAGGGGTGACAGAGATTTGGGGCCATACTCCTGTTTGAGGAGCGATTCCAGATAGTCACAAGGATCTCTGCCCTCAGCGCCCTCCGGCAATCCTATGAATCTGAGATTGCATCTGCGCAGGCGGTTCTCCATATCATCCAGTTTTTTCCCCTGCGCCGTGAGGTTGGAGTTGAGGGTGCGCACCTGGTCTGAGAGTGGAGTAACAGTGTCCTCCAGGTTGGAGACTCGCGTCTCGACTTCTGTTGTACGCTCTCTCAGCGTTTGGACGTCCGCTCGCAGCAGACCAAAGTCCGACTGTAGTGCATCAATTTTTTCTGTGAGGGCAGAGCGCGACTCTGTAATCGCCTTCAATACATCGGCGATAGTTGGGCCAGATGCGGAGGGCGAAACTGGTGCTGTGGCCTCAGGGGACGCGCTCTGCGGGCTGGAGGGCGCATTGGGTCGGGGGTCCGTTGAGGTGCTGGGCCGAGAATATTGCTGCAGCTTGCTGGTTATTTTGGCTTGCTTGGTGGGCGCCATCTTGTTGGAGGATAGTAGTAGGGAATGTCCGTAGGCTCGAACTTATAAGATGTCACAGGGGGGGATTCATGCGCAGTTTAAGCTTTACTGCATGGCTGTTGGGGTGCAGTCATAGTGTAGTAGTTTACGCGCACCTTTAACACGGTTCTTTCAGGCGGAAGCTCAGATCCTAGCCTCTGGGTGCGCATACGGCAGTGATTTACAGTCCTGGGGTGCCACGTTGTCAGGGGGCGAGACACACGGGAATGTGAGGGGGGGGCAGGCAGTTGCGACTGCACCCCTCGGTTCGGAGTAGAGTGCTCCCTTAGGAAAAAAATAAAAAGGGGGGGGGGGGACCCCGCGTTATTCTCCGCAGCGTCCCCTCTCTACTTCCTCCCCCGCACTGCCCCCGATTCTCTTCCTCTGCACCCCTTGTCTCCCTCTGCCTAGGTGAGGTCCGGCTGGGGGGAGGGGTGGAGGGGGCCCCTCAGTGTGTCTGCTGGCCTGGGGTGTCTGTTGCGCTGCAGGGGGTTTCCAGTGCCCCAAGGGTTTTATCACAGTCCCACAGGGGTAGGTGAGCTTAGGGGGAGCCGCAGGGTCCGATGGCCGCAGCTGCGGCGTCACTCACCCAGTCTGCCGTCCTGTGGGTCTGCCGCTCTCTTTCCTGCTTCTTCTGCCCACTCCCGGGCTCTCTGCAGTTCCCAGCAACTGTCTCCCCCGCCTCCGGTGCTCCTCGGCAGGCGTTTACCGCGGCTTTCCGCGGCCGGCCCTCACTTCCGGTCGGCCGCGTCTGTAACTCCAGGCCGGGGATGCGCCCGGTTCCGTAGGCCGCAAAATCGCGGTATTCGCTAGAGACCCGCGGGGGGTCTCTTTCACTTCGTCCCGGTCCGGCAGTGCCCGCGGTAGCTGTTTCGGCCCCGTGGAGGCCTCCAGGAGCGACAGAAACACGCCGGTATGTCTCTGCAATCAGGAGCCCCGGCCCGTGCGTGCGCTCCTGTTGCTGGCTAGCCACGCCCCCGTGCTCACACTTCTTAATTGAGAGGTGGAGGAGTGGGGGGGAGGGGGGAGGAGGTGGCATAACATGCCACAGAAACCATCACTGAGGTAGGACCTGCTATCCTTGGTGTGGGTAGCACATGAGCGGTCCCAGGCTCTGACTCGGTCCCAGCTTCCACCAAGTTCACCCAATGTGCCATCAGGGAGATATAGGGGCCCTGCCCGCCAGTACTTGTCCATGTGTCCGTCGTTAAGTGGACCTTCCCAGTAACCGTGTTGGTGAGGGCACGATTTATGTTGCGAGAGACATGCTGGTGTAGGGCGGGGACGGCGCACCGGGAAAAATAGTGGCGACTGGGGACCGCTGCCCCCATCATGTTTTTGAAAGCCTCTGTTTCTACAAGCCTGTATGGCAGCATCTCCAGGCTGATTAATTTGGCAATGTGCACGTTTAAAACTTGTGCATGCGGGTGGGTGGCGGCGTATTTCCGCTTTCACTCCAACGCTTGTGTTAGCGACAGCTGAATGCTGCACTGGGAGACATTGCAAGAGGCCGTGGAGGACCCTGGAGGTGAGGGTGTGGGTGCAGGCTGGGAGGCGCTCGTGCCTGCGTCCTGGGAGGGGGATTGGATCTGTGTGCCAGGTTGTGGCACAGGGAAAGAGGCAGTGATGTGACCTAGAGGCAGTGAATGGCCTTCGTTCCACCTTGTGGGGTGCTTGGCCATCATATGCCTGCGCATGCTGGTGGTGGTCAGACTGGTAGTGGTGGTTCCCCGGCTGATCTTGATGCGGCACAGGTTGCACACCACTGTTCATCGGTCGGCCACGCTCTTACTAAAAAACATCCACACCTTTGAACACCTAGCCCTCTGCACAGTGGCTTGCCGCGAGGGGGTGCTGTGGGAAACAGTTGGGGGATTATTGGCTCTGGCCCTGCCTCTCCCTCTGGCCACCTCACTGCCTCTTCCAACCTGTCCTGCTGCTGCACTTGCCTCCCCCTCTGAAGCCCTATCTTCAGTAGGCTTAGCAAACCAGGTGGGGTCAGTCACCTCATCGTCCAGCAGCTCTTCCTCTGAATCCTCTGTGCGCTCCTCCCTCGGATTAATGCCCTTACTACTACCTCACTGATAAACAAATGTGTCTCATCATCCTCATCTACAAAAAGCTCTTGAGACAGTAGCCGTAAGTCCCCAAATGTGTGGGAAATTTCCAAATGTTGGGCATCGGTCACGACAAACTCCTCAGGTGGGTGAGGAACCATTTTTCCCACTCAGGGCAGTGAGAACAGTTCCTGGGAGTCTGCCTGCTCAGAATCTGTCATTTTCCTGGAGTGACGAGGCTAGGAGGAAGGAGGAGCAGCCAGAGGATTCAGAGGTGCAGTCCCTAGCCCGGTAGTAGTGACTGCGTGGCAGACTGGGGGTTGGATACATTGCTTGACGCGTTATCCGCGATCCACGACAGGACCTGCTTGCACTGCCATGCTTGTAATAAAGGTCTGCCACGCGGATAAGCAAATTGTGATATGAAGCTGGGGAGCGGAGATACGCAGCGTTCTCCTAATCCCTCTGCAGCCGGCGATGATTCACCCCACCCAGGACCTCGGCCTTTGCCCACACCCTCACTTGGAGGCCTGCGTCCATGTTCTCGAGTCTCGACCCTTACCCCTACTCCTCATCATGTCGGATAAAGGATAGAGCAGGGCCTAATAAATTAACCCCTCTGTATAGCGCTGAGAACTGGGGCTAATTCACCACACACAGAGTTGTAGATACCGGAGGCTCTATGCTGTAACAGAAAAAAATTAAACCGCTGTCTTGCACTGATAGCTATGAGTAATTTACCATTCACAGAGACTTGTAGATAAGAGAGGCTGTATGGAGTGGCAGAAAAAAGTAACCCAGTGGATAGTGCTGATAACTGCGGCTACTTCACCGCACACAAGGAAAGGGTATTGTGAGATGCTCTGCACAGGGGCAGAGAACTATTAACCCAGTGGATAGTGCAGATAACCGCAGCTACTTCACCGCACACAAGGAAAGTGTATTCTGAGATGCTCTGCACAGGGGCAGAGAACTATTAACCCAGTGGATAGTGCAGATAACTGCGGCTACTTCACCGCACACAAGGAAAGTGTATTGTGAGATGCTCTGCACAGGGGCAGAGAACTGTTAACCCAGTGGATAGTGCAGATAACTGCTGCTACTTTACCACACACAAGGAAAGTGTATTGTGAGATGCTCTGCACAGGGGCGGAGAACTATTAACCCAATAGTGGATAGTGCTGATAACTGCGGCTACTTCACGGCACACAAGGAAAGTGTATTGTGAGATGCTCTGCACAGGGGCAGAGAACTATTAACCCAGTGGATAGTGCTGATAACTGCGGCTACTTCACCCCTGGCACGTCTCAGCAGGAAATGGAAATGCCTTCCCTGCAAGTTTAGTGGCTAAAAAATGGCGCTAAACATGCGGGGAGGGGAAATTAAATGGACTCAAGTACTGCGTGTTGCTCGACTTGAGTAGTGAGCATCTCGAGTAGCCTAATACTCGAGCGAGCATCAAGCTCAGACGAGTGTGCTCGCTCATCTCTAATAATGATTACGGTAGTATACTCCACTGTTCCAATAGGCACCAAAAGGCTTGAAATTGAATGATACTGCACCTAGTAAATATAGTATATTAAGAATTGCAGTATTTGAATTATCCACAATTGCATAGAAATATGGTTTTCAAGGATGGTGGTCATCTAAAAGAAGATGGTCAGTATGTGTAATATATTAGAGAACTGAAAATCTGCCGCAGGAAATCTGGTCTGGATAAGGGGATGGCCTTTTGAAGAGGTTTCACTGTAAATTTTTGGGGTCATTTGAAACTATGACCCTCAGATGAGGCCTTTTTAATTGGTTTGGTTGGGTACCACTGATACATGCAACCAAGGTCTAGAGATACCACATTCATACTCCCTTAGCAAAAACCTTGGTTGGGCCTAAAATATCAGAATGTGTCTATTTGCACACATCAGCCATAAAATTAAAACAACCAGTCTAATATTGTGTAGATCCCCTTGTGTCACTAGAACAGCTGCAAGCAGTCGAGGGATGGACTCCACAAGACCTCTGAGGGTGTCCTGCGGTATCTAACACAAAGATCTTTGTAGTAGATCCTTGAAGACCTTATAGCTGTAGTGCAGATTTGTTTTCCATCCCACAGATGCTTTATCAGATTGAGATGTGAGGAACTTAGAGGCCAAGTCAACACCAACTCTTTGTGATCTTCTTCAAACCATTCTTGAACAAGTTTTAGAGTGTGGCAAGACACATTATCCTGTGTTATACTGTAAATGTTGTTTCTGATTGAATATAATCTATTATGGCTGTTTTTGCATCAGCATCGGTGGCTCTGTTCTGAAACGTCAATGCTAATCCAGCACTAAATCTCAAATAAAATAGCACAACATGATGTGCTATTTTGTGTAGGAAAATGCCATGCAGTATGACAGAAGCCCAACAAACCCCAATAGAGTCAATGGAGTCCATCAGGTACTATTCATTTCGTCATGTGACTGATCCGTCCCTGGCTGGTATTCTATTTCCCTGTTCCAGTTATGGAATAGCAAAACATGATAACTAAACATAGTTGTTAACGAAGCCTAAGGCCAGCTGCACATGACCTGATTTAAATTGCGATCATCTCCCACGCGGACGATCTGTGGCATTCCACACCAATTCAAACCAATAGAGCATCTGCATGTCTGCTCATCTGACTGCGATTTTCCGCTCGCGGAAATAACATTGCTGCATGCTCTACTTTTGTGCGGAAGTCAATGGAAGCCGATCAACCCACGGCCCTTCCGCAATTGACTTTGCGGAAAGGTCCCGGAGTCCACGTCATCGCTAGGTGATGATGCAGGAAAAGCATGAGTTTTTTTAAAAAATCTGTACCGCGCATGTCCGACAGCAAGCCATGTGGACTATCTGCAGTACAGAAGAGAGGACGAAATGACAGGTACACGCAGACGCCGGCTGGATACAGGGTCATATTCCGCTGTAAGCTCCCGCATACGAAATCCAACCCGGTCGTGTGCAGCCAGCCTAAACTGCATATTTTATCTTAGTTTCGACTTCTCATAAACTTACTCTAGATGAGTTTAAAACATTGCTCTTTTTATCAAGAGTAGTTCACAAAGGACAATCAATGTATTGAACATCCCTTGAGTCAGTGTTTCCCAACTTCAGTCCTCAAGGCACCCCAACAGGTCATGTTTTCAGGATATCCTATGGTAAGAACACCTGTGGCAATGTCTGAGGCACCGACAATAATTACATCACCTGTGCAACACTGAGGAAATCCTGAAAACATGACCTGTTGGGGGTCCCCGAGGACTGGAGTTGGGTAACACTGACTTGAGTAGTAAGACAGGATATCAAAATATAAGGAATTTTAATTGTTATGTAGCTGAAAAATTAGGAATGTTAATATAATAATTCATGGATTTTTTTGAATAGTTAAATTAAAGGGGTTGTCCCGCGCCGAAACGGGTTTTTGTTTTTTTTTAAACCCCCCCCTCCCCCCCCCCCCCCCCCCCCGTTCGGCGCGAGACAACCCCGATGCAGGGGTTAAAAAAACAAACCGGAGAGTGCTTACCTGAATCCCGGCGGTCCGGCGTCTTCATACTCACCTGCTGAAGATGGCCGCCGGGGTCTGTTCCCTCCGTGGACCGCAGCTCTTCTGTGCGGTCCATTGCCGATTCCAGCCTCCTGATTGGCTGGAATCGGCACGTGACGGGGCGGAGCTACACGGAGCCGGCATTCTGCACGAGCGACCCCATTGAAGACAGCAGAAGACCCGGACTGCGCAAGCGCGGCTAATTTGGCCATCGGAGGCCGAAAATTAGTCGGCACCATGGAGACGAGGACGCCAGGTAAGTATAAAACTTTTGATAACTTCTGTATGGCTCATAATTAATGCACAATGTACATTACAAAGTGCATTAATATGGCCATACAGAAGTGTATAGACCCACTTGCTGCCGCGGGACAACCCCTTTAGGTATTTACTATATTCCTTCATTTTCTGCAAGGCACATTGGGGGGGGAGGGGGTAGGAATGGGATTTTGCTCAGTGGCTTAGAGCTTGTGGTTTTGTACTACCTGGTAAAAAGAAAATAGGCATCTATGCGCCATTGGGTTTTATTTCTATAAAAATGGATTCTGGGATCAAATGTCAGATACTTCAACAGCAAGAAAGTAAATGATGAGCTTTCTGTATTGATATTAAAGTCAATTTTCACGAAAGAAACAAGAGGTAGTAAAAAAATCTGAAATATAATAACATAAAGTGCATCTGAAGTATCGACCCAGCAAAAGCCATCCTTGCCAGAGGGACAAATCTAAAATAGATTGAGTGGTAATGAAGCTTTAAGCAGAAAGTTACAAAATATATTTTGGAGATGCTAAAAAGACAGATGTTAGGACTTGTCATTCATGCATCGTGCAGGTGAAGCGCGTCTGTCAGAGTAATGCAATGGCTGTAACAAACTCAACTTCTTTTCTGAATGGTCATATTATTACTTTTTTAGCTCTAGAATATAAATCCGGTAGTCAGAAAAATAACAAAATGAGCATATCATTGACTAATTGATTGTGTAACAATACTGTTGATGAGACAGAGTAGTGGTCTCTTCTGCTCCTTAGGTAAAATGTCTCTAAGGTTTGACAGGTGGGGTTGATATTACATAGTAGGGTCTTTTACATTGGGCTCATTTACTATAGAAAATCAGCCTGGATTTTCTGCAGTAAATTCACAGGGAATTTAACAGCGGCAAATCTGTACCACTTTTGTGCAGATTATCTTGCAAATTCACCGCTATGAAAAGTTAAGGAAAATATTAACCCATTCCAATCCACTGATCTCTAAAGACATTATGATTTAAGGCTGTACCAGCTCCGATGTTGGAAGACATCCGTCGGGGTTCTCTTACTGTATATTGCCAGCCTCTAGGCTGTTGGAGCCTATCCAACGTGTCACCTCATGCAGTACTGGCTTTAGCCAGCATAACGCTGTTGTATAGTGGCAGAAAAAGAGTAAGCGCCCTAGGAAAACCAGGATACAAATTAGATTGGAAAGGGTTAAAGTATACTCACCTACTCCCCGCTCTGTAGAGAAGCTTCTTGACTGCCCCACCCATCTTTGCATCTCTAGGTCTCCAGCGATGACATCTTGAACCACCTGATCCCTGCAGCCTGTGACTGACTGCAGCGGTCACTTGTCTATATGACACGTCACCATTGGAGGCCATGATATGCAAAAGCCAGCAGGGTAGCCAGTAAACCTGGAAGATGAAGAAGGGGAGTGTAGTTTTTTTTCAAATGAGCCTACATCCACATATTTTTGCAAATCCGCAGGTAATCAGCATCCAAATCTACAACATTCGGAATTTGTTGTGGATTTTTACTTCCTTGTTGAACTTGAAATGCACCAAAATTATCACCGTGTCTCATGCTGTATGCTAAATCTGGTGCATCTTTAGACACTTTTGTTTAAAAACTAACTGCACTTTTTACAAACTTTTGACATGTCAGAGTGACTTGTCAAAAGTCTTGATCGGTTGGAGTCCCGCTGCTGAGACCCCGCTGATCGGTGAAACAAGGTGACAGCAGCATTCAGCTTTGCCTGCTACTATCAACAGCGGAACATGGATGCATAGAGGTCTGTAGAAGTTGTCATTAGACCTCTATGAGTTTTAAGCCTGCTATTAACCCCTTAACGTCACAGGACATAGGTTTACGTCCTGGCTGTGGGGGGTACTTAATGCAACAGGATGTAAATGTATGTCCTGTGCATGGCGCGGCCTCAGAAGAGAGCCCAAGCCATCCTGCAGCGGGAGCCGACTGTGGCTGATAGCCAGCTTCCCACTGCAACATTGGGGATAGTTGAGAACAGCAATCCCCACTGTTAAACTTCTATAGGCTGAGAATAATGTACATTGCGATAAGTAAAGGGTTCCCAGAGGGAGTATGCCATGGCAGCTGGGCGGCAGACACTGGTGTCCGGGCCTGCCATGGCCTATGATCACTATTGTAAGTGATAAGGCATTGCAGTACAGAAGTACTGCAATGCATTATCATAGAGATCACAGCTGTTATGGTTTCCTACAGGAACATAAAAAATGTGAAAAAAATTAAAATAGTGTAAAAAAACCCCCATAAAATAGCCCCCCCCCCCTTGTTTGTAGATAACAATAAAAATTTAAATTAAAAAAATCTCACATATTCGATATCATGGTATCCGTAACAAGCTGTATAATAAATGGAACACACTATCACATCATTCATCCTGCCCGACAAAAATGTAAAAAAAAATGCTAAAAAACAGAATCAAAATGCTTATTTGTTAATTTTGCCTCCCAAAAATGCAATAAAAGTCATCAAAAAAATCTCTAAAATGGTGCAAATAATAAAATAATAAAACAATACAATAATAATTTGGCTACGATTGTGATAATAAGCCACAGAAAAATTGTATCATGTCATTTATGCTGTATGTTTAAGGCCCCCTGTCCACGGGCAAGGTGGAATTCCGCTAGTGATATTCTGCTGCTGGTGAGCAGAGGAGAGAACTAACAGTTCTCTGCGGTGACCCTATCTGACAGATAGGCTCACCCCGGAGAATCCCGTCAAATTGCAGCATGCTGCGTTTTGAGTCCAGCGAGCCGAGAATCTCTATGATTCTCTGTTCGTGGACAGGGGGCTGTGCTTTCCATAGCAATGCCATGGAAAGCGTGCACTGCGTTACTCGCGACCGAATTATCGCAGCGAGTAACGCAATGCAAGATCGCCCGTGGACAGGAGCCCTTACGCTGTTAAAAAAAAAAAACAATGGCAGAATTGATGTGTTTTCTCTCCCTGCCCTCAAAAAAAAATAAACGTTTTACAATACATTATATGTACACAAGAATGATACCAATAAAAACTACAGTTTGCCACACAAAAACCAAGCCCTCATGCGGCCATGTCGATGGAAAACTAAAAACGTTATGGCTTGGAAATGTAAAGATGAAAATTCCCCAAAAATTATTGCATCCTTTGGGCCAAAATAGCCTGTGTCCTTAGGGGGTTAAATGCCACCCATATGGCTTTTTCCTAGCATGATGCCACTAGTACTAATGCTACTTAAAAGCTTCCACAAATGCCAACATTTGGTGAGCCATGTCCTGGGGATGTGAGGTGGCAAAAAACACAATTTATCTACAACATGTGAACACAGCTAATTGTAAGAAATGTAAACTAACCTATAGAATGAATAAAGTGTGTTACCTATAGTGGCCATTATCATTGTCATGACAATACACATATAAAGCTACCAGTGAAAGGGGATAACATGAATACTTCCATAGATTCCCCTATGTTAAGCTCTGCTCCAATTTGTGCACCTACACTACAGCTCATCCATTTAAATAGACCACAAATAGGGCAAATAAACGTGTTTTGTACTCATACATATTGTTTACCAATGAATTGAGCCTTGATTTCCGTAAACTTTTCTCCCAAAGTTTGCACCCTTTGCAATAATCACAGTATTTGTTTGCCTAAATACATCCATATTCATCACCAACTAGCTTATTATATCGGGTGGTGTATTGAAATTAATGAAGATTCATGTTCCTCAGAGTCTACCCTCTCAGAGCTTCTTTGTGCCTTTAAAAATTGTATGTACTGTTAAATGGGCATTGCATGAGTCAAAGCCACCTCCAAATGAAACACCTGTACAGATCATTTATTTTCCAGTATGCTCCACATCTTGCAATTACACGCAAAGCTGTTTTAATAGTAGGAGAATCAAAAACATGTTTCCATTTTATTCCATTCAAATACATCCCTGTGATTCCCCACAATGTCATTACAATCCCCATTGACAACTTAAAACAGTGGCGATAATAGTGATCAAATTAAGACTACCTCTGACTCCCGTTACAATGCAACCAAACTGAAGTCATTGATCATAGCGGTTTCCTAGAGAAGACTGGGATTTAAATATGATGTTAAGTACACAATTAGTAAGGCTCTGTTCATATAGCCACTCTGCCATCCTTCATTCCTCTATGTCATAGGAAAAGAAAAACGGGAAGCTGGATCTATCCTATGACAGAACCAAACTGTGCTGAACCGACCCTGTTGACTATACTGGAGTCCATCTGGCTTCCGTCATGACCTCCGGCATTTCTCTAGACAAAATAGCGCACTTTCAACTCTGACAAAGCGGCTCCATTGCTTCACATAGCTAAAACTCATAAGCTGCACCCAACCTTTTTTACGACAGGCTCCCAGGGCTTCTTTCTGGATTCACAAATCAGGCCACACCCAAACTTCCACTAACATTGTGTACTTGCAGCCTACTCCACCACTGCAGCCAACACAACAACTTGCATACCCGTACATGCCCTCTCACGTACATAACTGCAATGGAATTTTATATGCATGCAGGGCACAAGTGCAGTGCCCCTCATGGACATCACCAACGTGTCAGACCAAAACGTTATCAATGTCCACAATGGACCAATATAGACACATGCAACATCACCAAGACACGGAAAACACAAAATATGTGGAATTATGGTACCAGAATTACAGTGTGGGAATGCTATGCCTAACCAATCTCCGTGCCTAGAAGTCGGCTGATTGCCTCTATTGGAAACCTAGGGGTCTAGTCTGTGCCTAGATGGAGGATAGGGAAAATGTTTAAAGCAGAAGGAATGAGCAAATGTATAGTACACCGTATTTGCTAGAAGTGAATACGCCCTACATAGAAAAAAATAACGCCATGTAGAGGCGGGCCCGGAATAAATACTCCTCCATTATGGCAGATTGCCCAGCTAGAGGAAATCCCTTCCTGCCAGCCCACTAGTCCATGCACCGCAGGAAATGTTATAGCAGGGTTTTCAAAAGGCACATTATACACTAAGGGATTTCTGACATACGACACCTCAGGGACCTTCTGCAGTTACAGGAAGAACGCACTCAATGGCGCCCAGTGCCAAATCACGGGATGCATGTGCCATAGGTGCAGTCATGTGGTCTGCGGCTGACGATATAACATCTCACCGCCTCTACTTCCTGATTGGCCGGCACACCACAACCTAGGGGCTCGAAAGCTGTTCAAACTTACCAGCATGTATATGGTCTTATACATTTAAACCTAATTTTACTTACATACTACCTATATGGACTAACCATATTTAAAGATGGTTTCTCATTTTTAAAGTATTAAGGGTTTGCATAACTCTGTATGTAAAATAAAAAATTTATGAAACTTTGCCAACTGTTTGGATTAAAAATATATATTGTTTTGTATATTTAGTCTAAGGAGATCTGTGTGTACCAAACTTGTTTCAGCTGCTACATGCACACTGACTACAAACAAACTTTTGATGTAGTTTCATCCTGAAGTTATGTGTTTTGGTTTTTCCATCTGCTTTATACTTTATTGTTTGCAGCAATAATATCCATCATTGCACAGTTTTGCTACCACAATACAACTCACATTTTTGGCAAATCTCAATACCAACATTTAATAAATTTTAACAGAAATATACTATCTGGTCGTTTTTCTGACTGCCACTAATGGCCTATCATTATACAGATTTTTGATATAATTAGATGTCTAATGCAGATAGTAGAACCATTTATTGATCTGTAAAAAGCAAGACAAAATACAGAATTACTCCATACAGGTAAACAGATTTCTGGATATGCTTAATCAAAAATGTTACACGTACATTGCTCATAGAATACCCTGAGTTTTTTAACATCATTTTTTTTATTAAAAAAAAGTCCCATAGAGAATAAACATAACATATACAAAAGCTTCCCAACCAGAGCTCCTTGGAACCGAATTAGAGGTTTCCCAGAAGACAGCAAGAGATATCACAGCAGGAGTGGGGTAATTGTAGGGATCCCATACGATAAGAAAATTTTTGTGATGAGCATCTCTGTACAGAATGCGAAAAAGAGTATTACAAAAAGAGAAACATGGTAAGCCTTGATTCTTTACTGTAAGAGCAGTGAGACTATGGAACTCAGTGGTAATTAACTGAGAGTTGAAAAGTTGCCAGGTTATCGTTATTGAAAGTAATATTACAAGTTCTATAGTTTGTACTAGACTCTTTTTGCCCAACTTGAGGAAAATGTATTTCTTTTTCATAGAGGTTTTACCTTATTCTGAATCAACATTACAGATGTTTTTCAACATTGCTATGAAGCTATGTTGTGGTGCCCCTGTAGATGAGTTACATTATTGGGCAGCTTTTCTAATACTTTGGAAAATATAGACAGCATAAACCTAGACAGTGCTTGAGGGGGTTCAAAGAAGGGCAACTTAATTAATAAATGGAATGAGAGGACTGGAATACCCAGAGAGGCTATCCAAATTGGGATTATTCACCCTGGAAAACAGACAGTTAAGGGGCGACCAAATAACTATGTATAAATACATGAGGGAACAATACAAGGATCTCTCCCATCATCTGTTTATACCCAGGAATATGACTGTAACAAGAGGGCATCCTCTACATCTAGAGGAAAGCAGGTTTCATCACCAACACAGAAGGGAGTTCTTTACTGTAAGAGCAGTGAGACTGTAGAACTCTCTGCCTGAGGACATGTTAATGGCAAAAACAATAGAAGAGTTTAAAAGGGGCCTAGATGCCTTTTTAGAGCACTACAACATTACAGGAGGATATAGACATTAAAGGGGTTGTCCCGCGCCGAAACGGTTTTTTTTTTTTTTTCAATAGACCCCCCGTTCGGCGCAAGACAAACCCGATGCAGGGATAAAAAAAAACAAAACAGATAGTACTTACCCGAACCCCCGTGGTCCGGCGTCTTCATACTTACCTTGTGAAGATGGCCGCCGGGATCTTCACCCTCGTGGACCGCAGGGCTTCTGTGCGGTCCATTGCCGATTCCAGCCTCCTGATTGGCTGGAATCGGCACACGTGACGGGGCGGAGCTACGAGGAGCCGCTCTCTGGCACGAGCGGCCCCATTCAGCAAAGAAGAAGACCGGACTGCGCAAGCGCGTCTAATCGGGCCATTAGACACTGAAGATTAGACGGCACCATGGAGACGGGGACGCCAGCAACAGAGCAGGTAAGTGAATAACTTCTGTATGGCTCATAATTAATGCACGATCTATATTACAAAGTGCATTAATATGGCCATACAGAAGTGCTTACCCCCACTTTGTTTCGCGGGACAACCCCTTTAAATTGTCAGAAGGGTCGTTGATTATTCTGACTGCCATTATGGAGTCGGGAAGGATTTTTTTTCCCCCAGAATGAGGGTAAATTGGCTTCTGCCTCGCTGGGTTTTCTTTTTGCCTTCCTCTGGATCAACAATGGAGGGTGGGCGGGAAACAGGCTGAAATAGATGGACATTTGTCTTTTTTCAGCCTAGCATACTATTTTACTATGTTACAACATTTAAAAGATGCGCCAAATTTATGTAGCACCAGAGAGGTGTTCTATATTTTTGGGCCTCCAGTCATCTGGGGACAACAGGGGATTATCCACTATCTACTAACCCTTAGTCTTGAATCCACCCTCGCGGTCTACATAATCTCTATTTTCCCAGACACATCCACTAGTTGGGGTCTGATATATGTTCGTCTGTTTGAGCCCTAGTATTTTAAGTTTATACAAATAAAATTTAGTATTAGAAGCACATGTCCTGCCTGTGAAGTGCTTTAAATCTTTGGATTGTATCTGCCTCTGTGATTGAAATTTATCACAGCAGTGCACATTTATTCAATGTAAGCTGTGCCTGCAGTTACAAGCGCCGGCCACTACACAAAGGTTGGTGCAGAGGCTTTCATTGCTTCAGCTCTGATCTCTGTGTATTTGCTGTGCCGATCGCATGCACCTGCTCAGCTGATCAGTTGGGGTCTCGAGCGACGGACCCCAGCCGATCAACTATTGATGACATCAGTAGTATTGTGCCTGGAAAACCCTTTTAAAGGATTAATGCATTTTACAGATGTTCAGTGTGGGTGCCAATGTGGGCATCTCCACTGCATTGGAATCGATAACAGAGGATGTACTAAGAATTGTCTGGGCAGAACTGGATTGCTGACTTCACATCTACCGTGTCACCAACGGCACCGACATCGAACATCTGTAAAGAGCATTAAAAACTTAGAGTTCTTCTCTTTTCATGACATTCTGGTTGTTGTATGTCAATTCATGTATGAATACATCTGCTTCACTTTTGCACTATTCTTTTTGTATCACCCTGTACAATTAATAATATTTATTTACTTATGCTGGAATACCCCTTTAGATTATGTCACCTTCAGCTCAAAGTGCATTTTTTTTTAAGCCTGGAATACCCTTTTAATTAATTTTGGGGGGGAAAAAAATACAAAAAAAAACTTACTATGCGCTTGCAAATATTTAGTATTTGATGTATATATCGTACTGCAGTTTCTCATTTATGATTTGACAGATATTATATAAGTCTGAAGATGTGTGCTTGCTTTTGTAGCAAAAAAGTAGTGTCATTATTCCAGATTTTTAGCCACTTTCCATTCCATTGCCTTCCTGTTCTGAAATTACTGTAGCTGAGGCTACAGGCGAATGATGCCAATATCGCTGTACTTTCCACTTCATACGCTGCGGCCTCAGAGTACTTCATACTTATTTTTCTCGTAACAGCTCTTCGTCTACTTCCAGCTTTACAGACTTCAATTTTTTCAACTTTCTCTCCAGGTGCAAAGATATGAGATCTTTCCTGGTGATCATTCCAACTGCCCTGTTCTGAAGATCTACGACGGTGAGATGGCGAAGTCCCAGTGTTCGAAACACATTGTACGCCCGTTGAAGTGAGAAGTGAGCTTGGACAGCGACAGCAGATTTATTAATATATGGATCCTGTGAAGAGAGGTTAGAGGTTATGAGTATGGTATGACATCACACATGGTATAAAGGGCGCTAACATTTATATAACTGATGATGCCCTTACTATTCAGAGGTGTATACCACTTTAAATGATTATTGGATATCGTTACTAGGGATATGTGACATAAGTTTCCTGTGTTAAAGGGTTTTAAGCTCCAGAAGCCCTCCATTCTTTGCACCACTAATGCCTCACTAAGATAACTGTAAGGCCGGTTTCACGTCTGCGTCGGAACCTCCCGCTGGAGGTTGCATCAGAGATCCGGCTGAAAATACCAGAAGAAAAAGTTCTGCAAGTAGCGCTTTTTCTTGCGTCCAAAAGTTGGGAGGATGCCAGTCTAGTCAATGGATTCTGCCCAGTGCAGTTCGGTTCTGTCCAGAGACAGAGCTGTTCGTCCATGGGGATTCCCCTTTCCTGCTCCCTGCCACAAATATGATACCACCCTGACCTACATTTGTAATAAAAAAGGCAATGAAATGGTTGCAAAACATGAAAACAACTTTGTTCTTCATCTGCAGCCTTTACAGATTGGAAATTTTAATTGTCACGAGGACTGTTTTCTCGCACGACAAGTTACTGTTTTTAGTAATATCATTTTGGACTATATGTGATTTTTGGGCAGTTTTTATTCAAATTTTTGGAGGCAGGATGAGCAAGAAAAACAGGAATTCTGGTATAGTTTTTTAAGGGTTTTTTAATAGTGTTCAGAGTGCAGGATTATTAAAGGGGTTTTGCAAGTTATAGCTTTTATATAGTTCCGGGTTTCCAAAACTATATAAAATTACTACGACATCTAGCAGGTTGCACTACCCAGCCAGAAAGCCTGGTGAAGTCCAATAAATCTGTCACTTGGGCTACTAGTCTAGAAGCCCTGAGGCAGGATAACGGGACGTCACTGACGATGTCCCTGTCTGGCATCCTAGTGGCTACGATGGTCACATGGGTAAATAACCCACATGACTGCTTCTGAACTTGTAAACAGAAGACTGGAGCAGCAGTAAACAGCGGGGGACCTGAGTGCTGCAGGAGGGGAGTATTGTGTTTATTTTTTGTTATACAATGTGTCGCCCCACTGCCACTAATGTTAGCAGTACTAGCAAAACCCCTTTAATGCATTAGGCTGTATTCACACATGAGTTCCCTCCAATAGCATTCTGGACAGAACACGGACGTGAAAATAATACATTAATTTCAGTGTGTTTATTTACATGAGTGATTCTTCTCTCAGACCAATGGTCCAAGATGGAAAAATCGCAGGATGTCCTACTTTGGGCGATTTTGTTTAGGCATCGCCCATTATTTTTATAGAGAAATCCCACTCACATGTAAATGCAAGTTTCATACGATTGTGATGCAATTTTTCTATTTTTACTATTAAAACAACATACGATATTCACACACATGAAAAACGTGTGAACATCACATTTGCGGGGATGCAATGAGTTTTTCTTGCAAGATGCATCGCAATCGCTGGTTTACAAGTGGGATATCAGTTCTAATTTCTTGGACTGATATTGCACTCGCCCGTGTAAATCTAGTTTCATAGTACAGCTTGTTATGGCTACAGCGATACCACTTATGTTGCTTTTTATTTTATTTACATAATAAAGCATTGTTTTTAGAGATGAGCGAACGTACTCGTTTCGAGTAATTACTCGATCAAGCACCGCAATTTTCGAGTACTTCCGTACTCGGGTGAAAAGATTCGGGGGCGCCGGCGGGCGAGGGGAGGCGTGGCGGAGCGGGGGGTAACAGCGGGGAACAGGGGGGAGCCCTCTCTCTCTCCCTCTCCCCCCCACTCCCCGCTGCAACCCCCCACTCACCCATGGCGCCCCCCGAATCTTTTCGCCCCGAGTACGGAAGTACTCGAAAATTGCGGCGCTCGGGCGAAAAAGGGGTGTGGCCGAGTAGGTTCGCTCATCTCTAATTCTTTTCAATTTTAAGAAATGAGATTTTGTTACTTTGTAAATAGTTTCAACATTTTATTTGACTATTTTACAAATATTGTACTCTATTTAGGGACTTGGTTATGCAATGGCATGACAAGACCTAATAAGTGTACAAAGACGGCTCACCTGGGGACTAGCTTTTTAATAATAATGAAATGAAAATGAGTTTTTAATATGACTCTAAGCGCCTGAATTCGCTGGAGCTTTTACAAGTATTTTGCATATCTGGATGGTCAAACACGTCCGCGCTCTTTGAAGTTTGGAGCAGGCTGGTGAGCTGGTTCTTCTACTTTTCTTGTTTTCTGATTGCAGTAGAATGTCAGCTGTATGTTACAGATGAAACCTGCTGTTGATTGCCGAAGCTCAGCTGCTGAGTCTGCTCCCTCACCACGCATTCATGTATAGCAGTTCATGAGAACGGCTTTCTGTATTTATACAGCACAGGCCAGGAAGGTATTAAAGTGGAAAAGTATTATGGGTAAAATGTAAACTGTTTAATCTGCTAAATAGTGCATGCACCCAGCACAGAATATAACAATGGCAATTTTGAATATGTGAGCACCAAAAAGTTAAACTTGTGTGGTGCAGAGTGCTAAGGCAGCCGGAATGCAGTTCTAAGCTCTCGCTCACAACCTGAAGGTTGTGGGTTCACTCCCCGCAAGGTTCAAGTAGCCGGCTTCCATCCTTCTGAGCTTGGTAAAATGAGTAGGTGGAGGTAATAAATATATTAATAATAATAAACTTTATTTGTATAGCGCCAACATATTCCGCAGCGCTTACATAGACAGGGGATACAGAAAGACAAAAGTACAAACATTACAGAACCACAGTTACATAGTAATCAATTGATGGAAACAATAGGGGTGCGGGTCCTGCTCCAACGCGCTTACATACTACAAGTAATGGGGTGATACAGAAGGTAAAGGGGCTGGAGATGTGCACTGTATGGCGAGGTGGAGAGTAAGGGGTGATATACACATAGACAATGGTCAGACATTTAGCCGTGTGACGGCAGAAACAGTATGACTGCAGGAGCGGTTTATGATGGCTAGCAGGGATTGCAGTCAGTAGGTCAGGGAGCATGTTATCAGGCGGAGTACAAAGGGGTTTGTTTAGGGAATTCGGTATGCCTCCCTGAAGAGGTGTGTTTTTAGAGCACGCCTGAAGTTCTGCGAGTCCTGGATTGCTCGGGTAGCCTTTGGTAGTGCGTTCCAGAGGACCGGTGCTGCTCTGGAGAAGTCTACTCATATTACTTGAAAGCGCTGCGGAATAAGTTGGCCTTATGCAAATAACAAGATTTATTTTATTTATTTACAACATACTACATTTGTCCAACATGGGAGTTGTGAATTAATGAGTGTTGAAGGGATCGTATATATATTCAAGGCAAAGTGAATTTTTTAGTTTTTCCCAGACTAATCCTTTAACTTGGCATACAGAAACACCGATCACAAGCAGGAAGGAAATAACATAAAATGGTAAATCTGCTTTGAATGCGAATTCTCCTCCATAATATAATAGGCTGTAGTGCAGTTTCTAATAGTTAGCCAAAGTAGCTAAGAAAGTTGAAAACCATTTAAATAGACAGAAGCATTCAGCTCTTTAATCAGGGAAGTTATGAAATAGAGAAAGCCATAATTTCAATACTAAAGAGGGGTAAAGAAAGGGACAGCAGATATGAATTACCCTGAAGAAAATATACATATGCATTAAATCTCTATCAGTAAGTAAGACTCTTAGAAGGGAAATTAAAGTAGCCAACCTTGTACAGTTTAACAAAATGTCCCAGAATGGAGTAAATGATTATGATTCTAATGTTATATGTTGCTATAGTGTAATTCTGAAAACTCCTTGTCAATAGTAATATAAAAAGGCCTTATACATTGCACCATGCACACTGCAACTTGAGCAAGCCGAATGTGCCCATGAGAATAGATGAAACCTTACCTTCTATGCTGTGAATCAAACTGTGAAATGAAGTGCTGAAAGCAAGGTTTGTTAAACCATATACCACAGGCTTACCTTCAGCTTTTGTGACTGGAATGATTCCAAGTATTAAAATTGAGAATTAAATCAAGCAATATGATTTTTTTCTATGGCAGTAGTATATTATATGTTTAAAACCACTTTACAGTCTATTTCATTTCCTTGATAGTAAAGCACACTGTGCTGAAGGATGTGGGTGGCTGGGAGATTTCATAAACCTGCTCAATGTACATCCAGACAGCAACATTCCTACTGTTAGTAACATGTTAGTAAGCAGTCGGGATTGATTGATATTCTAACATAAATACAACAGAAAGGCTTGTTCCCAGACTAAGAATTCTGCCATTCAAGCTGCAGAGAAACTGATTTGAAACCTGTCAGCCTACAATACAACAGCATTTACACGCAGCTTTATATATACAACCCCAGTTCCAAAAAGTTGGGAATGTAAAGAAAATAAGAATGCTATGATTTGGCAATCCCATATAACCATATTTTACTCACAATAGAAAATAGAACACATATCAGAAGTTGAAAGTGAGATATTTTTCGATTTCATTTTAAAAATTAACTCATTAAAGGGGTTGTCCCGCGGCAGCAAGTGGGTCTATACACTTCTGTATGGCCATATTAATGCACTTTGTAATGTACATTGTGCATTAATTATGAGCCATACAGAAGTTATAAAAAGTTTTTCACTTACCTGTTCCGTTGCTGGCGTCCCCGTCTCCATGGTTGCCGTCTAATTTTTGCCGTCTAATGGCCAAATTAGACGCGCTTGCGCAGTCCGGGTCTTCTGCTGTTCTCTATGGGGCTCCGTGTAGCTCCGCCCCATCATGTGCCGATTCCAGCCAATCAGGAGGCTGGAATCGGCAATGGACCGCACAGAAGAGCTGCGGTCCACGGAGGGAGCAGACCCCGGCGGCCATCTTCAACCGGTAAGTATAGAAGTCACCGGAGCGCGGGGATTCAGGTAAGCGCTGTGCTGTTTTTTTTTTTAAGTCCCTGCATCGGGGTTGTCTCGCGCCGAACGAGGGGGGGGGGGTTGAAAAAAAAAAACCCCGTTTCGGCGCGGGACAACCCCTTTAAGAAATTGATGACAGCAACACATCACAAAAAAAACGGGACAGGGTTAACAAAAGGCTGGAAAAATGCTACTAATGAAAAACAGCTGGAAGCTCAATTTTGTACTAAGTCACATGACAGTGTATAAAAAGAGCATGTTACAGAGGCAGAGTCTCTCAGAAGGAAAGATGGTCAGAGGTTCGCCAATCTGAGAAAAACTGCATCTAAAATTAGAAAATATTTGACTTATTAACCCTTTGCAATACAATTTTGGATTCAGGGTTTCCTAGGGGGCTTTCTCTTTCTGCCATTATACAATGGCACCATCTGCTGGCTAGAGACAGTACTGCGGTATGGGACATGCGGGAGAGCCCCCTGACAACAGCGCGGCCAGGAATATACAGTAAGAATACCCTGCCGGACATCTTCCAACATCGGAGCTGTATAGGCTTCAATCAGAATGTCTTCACACGTCAGACAGTGGATTGGAAAGGGTTAACGACCCAGGACTGCTGAGCAGTTAGAATACATCAGACAAGAATGGGACAATACTCATCTCCTAAATATCCAGCAATTGGTCTTCTCACTTCCCAGATGTTTACAGACTGTTGTAAAAAGAAGACGAGATGCTACACAATGGTGGACATGGCCCTGACCCAACTTTTGTGAGACGTCTAGCTGCCATCAATTTCTACATGAGTTATTTTTCTTAATGAAATGAAAAAATGTCTCCCTTTCACCTTCTGACATGTGTTCTATATTCCATTGTGAATAAATTTGGAATCTTGGAATGTTTAGCTTGTAAAAAAGAAGGCTGAGAGGAGACTTAATAGCTGTCTACAAATATCTGAAGGGCTGTCACAGTGTAGAGGGATCAGCCCTATTCTCATTTGTACAAGGAAAGACCAGAAGCAATGGGATGAAACTGAAGGGGAGGAGACACAGATTAGATATTAGAAAAAACGTTCTGACAGTGAGGGTGATCAATGAGTGGAACAGGTTGCCACAGGAGGTGGTGAGTTCTCCTTCAATGGAAGTGTTCAAACAAAGGCTGGACAAATATCTGTCTGGGATGATTTAGTGATCCTGCACTGAGCAGGGGGTTGGACCCGATGACCCTGGAGGTCCCTTCCAACTCTACCATTCTATGATTCTATGAAAATATGGTTCTATGAGATTTCCAAATGATTGCATTCTTTTTTTCTTTACACTCACTGACATTTTTCACAGCGTCCCAACTTTTGTGGAATTGGGGTTGTATATACGTATATTGATTTATTTTTTTTCTCCATAAAAGTGTTGTTGCACATATTTTTTTCAGTTTATGATTAGCAAATTGAGTCAGAGGGCCTTGGGGTGCGTCATATGTTGGCCCCAATTTCTATTTATCCGAATGTGTGAGCAATGTGGAAGTGAGGTAATAGGCAGAGTTACAAGGGGATATGACTTGGACTGCATGGAAAATGTTGATCACACAGAGGCTTATGCTCCTTTGGTATCTGCTACAGTGATTACCGCAGTCTCTCCACTTTTGTAACTGGATCAATACAAGAAGCAGGACTAGTGTGACAGTGCAGCAGATTACAAAAAAGGGCCAGATCTTCCCTGTCTTCCCTTAATGATTTATTTTGTCGGGGGGATTTTTTTTTCTAGATGATTAAATTGCACATCTCGGTTTCGCAGTCTAACATTGTGCAAGTGAATGTATATGTTCACTTAATGGGGTTGTGACTTGAATACAACCTTTGTTCATATGCCCCATTAGGGATATTTCACAAGGCAAGATTAGTCTTCAGGACGCACCACAAGATGCCGTTTGTGGAATTCCGCTTCAAAATTCAAAGGACTAAGTGCAGATTTTGATGCAGAATTGCAGGCAGATGGAAGTCATTTTCATTTCTGCATCAAAGTCCACAGGTATAGATTTTCGCGTGAAATTTACTGTGTGTGGCAATGCATCTTGCAGGCTAATTCCGCCTGTGTGAATGGACCCAAAGGTTATATGAATATCAAACAGCAGGGACTCTGCTTTGCAGAGTGTAGATCTCGTTCTTGCAACTATCAGCAGTCCTTCATCTGAATGGCCAAACTACATTTATCCAGCAGAGGCGGCTGTTGCAAGGGAAATACTTGGCTCTATGTAGCTTTCTATGGCAAAATCAGCTATTTGGTGAGGAGTGCTAGAAACAGGACTTGGGAAACCAGCTATTTCCACCAACTGGTGGAGTTAGGGGTTGAAGACCAGGATTCATCAAGTGATGAATTTGGCCCTAAGGCAAACCAGTGTGGTATAGTTGATCTACATCCACCAATCCTGACAGCTATATGTGTAAAACAAAGAAAGATAGTTGGATTGCAGAATTAGGGTGAAAACACACTGCCGCGGGCGCAACCACGCTTAGCACAAAACTGCGATTGAATGAGGGAGATTTCTTCTCCCTCTCCAGCAGTTCAAACTCCGCAACAGAGTGCAGGAGTTTGAAAAAAGAGGCTGGAAGACAGGTACTGCCCGATCTTCCCTGCACAATGTATTCACTACATGCGGTGAAGATTGGACGTGTCCTATCTTTTCTTGGGCGCAAAATCCCGATAGTGAAAGCGAAACCACTGAACTCTTATTGAAATCAGTGGTTTTGTTTTGTCCCTTTATAATATTAATAATTATAATCGTGTCCGTATAAAGGGAGAAAAACAGGTCCATGTGTTTAAGCCCTTACGCATATTGCAGTGTTAAGAGCTTATTCACATGGGCGATTTTCATGT
The DNA here is from genome assembly GCF_035609145.1 of Eleutherodactylus coqui. Taxonomy (NCBI): domain Eukaryota; kingdom Metazoa; phylum Chordata; class Amphibia; order Anura; family Eleutherodactylidae; genus Eleutherodactylus; species Eleutherodactylus coqui. Next base: position 92,275,979 of record NC_089845.1, on the reverse strand, counting down.
CTATGCTGTCTGTGTTTGCAATTGGCTGCCCATATACAGCACACTGACGCATTACAGTTAGTTGAGTTAGGCTCATTTTACATGGGCGTTCGCGATTTTGCTGCAAGAAAATCTCGGCAAAATCACATCTTTGTTCAATGCGATTTTTGAGCGTTAGTGATGCTTTTTTTTTTAGAATATTCTCGCATCGCTGCCACCTGCAATAAAATTGCGTGAATTTTTATAGCGAAAGTCAATAAGACTTTCTAATGTTAAAATCGCAACGCATGTTAGTTGCATTGTGATACGATACAAAGCAGGCTCCATAAGGAAACATGGGAGATGAAAAAAATTGCACATCGCGATAGAGCATGTTGCGATTTTTTTTATTTCTTAACATCACATCAATGAAAACTGACCGCTGATGGGACGGAGATCATTGGTTTCCTAAACTGCTTTTTTAAGGCTGAATGCACATGACTAGGTCAGATTCCACATGCAGGATCCCGCAGCGGAATCCGACCCTGCGCACGGCCGATGACCCTGCGTACAGGTCCGCTGTTTTCTTATCTGTACTGCGGATGTGCCAGCCGGTGCAGCGGCGCACATGCGCAGTGCAGATTATGCCGCACCTTAGCTAAGTGATAAGAGGATAGAACTAAAAAACTGGCAGTGGAGAAGGCGCAACACTCCAGGTTAAAGCAAATAGGAAGTGACCAAAGGTTTGGGAAACTTCTCCTTTTATTTAATAAAGTACGTGATCAGCTTATGAAAACGCGTTTCGGGGAGAACCCCTTCATCAGTGCAGCTGGTGTTTAAAACATACAAGCAATTGGTGGGTCCCAAAAGGGTTAATGGTTAGATCTGTTTGCCTGTGGGGTGCGGGTCAACCAGGGCAGGAGCAGGAAATAGAACATGCTGCTATTTTCCCTCCACACATGGAAAATTGCACTTGATTTCCACTCGTGGACAAGAAAAAAAGCGATTTTCAATAGCATGTTTATGGGCAGTATTTGCTGCAGAATCCAGAAGTTGACGCTTTGCCCGTGTGCTTTGGGCCTAACGCATCAGGCGAAACTTCAGGCGTGATTTTCTCGCCCATGTGAAACCACCCTTATGTAGACATGGATTTGTTTATGCGGCTTACAGCATGGCGTATTTTGATCCAACTTCTCGGATAACAGTCACCCGTTCAAATCAATGGGTGCGCAAAAAAAATAAAAGCAAAATGAATACCAAACTAACTATAAAGGACAATGTTGAGATTTGAAAGGTCGTTACAAAGAATCAATTTTCAAAAAAAAAAAAAGATCTGCACTTTACATAGTTCTTGAGCGTTACCAAAACAGACAGAGATGAGATGTAAATTATATATGATCTCCCAACCTGGTATCACTGCGTCAATCTGGAATGCATTTAATAGACAAGGAACTCTCATAACCTCCTTTGTTGTATTTTCTTGCTGGCTCATTTTATCGACATCTGTTATGTTTATACAATATGAATTAAAACCCAGGAATGCTGTTTGTACTCAGCTACTTTTGTTGAAAATGTAAAGTCTCAGGATTGGCGATGTTTATGTAAATCAGTGCGGCTGACACAGCCATCATAAACACATGATTTAAATATAACAAACACATTGTTCACAGAGGAAATGTTTGTTTTTGTATTTGGCTCCGTCCTTACCAGATTGATGAAGAGTTGCTGATACTGAGGGTCTGTAGAGTATTTGGTAAGCAATGTGTTCATCCGAGCCTCATCAGGCAGCTTTTCCACCGTTACCTGGAGAAGTCCAGATAAGATATGTGTGAGAGGCAGAAAAGAATGATCACCATCTCAGTGCATTGAAAGCAAGATACTAAACTACAAAAGATGAATGACCATTTATACCGCAATCTTATGGGTATTGTATGAAATAAGCTGTGCCATTTCAAAGCCTCAGACATCTGCAGAATTTCATTTTCAGACAGCGACAAAGGAGATATTTTCCTGAGTGTGTTTTTTCCCCCTTCCAATTTCCCTTATAATACACCTTAGCATGGCATAAAATCCTAGGAGGTCTTGTCTATACTAGAGGAACAAGCAAGATGCAAGGTGCATTCATATCTTCTAAAGCCTCAAGCATATGGCCATGCTATATCTCCATCCAAAGTGTGTTGTACAAAGAAGTCTCTGGAGCCACACTGTACCTCCACAAGCCTTTCATGGAGAAAGATACAATAGAAAGGTTCTTGTGTGTTAAATTCATAGAGAATCCAACAGAAAGACAAATGGTGGAATGATCTATCAGATACTGTGTTACAGAGAATATGTCTCACATAGGGGCCATATGGAGACAACTTACGTAATGTAATGCACGGTTTGTATATAAAGGAACACTTTACTTTTCGCAGTTCAGTCATTCTAGAACACAACTTAAACACATAACAATGTCTCTGAGATTTCAGGCTCGACGCGGTTTAATGTCACTTTCTCAGTCTAATCCAAATTCTCAAGCCCAAAATTGATAACAGCCATTGAGATAAGAAGTGTCCCACCACTCACTAATGTTCCCCTGTTACTAGTTGCAGCAGACCTGTAGACTAACTATTTAGTTCCTAGCAGTTTGCAAACTTAGCAGCTTTAGTGAGGACGGCCTCACTTACAGGTTTTTAAATACAAAGCTCCGATGTCTTTCTTAGTCTTGGCTCAAGGTTCGACTAAAGAAAACTATTATAAAATGTGGACATTAAGGGCCCAACTCCAGAAGTTGCACCTTAATGTCCATGTTTTTTAATAGGTTTCATAGTGAACAGGCAGCACCGCTTTCCATAAGAAAGCTTAATTCCTCTACACAGGAACAATAGAAGGGGCTCCACCCCTTTCTCTTCTTGTTTTGGTCCATGGTTCAGCAGCACAATCCTTCTCTCTGGTATTTATGCTGCTTCTATCCCTAGATCCCTGCGTCCTCAGTCAGTGCAGCAGCAGTCCGTCTGCAGTCTACTACACTTCAGCAACGCTCCCAGCTGCACTTGGACTTTTATAGTGCTGACATCATTTCACTGGGAGCATACTCAGTTCTGTTTGGAGCAGCCATCTTGGTACCCAATTATGAAGTCAAGTACACCTTTTAGGGGAGCCCCTTAAAACGCCACACAGCAGTATTCAGAGTGCCTGCATTTCCACAGTATGCCACCACATGGGCCAGCGGCGCATCTACCCTGGAAGCACAGCTACTATGGGGCCTATGGTAAAAGAGGGAACCTGACACTGAACTGTTTCTCCTGCTTCCAAACACAGACAAGTTTTCTTGTAACTGTGCAAGCCCAAAACACAGAGCTCTGATTCAGTAGCTGTATACACTCATATGCACTGAGCCTCCCCTGCAGGCAGCAAGATTTTTATCATGTATTATGAGAAGGGAAGCAGGGGATTTGGAGCTATAAGAGATTGATGTATTTATACTAATTTTCTAGTATTAAAAAATACATAGAAAAATACGGTGTTTAGGCCAAAAACTATGTTTATGAACTTGCGCCACATTTTCTGACATAGTGTGACATATTTATGAAACATTCCACCACTTTCTACTGGTACAAAGTCTCAGAAAACAAACAGAAACTCAAGCGTAATATTCTGTGGAATCTAGGGCTCCGGTGTCTTTTGTTTTGCTCCTTGTTACACCTGACCAATAAAACTAATAAATCAATTGGGTAGTAAAAAAAATCAGTAAACTGTTTTGTAATTACATAAATGTGCAACATGACCTTAACATAACCATGACTATTGGCGTAGAGGATTTTTTTTCAACTATTACGGTCAAGTCTGAAAAATAACTGTATATTTGATCATTTATTACTATTTTCAATTCTTTTTGACATTGCTCATGTGTTTGAAACAATAACATTGTAACTATACAGAATGTATCCCTCTAGAAGTCATTCACTCGTAGCCAGGGGCAAAGAAACATAATAAAATCTGAATGTGAATAACAAACAGTGAAACATGCCCTACATAGTGTCTCTGATAAACTCACTTCAAATAGCTTTCCAAATCAATCCTAAAAATACAAATCCGAAATATGCTGTAAAACAAGCCGACTGTACAATGATATTGTCCAAAGATATCTCTTGTCTGTGTGCGGTGCATAAGAGCCTCACGGAACTGCGTACTTTATCAAGAAAATGTTCATATGCTTTTAATCAAACATAATAATGTATTTTGTCATATATACTAAAAGAGATACAGTACATGGTATATATCCACAAATACATATTTTATAGTCATACAACACTGAGTCCATTTACTATCTAGAATTTGAGGTTGGGTCGTCCTAATTAAAGTTGTTGTTTCTTCTCTAGGTTTTCCAATAGGGACAACAGAAATAGCAGCCATTTTAGAGATGAGCGAGCACCAAAATGCTCGGGTGCTCGTTACTCGGGGCGAACTTTTCGCGATGCTCGAGGGTTCGTTTCGAGTAACGAATCCCATTGAAGTCAATGGGCGACCCGAGCATTTTTGTATTTCGCCGATGCTCGCTAAGGTTTCCTTGTGTGAAGAATCTGGGCAATTCAAGAAATTGATGAGAACGACACAGCAACGGATAGGGCAGGCGAGGGGCTACATGTTGGGCTGCATCTCAATTTCCCAGGTCCCACTATTAAGCCACAATAGCGGCAAGAGTGACCCCCCCCCCTCCCAAAAACTTTTACTTCTGAAAAGCCCTCATTAGCATGGCATACCTTAGCTAAGCACCACACTACCTCCAACAAAGCACAATCACTGCCTGCATGACACTCCACTGCCACTTCTCCTGGCTTACATGCTGCCCAACCACCCCCCCTCCCCCCCACAGCGCACACCAAAGTGTCCCTGCGCAGCCTTCAGCTGCCCTAATGCCACACCACCCTCATGTCTATTTAGAAGTGCGTCTGCCATGAGGAGGAACCGCAGGCACACACTGCAGAGGTTGGCACGGCTAGGCAGCGACCCTCTTTAAAAGGGGCGGGGCGATAGCCCACAATGCTGTACAGAAGCAATGAGAAATAGAATCCTGTGCCACCGCCATCAGGAGCTGCACACGTGGGCATAGCAATGGGGAACCTATGTGCCACACACTATTCATTCTGTCAAGGTGTCTCTGCATGCCCCAGTCAGACCGGGCTTTTTAATTCATAGACACAGGCAGGTACAACTCCCTATACCTCAGCTAAGGTAGTAATGTCGTGCTTAATGCAGGTGGGCTTCGGCCCACACTGCATGCCCCAGTCAGACTGGGGTTCTTTACAAGTGGACACATGTAGGTTAAACTCCGTGTGCACCTACAGCATGGGTGGCTCCCTGGAACCCACCGGCGATACACAAAAATATCCCATTGCATTGCCCAACACAGCTGAGGTAGTAATGTCGTGCTTAATGCAGGTGGGCTTCGGCCCACACTGCATGCCCCAGTCAGACTGGGGTTCTTTACAAGTGGAAACAGATGCATTTATAATTCCCTGTGGACCCACAGCATGGGTGGGTGCCAGGAAGCCACCGGCGGTACATAGAAATATCCCATTGCATTGCCCAACACAGCTGAGGTAGTAATGTCGTGCTTAATGCAGGTGGGCTTCGGCCCACACTGCATGTCCCAGTCAGACTGGGGTTCTTTACAAGTGGACACATGTAGGTTAAACTCCGTGTGCACCTACAGCATGGGTGGCTCCCTGGAACCCACCGGCGGTACATAAAAATATACCATTGCAGTGCCCATCACAGCTGAGGTAGTAATGTCATGTTTAATGCAGGTGGGCTTCGGCCCACACTGCATGCCCCAGTCAGACTGGGGTTCTTTAGAAGTGGAAACAGATGCATTTATAATTCCCTGTGGACCCACAGCATGGGTGGCTCCCTGGAACTCACCGGCGGTACATAAAAATATCCCATTACATTGCCCAACACAGCGGATGTAACGTCAGCTGTAATGCAGGTGGGCTAAAAATTAATTTGATTACACTGTAGGCGAGGGCCCACAAAAATTGCTGTATCAACAGTACTAATGTACATCAGAAAAATTGGCCCTGGCCAACCAAGAGGGCAGGTGAAACCCATTAATCGCTTTGGTTAATGTGGCTTAAGTGGTAACTAGGCCTGGAGGCAGCCCAGTTTAGCGAAAAATTGGTTCAAGTTAAAGTTTCAACGCTTTTAAGAGCATTGAAACATATAAAAATTGTTTAGAAAAATTAGATGAGTGAGCCTTGTGGCCCTAAGAAAAATTGCCCGTTCAGCGTGATTACGTGAGGTTTCAGGAGGAGGAGCAGGAAGAGGAGGAGGAATATTAGACACAGATTGATGAAGCAGAAATGTCCCCATTTTGGATGGTGAGAGAGAACGTAGCTTCCATCCGCGGGTGCAGCCTACGTATTGGTTACGTATCGCTGCTGTCCGCTGGTGGAGAAGAGAAGTCTGGGGAAATCCAGGCTTTGTTCATCTTGATGAGTGTTAGCCTGTCGGCACTGTCGGTTGACAGGCGGGTACGCTTATCTGTGATGATTCCCCCAGCCGCACTAAACACCCTCTCCGACAAGACGCTAGCCGCAGGACAAGCAAGCACCTCCAGGGCATACAGCGCTAGTTCAGACCACGTGTCCAGCTTCGACACCCAGTAGTTGTAGGTGGCAGAGGCGTCACGGAGGACGGTCGTGCGATCGGCTACGTACTCCCTCACCATCCTTTTACAGTGCTCCCGCCGACTCAGCCTTGACTGGGGAGCGGTGACACAGTCTTGGTGGGGAGCCATAAAGCTGTCCAGATCCTTAAAGACTGTTGCACTGCCTGGGCTGTACATGCTGCTCGATCTCCGCACCTCCCCTGCTACCTGGCCCTCGGAACTGCGCCTTCTGCCACTAGCGCTGTCTGATGGGAATTTTACCATCAGCTTGTCCGCCAGGGTCCTGTGGTATAGCAACACTCTCGAACCCTTTTCCTCTTCGGGAATGAGAGTGGGAAGGTTCTCCTTATAGCGTGGGTCGAGCAGTGTGTACACCCAGTAATCCATAGTGGCCAGAATGCGTGCAACGCGAGGGTCACGAGAAAGGCATCCTAACATGAAGTCAGCCATGTGTGCCAGGATACCTGTACGCAACACATGGCTGTCTTCACTAGGAAGATCACTTTCAGGATCCTCCTCCTCCTCCTCCTCCTCAGGCCATACACGCTGAAAGGATGACAGGCAAGCAGCAGGGGCACCGTCAGCAGTGGGCCAAGCTGTCTCTTCCCCCTCCTCCTCATCCTCCTCCTCCTCCTCCTCCTCCTGAATGCGCTGAGATATAGACAGGAGGGTGCTCTGACTATCCAGCGACATACTGTCTTCCCCCGCCTCCGTTTCCGAGCGCAAAGCATCTGCCTTTATGGTTTGCAGGGAACTTCTCAAGATGCATAGCAGAGGAATGGTGACGCTAATGATTGCAGCATCGCCGCTCACCACCTGGGTAGACTGCTCAAAGTTTCCAAGGACCTGGCAGATGTCTGCCAACCAGGCCCACTCTTCTGAAAATAATTGAGGAGGCTGACTCCCACTGCGCCGCCCATGTTGGAGTTGGTATTCCACGATAGCTCTACGCTGCTCATAGAGCCTGGCCAACATGTGGAGCGTAGAGTTCCACCGTGTGGGCACGTCGCACAGCAGTCGGTGCACTGGCAGATTAAAGCGATGTTGCAGGGTGCGCAGGGTGGCAGCGTCCATGTGGGACTTGCGGAAATGTGCGCAGAGCCGGCGCACCTTTACGAGCAGGTCTGACAAGCGTGGGTAGCTTTTCAGAAAGCGCTGAACCACCAAATTAAAGATGTGGGCCAGGCATGGCACGTGCGTGAGGCTGCCGAGCTGCAGAGCCGCCACCAGGTTACGGCCGTTGTCACACACGACCATGCCCGGTTGGAGGCTCAGCGGCGCAAGCCAGCGGTCGGTCTGCTCTGTCAGACCCTGCAGCAGTTCGTGGGCCGTGTGCCTCCTATCTCCTAAGCTGAGTAGTTTCAGCACGGCCTGCTGACGCTTGCCCACCGCTGTGCTGCCACGCCGCGCGACACCGACTGCTGGCGACGTCCTGCTGCTGCTGACACATCTAGATTGCGAGACAGAGGTTGAGGAGGAGGGTGCTTTAGTGGAGGAAGCATACACCGCCGAACATACCACCACCGAGCTGGGGCCCGCAATTCTGGGGGTGGGTAGGACGTGAGCGGTCCCAGGCTCTGACTCTGTCCCAGCCTCCACTAAATTCACCCAATGTGCCGTCAGGGAGATGTAGTGGCCCTGCCCGCCTGTGCTTGTCCACGTGTCCATAGTTAAGTGGACCTTGCCACTAACCGCATTGGTGAGGGCGCGTACAATGTTGCGGGAGACGTGGTCGTGCAGGGCTGGGACGGCACATCGGGAAAAGTAGTGGCGACTGGGAACTGAGTAGCGCGGGGCCGCCGCCGCCATCATAGCTTTGAAAGCCTCCGTTTCCACAACCCTATACGGCAGCATCTCAAGGCTGATAAATTTGGCTATGTGGACGGTTAACGATTGAGCGTGCGGGTGCGTGGCGGCGTACTTGCGCTTGCGCTCCAACACTTGCGCTAGCGACGGCTGGACTGTGCGGTGCGAGACATTGGTGGATGGGGCCGAGGACAGCGGAGGTGAGGGTGTGGGTGCAGGCCATGAGATGGTAGTGCCTGTGTCCTGAGAGGGGGGTTGTATCTCAGTGGCAGGTTGGGGCACGGGGGGGGGCAGCGGTGCAAACCGGAGGCGGTGAACGGCCTTCGTCCCACCTTGTGGGGTGCTTGGCCATCATATGTCTGCGCATGCTGGTGGTGGTGAGGCTGTTGGTGGTGGCTCCCCGGCTGATCTTGGCGCGACAAAGGTTGCACAGCACTGTTCGTCGGTCGTCAGGCGTCTCGGTGAAAAACTGCCAGACCTTAGAGCACCTCGGCCTCAGCAGGGTGGCATGGCGCGAGGGGGCGCTTTGGGAAACAGTTGGTGGATTATTCGGTCTGGCCCTGCCTCTACCCCTGGCCACCGCACTGCCTCTTGCAACCTGCCCTGCTGCTGCCCGTGCCTCCCCCTCTGAAGACCTGTCCTGTGTAGGCGTTGCACACCAGGTGGGGTCAGTCACCTCATCGTCCTGCTGCTCTTCCTCCGAATCCTCTGTGCGCTCCTCCCTCGGACTTACTGCCCTTACTAGTACCTCACTGCAAGACAACTGTGTCTCATCGTCATCGTCCTCCTCACCCACAGAAAGTTCTTGAGACAGTTGGCGGAAGTCCCCAGGCTCATCCCCCGCACCCCGGGAACTTTCCAATGGTTGTGCATCAGTGACGATAAACTCCTCTGGTGGGAGAGGAACCACTGCTGCCCAATCTGAGCAGGGGCCCGAGAACAGTTCCTGGGAGTCTTCCCGCTCCTGAGCATGTGTCATTGTAGTGGAGTGAGGAGGCTGGGAGGAAGGAGGAGCAGCAGACAGAGGATTCGGATTTGCAGCAGTGGACGGCGCAGAACTGTGGCTGGACAATAGGTTGCTCGAAGCACTTTCTGCCATCCAGGACAGGACCTGCTCACACTGCTCATTTTCTAATAAAGGTCTCCCGCGTGGACCCATTAATTGGGCGATGAATGTGGGGACGCCAGAAACGTGCCTCTCTCCTAATCGTGCAGCAGTCGGCTGCGACACACCTGGATCAGGAGCTCGGCCTGTGCCCACACCCTGACTTGGCCCTCCGCGTCCTCGGCCGCGTCCACGTCCTCTAGGCCTACCCCTACCCCTCAGCATGCTGTATTACCAGTGATTTGATTTCACAGGCAGGAAATAAATTGGCGCAAGCCTGCAGGCCAAATATAATTTTTTAACTTTTTTTAAAAAGGAAAGGCCCACTGCCTCTAGTGAATGAATAATAAGTTTAATAACTGTGTTGCGGCCCTGCAAAAGTGTCACAGAACTTTACTGTTGCAGAGTTATTAACTGTGGCAGAGCAGGTATTTCCCAGGCAGGAAAGAAATTGGCGCAAGGCTGCACTCAACCGTAGCTGGTTGCGTCTGATTTTTTTACGTTCTCCACGCAGCACACACGTACCCAGAGCCCTGACGGCTGTCAGAGGCAGGGCAAATATAATTTTTTCCCTTTTGTTTAAAAGGAAAGGCCCACTGTGCCTATTCAATGACTAATATAACTGTGTTGCAGCCCTGCAAAAGTGTCACAGAACTTTACTGTTGCAGAGTTATTAACTGTGGCAGAGCAGGTATTTCCCAGGCAGGAAAGAAATTGGCGCAAGGCTGCACTCAACCGTAGCTGGTTGCGTCTGATTTTTTTACGTTCTCCACGCAGCACACACGTACACAGAGCCCTTAGGACTGACAGAGGCAGGGCAAATATACTTTTTTCCCTTTTGTTTAAAAGGAAAGGCCCACTGTGCCTATTCAATGACTAATAACTGTGTTGTGGCCCTGCCTACACAATTCTGTGCCTGTAGTATCAATGCAGGGTGCAATGCTCTGCACCGCCGATTTTGAGAGAAAAAAAAAAAAGCAACACAGCTAACAGCAGCCTGCACAGTACTCCACACAGTTAAATGTGGCCCTAGAAAGGACCGTTGAGGTTCTTGAAGGCTACACTCACTCCTAACACTCTCCCTGCCTAAGCACCACTTCTGTCCCTAATGCCAGGTGCAATGCTCTGCACTGCCGATTTTGAGGGGAAAAAAAATTTTCTCCACTGCTAACAGCAGCCTGCACACACGTAGATGTGGCCCTAAGAAGGACCGTTGGGGTTCTTGAAGCCTACACTCACTACAAACACTCTCCCTACAGCAACTCCAATAGAACAGCACTGTCCCTCAGCTAACTCACAAGGCATGTGTGGCGAGCCGCGGGAGGGGCCGACTTTTATACTCGGGTGACATCTGATCGCCCCAGCCACTCACAGCAGGGGGGTGGTATAGGGCTTGAACGTCACAGGGGGAAGTTGTAATGCCTTCCCTGTCTTTCAATTGGCCAGAAAAGCGCACTAACGACTCAGAGAGGAAACTGAAAGTAACCCGAACACCGCGTGGTGCTCGTTACGAGTAACGAGCATCCCGAACACGCTAATATTCGCCCGAGCATCAAGCTCGGACGAGTACGTTCGCTCATCTCTACTAAATTTCTATACGAGATCTAGCCCCTTTGCGTAATATTTCTAAACGTGACGCATTTCCTGCACTGCATGAAAATTTGTTTGCAGTCCTGCAGGCTACTCCCACACACACACACCACTTTTTACAGCTATTAGCGCAGTGTCCCGAGCGCCGTACTAACCGCGGTACTAGCCGCGGTACAACACTCCCATTGATTTTAATGGGGTTACTCAAACCTGCGCTCAAACGCGGTGTTCCTAACGCTGCTATTTTAGAGTCTTATTTTTGCATTTTCGTGTTTTTAACACACCTCCTCACAATGATGGGGTGCATTAAAAAGTGCTGTCAAATGCTGTAACATGCGTTCAAAGAAGCAGCTCGAAATTCCATAAAAAATACCACGATTTCAAGCTGCGTTTTCTGATTGCATCTGTGAGAGTGGTCTTAGGGTGGTTCATGTTTTTGTTGTACTTTAGAACCACAATTAAGAAAAACACATTAAAAACCTGCATACATTATTAAAAAACTGCAAACACTATTAAAAACTGCATGTGTTTTTAATGCGTTTTTTATGCATTGTGTGTAAAGTGTGAAATTATATACAGTAAATACAGAGAGATGTATAGCTTATACCAGTGATAGATCGATAGATAGATCGATAGATAGATAGACCGTGTTTCCCCAAAAATAAGACACTGTCTTTCATTAATTTTTGCCTCAAAAGAGGCACAGTGTCTTATTTTCGTGGGGTGTCTAATAATACTTACCTACCGCTGGCTTTCCAGTGCTCGCGCTGGGCTGCATCGCTGCTGCATGCTTCCATATCCTCCTGAACGCCGACAGAGCAGTTCTTCCTGGAAGCGGGGCTTGAACACCCAGCCTCCAGCAAGCTAATGCTCTGATTGGTTAATCAAGCGCCACGTCAGTCATTGAGAGCCAGCGCTTAATTAACCAATCAGAGTCATTCATTGAATGACATAATTGAATAGCTGTGATTGGTTAATCCAGCGCCGGCTTTCATTAGCTGATGCAGCGCTGGATTAACCAATCAGAGCATTAGCTTGCTGTAAGCAGGATATTCAAGCCCCGCTTCCAGGAAGAACTGCTCTGTCTGTGTGGAGGAGGACACGGCAACCTGCAGCAGTGATGGAGACCAGCGCAAGAGGCTGAATATATACAGTATATATATATATATATATATATATATGTATGTATATATATATATATATATATATATATATATATATATACACACATACATACATACACACACACACACATATATATATATATATATATACACTACCGTTCAAAAGTTTGGGGTCACATTGAAATGTCCTTATTTTTGAAGGAAAAGCACTGTACTTTTCAATGAAGATAACTTTAAACTAGTCCTAACTTTAAACAAATGCACTCTATACATTGCTAATGTGGTAAATGACTATTCTAGCTGCAAATGCCTGGTTTTTTGTGCAATATCTACAAAGGTGAATAGAGGCCCATTTCCAGCAACTATCACTCCAGTGTTCTAATGGTACAATGTGTTTGCTCATTGGCTCAGAAGGCTAATTGATGATTAGAAAACCCTTGTGCAATCATGTTCACACATCTGAAAACAGTCTAGCTCGTTACAGAAGCTACAAAACTGACCTTCCTGTGAGCAGATTGAGTTTCTGGAGCATCACATTTGTGGGGTCAATTAAACGCTCAAAATGGCCAGAAAAAGAGAACTTTCATCTGAAACTCGACAGTCTATTCTTGTTCTTAGAAATGAAGGCTATTCCATGCGAGAAATTGCTAAGAAATTGAAGATTTCCTACAACGGTGTGTACTACTCCCTTCAGAGGACAGCACAAACAGGCTCTAACCAGAGTAGAAAAAGAAGTGGGAGGCCACGTTGCACAACTAAGCAAGAAGATAAGCACATTAGAGTCTCTAGTTTGAGAAACAGACGCCTCACAGGTACCCAACTGGCATCTTCATTAAATAGTACCCGCAAAACACCAGTGTCAACATCTACAGTGAAGAGGTGGCTGCGGGATTTTAGGCTTCAGGGCAGAGTGGCAAAGAAAAAGCCATATCTGAGACTGGCCAATAAAAGAAAAAGATTAAGATGGGCAAAAGAACACAGACATTGGACAGAGGAAGAGTGGAAAAAAGTGTTGTGGACGGATGAATCCAAGTTTGAGGTGTTTGGATCACAAAGAAGAACGTTTGTGAGACGCAGAACAAACGAAAAGATGCTGGAAGAATGCCTGACGCCATCTGTTAAGCATGGTGGAGGTAATGTGATGGTCTGGGGTTGCTTTGGTGCTGGTAAGGTGGGAGATTTGTACAGGGTAAAAGGGATTCTGAATAAGGAAGGCTATCACTCCATTTTGCAACGCCATGCCATACCCAGTGGACAGCGCTTGATTGGAACCAATTTCATCCTACAACAGGACAATGACCCTAAACACACCTCCAAATTGTGCAAGAACTATTTACAGCAGAAGCAGGCAGCTGGTATTCTATCGGTAATGGAGTGGCCAGCGCAGTCACCAGATCTGAACCCCATTGAGCTGTTGTGGGAGCAGCTTGACCGTATGGTACGCCAGAAGTGCCCATCCAACCAATCCAACTTGTGGGAGATGCTTCTAGAAGCGTGGGGTGCAATTTCACAAGCTTACCTCAACAAATTAACAGCTAGAATGTCAAAGGTGTGCAATGCTGTAATTGCTGCAAAAGGAGGATTCTTTGACGAAAGCAAAGTTTGATGTAAAAACAATGTTATTTCAAATACAAATCATTATTTCTAACCTTGTCAATGTCTTGACTCTATTTTCTATTCATTTCACAACGCATGGTGGTGAATAAGTGTGACTTTTCATGGAAAACACAAAATTGTTTGGGTGACCCCAAACTTTTGAACGGTAGTGTATATACATACATCCACACACATATATATATATATATATATACATACACATGCACACACATATATAGAAACAGATATACACATATCCCGGGGCCCGGATCATACGGCAGATGTCGTGTAGCAGCAGGCAGGGGCAGCACATGATGACATCATCACTGTGCTCAACTCCCTGACGGCCCATTTGGCTGCCTCTCTGCTCCTCCCCCCTGCTCTTCTCTGCTTCCTCTCAGGCTAGCTGCACTGCCTGCCATGTGATCAGTGCAGTACTGCAGACAGGGCGACCAGCCGGTAATGCACATGTATATGGTGGAGGGCGGCCTCTAGGCCCCTTTAGCACAGGGGACGGGTCGCCACTGCGACTCCAGCGACCCCCCTGTTGGTACGCCTATGAGTATAACGTATTGCTTACATACTTCTGCAATGCTAAATCTACATGGTGGTGCATTAATATTTTGCTTGCTGTGAAAGTTTCACTATATGGTTGGGAGTTTATTCAATCAGGATATGACAACTGCTATGAAATCAGTAATAGCTGACATTTCCCGGTATCACCTTAAGAACTTCCAGTGAGAAGAAACAACTGTAAAAAATAGGTAAACAGAATTTGTTATAATGTAAAAGAGAAGAGTAACTAGGGCTGATTTTCATTGCTATCTTGATTTTAGGTAGAAATGCTCTTTAATTGATTAGAAACAGGATTTGATGAAAAAGCAGTAGCACATCAACTTCTATTAAGATTGTGTATGGATGGCGGTGAAGTGGGTGGCGGACACCATGGCTGGTAACTGGTACATCCAATGAGTAAGACTGGAATAGCTATCGATGTATTAAATGGGTTGTCTCATTAAAATCATTCATCATCTGTGGGATCAGTGATAAATGAGTGATCACGGGGGTCCAACCATAGGTAGCCCCCACAATCATAAGACTGGTGTACCCCAAGTCTAGCAAGTGAATGGAGTGGTGGTGCGCATGTGTTACCACTACTCCATTCACAATCTATGGAGATAGCCAAACACAGTGCTGGACTATTTCCGGCAGCTCCATAGAAGTGGATACAGCAGTGGTCTCACATCCCCACTTAATTCACCCAGTAAACTTAGGGTGTGCTATTTTCATGATCATGGTTGGTATCAGTAGTCAGACCCTAAACAATAATTTATCACCTATGCTGTGGATAAGTGATCAATGATTTTCATCATCAGGAAACCCCTTTAATATACACTTCATATGTCTCTATATGAGGCTTAAGTGTGTAGAGTCAAATTAAAGGGATCCTATCACCAGGTTACTGCTGACCGAATAATGGACAGTTATGCACAGTCCGCCAGTGTGTTTTGAAAGGCTATGGCATACTAAGTTTGCCTCAGAATGGAGCTCCGAGTCACGGAGATGAGCGACAGTGGCTTCTCCCCACCCACAGCATGTAGAATGACATCTCTCTACCTATATACAAAAGGGAGAGCGTTATCAGTCTAGATTATACGGTGGGAAGAGCCCGACATGGCGGTTTCCCTGTGACTCCATTCCAAGTTAAACTCCAAGTTATATTTATTCTTACACACTGCAGTGTTTTAGAATAAAACATACAATGGTGCACTGTGTATACATGTCCCGGATTCATGCTGTCTGTGGTTCGGGCAGCAGGAATCTGATGACCTATTCACTTTAATTTGTCTCAATATACCCTATTTCCCCCAAAATAAGACCTACCCTGAAAATAAGTCCTACCCAGATTTTTCGGGTTTTCGGGGAGGCTTGAAATATAAGCCCTACCCAGAAAATAATCTTCATCCAGGTCTCTCCTGCTGCTCTCCGATGCACTTCTCGCAGTTTTTGGCTGCTCACTTTTTTGGTTATGCAATTCATAAATCCCATCTCTAGGAAGCGGTGGCTTTGATTGGTTCTCGAGCGCTGCTCAGCCAAGCAATGCAGCTCAGTGCTTGAGAACCAAAAAGAGCCATCGCTTTCTAGAGGCGGGATTTATGAATACCGTAACCAAGGAGTGATCTGTGGGTGACTGAGGACTGCAAGAAGTGTGTCGGAGCTCCAGAGAGCAGCAGTAGGGACCTGGACCAAGCCTGCTAGGTAAGTTTAATAAGACATCCCCCAAAAATAAGACCTAACACTTCTTTTGGGACAAAAATGAATATAAGACAGGGTCTTGTTTTTGGGGAAACACGATATATTGTCCACTCTTATAAATATTATGCCTATATTAAAGGGATTTTCTCACAAAAGACAGGAAGTAGGTTTACCTGTTAATTCCTTTTCTGGAGTCATCCTGACAGCATACACATGGAGGATGTCCACTGGACCCCTGTTGGGACAGGAAGCGGAAAAACATACAAAAGGCACCTCCCGCCACCGGCTCACCAGTGTGTACCAAATAACTACAGTGACCCGGCTTTGCTTAATCACTCATTTTTAATACCGAAACCATAGTACAATACGTTACTTCACGTAGAGAAGGATAACTGAAGGGGAGGGAAAAGCCCCTATGCTGTCAGGATGACTCCAGAAAAGGAATTAACAGGTAAACCTAATTCCTGTCTTCCCCTCGTCATCCTGACAGCATACACATGGAGGAATACCAACAACCGAGGGCTTTAGGGAGGGACCACTGCTTGCAGAACTTTCCGCCCAAAGGCCGTGTCCCGGCTGGCCCCCACGTCCAGACGATAGTGTTTTACAAAGGTATGGGTGCTTGACCATGTGGCGGCTCTGCAAATCTGGTCGGTTGTCGCCTGGGCTCTCTCCGCCCAGGAACAGGCGACCGCCCTAGTAGAATGGGCTCTAACTTCGCCCGGGAGTGGGATCCCTTGGGATCTGTATGCCTCTTCTACGGCCCTCCTGACCCACCGCGCTAGGGAGTCCTTAGTAGCGGCCCCTCCTCTGCGTGGACCCTGAAATTGAATGAAGAGGTTATTAGATTTCCTAAAGGTATGTGAGACCTCTAAGTACTTCAGAACTGCTTGTCTCACGTCTAGGTTATGGAACCTCTGTTCCGTAGTGTTCCGGGGTTCCTGGCAGAAGGAGGGAAGTACTATTCTTTGCTCTCTGTGAAAGTCCGTGAGGACTTTCGGTTGAAAGAAGGGGTCGGGCCTAAACTCTATCTTGTCTGGGAAGATGGTCATATATGGGGTTTTTATAGAGAGGGCTTGGATTTCCCCGATCCGCCTGGCGGATGTAATGGCCACTAGGAAGGCAACCTTATATGAGAGGGTCTTAACTGAGAGTTCTTCCAGGGGCTCGAAGGGGTGTGCGCAAAGAGCCTGTAAAACAAGATTCAGGTCCCATGGGGGCATGGTTCTTCTTATAAAGGGGTGAAGTCTGACTGCTCCTTTAAGGTATTTTTTGACTAGCCTATGGTCGCCTAACGGGAAGTCAAAGAAGGCTCCTAGGGCGGCCACCTGGACCTTAAGGGTACCAGGTTTTAGGCCCATGTCCAGTCCATCCTGAAGGAACTCTAGAATCTTATTAATGTCTGGTTGTTGGAGGTCGTGAATGCTGTGCCCCAACCACCTAGAGAAGGTGTCCCACACCCTGGTGTATATGTTCCTGGTGGACTCTTTGAGACTCTCACATAAGGTGGTGGTCACCCTCCCTGATAGGCCCTGGTTCAGGTATTTTACCCGCACAGCTTCCAGGCCGCTAGTCTGAACTGTCGGGCTTTTGGGCAAATCAGGGGACCCTGTTGTAGGAGGTCGTCTCTCCACGGCAGATGTAGGGGCTCCTGTGTTGATAGAGCGGCCAGGAGCGGGAACCAAGGTCTCTTGGGCCAGAACGGGGCCAACAGGATAACGGAGCCCGGGGACCCCTGGATCTTCTTTAGAACCCGAGGGATCAGGGGGATAGGTGGGAAGGCGTATGTCAGGTCGCATTCCCATGCTTGGGATAGTGCGTCTATTCCCAGGGAGCCCCCGTCTGCCCCCCTGGAAAAGAACCGGGGGCACTTGTTGTTCTCCCGAGAGGCAAACAAGTCCACCTTTGGAGTTCCCCATCTTTCTGTAATCAATTGGAATGCCTCTGGATGTAGTGCCCACTCCCCAGGGTCTATCCTCCTGCGGCTGAGGTAGTCTGCCATGGCATTCTCTGGGCCCTTACGTGGAACGCTGAAACGGAAGGCATCCGCTGCTCTATCCACCCGAGCACTTTCGCCGCCAGGTCTTGTAGTCGGGGGTTCCGCGTGGATCCCTGGTGGCGAATGAGGGACACAGTTGTTATGTTATCCGAAAATATCTTAATGGGTCTACCCCCGATCTCTGTCTCGAGGTCACGGATGGCCCTCCAGACCGCGCAAAGCTCCTTGTAATTGGAGGATTGAGTGGCCTCTTTCTGGTTCCAGACCCCCTGGACATAGCGACAGCCTAAGTGGGACCCCCAGCCAGTTGCGCTCGCGTCGGTGAAAATGGATACTGGGGATGCCGGGTCCCAACTTGTGGACCTGGCGAGGTTGGAGATAGATGTCCACCACCCCAAGGAGGACCTTACTTTGTGAGTGAGGGTGACTTCCTGATCCAGGGAAGCTGGTGATTTGTCCCAGTTGCTCAGGATAAAGTCCTGGAGAGTTCTACCATGTAACTGGGCCCACGGGACTACTCCGATACAGGCTGTCATGAGACCGAGGACCCTCATGCCTCTCCTAAGGGATACTTGGGAGGCTAACGAAAGTGCCCGGCTTTCGTCTTGGATCGTTTTTTGCTTTTCTAGCGGGAGGGAAGAGCACTGGTGGTGTGAGTCCAGGATAACCCCTAGGAACTTTTTCCTTTGTTCGGGCTGAAGATTGGATTTGTCGAAGTTAATGATCCAACCTAGCGACTCGAACAGGTGGAGGGTGAGGTTGACCCGATGCTGGAGTTCCGAGGGTGATCCTGCTATAAGCAGGAAATCGTCGAGGTATGGGACAATTAGTACTTTGTCCGTCCTTAGTGCTGCTACCATCTCCAATACTAGTTTGGAGAATACCCGAGGTGCGGAGGAAATCCCGAACGGCAGGCATGCGAATTGGTAATGCGAGACTGACCCTTCTATCACCAGGGCGAATCAAAGAAACTGTTGGGAGTCTGAGTGTATGGGAATATGATAATAGGCGTCTTTTAAGTCCACCGTGGCCATGACGCTATCTGGTGTGATTAGGGGGATCGCTGATCTTACTGATTCCATTTTAAATCTTCGGTATGTTATAGATTTATTCAGGTATTTCAGGTTGATTATAACTCTGTAGGCCCCGTTAGGCTTCTTAATAAGAAACAAGGGGGAGTAGCAGCCTTTGAACCGTTCTTCTGCGGGAACCGGGATAATGGCCCCCAGGGATAGTAGGTCCCGTACCCCCGACTGGAGGGCCCGGGCCGACGCGGGTGACTGGCAGGGGGTAACCACGAACCTCCGGGGAGGGGGGGCGGAAAGCTCAATTCTATAGCCCTCTGAGACCAGGCGAAGGGCCCAGAGATTGGAGGTTATTTCGTTCCATCTATTGGTGAACCCCCTAAGTCTGCCCCCCACCTGCCGGATCCCGATGGGCGGATTCTCACCCTTTCCGCCTTTGGGGTAAGACCAGCGTCTGGTTTTCCCCTTCCCCCTGTATGTTCTCGGGGGGACAAAGGGAGGAGGGTAGGAGGAGGAAGGCCGCTTGACGGGTCTCTCTGCTGGTAGCCCCTGACTTTTGTCTGAGGCCTTCTCCAGGAGTGTATCCAGGGAAGATCCGAAGATGCGATGTCCTTGGAAGGGCAAAGAGCAAAGCCTGTTCTTTGAGGCATTGTCCCCTGTCCAGGCTTTTACCCAGACGGCCCTCCTGGCTGTGTTCAAAAGTGCCGCCGACCGGGCCCCGAACCTTACTGACTCCATCGAGGCGTCCGCCAGGAAGCCGGTGGCCTGTTGGAGGAGGGGAAGGCAGTTGGAGATATCTTCCCTCGAACCCCTTTGCGAGACCAGGGCCTGGAGTTGGTCTAGCCAGACCGTCATGGATCTCGCTACCGACGTGGCCGTAATGTTGGTTTTCATGGTGAGGGCCGCCGACTCCCAGGCCTTCTTCATTGCCGAATCCACTCGTGAATCCAGTGGGTCCCGCAATTGGGAGATGTCCTCAAAGGGGAGGGCAGCCTTCTTCGAGACCCTGGCGACCGCCAAATCCACCTTCGGGACGGTGTCCAAGAACTCAATGTCTTCCGGGGTGAAGACCATACGCTCTTTAAACTCCTTAGGCAGGAAAAACTTGTGTTCTGCCTGTTTCCACTCGGTCAAGATAAGCTGTTTTAGGATATCATTGACCGGGAATGATGGTTTGGGCTGAGGTATGAGTCCCCGGAACAGGGTATCCTGGAGGGATGGCTGCTGCGGCGTCTGTTCCTCCACCTGCATGGTGTGACGGACCGCTGTTAGTAGCTGCCCCAGATCCGCCGATGCGAAGAAGTACTTCCTCGTGTCTTCCATGGGCGGTATGGATTCTGAGGGGGAATCTTCTAAGAACCCTTCCTCAGAGTCTGATTCTTCTATCGGTGACCGCCTTACCCTTTTCGTGGGGGGCGGAACGGAAAGAGACGAGAGAGAGGCCTCGATCTCCTCGCGGATCATAGCTCGGATGTCCGATATGCCCGAGGGGCCTTCCTCACGAACCACTTTCTCTGTGCAGGCTGCGCATAAGGGTTTGGTGTGTCCCTCGTCCAGTCGCCGCAGGCAGACTGGGCACTTGCGCACGCGCTTCTTGGCCTCTCTGCCCTTTTGTGCTTCTCTGTCCTAAGAGACGGAGACAGCAGAAAAAAAGGGGGGGTTTTCCAGCACCTGATCCCTTCCTTACCCCTGGTGTGAGCCCCCGGAGGTTTACTCACCAGCGGGCTGCTCTCCGTGTCTTCTCTGGCCGACATCTTTACTTAGGTGCTGACTGAAGACATGTGGGGAATACCTGCTTTTCTCCTCTTTTTTTTTTTTTTTTTTTGATTTTCAAATTTGGCGCCTTTTCCCTCGAGGCCCCGCCCCCCCATGACGCGGCCGTGCTGACGTCATGCCGCCGCGCCGGACCTGGGGGATACACTCTGCGTCGGGCTCTGAGGAGGGCGCATAGACATCCGGGGATGTCGGATCGAGCGCAACCGTCGGCCCGCGCCGCGCGCTCTCCCCCCTCCCCCTCGCTGGCATACCTGCTCAGCCGCTCTGCCGACAGAGGATCTCTGGAAGCCGGGTCCCGATGTCCAGAGCGGGTGCCTGATCGGGAGGGCGGCTTCCAAGCCCTGCAGGTACCGGGCTGTATCTTCCCAGTGCGACAACCCCACTGGGCAGCGCGCTAGGGAAGGGTTCCCCGCAGGGAACGTGGTGCTGGTCCTTGGGATCCTGCGGGTGAGGGTCCCCACGTAGGGTCTCACCCGCGCAAGCTCTGCCAGCCCGACCAGAGAGTCGTCCCCCCACGGGCGGACAGGCTGCATAGGAATTTTCCTTACTTCTTTTTTTTTTTTTTTTTTTCCTTGCCTCCAGCATACACCTGGAGGCTTCCGCTTGGACTGTCCTGTAGGGACAGGAAGACACTGGTGAGCCGGTGGCGGGAGGTGCCTTTTGTATGTTTTTCCGCTTCCTGTCCCAACAGGGGTCCAGTGGACATCCTCCATGTGTATGCTGTCAGGATGACGAGGGGAAATTATCGATCACCTATACGCAGAATAGGTGATAAATGATTGATTGCTTGGAGTCTGACTACTGGTACCCCATGATCATGAGAACAGCGACCCCCCCAAGTTCGCTGGGTGAATGTTAGAACAAATAATACAGAAGCATGCTCCTTCATTTTCCTCAATCATCCCACTAGCGTTTGCTGGCCAGCACCCCTTTCTGTGGCCAACTCTTGTCCCTATCTTGCTCCCCAGTCTGCTACTATTTTTTGTAACGTTAATATGAAGAACAATCTTCATCATCTGTAGTGCTTATTTACACAATATATCATGGCTGGCCAATATACGCTACGATCTGATGCATTGGATTCCATTGCATCAGATCACACAGGTGTATTCCCACGGTGTAAAAGCGCCAGGCCGGGACATATAGCTCTGGGTGCTTTTACGCTGCTCAGCAAAGATAGTCCTGGAACTATCTTTGTGCCCGGAATATGTCAGCCGCTGCACAGGCTCCTATGGGAGCCAATTACAGCGACCGGAAAAGGAAGGTGGGAGGGAATTTAGCAGCATGACCGCTAAACTCCCTCCTCCTTCTCTCTCCTCCACTCTGGCTGTTTGCAATGGGAGGGGGCAAGACAGGGGCAGAGCTAAGCTCCATCGCGCTCTGCCCCCTCCCATTGCTGGCTGTCGACAAGGGGAGGGGTGGGTGCTTAGCTCCGCCCACATCCCGCCCACTCATATTGCAAACAGAAGGAGGGAAGGAGTGAGAAGGTGAGTCAGAGAGGGGGAGGGAAGGGGAGGCAAGAGCATTGCAGCCACAGCATATATGCGCCGGGCCTGTGCTGTCTGAACGGGCACACAAACGTTAGATTTGTGTGCCTGTTCACGCGTTTTTACGGCGCCGATGGGCACACGTAAAAACACTAACGCTCATGGGAAAGACCTCTTAATCACACAAACCAAAGGATGGAGAAGACAATGAGAACATGGACACATATTGTCAAGAATAGGTACTAAACCAGCAAACTGACTTCTTTCTTTTCTTTGTAGAATTCATTCACTAACCTCTTGATAGTCGAGTACAGCTGTACTTGGATTATTATCCTCCTGTGTTTGATGTATATGACTGTTGGAAAGAAGCATGCACAGCTCCATCCTGAATTTAAAAAAGCAAGAAATATAGTAAGTTCTGAAATTGCATAAACCATAATTGTAATCACATAATGTTGAGCTACTACCCAGTTTCCCTGAAAATAAGACCCACTATAATTTCTCACATAGGATTGAAATATAAACCCTATCACGAAAATAAGCCTTAGCTGCTGTCCGGCGTTCCATTGTGCGTCCTGTAGTCCTTGTTCACTCACAGAAGATCACTTCCTGGTTATGGAATTCATAAATCCCACCTTCAGGAAGCAATGGCTCCAATTGGCTGAGCAGCGCTCGAGAACCAATCAATGCAGCGCTCGATGAACCAATGCTATGGCTGTAATTAGTTCATTGAGCGCTGCATTGATTGGCTGAGCAGTGTTGGAAGAACCAATCAAAGCCATTGCGTTGTGGAGACGGGATTTATGAACTAGCCAATGCAATGGCTCAGCGTGTCCGATCTCCAAAGAGCAGTGGGAGGGACCTGGACCGAGCCTGCTAGGTAAGTATAATAAGACATTCCCCCGAAAATAAGACCTCGCACCTCTTTGGGGGCAAGAATTAATATAAGATAGGGTCTTATTTTCGGGGAAACACAGTAGTTGGTATAAGCACATTCTTAAAGTGTTTATTTCCCATCGAACAATACAGCAAAGTGTAACAGGAATGGGTTTTTATAACATGGACCAACTTCAAAATTACATTGAGAATGAATTATTACAGAGCACATCTAATTCCGCATCAACAAATCCCTATTTTACACATTCTATACAAAAATTTCTATACATTTATCATGATCATTGTAGCTTGTGGAGACCAATTATAGCCTAATTAGTATTTGATCTCTATCTATGTACATCTGTTACGGAACATAAACCATACTTTTCATATTATACGCCATAATTCCCCTGATTGTTCAGAAAACAAGCTAACTTATGTGCAGCAATAACAAACATAGTTTTACATATTCATTACATTAAATTACTACCTAAACCCAAAAGATTTGGCAAGGGAGAATTACCCACATTGCTCTCTGTCTCCCACTTCATTTGCGAAAACTCTGCATTTTAATGTAGTGATAACATACCTGTTTTCAATGGAGACATATTGCCTTGCTCTACTTTTCTACTAAACTCCCAACTGTATGAGCCAGAAATGAATTGATGAATAACTTATGTTATGGTAATTCCACCGAAATTAAGTCAATTGGAAACAAGTGTGAAAAATAAGTCAAGCAATTATTTCAATATCCTGCCCAAAGAAAGCCAACTCCTGCTACAAACAAAAAATGTAAAAGTGTCACATTGATGTATTTAAAAATGCATAAAAGCCATTGCATGGAAGGATTAATTTAGAGAAATAATTATCAGGTATTGTTAAAGGGGCTGTTGGGTTTAGAAAACCTATTTTCATATTTTCTATTAGGGAATTCAGCGCTAGTAGATAAGGGACTATGGTTCAGGACTCCCATCTAATATCCAGAACAGAGAGCATCTCTTGGTGTGAAGGACCCACCACATTTGTGAATTACACAGTTCATTAATTTAAATGGAAACAGTGAAATGCTTCATTTGCCTTGTGGAGAATCGAACATTGGCAGCCAGGTTGCTCTACAGATTTTTGCTGATTGTTTGGGGTCTTAGATCGGACTCTACCAGTAAGCTGATCACAAGGTGTTCTCCTAACAAAAAGTTACTGCCCAAAGTGGACAACCCATTTAGAGTATGCTTGTGTAAGGGGTTAAATAGCCATGCATATATATCTACATTCAGTATATTATTTCTGGACATTATATACAGTATGTTCCTGCTAGAACCTTTAGAGAGATCACATGACTTTCTTACTCTAACTGGACTAACAAGGAGTGAGCTGCTGGTTGATTGGCTGATGGGCTGGGTATAAAAGGCAGGTGCTATTTCTGGGTCCTGGTGTGACTCAGCAGTTTTTGCAGAAAGCCTTGTGAGGAGTGAGCTGCAACAGTGCTTCTAGAGTACAGGGTTTTCCTGTACCAGAGAGAGATTGAACACAATTTAGATTCCTTGAGTGGTGCTACCCAGCTGTTGCAATGCAACTGCCAGATGGAGGTCTACTAATCATCCAAGGAAATATCAGTTGCAATTATTAACTGCAAACACCAAGACGTTAACAGGAGATAGACCATCAGCAAGTGCAGATAGATTGAGAAAATGCATTATTTTGACTTCATCAATTGTACAGCCTCACCAAATATACTATACAAACAATTTGTTCATAGAACAGTAACTTTATACTTCAGGTAGTGGAGTTAGTCATTTGCTTAAACAAAGTTCCTGCAAGATTACGTTACTTCAGAGGAGACCCCTATTTTCAACCAGCATGTGTGAAGGTATTTACTTCTGTCCAGGTAAACCATTTATTAATTGTGCTAATTCTTTATTGTGTGTATAATATTAAAGATACCCTATTGGTATCCTTAAAATGTAATCTGTTTCACTTGCAGTGCTCACATGGTGTTTAAGGTAGACTAGTTCAAATAATTTTTATAAAAACTAAACCATAGAATTAGTCATTTTCTCTCCCACTGATGTCATCATTGAGCTGCAAAGGTAGTCTTTAAACTTGCTAAAAACTTAATACATTATAGCTTACAGTAACCTTAAAGGCTTTAAATTGTGGTAAAGGCCATGGTCTGCCTCAACATCCCTGATGGACAATTAGGCAAGGATACCATTCCTGTTCATCTTTCAACTCCATGAAATTCAATCCTGTATGACTCAACACTTTGAGAGAGATGAGAGGGTTTCCATATCTTACTCACTGATTTCCAGACAGATACTAGAGAGTGAGGGTGAAGACTCTCTCTCTGACTGAATGATGGACAGAAGCAGCACCATGACAGCTAATATATCTGTTGCAGCAGTGCTGGGATCGCTGCCGAGTTAACGGAGTCCGGTGCGGGTGTTAGACATGGTTCTGAACTTTCTAGCTTAGTGGGTGTGACGCAGTGCGCTCACATCTGTGGATGATTAGCTGGATATTTAGCGAGGATGGACAGGAAGCTAAGGTGCTGTAAATTGCCAGTTGCTCTGAGCTGGCAGTTAGTAGCTCCCTTGGACAGCATGGTGGCCACTGTTCCTTATTCCAGATGGCTCTGTGTGCTGCGGCTTTTTCTACTAAAGCTAAGTGCTATGTTTTATTTTGTTTTGTCCTTTATCAGTTTGGCCAAGTAGGGTTACTTAGGTCCCAGGTACAAGTGCAGGCCCACATCTTTCGACGCGATCAGTCTGTCGTGTCAGGCAGGGCTCTCTTCCTCGTTCATTATGTATTTAGGGAAAGACTTCCCATTTATTATTTGTTAGTTTGTTGTGGCCGCAGCACTGCGAGCAATTATTGTGCACGTCTGCATGTGCTGGTTCAGCACGTCCTTTGCAGACATAAAATATCAGAAAACTACTTCCTGTCACAAATACTAAAGACATGGGTCTGAAATTTTTATTTTTGGCTATGGGTTTACTTTAGAGGTACAGGTTAGTGGAATTTTCAGTCCACAACTATTAATGACCTTAGAGTAGATCCTCAATAGCAAATTGGCAGAGGTTCGCTGCCTAGGACTCCCACTAATCAACTGATCTAAAGATGTGGGCCAATTGGAAGGCTCAAAATATGTGGCCCTGTATGTTAGTATAGCTTTCCTCTATAAACTTCAGTGGGAAAGATCCGCACCCCCATACCAGACCACTGTCCTACAAACAACCTTTTGAGCTTTCTGGCCAGCCAACAGCCCCTGCACATCAACGTATCTGCATGAATTCTGACATGGTGGACCCCCAGCAATCCGCCACTGAGGATGAGCTATCAATAGGTGGTCAATATTTGTGAACAAGAAAACTTTTTTAAGGAAGTTGAATGTTCCCTCCATCAATACACTGAAATGATCTTAGGCAGTCTTTTCAAAGCAATGAAAGCAGTGTGTAATTGCCCCAATCACAGGTAATGGAGCCACTAGATTGACCAGACATCATATGGACATCTGTACTTAAATAGTGCATTTCTCTCGTGATTATAATCTTTTTGATTGTTTCTATGGTAATTCAGCACTACGATCCTCATTATGGTATATACAATGTTGCAAATATGAAGTCCCAGCACTCATGTCTTTATAAAGATACAAACTTTTCCACTATTCTCAACCTCAAATGTAACACAAGCTATTAGCATATAATAATCCTGCATCTGAGACCTCTCATTTGCTCATGTACTAATGAAGTGCTTAAAATGTATTTAAATAATTGTCAGCCAAGATCAAAGACTAGCATTTACCATTCAGGGGAGTAAGCCATCAACTTTCGTTTAGTACACTATACAGAATACAAAGTCATTTCCCTCACACAAAAACTCGATCCTTATTTTTACCGCAGAGTATCACAGTCCTAAAACCCTTTATAGATTGACCAACAGATATTTCCACCCTGTGTAATATAGTGAAAATGCAAGAACATCTTGTAAACTTGGGGCTTTTATGGGATGTGACACCTTTTATTGGGAGAGTGGAGCAAAAGAGCTGGGAAAGTTTGTATTCTATGCCCCACAAACTTCTCTCCTATGAAGTCTGAACACATTATAGAGATGTAACTTTTTCTGATTGGAAAATAGTTTAAAACAGCAGTTACTTGCTTCAGCAGTTTTGTTGGTTGGTAATGAAGTGCAGTGCTCTAAGCGCCTTCCACTGAGAATTACCTAAAGTGTTTTAGGAAACGCAAGCACATTTTGGCTACTCATAAAAGCATATGCAAACATAAAAAGGAAACTGAATATTTATGATAGAAATTTAAGAATGTCACACTGTACCACAGTAAGAAGGATCTGTTACATGTGGGTCAATGTCAAGGAATTTCAGATCTTTTTTTCATTACATTGACAATGTCGCATACAATGTTCTCACATCATCAAAATTTGCTCACCCCATCATCAGCTGTAATATGGCAACTAATATATGTGTGACACTTCATTGTGATATGCTTCATGCTGGGTCATTGATTAGGACTTAGGTCCCTCTGGTAACATTTTCTTCCTCTGTATCGCCTAGTAAAGATGAAAGGCTCTTTGCTCATGAGCTCCATTATTCTAATCGCTCGGAAACAAGTTCACTGTAGTTCCACGTTCGCAAAAATGCATATAATTGCTCTTCCTGAGCCCATCTATCATGTGACATAGTAATTAACTAGCACATGGATCCCGCTGTATTCTAAGACATTAATTGAGGAAGATGGATGTTTCTACTTTACAAAAGTAGATATTTAAAATCAAGACGTCTTTCCGAATAGAAAACCTCCTAATAGATGTAAACAGGATTGGAAAAAAAAGGTCTCTGTGTTAGATATAGAAGTATATAGCAAACGTAGCTACTATAGCCCCATCTGTCACATAATCGACTACATGCTCATACATTAGATGACTTTTCTTTTAATATGTTTAAATAAAGCTGAACATTGTACAGGCCCATATGAGAGGTAGGTAGCTGTGCAGATGTGGAGATCTGTTGAGATGTGGAGTAAGATATACTATGATAAGAAGAAAAAAAGTAGCCCTCTCTATAGTATCATCAGAGTGCCCCCTTATTAGTGCAAACACAGTCTTCCCTTATTAGTGGAGAAATTAGAATCTACCTTTAGAAGTGCCATCAAAGTGCCTCATTGGTCCACCAGCACTGGCGTAACTATAGGGGATGCGGTTGCACCCGGGCCCAGGAGCCTTAGGGGGCCCATAAGGCCTCTCTTCTCCATATATGAAGCCTAGTAGTATGAATAAAGCATTATAGTTGGGGGGGCCTGTTACAGGTTTTGCATTGGGGCCCAGAAGCTTCAAGTTACGCCTCTGTCCACCAGATTCCCCAAACACCAGCTTGAATGCTGTTGGGTGTGGGCAGTGTAGGTAGAAGACTCCTTCTCACACTGTGGTAGGTGATGTTTTGCCATAAGCAGTGTGTGCAGTCAAGAACCCATTAACGCCTTAAGGACGCGACCTTTCTTTTTTACATTTTTGTTTTTTCCTACACCCTTTTAAAACATCATAGCTCTTTTATTTAACCATCAGTTTTGATGTCCGAGGGCTTATATTTTTCAATGGTACTATATATATAACGTACCATATAATGTACTGAAAAAATGTAAAAAAATTCTAAGTGGAGTTGAATAAAAAAAAATGCAATTCTGCTTTTTTTTTTGCTGTAACACTCTTATTTTTTTCCCAAAGACATGTTATTTTTAAAAATATATTCTGCGCCATCTTCTGACAGCCATAACCTTTTTTATTTTATTGTCGACATAGTTATGCGAGGTCTCATTTTTTGCAGGACATCTTATAGTTTCTATTGGTAGCATTTTGGAGTACATATGACCTTTTGATTGCTTTTTATTACATTATTACTCGGAGACAGTGTGACCAAAAAAGCACAAGTCTGAGTTGTTTATTTTTTTTCTGACAAAGTTCATTATGGACGCAATGACACCAAATATGTTTTTGTGTTTTATCTTTTAAATTCTTTTATCATAAATATGGCAAAAGGGTTTTTTGTCCACTTTTATTTCCTTTCATTTCTTTTTAAATAATTAATAAAACTTTTTAAAACTAATTCTTACATTTTTTTAGCCCACAGAGGGAACATGAGCTTGCGATGGTTTATTCGCTCTTGCTGTATGATGTAATGCCATAGCAGTACATTATACCATGACCATGACAGTCAATCTATCAAGCCATGCCACAGGCTTTCAGAAGGCTCCTGGCTGCCATGGCAACTGCATGGCAATTCAAGATGTTATCGCGGGCGGCAGTGTGGGACCCCTGAACATTGATCGGGTATTTAAATGTCGCTGTCGGAATTGACAGTGATATTTAAAGGGTAAACCGCTCAGATCAGCTGCGAGCACCGACCTACGATCCCCCTCCATACATTCCCCGAACCTGCAGGACGTAAATGTAAATCCTGTAATGTTAAGGGGTTAATATTACTGCAGACTTAATTGTCTAAAATCACTGAAAAAAGGCCATACCAACTGATACAAGGGTTCAAGGACAGGTACAAAGACCAATTCCCTGCAGCATGAAAAAAATACTTAATGGGGGTATTTGCACAAGTGCAAAATACTGATGAGCAGGAAATTGGTATTTTTACCTGCCCTTTAAACCTGCTTACAGTCTAACCTTTATCTTTGATTTTCGAAGTCTGATTGATGATTTTACGACGGTACTTATAGAGATAGCTGTCAAAAACTGCGTAGGACAAAGCATAGTACTCTAAGCATAATAAGAGCAAAGGTTTCAATGAATAAATTAGTAATTCTTCTGAATCTTTTCTCACAAACATAAATTAAAAATATATACTTGGCCGCTCCGGTTCTATATCATACTGTCAGCTGCAGATTGGACTGCATTTTCAACATGATGGGTTTGCTTTAAAGGTGTATTCCGGTTCCAACAAGTTATCCCCTATCCATGAGATATTGGCTAACTAGCTGATCCTGGGGGTCCGACTGCTGGGGCGCTCACTGATCGCAAGAACAGTGGCTGAGTCCCTCCCTGAATGAAGGAAGCACAGGTTGGGAAGGCGCACTGTGCTCCATTAATTTCAGTCAGAGTCTGGAAGATTCCCGAGTGCTTGACTTTTTTCTCTTAAGATAGATCTATGCTTATCCCAAGCAGGCTTGAATTCATCACATTAGTAGATCAGGACCAGATTTTCTGTTCCTCTACTTTTTGGTTCCCTTATAAATTCCATTTCATGAAAAAAATTAATTCATTTAGAAATTGATGGCAACAACGCATCACAAAGAAGTTCAGACATGGCCATGTCTACCATTGTGTAGCATCTGCTCTTCTTTTTACAACAGTCTGTAAACATCTGGGAAGTGGGGAGTCCAATTTCTGGAGTTTTGGGAAAGGAATGTTGTCCAATTCTTGTCTAATGTAGGATTCTGGCTGCTCAACTGTCCTGGGTCGTCTTTGCCGGTTTTTTTTATTTGACAATGCGTCAAATGTTTTCTATTGGTGAAAGGTCTGATCATAGGCAGGCCAGTTAAGTGCCCGGACTCTTCTTCTGCAAAGTCATGCTGTTGTGGTGAATGCAATATGTGGCTTAGCATTGTCTTGCTGAATTAAAACCTCTATATACTGCTCAATATTGATGGTGCCTTTCGAGATATGTAAGCTGCCCATGCCGTAGGCACTAATGCAACCCCATACCATCAGAGATGCAGGCTTTTAGCTGTGCGCTGATAACAAGCTGGATGGTCCCTCTCCTCTTCAGTATGCAGGACATGGCGTCCATGGTTTCCAAAAAGGATTTTAAAATTGTGATTCATTTGACGGCAGAACAGTTTTCCATTTTGCCTCATTCTATTTGAAATTAGCTTTAGCCCAGAGAAGATACCGGCGTTTCTGAATTGTGTTGATGTATGGCTTCTTCTTTGCATGATACAAATTTAACTTGGATTTGTGGATTGCATGGTGAACTGTGTTCCCAGATAATGATTTCTGGAAGTATTCCTGAGCTCATACAGTGATTTGCATTAAACAATCATGCCTGTTTCTGAAGCAGTGCTGCATAAGGGCCCATAGATTTCGAGTATTCAATATTGACCATCGGCCTTGTCCCTTATGCACATGAATATCTCCAGAAGCCAATTAGCCCATTTGGGGGAAAAAATCGTTCCCGGCTCCATAATGGCAGTCAGAATAATCCCTGGATCAACCTTTGATAGTTCCTACTTGACTGTAAGACCTGGAACTACAAACCCGCCTGTCACCTAATGTCTATATGCTGTAATAGCCTTCCGCTTGAGAAAAACGTCTAGTCTCCTCTTAAACTCCTCTATGGATTTTGCCATCACCATGTCCCCAGGCAGAGAGTTCTACAGTCTCACTGCTCTTACAGTAGAGAACACACTTCTGTGTTGGTGATGAAACCTGCTTTCTTCTAGACGTAGCGGATGCCCTCTTGTTACCGTCGCAGTCCTGGGTATAAACAAATCATGGGAGAGATCCTTGTATTACATTAATTTACAGCACAGCATCCAAACTTTTTGGGGGGTTGTAACTCAATGTGCTAGAATCACGTAACAAAATAACTTTGTAGATATAATACCTTTTAATGGTTAACAAATAAAATGATGATGTTAACAACTCAAACTTTCAAGACTTCATGTATTGATACAGTCTTAGCCCGACTTCCGTTGTGTTTTAACACAGCAGATTTCCACCGCGGGAGAACAGTAAAGTCACCGCGATTTACCGTGATGAACCTATCATTATCATAGGTTCATCGTGGCATATCACAATTTTTATTCAAAAGTGGAAAATCGATGCAGATTTCTGCTTGTGTACATCGGACTGAGCTTTCCATAGTTATCCTGTGGAAAGCGTTTCATGCATTACCGTGTGCAGATTATCGCCGCAGATAGCACAGTGAAATATCACCTGTGGACAGGAGGCTTTATACATATGGGAAGCTGTTCAGGGGTCCTTATTATAGATGAGCGAGTATACTCGCTAAAGGCCATTGCTCGAGTGAGCATTGCCTTTAGCGAGTATCTCCCCCGCTCGAGACTGCAGGTTCGAGTGCCGGCAGCGGGCACGGAGCTGCGGGGGAGAGCGGGGCGGAACGGAGGGGAGATCTCTCTCTCCCCCCCGCTCCCTCCTGCTGACAGCCGCTACTCACCACTCCCCCGCGCCGGCACCCGAACCTGCAGTCTCGAGCGGGGAGATACTCGCTAAAGGCAATTGCCTTTAGCGAGTATACTCGTTCATCTCTAGTCCTTATGTTTAACTGGAAGAGTTATTCTTACTATCGACTACAACAAAAAAATAAATACATGACAACAGACATGTATATAATAGTGTAATCTTTGTAATGTAACCTCTTATATTTATTAGCAGAGAACATGGTATGTCAGTAAATGCATAAGTGCTGGTAAAGAAAATGAAGAGATGACGACAACACTCAGTCATTCATAAAGACCGTTCTGACGTCCCTCGTACGCTATAGCAAGCTGTAAAGCTGGAAATAGAATTGGTCATTCTTAGCGGCTGCACCTGTTTTATGTTCTTACCCTTCCTGTATAGGAACCTCAATAAGCAGCTCCAGAAATTACAGTAATATTAACTGACCAAGATGCTAATGTTCTGGGCCACCTAGTTAGTTTTTATAGCAAGCAAACATGGGCCTGATCCTTATTTTTTATGAAATTGAAGCAAATTTGAAATGCATGTCTTAAAGCTCCATTCATGATTGTTAGCTTAGCAGGAAACCATACTGTGTGGGCGCATATTTTTAATCAAGGTCCTATTTCACTCACATAACCACTGCCTTGTGGTTTACTATTATAACAATCATCTATTTGCTGTTTTATGACACTTGGACCAGTAATATTAAACGTAATGGAAATGAAATAAGCTGCATTTTAGCTAAATGCGTTATTATCTAACATACAGTATTATCTTTAGTTGCATATTACATATGCAGATAAATTATTATTACAGTATGGGTGGCCATACACATTAGATCTAGTCGCATTGAACCTGCTGACCATCGAATGTGTATTGTGGCTTGTCAACTCAAAGGCAGATGTCAGGGGAGATAAGTTGGATTTCAACTATACAGTTTTTCATTCTCAAGAACTACATGTTCTTGAATCCTAGCAATATTGAAGGGTTTTCTGGGAGTTTGATATTGATGCCCTATCCTTAGGATACGTCATCAATCGCAGATCATGGTGGTCTGACTCCCGGCTCAGCTGACTGTGGGGCTGCCGTGCACTGGCAAGCACTGTGTCCCGTTTACCAGGCACAACATCATTCCTTTGGTAACAGCAAAATCTGGGACTGAAGTTTTCTGTAGTTCAGTCCCATTCAAGTGAATGGGAAAATAGTTATACCACTAATGGAAATGATGACACATGATGGCAAATAATAGTCCTAAATCAACAGTGATTCAAAATATACACAAAAAGCTAGAAACTTTCTGGGTTTGCATGCAAACTAAAGAGGGAACTATGATTAGAATTGGTGTCATGTGTAGGTTTCCTGGGCAAACTGAGGATTATGATAACCTGTTGCTTGATAAAATTACTCAAATGGCAATAAAGGGGGATATTGTAATAATGGGTGACTTCAACGTGCCTGATGTAGCTTGGAGTATCAATAGTGCATTTACAAACAGAAGCAGAAATTTGATAGAGGCACTTAATGAAGCATCTTCAAAACCGCTTGTTAGGTCATCAACCAGAGGAAATAACATTCTACATTTAGTCTTTATTAATGGGGATCTGGTGTCTGAGGTTAAGGTGGAAGTGAATTTGGGTTCCAGCGACCACCAATGTTTACAGTTTGATATAAGAACAGACTTCGAGGAATCCTTTACTACAACCAAAGTACTAGGTTTAAAGAAACTGGAAGTGTAGCTGTCAGGGAAGTGCATACAATTAGGCAGATGGAGACAAAACATTATTAGTGCTGCTAAAACACAGTAGAAGAAATAAATGGCCAAAACCAGTAAGGAGGGGGATAAAACATTTTCAGGTATAATTTGTGACAGAAAGAAGAAAAACTGTGGAATTCCAAAAATTACAAATTAACCACAAAGTGGAGGTAAAACTTTCCTGCGCTACTGGATGTGCTTAGAAATGAAATAATAAATGTGGAACTTACTTCAGCATGGAAACTTGAGTGCCACTAGGTCTCCCCAATCCGGGTAAGCAGAAAAGAAGTCACTTCAGAATGTTTAAGGGTGATTTCAGGCCATTTAATAAATCAAATTAGCAAATACAAACCCAACATATAGTGCAAATAAACAAAAAGAAAAATACATAAAAGGAGATATAAAGGAGATGAGTGGCTTTATCAAGCGTGATAGAGCGAGGGTTAAAGGGGTTGTCCCGCGCCGAAACGGTTTTTTTTTTTTCAACAGCCCCCCCGTTCGGCGCGAGACAAACCCGATGCAGGGACCTAAAAAAAAATCCGCACAGCGCTTACCTGAATCCCCGCGCTCCGGTGACTTCTTACTTACCGATTGAAGATGGCCACCGGGATCTTCTCCCTCGGTGGACCGCAGCTCTTCTGTGCGGTCCATTGCCGATTCCAGCCTCCTGATTGGCTGGAATCGGCACGTGACGGGGCGGAGCTACACGGAGCCCCTCTCCGGCACGAGCGGCCCCATTGAGAAAAGAAGACCCGGACTGCGCAAGCGCGTCTAATCTGGCGATTAGACGCTGAAAATTAGACGGCACCATGGAGACGGGGACGCTAGCAACGGAACAGGTAAGTGAAAAATTTCTGATAACTTCTGTATGGCTCATAATTAATGCACAATGTACATTACAAAGTGCATTAATATGGCCATACAGAAGTGTATAGACCCTTTTTGTTTCGCGGGACAACCCCTTTAAGACTTACTTTTATAAGAGGTTCATTGGCGTTCATATTGCAGCACCTTGGTGATGTATCCCGGGGCAATAATAACTACATTAATGGAAATAAGGGCATTGCTATCCATTTGAATTGCTACTTCTGTTCTGGTTTTTCAGAATGATAATATGTTTGGGCCTGCTTGCACTTCTACTTGTAAGGGCTCAGACCTAGTATTTTGGGGGGCTGATATTGTAGGTGAACTTGCACATTTAAAGTTGAATAAGGCAATTGGGGTGAATGCCACCAGGACCTTAGTTCTTAACCCCTTAACGACCAGCCCATAGTGTTTTTACGTCCTCCCGAAGTGGGCTCTATTCTCTGAGGACGTAAAAACATGCTTCCTGCAGAGAATAGTGCCCCTCGGGCTGTGGACGTGACAGCTCCATGCTGTCGGTGTCCGCAGGTAGCTGACAGCATGGAGCTGTCATCCCGGGCTGTTCGGAGCCCCCCCCGGCATTGCGATCGGCGCTATGCAATGTATAGCGCCGATCGCAAAAAAGTAAACAAAACTGCAAAAAAAGTGACATATTCAGCTGCTCTGATGGATCGGATCCATCGGAGCAGCTGAAACTACTTACCGAGGTCCACCGCACGGCTCCCCGCTGTCCCGATGCTCCGGGCCCCGCAGCCGTCCTTCTGCGCATGCGCGCCAGGCGGCATTACGTCAGCCGCATGCGCAGAAGGCCCGGCGGCGCGGGAAATTTAAAATCTCCTGGCTCCCGGCTCCTGTAGGTAGCCGGGAGGCAGGAGATGTCAGCGGGGACTGCGGTGAGCGGTCCCCGGTACCGCGATCGCCATTATCCAATGGATAATGGCGATCGCGAAAAAGTTAAAAAAAGTTAAAAAAAAGTAAATGTTTCAGCTGCCATCATGGATCGGATCCATGAGGGCAGCTGAAAATACTCACCTCCATCCTCCACGATGTCTCCGGTGATCTGGAGCCGCCACGGGCTTCTGCGCATGCGCGCCGAGGGGGAAATGGCGGCGCATGCGCAGAAGCGCCGAAGCGGCGCGAAATTTTAAAATCCCCTGTCTCCCGGCTACCTTCAGTAGCCGGGAGACAGGAGATGTCACCGGGGACCGCGGAGTGCGGTTCCCGAGCACGCGATCGCCGGTATCCAACGGATACCGGCGATCAAAAAAAAGTTGAAAAAAGTTGAAAAAAGTTGTAGTTTCATCTCCCCTCATGGATCCGATCCATG
Organism: Eleutherodactylus coqui; assembly: GCF_035609145.1. Taxonomy (NCBI): domain Eukaryota; kingdom Metazoa; phylum Chordata; class Amphibia; order Anura; family Eleutherodactylidae; genus Eleutherodactylus; species Eleutherodactylus coqui. Next base: position 92,239,587 of record NC_089845.1, on the reverse strand, counting down.
GGGGGAGATGAAAATGCTCCCCCAAGGTCCCCAAAAGCCCCCCCAAAGCACAGGGCATTACCCTCTACTGCGCATGCGCAGTAGAGCCTAAGGCAAAAATTGCCTTAGGCATAGTTACTTGCAGGGACCAAAGTAATTGGTCCCTGCTGACATGGGTGGCTGTGATAAACCTATCACAGCCACCCATGTCTTTTGTTTAATAAATATGGCACACAGTTAGTCCTGGTATCTCTCCCCTGTCACTGAGAGTGATTTGTGACAGGAGAGAGATAGCTGAGAAAAATCGTGTGCCATATAGAGAGTTAAAAAAAGAAAAAAAAAACCCGTTATTACCCGCCTTCACCTTCCCTTATACCCCAATTACCCTATTTTATCCCTGTCCACTTTTTTGGGGGCTATTTTTTTTTTTTTACCCCCATTAAATTTTTTTTTAATAAAATGGAGCGTAGGCGCTACACCACCGAGCAAGCGTACGCGCTGCTCATCGCTTCAAGCTCCGGTAGCGATGCTACCAGCGAGTCGGAGGAGGAGGAGGTTTTTTTTGAGAGTGACAACTCTGCCTCCAGCGCTATGGAGGTAGAGGAAGTCGTTGGGGCAGCGGGGCCAAGTTATGCGGCGCCCACCACTGTGTGGAGTGCCGCAAGTTTGTTTGCGCCCCGCATCCCAGAATTTTTAGCGGCTCCAGGCGTTAATCTGGACGTCGCAAATTTCACCCCGTATCATTTTTTTAATTTATTCATTACTGACGATGTGCTGCAGTTAATTGTCCAGCAGACAAATATATACGCTGGACAATACATGACCGCGCACCCCACGTCGGTTTATTCCGTGATGTGGACCGCCGTAGATGTCCCTGAGCTAAAAAAATTTTTGGGACTTATTTTACTAATGGGACTCGTAAAAAAGTCATCAATACGGTCCTATTGGTCCACGAGCGCCATTCACGCGACGCCCGTATTTGCGTCGATAATGCCCCGACGCAGATACGAAAACATTCTGCGTTTTCTTCATTTTGCGAATAATACGCAAATCCCCCCAAGAAGTGACCCAGCATACGATAGACTGGGCAAATTAAGGCCCCTTATATCGCTATTAAGGGACGCCTTTAAAAACATTTATACCCCCCAAAAAAATCTGGCGGTGGATGAATCTCTGATGAGTTTCAAAGGGCGTTTATCTTTCCGCCAGTTTATTCCCTCAAAGCGCGCAAGATACGGCGTCAAGCTGTACAAAATCTGTGAGAGCGCCACAGGTTATACTTGCGACTTTTTTATTTACGAGGGCAGGGATCGCCAATTAAACCCCCCCAACTGCCCTGAAGACATTGGCATCAACGGGAAAATTGTGTGGGAGCTCGTGGGCCCTTTTTTAAATAAGGGGTACCACGTATATACTGACAACTATTATACGAGCGTCCCCCTTTTTAAAGCGTTACACGCCGCAGGTACAGGGGCCTGCGGAACTATCCGTAAAAATAGGGTAGGATTCCCACAGCCCCTTGTTTCCAGGCGTGTCGACAAAGGTGCGTCTTACGCACTGGCCTATGACCCCTTGCTGGCAGTTAAATGGCGTGACAGAAAGGACGTCTTTATGCTGTCCACTGTGCACGCAGACACCTCCGTTACAGTTAGGGAGAGGGGGGCTGCAGCGGAGAAAATTAAACCGGTCTGCGTCACAGATTATAATAAATTCATGGGGGGCGTCGATCTGTCAGACCAGGCGCTACAGCCCTACCTTGTAAAACGTAAAACGCGAGCGTGGTACAAGAAGGTAGCCATCTACCTTATACAGATGGCTACATATAACGCTCACGTGATTTATAAATCGTCTGGGGGCACGCTGAGCTTCCTCCAATTTCAGGAGGAGCTCGTAGAAAATCTTTTATTTGGGACCACCGCACCACAAGACGCATTGCAATCGGAGGAGGTGCGGAGGCTAACGGAGCGTCATTTTATGAATCCCATCCCCGAGACTGCGAGCAAAAAATACCCCCAAAAAAAGTGTCGCGTCTGCACTAAGCAAGGGAGGAGGAGAGATACGCGTTTTTATTGTCCCACGTGCCCATCCCACCCTGGCCTTTGTAATTACCCCTGCTTTGAAATTTACCATACAGTTTTACATTATTAATTTTATTTCACATATAAAAAACGCCAAAAGGGTGTGTGGGTGGGGTGGGGGTCTTTTTAGAGAATCAGTTTTACTTTTATTATTAGTCCGTCTCCCCAGTTTTTCCTGCTTGAAACAAAAAAAACGGTCCTAAAAGTGTCAAATTTGGTGAAAAAAATGAAATCACATTTATATTTCACTCACATTATAATTATTTTAAAAAATAAAAATGTAGCGTCAGAATGCCCAGTACACCCCTAGATAAATTAACTAAGGGGTCTTGATGTCAAAATTGGGTCACTAGTGAGGGGCATTTTATTATTTTGGCAGTTTACTATCTCTACTAGTGTGCAATGGGCCCTGTAAATTATTCAATTGCGCCCTAAAATCAAACGGGTGCTCCATACACTATAGGCCTAGCCATGCGCCCTCTAAGAAAATTGGGGCTACAATGGGTATGTTTCTGAGCAAAGGACAACCAGGGGTACCCATTTTGGGGTGCAGGTCTTTATTCATATATGTGCTGTACAAAAAAAAATTCGCTTTTAAAATGACAGAATTACCAAAAAAATGAAAATCGTAATTTTTTTCTTCTGCTTGGCTTAGATTCATACAAAAACCATGAAGTCAAAAAAGACATTGTACCCCTAGATAAATTCGTTAAGGGGTCTAGTTTTCAAAATGGGGTCACTTGTGGGCGTTCTCCATCGTTTTGGTCACTCAAGGGCTCTACAAGTGTACAATAGGGCCTAAATCTCATTCAAGCAAATTTTCTGTTCGAAAAGTCACCGGTTGCTCTTTTCATTTTGGGCCCCATTGTGCATTCAGACATAAGATTAGGGCCACAATGGGTATATTTCTGAAAACAGGACAAACAGGGGTATGTATTTTGGGGTGCAAGTCTTTATTCATATATGTGCTGTACAAAGAAAACGCTTTTAAAATGACAGAATTACCCAAAAAATGAAAATCGTAATTGTTTTCCTTATGCTTGGCTTACATTCATTCAAAAACCGTGAAGTCAAAAAAGACATTGTACCCCTAGATAAATTCTTTAAGGGGTCTACTTTTCAAAATGGGGTCACTTGTGGGGGTTCTCTATCGGTTTGGTCACTCAAGGGCTCTACAAGTGTACAATAGGGCCTAAATCTCCTTCAAGCAAAATTTCTGTTCCAAAAGTCACCGGTTGCTCTTTTCATTTTTGGCCCCATTGTGCATTCAGACATAAGATCAGGGCCACAATGGGTATATTTCTGAAAACAGGACAAACAGGGGTATCCATTTTGGGGTGCAAGTCTTTATTCATATATGTGCTGTACAAAAAAAAAATCGCTTTTAAAATGACAGAATTACCAAAAAAATGAAAATCGAAATTTTTTCCTTCTGCTTGGCTTAGATTTATTCAAAAACCGTGAAGTCAAGAAAGACATCGTACCCCTAGATAAATTCGTTAAGGGGTCTAGTTTTCAAAATGGGGTCACTTGTGGGGGTTTTCCATCGTTTTGGTCACTCAATGGCTCTACAAGCATACAATAGGGCCTAAATCTCCTCCAAGCAAAATTTCTGTTCCAAAAGTCACCGGTTGCTCTTTTCATTTTGGGCCCCATTGTGCATACAGACGTAAGATTAGGGCCACAATGGGTATATTTCTGAAAACAGGACAAACAGGGGTATCCATTTTGGGGTGCAAGTCTTCATTCATATATGTGCTGTACAAAAAAAAACTGCTTTTAAAATGACAAAATTACCAAAAAAATGAAAATCGGAATTTTTTCCTTCTGCTTGGCTTAGATTCATTCAAAAACCGTGAAGTCAAAAAAGACATTGTACCCCTAGATAAATTCGTTAAGGGGTCTAGTTTTCAAAATAGTGTCATTTGTGGGGGTTCTCCATCGTTTTGGTCACTCAAATGCTCTACGAGTGGGCAATGGGGACTAAATCTACTTCAAGCAAAATTTCTTTTCGAAAAGTCACCAATTGCTCCTTTCATTTTGGGCCCCATTGTGCATACAGACGTAATACTAGGACCACAATGGGTATGTTTCTGAGCACGGGACAAACAGGGGTATCCATTCTGGGGTGCAAATCCTAATTTTCATGTGTACTATAGAAAAAAGTCCTGTCTTTAAAATGACATATTTGCAAAAATATGAAATTTTAGTTTTTCTCTTCTAAATTGCATTGACTCCTGAAAAAAAACTGTGGGGTTAAAATACTCATGACACCCCTCAGTGAATACGTTAAGGGGTGTAGTTTTTAAAATAGGATCACTTGTGGGGGTATCTATCATTTTGACTCCTATGAACCTTTCCAATCTTGGCTTGGTGTAGGAAAACAAAGTGTTCCTCAAAATGCTGAAAAGTAATGTTAAATTTGTACGTCTCCTAAATGGTTAAAAAAAAACAAAAGTTTTTCCAATGTGCACCCAAAATAAAGTAAACTGATGGAAATATATATCTTAGCAAAAATTTCTATATTATGTTTGCACATTTTTGAGATATTGCAGTTGGAAATGTGAAAAAATGACGATTTTTTCAAAATTTTCCCTATTTTGGCGCTTTTAATAAATAAACACAAATTCTATTGGTCAATTTTTTCCGCCTAAATGAAGTACAACATGTGGCGAAAAAACAATGTCAGAATCGCTTGGCTATGCAAAACCTTTCTGGTGTTTTTCCATGTTAAAGTGACACATGTCAGATTTGCAAAATTTGGCCTGGTCATTAAGGCGCAAACAGGCTTGGTCACTAAGGGGTTAAAAAACTCCAATCTGTGATTGTTGCACCTCTAACAGATTTCGTTAACTAGTCCCTTCTAACAGGCGATGTGCCTAATGATTTGAGAATGGCCAATGTTGTAACCATCCGTAAGAAGGGTAGTAGTGAAGAAGCCAGGAATTACAGACCGGTTAGTTTGACATCTGTAGTAGTTAAACTAATGGAAACTCTCCTGAAAAAGAGGATAATTGACCACTTAAAAAACAGCAAACTCTTGGACCCTAAACAGCATGGCTTTACTAAGGGAAGATCATGTCAAACTCATCTCATTGATTTCTTTGGCTGTGTCACAGAAGTGGTGGATGAAGGTGGTGTCGTGGATATCGCCTATCTGGAATTCAGTAAACTCTTTGATATAGTTCCACATAAAGAGCTTATAGATACATTATTGAAAATTTGACTTAATCCTTTGATAGTCCAGTGGATTTGCAACTGGTTAAAAGATAGATTCAGAGTGTTGTTGTTAATGGAGTGTATTCTGAAAAGGGAATAGTTACAAGTGGTGACTACAAGGGTCTGTTCTAGGTCCCATTCTTTTTAATATGTTCAGGACTTCAGAAAAGTAGAAGGATTTAGAGCTTTTGATTTCTGACAGCCTCAAAACGAGTCCACAGTGTGGTCAAGTAGCAGAGACAGCAAGTACGATGCTCGGCTGCATAGCCAGAGATATAACCAGTAGAAAGAGGGAGATTGTGATCTTGCTGTATAGACTTCTGGTGAAGCCATGGCTGGAATACTGTGTCCAGTTTCTGAGACCTCACCTACAGAAAAACATTGATAAAATAGAACAAGTCCAAAGACGAGCTACAAAAATGGTGAAAGGTCTCAAGAACAAGACTTAACAGGAAAGACTTAACCCCTGAATGCCTAAGGCCATAAGTTTATGCCACAGACGACTGGTACTTAATTTTTCGTGTTTATTAACCTCTTAATGACGTGGCCCCTTTTTTTTTTTACATTTTCGTTTTTTCCTCCCCTCTTTTAAAAAATCGTAACTCTTTAATTTATACATCGACGTCACTGTATGAGCGCTTATTTTTTGTGGGGAAGAGTTGTATTTTTAAATGGTGCTATTTAATGTACCATATAATGTACTGAAAAACTTTTTTAAAAATTCTAAATGAAGTGAAATGAAAAAAAATTACATTACGCCATTTTTCAGTGCATCTTGTTTCTACGGCACATATTTTAAAAAATTAAACTTTATTTAATAGCAAGCAGATGAATATTCCTACCCCATAGGAGGGCACAGTTCTTAAACATTACATAAACTTAACCAGAATTTCTCATTTCAATATGTCTCTCAATATTAGACTGGCAAGGCACTTCAAGCTCTCATGGATCTGTCCATCTTTATCGATAGTACTTCATACTTTATTTCCGAAGGTCTGCGGTACACACTAACATCGCAGTCTCAGTGCACCGTAAGTGTTGTCTTCAGATAATACAGACCGTTACTTTCATCTATATGTAATTTCTGAGCTCCGCCTACCTACAGACTCAACACACTATAGGAGCAAAAGGTACAGCAAATACGGCAGCACTCTTGTATGTAAGGGCTATTTCACCAAGAAGGACAGTGATGGAGTGTTGTGTCAGATGACGTGGCCTCCACAACTACCCAATGTAAGCCCAAATGAGATTATTTGGGAAGAGTTGGACTGCAGAGTGAGGGGAAATAAGTCAACAAATGCTCAGCACTAGAGATGAGCGAGCATACTCGGTAAGGACAGATACTTGAGCGAGTATCTTCCTCACTGATTACCTGCCTTCTTGCCCACAAAGATTTGGGTGCCAGCGTGGGTGAGAGCTGTGTTGCGGGAATGAGCAGGAGGGAGCGTGGGGAAGAGAGAGATCACCCTCCCGTTCCCCTCCGCTCTTTCCCGCCGCTCCCCGCCAGCACCCGAATCTTTGTGGGTGAGCAGGCAGGTACTCGCTCGAGTATCTGTCCTTACTGAGTATGCTTGCTCATCTCTACTCAGCACTTATGGGAATTCCTTCAAGACAGTTGGAAAATCATTCCGCTCTGACCCTGGTGTATGCTGGCTGGTGCTGCCTAGATAACCCATAAATGTCACCTATGCAATGACAGTGAATCACAGAAATACAAGGAACTACCAAAGAGGACAATTTAATACTGTGTAAAAGAAGCATTTACCCATAAATAATAATCTGCAATAACCCAATTAGTGACAATGTAACGTCCCCAGGATTATTACACGGAAATTCAAATAGCACAACCTTTAGATCGCTCTATTTTCAAATTTGTTTCTCCATTAATGAGAAAAAGTCATAAAAATAAATAGTATTATATCTTCAGATTCCTGAGATGCCGCCATCGCTACCCACGGCTTGCCGATTTAATAAGTTTGTCTCTTTACTAGGAATAACTTAATAATTATCCCTGTTAGTCTTTTAGTGAATAAAATTGCATTTAATAGATTGGCTTTTACAGTGCGTACCTTGTTAACATCAGGGGATTTAATATGCAGCACCGTATAACTCTATAAGCCTTCTGGGTCTTGTTTTTTTATTGTTTCATGTTGTGTTGCCTGTCTACCAAACATAGGTACACACCTGGGTAAATATGTGACTTAAACAGTGAAAATAGACTTCCAATATTATTGCTGGGCTATACAAAGATACGTCACAGGACCAAACGTCAAATTAGAATAAAGAAAAATTAAATCTTGTTATTTGTATAATGCGACTTATTCCGGCAGCACTTTCAGGTAATTTATTACTCATTTTACCAACCTCGGAAGAATGGAAGGCTAAGTCAACCTTGAGGGGCTACCTGAACCAATCAGGGATTGAACTCGCAACCTTCAGGTCAGGAGCGAGAACTTAAGACTGCATTTCTGCTGCCTTAACAAGGCTCAAACATCAAATTAGAATGAGGTCCTTCACTTGCATTGATGCATGTTGTAGTCTGATTAGACTACACCAGACATGGGCAATACAATGGAAGCCTTCAAGAAGGGAAGAGATAAAGGTGAAAATAAAAGTATACTTATTTTATCGTCGCTTATCATCATATTACTATAATTATTTATCATGAAGCAGCAACTTGTTACAACTGCTCCAATATATTTAACAATCTCCTCCCACTTTTTAAAACTCAACGTGGAAAAACTTGTTTGCAGTGACATTACCCTAATTATATCTATTCCAGAAAATAAAAAAAAAAAAAAGAAAATTTGTGCCAAAGAATTCGTTGTTTACAGAACTATTGATCTTTTCTTTTATTTACAAACTTATCTTTGTACCAGACCAATATTATGTGTTATTATTCTTCACAAGTTTGGTAATTCCTCAATTTAAATTGAACAATGTGTAAACAAATATTTCTCATTTGTAAAAAAAAATGTTGACCTGATGCATCACTTTTGACTCCATATTTGGAATCAGCACCTTCAATTTGTAGAGTACAAATAGTTAGGTCAGCGCCAAAAAAAAGTTCATATCTAGACCAGTGTTATCAATAACATACAAGGCTGTCCAAAACCTATCCCTGCAATACCTCTTTGACCTAATACCCCCACATGTCATCTCTAATTCTCACAAGGTCTTTACTCTCCTGCTGCAAGACTTCTCCAGTGCATCCCCCATACTCTGGAACTTGCTATCCAAAATGATCAAGCTGTGTCCCACCTTCAACAGAAACTTGAAAATCCACCTCTTCAGGAAAGCCTATAGTCTACAATAACCCTTCTGCAGCTACACTAACATACCAGCAGCTTCTACTGCACCTACTGTCTCCTTCCCACTTTCCTTAAAGATTGTAAGCCCTTGTGGGCAGGGTGCACCAGGGCCCAGAGGAGGGGTCGGCGGTGTAGGCAATCACCTGGGCACCACAACAGAGTAGTCAGGGTGGGGGGAGCAATTTGAGAATTCACATTTGTTATTTGTTGTGGCATTGTGCTGTCACTGCCACCACTTGTCTCCTTTCACCATCACTGATTAACCTGCACAGTATTCTTCCTGCGGCAGCCCCAACACTTACTTCTATCATCATTAACCCCTTCATGACATGGCCTATTTTGGGCTTAAGGACGCAACAATTTTTGGCGGATTTTCTTCTCCGTTTATCAAAAGCCATAACTTTTTTATTTTTCCGTCGACGCGGCCGTATGAGGGCTTGTTTTTTGCGTGGCGAACTGTAGTTTTTATCGGTGCCACTTTTCGGTACATAGACTATATTGTAAAATTTTTTATTTTTTTTTTAATGATAGCAGAGAGAGAAAACGCATCAATTCTGCCATAGATTTTTTTTTTTTTACACCGTTAATCATGCAGCATAAATGAGACTTTCCATTTTTTCTGCAGACCGGTACGGTTACAACGATACCAAAATTCTAACATTTTTTTTAGGTTTTCCCACTTTTCTGCAATAAAAACCCTTTTTTTTGGAAATCTTTTTTCTATTCTAAATTGCTGCATTCAAAGTGACGTAACTTTTTTATTTTTTGATGTACAGAGCTCTATGAGGGCTTATTTTTTGCGAGACGAGCTGGAGATTTTATTGGTACCATTTTGGCATACATAAGGCTTTTTTGATCAGTTTTATTGCGTTTTTAGTGAGGCAAAATGCTAAAAATGAGCATTTTGCCTCAGTTTTTTAGATTTTTTTTTAGCGGTTTTTTCCGTGCACAGTCAAAAGCATGTGCAACTTATTGTACGCATCGTTATGGACGCAACAATACCAAATATGTGGGGTTTTATTTTTTTTTACCTTTTTTTATGCTAATCTGAGAAAAAGCATAAAAAATGGTTTTTTTACTCTTTTTTTTACATTTTTTTTAATTCATTTTTTAAATCTTTCTTTTTTTTACACTGTTTGTGTCCCTCTGAGGGACTTTAACCACTGCCCTGATGATCGCTGTCATAAGGCATGGCAGAGCTACTGCTCTCCCATGCCTTATCGCTCATACAGCGATCCTAGGCATAGGCAATACAGGACGCCAGTGTCTGGCGTCCTGTTGCCATGGTGACAGGCCAGGCTCTCGCGATGACATCGCGAGTTCCGGCCGGAGGCACAGAGGGAGCCGCGCTCCCGCTGTGAACTCTTTCCCTGCCGCGATCTACTTAGATCGCGGCAGGCAAGGGGTTAACAATGGCGGGCGCATCTCCGATGTCCCCCCACTGTTGCAGCGAGACGCCGGCTGTGACTGACCGCCGGCTCCCGCTGCGGGATAGCGCTGGATCATATGTGATCCCGCGCTATCTCCAGGACGTAAGTTTGCGCCCTATTGCGGGAAGTACCCCGCTCCCAGGACGTAAACTTACGCCCTGCAGCGGGAATGGGTTAATATGCAGGGGCTGCGGTGATTGGCAGAGGTATCAGAAATAGGAAATATAATGCAGGAGGAGGGGTCCAAACACAATGAAACTGCAAAGTATGTACTACTCGGGCTTGCTCATAGGTGTCATATATATACAAGGGCGTAACTATAGGAGGTGCAGGGGATGCGGTTGCACCCGGGCCCAGGAGCCTTAGGGGGCCCATAAGGCCTCTCTTCTACATATTGGGAGCCCAGTACTATGAAAAAAGCATTATAGTTGGGGGCCCTGTTACAGATTTTGCTACGGGGCCCAAAAGCTTCAAGTTACGCCACTGGTCATATACAATGCCTGAGGAAGGGGGAGGTTCCCCCGAAACATAGCTTCTATTGCTAAAGTGTCTACACACTCGGCTCTCTTATCTTGCACTACCTCAGCTTGCTGCACATGGATTGAAGCACTTCATGGACTAAAAGCACATTATGGTTAAAAAAAGCCTTAAAAACAAAAGTGAAAAGTAGCAAGCATTGGACTATGGTGTTTGTGATTTATAATATGCAGGAGAAGGTGGACATTGGCCAATGAAGACAGCACTCATGGGCCAGTGTCCCTTGCCTCCTGCATTACTCGCCCTCCTTCTGATGCCTGCACCCATCACTGGCTCGGTCATGATGATGGACGTAAATGCTGGGACTGGGCCAGGCAGAACAATGAGCAGGTTAAAAAAGACATCCTCTGTGTCCACAGCGTGCGTGAGATATCTGAAACGCCAGCCAAGGAATCACTTTAACATTAGCGGATGAGATGCAAGTGAGACCTGCTTAAATTTTAAGCCAATCTTTGTTATTGTTGCACTTAGGAATTCTTTTGTACATTTTCTACTTTTCTTTAACTCTTTCCTGCCCTGCATCATGGTGAACGCCATAAAAACTAATGATAAGTTTGCCATGTTTTTCACCTTATCACCCTCCAAAAATGCTAAGCTATACAATACATTATACTGTATGTACCCTAAATCGATACCGATAAAACCTACAACTCGCTCAACGACGAACATCCTCATATGACTATGTCAATAAAGCTTTTGAAAAGTGTGGTTGAAAAATTCAAAAAGTTGCTGCATCCTTAACGACTTAAGAATATATGATTCCATTCACCCACATCTGTGCCCTTCAGTTTGTGTCAACCTGATCCATGAGGCCAATGGAAATCTGGATGTTTACCGTGGACTTATCTTGCAGAGTGTCATTTGAATATGCCGCAGATTCACACACTGGTGAGCCCCATTCAATGGCGCTAATTTGCATATGGACTCCACATCAGGAATGGTAATGTTAGTTTTTGTGGTTGTTTTTGCACATAAATTTTAAAAATCTGCACATGAAAAAATATGCGTTGTACGAACTATAGTACAGATTCCAATTGGACTCAATAGGGCATAAAAGGGATGCAGATTTCAGCATAGGAATCCATGTAAAAAAAACTCATTGTGAACAGGGCTTTATGACACATGTTAGTCAGCACTTGCTCATTATGTTTCACAAATGATCTGTGAGTAAAGAATGATTAACACGGTTATTTATCTTCATACAGCTATCAATAGTTGGCTATTAGAGATGAGCGAACGTACTCGTCCGAGCTTGATGCTCGTTCAAGTATTAGGGTGTTCGGGATGCTCGTTACTCGAGACGAGCACCACGCGATGTTCGGGTTACTTTCACTTTCATCTCTGAGACGTTAGCGCGCTTTTCTGGCCAATAGAAAGACAGGGAAGGCATTACAACTTCCTCCTGTGATGTTCCAGCCCTATACCACCCCCCCCTGCAGTGAGTGGCTGGCGAGATCAGGTGTCACCCGAGTATTTAAATCTGCCCGGCCCGCGGCTCACCACAGATGCATTCTGACAGAGATCAGGGACAGTGCTGCTGATGCTCCTGCTGCTATAGGGAGAGCGTTAAGAGTTATTTTAGGCTTGAAGAACCCCAACGGTCCTTCTTAGGGCCACATCTGACCATGTGCAGTACTGTTAAGGCTGCTGTGAGCAGTGTTGCACTTTTTTTTTTTTTTTTTGTATATCGGGCGTGCAGAGCATTGCGTCCTCAGTCTGCAGTAATTTTACATAGTATAGGGCCAGTAGTGGTGAGGCAGGGACAGTGGGAAAGGTGAAAGAGATATACTGTCTATATAGGCAGTGGGCTTTTTCAAACAAATTTGGGAAAAATACTATCTTTGGGCTGCCTGTGACCGTCCTGAGTGTACTGCGTCTCTGCTGGGGGTAGTAGTCCTAATTAATACGCAGCTAAGTGTTACAGCAGGCTTGCGCAAAATTCTTTCCTGGCTCTGCATTGCCTGTTACATCACCGCCGTCATCCCGTCCAGAGGGAAACAGTCTGCAGTAATTTTACATAGTATAGGGCCAGTAGTGGTGAGGCAGGGACAGTGAGAAAGGTGAAAGAGATATACTGTCTATATAGGCAGTGGGCTTTTTCAAACAAATTTGGGAAAAATACTATCTTTGGGCTGCCTATGACCGTCTTGAGTGTACTGCGTCTCTGCTGGGGGGAGTAGTCCTAATTAATACGCAGCTAAGTGTTACAGCAGGCTTGCGCAAAATTCTTTCCTGGCTCTGCGTTGCCCGTTACATCACCGCCGTCATCCCGTCCAGAGGGAAACAGTCTGCAGTAGTTTTACATAGCATAGGGCCAGTAGTGGTGAGGCAGGGACAGTGGGAAAGGTGAAAGAGATATACTGTCTATATAGGCAGTGGGCTTTTTCAAACAAATTTGGGAAAAATACTATCTTTGGGCTGCCTGTGACCGTCCTGAGTGTACTGCGTCTCTGCTGGGGGTAGTAGTCCTAATTAATACGCAGCTAAGTGTTACAGCAGGCTTGCGCAAAATTCTTTCCTGGCTCTGCATTGCCCGTTACATCACCGCCGTCATCCCGTCCAGAGGGAAACAGTCTGCAGTAATTTTACATAGTATAGGGCCAGTAGTGGTGAGGCAGGGACAGTGAGAAAGGTGAAAGAGATATACTGTCTATATAGGCAGTGGGCTTTTTCAAACAAATTTGGGAAAAATACTATCTTTGGGCTGCCTATGACCGTCTTGAGTGTACTGCGTCTCTGCTGGGGGGAGTAGTCCTAATTAATACGCAGCTAAGTGTTACAGCAGGCTTGCGCAAAATTCTTTCCTGGCTCTGCGTTGCCCGTTACATCACCGCCGTCATCCCGTCCAGAGGGAAACAGTCTGCAGTAATTTTACATAGTATAGGGCCAGTAGTGGTGAGGCAGGGACAGTGGGAAAGGTGAAAGAGATATACTGTCTATATAGGCAGTGGGCTTTTTCAAACAAATTTGGGGAAAATACTATCTTTGGGTTGCCTGTGACCGTCTTGAGTGTACTGCGTCTCTGCTGGGGGTAGTATAGTAGCCCTAATTAATACGCAGCTAAGTGTTACAGCAGGCTTGCGCAAAATTCTTTCCTGGCTCTGCGTTGCCCGTTACATCACCGCCGTCATCCCGTCCAGAGGGAAACAGTATACATATATACGCTGCCTACAATATCTATCTGCTGTCTCAGCTCAGCCTTTAAAAAAATAGAAGCAAAATACTTAAGGCCTACTAGTGGCCTTTGGACACTTGACTGCTTCTGCGCTGTGAATTCCACTAGCTCAGTCATACGCACCTACGTCTCACTACAGGCTCTGCTGTGCGTTCCGTAAGCGAAGTCAGCCTCCAACCACAGGCCAATAAGCGGCACATTTAATTACAGCGTTCTGTTTCTGCACTACTGGTAATACACCATGCTGAGGGGTAGGGGTAGGCCTAGAGGACGTGGACGCGGGCGAGGACGCGGAGGCCCAAGTTAGGGTGTGGGCACAGGCCGAGCTCCTGATCCAGGTGTATCGCAGCCGACTGCTGCGGGATTAGGAGAAAGGCACGTTTCTGGCGTCCCCAGATTAATCTCACAATTAATGGGTCCACGAGGTAGACCTTTATTAGAAAATGAGCAGTGTGAGCAGGTCCTGTCGTGGATGGCAGAAAGTGCATCCAGCAATATATCGACCACCCAGAGTTCTACACCGTCCACTGCTGCAACTCTGAATCCTCTGGCTGCTGCTCCTCCTTCCCCCCAGCCTCCTCACTCCATTACAATGACACATTCTGAGGAGCAGGCAGACTCCCAGGAACTGTTCTCGGGCCCCTGCCCAGAATGGGCAGCAATGGTTCCTAACCCACCGGAGGAGTTTGTCGTGACCGACGCCCAACCTTTGGAAAGTTCCCGGGGGCCGGGGGATGAGGCTGGGGACTTCCGGCAACTGTCTCAAGAGCTTTCAGTGGGTGAGGAGGACGACAACGATGAGACACAGTTGTCTATCACTCAGGTAGTAGTAATTGCAGTAAGTCCAAGGGAGGACCGCACAGAGGATTCGGAGGAAGAGCAGCAGAACGATGAGGTGACTGACACCACCTGGTTTGCTAAGCCTACTGAGGACAGGTCTTCAGAGGGGGAAGCAAGTGCAGCAGCAGGGCAGGTTGGAAGAGGCAGTGCAGTGGCCAGGGGTAGAGGCAGGGCCAGACCGAATAATCCACCAACTGTTTCCCAAAGCGCCCCCTCGCGCCATGCCACCCTGCAGAGGCCGAGGTGCTCAAAGGTCTGGCAGTTTTTCACTGAGAGTGCAGACGACCGATGAACAGTGGTGTGCAACTTTTGTCACGCCAAGATCAGCCGGGGAGCCACCACCAGCATGCGCAGGCATATGATGGCCAAGCACCCCACAAGGTGGGGCGAAGGCCGTTCACCGCCTCCGGTTTGCACCACTGCCTCTCCCCCTGTGCCCCAACCTGCCACTGAGATCCAACCCCCCTCTCAGGACACAGACACGACCATCTCCTGGCCTGCACCCACACCCTCACCTCTGCTGTCCTCGGCCCCATCCACCAATGTCTCTCAGCGCACTGTCCAGCCGTCGCTAGCGCAAGTGTTTGAGCGCAAGCGCAAGTACGCTGCCACGCACCCGCATGCTCAAGCGTTAAACGTGCACATAGCCAAATTGATCAGCCTGGAGATGCTGCCGTATAGGCTTGTGGAAACGGAGGCTTTCAAAAACATGATGGCGGCGGCCCCGCGCTATTCGGTTCCCAGTCGCCACTACTTTTCCCGATGTGCCGTCCCAGCCCTGCACGACCACGTCTCCCGCAACATTGTACGCGCCCTCACCAACGCGGTTACTGCCGAGGTCCACTTAACAACGGACACGTGGACAAGCACAGGCAGGCAGGGCCACTATATCTCCCTGACGGCACATTGGGTGAATTTAGTGGAGGCTGGGACCGAGTCAGAGCCTGGGACCGCTCACGTCCTACCCACCCCCAGAATTGCGGGCCCCAGCTCGGTGCTGGTATCTGCGGCGGTGTATGCTTCCTCCACTAAACCACCCTCCTCCTCCTTCTATGCAACCTCTGTCTCGCAATCAAGATGTGTCAGCAGCAGTACGTCGCCAGCAGTCGGTGTCGCGCGGCATGGCAGCACAGCAGTGGCCAAGCGTCAGCAGGCCGTGCTGAAACTACTCAGCTTAGGAGAGAAGAGGCACACGGCCCACGAACTGCTGCAGGGTCTGACAGAGCAGACCGACCACTGGCTTTCGCCGCTGAGCCTCCAACCGGGCATGGTCGTGTGTGACAACGGCCGTAACCTGGTGGCGGCTCTGCAGATCAGCAGCCTCAGGCACGTGCCATGCCTGGTCCACGTCTTTAATTTGGTGGTTCAGCGCTTTCTGAAAAGCTACCCACGCTTGTCAGACCTGCTCGGAAAGGTGCGCCGGGTCAGCGCACATTTCCGCAAGTCCAAGACGGACGCTGCCACCCTGCGCACCCTGCAACATCGGTTTAATCTGCCAGTGCACCGACTGCTATGCGACGTGCCCACACGGTGGAACTCTACGCTCCACATGTTGGCCAGGCTCTATGAGCAGCGTAGAGCTATAGTGGAATACCAACTTCAACATGGGCGGCGTAGTGGGAGTCAGCCTCCTCAATTCTTTACAGAAGAGTGGGCCTGGTTGGCAGACAACTGCCAGGTCCTTGGAAACTTTGAGGAGTCTACCCAGATGGTGAGCGGCGATGCTGCAATCATTAGCGTCATCATTCCTCTGCTATGCCACTTGAGAAGTTCCCTGCAAAGCATAAAGGCAGACGCTTTGCGCTCGGAAACGGAGGCGGGGGAAGACAGTATGTCGCTGGATAGTCAGAGCACCCTCCTGTCTATATCTCAGCACGTTGAGGAGGAGGAGGGGGAGGAGCATGAGGAGGAGGGGGAAGAGACAGCTTGGCCCACTGCTGAGGGTACCCATGCTGCTTGCCTGTCATCCTTTCAGCGTGTATGGCCTGAGGAGGAGGAGGAGGATTCTGAAAGTGATCTTCCTAGTGAGGACAGCCATGTGTTGCGTACAGGTACCCTGGCACACATGGCTGACTTCATGTTAGGATGCCTTTCTTGTGACCCTCGCGTTACACGCATTCTGGCCACTACGGATTACTAGGTGTACACACTGCTCGACCCATGGTATAAGGAGAACCTTTCCACTCTCATACCCGAAGAGGAAAGGGGTTCGAGAGTGATGCTATACCACAGGACCCTGGCGGACAAACTGATGGTAAAATTCCCATCCGACAGCGCTAGTGGCAGAAGGCGCAGTTCCAAGGGCCAGGTAGCAGGGGAGGCGCAGAGATCAGGCAGCATGTACAGTACAGGCAGGGGAACACTCTCCAAGGCCTTTGACAGCTTTATGGCTCCCCAGCAAGACTGTGTCACCGCTCCCCAGTCAAGGCTGAGTCGGCGGGAGCACTGTAAAAGGATGGTGAGGGAGTACGTAGCCGATCGCACGACCGTCCTCCGTGACGCCTCTGCCCCCTACAACTACTGGGTGTCGAAGCTGGACACGTGGCCTGAACTCGCGCTGTATGCCCTGGAGGTGCTTGCTTGTCCTGCGGCTAGCGTCTTGTCAGAGAGGGTGTTTTGTGCGGCAGGGGGAATCATCACGGATAAGCGTACCCGCCTGTCAACCGACAGTGCCGACAGGCTTACAATCATAAAGATGAACAAAGCCTGGATTTCCCCAGTCTTCTCTTCCCCACCAGCGGACAGCAGCGATACCTAAACAATACGTAGGCTGCACCCGCGGATGGAAGCATCGTTCTCTATCACCATCAAAAAAGGGGACCTTTCAGCTTCATCAATCTGTGTAGTATATTCATCCTCCTCCTCCTGCTCCTCCTCCTGAAACCTCACATAATCACGCCGAACGGGCAATTTTTCTGAGGCCCACAAGGCTCAGTCATATAACTTTTGTAAACAATGTTTATACGTTTCAATTCTCAATTCAATAAAGCGTTGAAACTTGCACCTGAACCAATTTTTATTTTAACTGGGCTGCCTCCAGGCCTAGTTACAAATTAAGCCACATTAACCAAAGCGATTAATGGGTTTCACCTGCCCTCTTGGTTGGGCATGGGCAATTTTTCTGAAGTACATTTGTACTGTTGGTACACCAATTTTTGTGGCCCTCGCCTACATTGTAATCCTAGTAATTTTTAGCCCACCTGCATTAAAGCTGACATTACCTCAGCTGTGCTGGGCACTGCAATGGGATATATTTATGTACCGCCGGTGGGTTCCAGGGAGCCACCCATGCTGTCGGTCCACACGGAGTTGTAACTGCATGTGTCCACTTCTAAAGAACCCCAGTCTGACTGGGGCATGCAGTGTGGGCCGAAGACCACCTGCATTAAACCTGACATTAGCTCTGCTGAGCAGGGCACTGCAATGGGATTTATTTATGTACCGCCGGTGGGTTCCAGGGAGCCACCAATGCTGTCGGTCCACACGGAGTTGTAACTGCATGTGTCGACTTCTAAAGAACCCCAGTCTGACTGGGGCATGCAGTGTGGGCCGAAGCCCACCTGCATTAAACCTGACGTTACCTCAGCTGTGATGGGCACTGCAATGGGATTTATTTATGTACCGCTGGTGGGTTCCAGGGAGCCACCCATGCTGTCGGTCCACACGGAGTTGTAACTGCATGTGTCCACTTCTAAAGAACCCCAGTCTGACTGGGGCATGCAGTGTGGGCCGAAGCCCACCTGCATTAAACCTGACGTTACCTCAGCTGCGATGGGCAATGCAATGGGATTTATTTATGTACAGCTGGTGGGTTCCAGGGAGCCACCCATGCTGTGGGTGCACACAGAATTCCCATTGCGGAGTTGTACCTGCCTGTGACTATTTATAAAAAACCCCGGTCTGACTGGGGCATGCAGACACCTTGACAGAATGAATAGTGTGTGGCACATGGGTTCCCTATTGCTATGCCCAATTTCTCATTGCTTCTGTACAGCATTATGGGCTATGGCCCCGCCCCTTTTAAAGAGGGTCGCTGCCTGGCCGTGCCAACCCTCTGCAGTGTGTGCCTGCGGTTCCTCCTCATGGTAGACGCGCTTATAAATAGACATGAGGGTGGTTTGGCATGAGGGCAGCTGAAGGCTGCGCAGGGACACTTTGGTGTGCGCTGTGGACACTGGGTCATGCGGGGGGGGGGGGGTTGGCAGCATGTAACCCAGGAGAAGTGGCAGCGGAGTTTCATGCAGGCAGTGATTGTGCTTTGTTGGAGGTAGTGTGGTGCTCAGCTAAGGTATGCCATGCTAATGAGGGTTTTTCAGAAGTAAAAGTTGTTGGGGGGGGGGCCACTCTTGCCGCTATTGTGGCTTAATAGTGGGACCTGGGAACTTGAGATGCAGCCCAACATGTAGCCCCTCGCCTGCCCTATCCGTTGCTGTGTCGTTCCCATCACTTTCTTGAATTGCCCAGATTTTCACAAATGGAAACCTTAGCGAGCATCGGCGATATACAAAAATGCTCGAGTCGCTCATTGACTTCAATGGGGTTCGTTACTCGAAACGAACCCTCGAGCATCGTGAAAATTTTGTCTCGAGTAACGAGCACCCGAGCATTTTGGTGCTCGCTCATCTCTATTGGCTATGCATCTCCCTGTTTATATGGGGAGATATGCAGCCAATCAGCGAGCAGTTTTAGGCTCACATAAAAAATGCAATTAGCCAAAAAACAGATTTTGATTGTTCATCAGCTAATTGCTTGTCCTTTTACATAGCCCAATGATTGGGCAAATGAATGTTTAGCTGAACGTCCTTTTTGGATAATCGGACCGTTTAAAAGATCCTTTACACTATGTTTACAACACTTCTGAGCCTTCCATCACATATATATTCTAGGTATATTCCCAGACATATACCTCAAACTGAAGGCTCTCACCTATGCCTCTTTATAGAAATATGTTGCTAATAGCCACCAATGTCAAAACTGTATACCATACAGTAGTATTTTTTGAAGTAGCCCACCGTATAGGAAAACTTAGTGATTCCCTGTACAGTTAAAAAAGTATGTTGGCCTAATATGGGCCAATAGGTGTTATAGAGGTTATAAGGGTGCTATTTACCATATCTGCCTAGGGAACTAATATACCTTGTCCCGGCTTTCAGGTCCTCTCTCCATCTATAACAGCATTTATTACATAGGTATTATTTAGTCCTCAAAAACCATCTTTGTTTAGTAAGGCAAAGAGAAAATATAATTAGTTTTCGAGGAAGATACCAAAAGTAGAGCTATGGTTCAATTGATACTAACCAAGTGTGTGTTACTAAATTCATAACGACAAATAATCATAGAACATTTCACCCAAAAATACAAAATATTTTAAAATGCAGTTGAGTTTACAATAAGTCTACTAACTGCCTTCTAGGACTAGCCTGTGGGGTCCTTTTAACAAACAAAAAAAAATCCCATCATCTGCTTGTTGTAAATTGGGCAATGTACAGATGGCCTAATCTAAAATAACATTTTCTTGTCACAGTTCCCTTTTCAACGAGTTTCTTAAGACAAAAAAAGTGTAAAACTTCAGTCCAGAAGGTTCTCCCTGCTCCCTGTGACATCTCAAGAATGGTATTTGTATGAATGACCAGAGGAAGCACCAACCTAATAAACTGTTGTAAAATATAGTATATACAATACTTCAAATCAATTGATGCTAAAATTCCGATATGTTACAGTATTAACCAGCTTTAAGGCTTCAGGATGTGTCATATTTTCTAAACCATAAGCACTTAGATTTACTTATTGCTTTGTGACATCCCTATTTACAGCAGTGAAAGCATGTGTTACTTAAACAATGTGGTTTGGATCTGGAGTTCTCATGGATCATCATGGAAATGTTTGCTTCAGCTACAGTGTCATTACTTTTACTAGTAACAGCTGCCGGAGCATCTCGCACGCTCGTGTATGATGACAAGCATTACATGTTTTATGCTCGGTAATACCGCAGATTGAGGCTTCAGCAAACGTTTCGTTGTCAACAAGTCAACCGAGTAAATAAAAAGTAAGCAAGATGCAAATATCCAAACAACTTGTGTAAATGAAAATAAGAGCATGATCAGGATGGTAATAATATGGTCAATAGTTCTTTAGCGATCTATGTAGCTTGTATACATACTGACTCTACAGTATTGTATCTTATAGCACATTATACTCTAGAATCGCATTGTCTTTTGGCTAATACACGCCTATCTCTTGTAGCAACCCCATTTGATGTGTCAATACACACTTTCTTACATTCTCACATGTGTGGTCATGCACCGTTCAACAACCTGCTTTAGTTTCAATAGTTTTATTAACATTTGGTAAACGTAGCAATACAGCATTTAGAGGAAGCAATCATCTACACCCCACAGGGCAACACCACTGGGGCAGATAGATAGAACAGGTGATAACAAAACGGATATGTTAAGCAATAAAGAAAATTACCATTGACAACCTGCCAACATTACATAGAAATAGAAACGTCACTCACCTGCCGATGACTCCGGTCTGCGCATGTGCCGGCTGCCCAACAGCCGGAACATGAAAGAGCCGGGGGCACGGGTGAGTACGCGCTGCTCTCTGCAGGAGCTTGGGTTGGGTCCTGCGGCGAGAATTCTCGCTGCCGGATCCGACCCGGCCGTCTGCAGGCGGCCATAGACATAATGTGCAGAATATTGGGGGTGACATAACAGATTGTCCATGGAAGCCAAGGGAAATCAAATGCATCCCTGGTGTCCGAATTTATGGCTCATATTTTTTCAAACAGCATAATAAGGGAAACCCTTCTTTTTAGCCTTCTCTACAGATAAATAATCTGATTTCCATTTGGAAGCAATGTGGATTTTCACAGCTAGAGCTATAAATTGAATCAATTTATGTGTCTTAAAATTGGTACCATGAAATCTGTCAGCCAGGAGTAGAACTGAGAGGCTGAATGAAAACTGCCTATCAAACAATGTAGGACCCGTTTCAAAAACATATGAACAACCGGACATCTCCACCACGTATGCACATGATTCTTTAGCGCATCACATCCATAAAAAAGAAGAAACTGGATACTCCCAGATACATGCAATGTAAATTGGCTTGGACATGGTATGGGTGATGGAGGACCTTCACCGCCGTTTCCATAAGAGAAACATGAGAACTACCTCTAGAAACCATCTCACAGCAGTAAGACCATCTGGCAAGGGATAAGCAGATATTAAGATCTACTTTCCAGGTTGACAGGCAAATCATCATTGGGAATCGTGAACTTCTTTACAATGTGAAACACGGAATGATCAATGTTTAAATGCAACGAGAAGCCAACGAGCTGACGATTTTTATGTTGGCTGAAACTGAACGCTCCGTCATTGGCTCGCATTTAAACTGAATGATTATCATTCCCTTTTATTTTTGGAATGATAATCGTTATGTTTAAAGCTCCACCCATAAAGGTTCAGCATGGCCTCCAGAGATCGTTGCCCATTGGGCAATGCGCGCTGATTTATAGTGTTTAATTAAGTTATGTACTAAGAGGCCTCCTAGTTTTCTTTTATAGTACATAGCTGTATTTTTAATTCTCCATCCTTTATATGCCCAAATAAAATAAAAAATGGTGCATTGAAAGTCTTCTGGAACAGGTATCGGTACTGGTATACTCAGGCATCTAAAAAGATATAACAGACGTAGTAATGTTACCATCTGTATAGCACTGATCCTACCTATCCAGGATAGGAAAGGGTTATTGAATTTCAATAATTCTGATGATAATTTCATAAATAGCGACGGTGGGAGTTCCACTTATATAGATAGTGTAAAGAAGCAGTCCAGCTCACACTTAAGTATGATATGTAGTGTGGTTTATGTTGGAAGTTGAAAAGGAGATTAATGAATTTTACCAAAGGAGGTGGGGGAATCAATAAATTCAATCTCAAACTTATCAAAATTTACATTGAGGCCAGAGAAAGTAAGCCAAGCATCCAATGTCGACATAAGATAATGAAATCAGAGATTGGGAGAGGGTCAGTAATAGGTCATAAGTGAAAAGGCTTACTTTATATTCAGGGTTGCCCCCCAATATAGGGATATATTGGTATTGGATCTGATAGCTGTTTTAAGAGGCTTAATGGCCAGTGCAAATAGTGCAGAAGACAAGGGGCAGCCCTTTCTAGTCCCCTATCTAATAGTTATGGGAGTAGCCATATCAGAGGGAATTTTGAGCACAGTTGTGGGCGAAGAATATAAGGACAATAAGTCTGAGAGAAAGGGTCCCCTGATCCTAATATATTCCAAGATAAGTGTTAAAAAGAGAGAGTATCAAAGACCTTATATCTATGATGATAGCATACAAAGACTCAAAGGAAGCCCCTATAAGCGTGATGGTGTAATAGAACTGTAGAACTCCTGGGGGTGAGAGTCAATAATACAGTATACTAGCACTGTTGACAGTAGATGGGTTAATCCCACAAAGAATATGGGTGGCAGTTCTCAAAGTGGATGAGGCATTTGTGCCACTTACTTTTGTATGCTCTCTGTGGAGGCTCAAGATGTTGAAGCCTGTGGAAAGCCTCTGAAAGCTGCTTCTGCAAGGCTGCCACGTGGTCAAGATTATGGCTGCCGTGTGGAGCAGCCTCTTCCAGCTGAACTGCTGGCACTTAACTCTGAACCAGGAGGCCAGTTCAGACCAGGAATTGAGTCGTTTGCTCAGCTGCTTGTGGAAACTCACTGGCGATGTGCCTTTCCACTGCACCTGTAGGACTGCAGCTTGGATAGGCTACCAGGAAAGGCTGAAAACTAGGAAGATTAGTAGGCCGTGTCGGGGAACACCCATTGTGGCCCCATTATCAATTTCAGGCACTGTCCTGAGTATGTCCCAGCAGCAGGGGCTGCTGG
Organism: Eleutherodactylus coqui; assembly: GCF_035609145.1. Taxonomy (NCBI): domain Eukaryota; kingdom Metazoa; phylum Chordata; class Amphibia; order Anura; family Eleutherodactylidae; genus Eleutherodactylus; species Eleutherodactylus coqui. The sequence goes on along the minus strand of NC_089845.1, from coordinate 92,216,114 downwards.
TGTAAGCGCTCAGGATGCGGATGCACCCCCAGTGCTCTCCAATGCCCCCCTAAATCAAGGCCTGATGCAGCTGCTCTGCTGCTAGGCCACATCCTTAGAGGACATTTATTTTTTTCCATGTTGCTAGCCACTGGATTGTGTGAAAGTAAAAATATACTGTAAAAAAAACATTTGCATAATTAACAGTGATTTGCGGTAATTAAAAAGTTTGTTTCATTAACTATATTATAAAAATTTGTATCTGGTTCCATTAAAATTTTCTATGCCTCATATAAAAGACGTTTAGGATTATCTTAATTACTTAATATGATTGTATTTCTCCATATCTACATTTAATAGGGGAGCTGACACCTTATTTGAATCTCTTTAATTTAAATTAGCAACTGAACCATTTTAGTTTGACTCAATTAAATTCATTCTATTGAATCATTTTAGTATTTTTCTGCAGTTCTCACTAACACACTATACAGATAAGAGGATGTAATGATGCCATAAAACATAGCAACAAATAAAAAACTTGGGCTGGAATGAAGAGAAGAGAAGTATGTGCTTAGTTGCTAGCTACCTTCTTAATAGAATTGCATCTGCGGAATGTAGAGTAGGAAAGTAAGATGAGCGAAACTGCGTACAATAAATGTATGTACTGCTACAGAGATTATCTACTAAAAATGGACATTATATGGAAGCTGTATACCGCTAAAGGAACCTTTGCACATAATTGAAAAAAATTGTCTATAGAGCAAATAGTCATAAAGAAATATTTAAAAATATACATATATACGCATAGATATTATACACGCGTATTACAAATGATCTTCCCAATCTAAAACTTTGATATCAATGAAAATAGAAAGTTTTATTGCAAAAGATCAAAAAATGGTTTCCACACCAGAGGTGTTCAATGTGAACCCCCTTTTTCACTTGAGGCTGTTTTTATGTTCTTGACAAACACGTTGTAGTGTATCCCGATTGACTGATGCAATGGCTTTTGCGATGCGTACTTGCAGATCATGCATGGTGGGTAGTAAGGGGGCATGTAGACTATCACTCCCCATGCATGGTGGGTGGTAAGGGTAGGATGTAAACTCTCTAACACTCCCCCAGAAAAAAAAATTACAAGGTGTAAGGTGTGGGGAACATGGAGGTTAAGGAAGATGTTCACTATCGTTATGACTTGCATGGTCAATCCATCTTATTGGTAGTCGTCTACTGAGCTCACTTGTGAACTCATTGCGCCCCATCCTATTGGAAGATGAAACCTGGGATTTGATGTTCCTGCTGCGGCAGAAGCCATGTTCAGGTACGAAATCCCTGGGATTGTTTCCTACAGGTTACAGCGCAAAACATATTCACCTAGACTCTCCACGTAGACATGTAACTGTTTCCTCCTGCAGATTCTGACATTACATTTGTTAGCTGTACCCGAAAGGTGGAAGGCGGCTTCATCACCAAATACTAAAGGTTCCATGAAAACATTGCGTTCAATTAGAGTTTGACCACTCTTACAGGAAGAACGTCGCCTAGCATTGTTGTTTGGTTTTAGGGCTGTAACAAATGCAGCCATTAGGGATAACATCTCAAACATTTGCGCAGAATCTTACACACAGTCAGCTGCAGGACGTCCAATTCTCTGCTCGCTCTAAGGGTGGATTTCTGAGGAGTTTGTGTGAAACTTGCACAGACACAATCCACTGTTTTCTTGCTTACTGGTGGACGGCCGGAAGATTTTCATTAACAGATGCAACTTTTTTTCCTTCAAAAAGTGGAGTACAACTTACGAATTATGTGCCCACTGGATGGATCTTCACCAAACTTTGTTCAAAACTGATGTTGCACACTAATAACAGACTGGTAGACGTGAAAATCAAGGACGTAAAATGCTCTCCTGTCTTCATTGGCAGCCATTGTGTCTCATATTGCCCAAGACGACTACAACAGAACTTTTGGCAAAACTGTCTAACAGTAAGACTGTCCTTGTTGCCCATAGCAACCAATCACAGCGCAGCTTTCATTTTACCTCAGCGGCTTGAGAAATGAAAAAATTGATTATACCTACCTGATAATCAGGTTTCCAGTAGTCTCCACGACAGCACCAATTGAGATTGCCTCCTCCTGATAGGACAGGAACAAACTGAGAGGTTAAAAGCTCCCCCCCTTCCCCACTTTCCTCAGTGGATTCTAACGAATTGCCGGGGTAGGAGCTCAACTTAAAAAAAATTTTTTTATTTTTTTTATTTTTTATTTTTTTTTAATAAAATTATATTATATATATATATGTTTCTTTATATTATATAGTTTCTTTTCTATCAATTTAGGGAGGGAAGGTACGGGTGCTGTCGTGGAGACTACTGGAAACCTGATTATCAGGTAGGTATAATCCATTTTTTCCCCCAGTCGTCTCCACGACAGCACCAATTGAGACGTACCAACTAAAGTTTCCCTAGGGTGGGATTGCTGCCGAGAGGACTTTGCGGCCGAAGGCCCTGTCCTTGTCCTGCTGCACTTTTACCCTATAGTGTTTAACAAACATGTGGGGTTTCTTCCAGGCTGCGGCTTTGCATATCTGCTCGACCGAAGCTGAGCTATGTTCGGCCCATGAGGATGCTACTGCCCTTGTAGAATGGGCTTTCAGAGCTAAAGGGATTTCCTTCCCGAGGGCCTTATAGGACTCTGATGGCCAGGTGGATCCACCTGGCTATGGAGCTTTTTGCTGCTTTGCTCCCTTTATTTGGGCCACTGAACTGGATGAACAAGTTGTCGTCCCGCTTCCAGTGGCTTGTCGCCTCTATGTAGCCTAGGACTGCTCTCCTAACGTCCAGGCAGTTGAGGGTTTTTTCTTCCTCGTTTTTAGGTTTACTAAAATTTGAGGGGATTATTATGTCCTGGGACCTATGAAAATGTGATCCTACTTTTGGCATAAACGCCGGGTCCGTTTTAAGTACTAATTCGGTGGCCGAGATTTTCAGGAACGGGTGGCGAATGGACAAGGCCTACAGCTCGCTAGCCCGTCTTGCGGAGGTGATGGCTACTAAGAAAATGGTCTTAATAGTAAGCATTTTTATGGGTAGTGCTTCGATCGGCTCGAATGGTACCGTTGTCATGGCCCCTAGGGCCCAGTTAAGGTTCCAGTCTGGAAAAAGATTTATGGGCCCAGGCCGTAATCTAGTTGCTGCTGCTAGGAACCTGTTGACCCATCTGTTGTCTGAGAACTTTGTGTCACATATGGCGCTAAGGGCTGTGACCTGGAACTTCAGGGTGCTTGGAGAGAGGCCCGTCTCTAGGCCCCTCTGCAAGAACTCTAAGATTAGAGGGATGTCTGGGATAGAATCCCCGCGATCCCTTCCCTGTCTCCATGAGGAGACCCTTCTCCAACTTTCTGGTAGATAAGGTGGGTAGTCTTTTTTCTGCTGGACATTAACGTTTCTACTCCTCTCTCTGAGAATCCCTTCTCTTTTGGTGAGGATTCCTCAAGAGCCATGCTGTTAAGTGGAGCCTGTCTAGGCTCAGATGGCTCAGTGGGCCCTGCGATAGAAGACCTGTCCAGGTAGGGAAGATGACTGGGTCCTGGACGCTCAGTTGCTACAAGACCGAACCAGCTTCTTTTGGCCCAGAAGGGGGTCACCAGGATTAGTGTGCATACCTGGGTTCTGAAATATTGTAAGACTCTGGGGATTAACGGTATAGGGGGGAAGGCGTACACCAGCCTCTTTTGTTCTTTGAGGTCATGGGCCCTGAAAGAACTGGTTCCCCACGTGCGCTCCCCATCCCCAGGCGCTTGCATCCGTTGTGATGCGAGTGGCTGGGTTTTGTGGCCAATGAACCCCTCTCCGCAGGTTCTCTGGGGATGCCCACCAACGCAGGCATGTTTTCGCCGCGCTTGGAATGTACATTCTTGTCCCTAGAGAGGACCGCTTTTTGTCCCACGTGGATAGGACTGAGGCTTGCAGGGCTCTGGTGTGAGCCTGGGCCCATGCCACTCCTGGAATGCCTGAAATCAAGCTTCCCAGGAGAGACCTGGCTTCCCGAATTGTGCATAATTGTCTCCGTAAAAAGGTTTTGACTAGCAGTCGGATTTTTTGTATTCTCTCCTCGGTTAGGCAGGAGCATTGCGATTCTGAGTCGAGCGTTATACCCAGAAACGTTTTCTGTTTGTCGGGATCTAGGCTGGATTTTTCCCAGTTTATGATCCGTCCCAAGGATTGGAGAAGTTCTAGCACTATCCTCAGGTGTTTTCGTTAGGAGTTCTCTGGACTCTGCTATTATTTGGACCGACTTCTTCCTCAGGTAGGCGGCTACCTCCGCCATAATTTTGGTGAAGATTCTGGGTGCTGAGGAGATCCCGAAGGGCAGGCATCTGAATTGTTGGTGCTCTATTCCTTTGCCCATATCCACTGCGAGCCTTAGGTATTTCCGGGACCCCTCGTGGATCGGTACGTGGAAATAAGCATCCTTTAAATCGATGGATAACCTGTAGGCTCCTTTGGGAATCAACTTTATCGTTGAGGAGATGGACTCCATCTTGAATTTTCTGTATCTGATGCAGGTGTTCAGAGGTTTCAGGTTCACTATCATCCGCTGTTTCCCACAGGGTTTCCTTGCTAGGAAAAGCCTGGAATAATGGCCCTGGGTCTCCTCGTTTTGCGGTACGGGGGATATTGCATTTAGTTGTTGCAGGTCCCCAACGGTTTGCCTTAGTAGGTGTAACTGTTTGGAGCCTCCCGTGATAATGAATTTTCTTCTGGGGAGGGACACCAGTTCTATCCGGTATTCCTGCTGTAAGATCTTTGGGATCCATGGGCCTTCGGAAATCGTGGCCCCTTGATCCACAAAGCCCTCCAGCCTTGCCCCTACGGGGATGGCGTCAGGGTCTCTGATTTGGCTCCCCCTGGTGGGGGTAAAAGAGGATATTCCTTCCTCTGCCCCCCTTGGGGTAACTCTAGCGGCCTGTCTTGCCCCTGCCTCGGTAGGTCTCTGGCTGTTGCCTTGGGGCCCGGAAGAAGGTCTTCCCTCTCTGTGGCATTTCTTCCGGGGTTTTTGGGGCGCATAGCTTATTTTTGACCAAGATTTCAGCCATAACACTCTTCTGGCTGAGTTAGACCGGGCTGTAGCTGTCGCCGAGAGTTTGACAGTTTCGGCCGCGGCGTCCGCTAGGAAATTTGTTGCCATACGCAGGATCGGAAGGGAATTTAGGATCTGTTCCCTCGGCGTCTTATTGGTTAGGTGTAGCTGTAGCTGTTCTAGCCGTACCCCCAGAGTTCGCGCCACACAAGTGGCTGCGATCCCTGGCCTAAGTCTGTTTGCCGCTGCCTCCCATGATTTCTTTAGAAGGCCCTCAGCTTTGCGATCCATGGGATCTTTTAACTGTGCGGCGTCCTCCACTCTTTTTGGATTATTTTGGTTATATTCTTGTGGACAGGGAAGGTATGCTTGCGCCTCTCCCCTAGTCCCCCAAATATCTCATCTTGTAGGGTACGTGGTTCTCTGGGCTCTTCCATTTTTAGTGTAGCCCTGACTGACTTAATCAATTCCATTAAGTCGTCCTGATGGAATAAGTATTTTTTATAGTCCTCCTAATCTGAGGACTCCTCGGCCGCCTGTTCCTCTTGCTCCGACCGATGGAACTCTCTGAGTCGGAAGTCTCGTCAGGAACATACGCCCTTTTCTGGCGTTTCGCTGGCGGCGCCAGCTGTGACGTTAGAAGAGGTAGATCAGCCCTTTCACCAGCTTCTTAACGTCCTCCTGATTCCTCTTTAACTAGCCTAGCTACGCATGCCTTGCATAGAGGCCTCTGGTACGTAGCTGGCAGTTTTATCCCGCAATCCGCGCATTTTCTGAGTTTTGTTCTGGGGGTGATGTCTTTTTATATCCCCCTGACAAATAAAGCATTTTTTGTGGGTAAATATGCAATTTTCCATACACAATACACTGGATATTTGCATTGTATTTTTGCGGGTACATATGCAATTTTCCATACACAATACACTGGATATTTGCATTGTATTTTTTGCGGGTAAATATGCAATTTTCCATACACAATACACTGGATATTGCATTGTATTTTTGCGGGTAAATATGCAATTTTCCATACACAATACACTGGATAATTGCATTGTATTTTTTGCCGCACTGGCTACTTACGGCCGCTGAGGCTGAGGTTTCAGCTGTCTCTGGGGCTGGAGCACTCATTACTATACCGGTGCTGCAGACACCCTGCGACCTGTAGTGCTGGTTTGTTCTGGCTTCTCTCAGGTTCCTATTTTTTTTTTTTTTTAATTTTCGTGCTCCTGCGCTAAGCCCCGCCCCCTCCGCTCCTGATGCAGATGCGATGACGTCATCGCGCTGGACACGTGATGCGGCGCCCCGCCCCCCCGCCGTCGGAGGGCTTCCTGGAGCGCCGCGCTGTAACTTCTGCAGGGAGGACGAGGGGGACTGAGGCTCCCGCTTTGTACCCCCCATGGGCCGCCGCGGGAGGAACCTGGCCCGGGGGTTACCACCCCATGTGGCGTCCCGGGAGTCGTCTGGCTGGGAAGGGAGGACAGGGTGAGCCACTGCCTTCCGATCCGCCTGTAAGTAATCCTGGCTGGTTTCTCCACCAGCTCCTCTCAGAGATCCTGCCTCCTGGCAGGACAGGAAGACACTGAGGAAAGTGGGGAAGGGGGGGAGCTTTTAACCTCTCAGTTTGTTCCTGTCCTATCAGGAGGAGGCAATCTCAATTGGTGCTGTCGTGGAGACGACTGGGGGAAATTTATGTATCTGAGTGTGATTAAACATGAGTTATGAGTGTTATAAATCAAGAAGATCATAATAATTGTAATAACCTTGTAGATAAAAATTTTAGAAAAGATTATATTTATGGCAGCATTTACTTATGAATTCATAAAAGTACAGAAATGGCTGGCAGAAGAAGGCTGTCATAAGGCCAATGTTCACATTATGTACACATTCCCATTGCAATCGATAGTAAAGCAATAAGCGTTACGAACACCAACTACTGCTGCAACTTGTAGGTTTCCAGAATTATTACTTATTCATGAGAAGTTTGGATCTCAGCATCAGACTGAGATCCTTTGGGTTACCAGAGGAAATTATTCCTTCTGTCTCTACAGAATATGCAAGCATACAAATTTAATTTGATTGTACACTTTATTGCCATTACACAAGCTGGACATATATATATATATATATATATATATATATACATATATATATGTATATATGTATATATGTATATATATATATATATATATATATCATCAGTATAATAGCTTATTCCATAAGAAATCGAGAGTAGTGGAAAGTGATTGAAATAAAGTTGCCTCCTGTTGGAAACTATCCACTTAACCCTTTTCAATCCATTTTTGGATTCAGGATTTCCTAGTGGGCTTTCTCTTTCTGCCATTATACAATAGCACCATCTGCTGGCTAGAGCCAGTACTGCGGTATGGGAGATGCTGGAGAGGCCCCCGACAACAGAGCGGCCAGTAATATACAGTAAGAATACCCTGCCGGACATCTTCTGACATCGGAGCTGTTTAACTTTCAATCAGAATGTCTTTAGACGTCAGACAGTGGATTGGAAAGGATTAATGACGGGCCCATTTTAGGCCATAATGACCAGCCAAGTTTTCAGTTGTTTCCACATCGCAATTCTACAGCCATAACTTTTAAATAGTTTCCCTGACATAGCTGTATGAGGACTTGTTTTTTTGCGCAATAAGTTGTATGTTTTAACCCTTTCCAATCCATTTATTTTTTCTCACCCATTCTCCCCAGCTCCAAATAAATTGGAGCTGGGGAGAATGGGTGAGAAAAAATACATTTTCTCTGCACCCTCTTGAACTGACAGAGTTCAGGAGGGTGCAGGAAGGGACCTGCTTACCTGTCCGGCATCTTCCGCATTCTCCTTCTGCCTCCCGGCTTGGCGATCATGTGACCGCTGGGGTCAGGTGGCACCTAGCGGTCACATGATCGCCGAGGCGGGAGGCAGAAGGGAGAATGCGGAAGATGCCGGACAGGTAAGCAGGCCCCCCCTACGGTGCAGGCGCCCGGCTCGGCGTTCATGTGACCGCCGAGGGTCAGGTAACACCGGCGGTCACATGATCGCCAGCCGGAATCTATGCATTGCATAGCGCTAATTGAGCGCTATGTAATGTGTAAAGGAGAAGGCAGAAAGGGTTAAAAACCCTTTCTGCCTTCTCCTCGGTTGTCCTCGATGAGGACCAGGAGTGTATCTTGCACCCGATGTGTCTGACAATCGGGTGCAGATCCACTCCTGCACTGCAGTGTCGGGCCTGCCCCGACATCGGAGCTGTGGAGGGAAATTATGATGTCGGGGCAGGCCCGACATTGGACTGGAAAGGGTTAATGGCATTATTTTGGGGTACATATAATGTATTTTATAACTTTTATTAATTTTGGGAGGTAAATATTTTCTTTCATTTCATTTTTCCAATGTTCAGCATGTGGAATAAATAATGTGAAAACATTATTCTCTGGATCACCACAATTCTAGCAATACCAAGTTTATGCAGTTTTTTATGTATTGCTATTTTTGTACATTAAAACACTTTTTAAAAAAAACATTTATTTATGTGTTGCCACATTCCAAAAGCCATAGCATTTAAATTTGTCTTTTAATTGACTTCTGTGGGGGCTTTTTTGCAGAATAAGCTCGGGTCTTCATCGATCCCATTTTTGGAAACATAAAACATTTTAATCACAGTTTTATTCCATTTTTTCTACAGGCCAGATTAACAAAATCTGCAATTCTGGCAATGTTTTCTAGCATTCATCATGTGGTATAAATAATATGTTAATTTAATCCTGCGAGTCAGTACATTTACATCAATACCAAAGTTATGTAGATCTTCCTAATGTTTTGTTAATGTTTACCGCTTACAAAAAATATATATATTTTCTATCACCACATTCATAGACACTTAACACTTTTTTTTTGCCAGTGAGGGTTATTTTTTTGGGAGGGTCAAGTTGCTTTTGCTCTCCAAATTTTGAGCCCCATAACTTTCTTATTTTTCCATCATTGGGGCTGTGTGAGGGCTTGTTATTGTGAGGCGAACCATAGTTCTTATTGCTACCATTACTGTTCCATGCTATAAGCTGTGCAATCTGCACATGATAGACTATGCTGTTTTAATCCTTTCCTTTAAAACATTGGCTATCATTTGTAGATATATGCAACTTTTTGATCACTAGTTATTGAATTTTGTTTTTATTTGTGGGGGGTAATGTGACAAAAAATGCAATTTTGGCATTGTGGTTTTTTTTTACGATATTGACTGTGTGATGTGATACTTAAAGAGGTTGTCCGAGTTGTACCATTTCGGTACAATCAATTCTCAATTGAGTAATATAGCAAATTGACATATACTCACCTCTCCACTTTGGTGCTCAGATCCTCCGCTGCAGTCGCTGTTTACAACCGCAGTCCCAGTGGTTTACAGGACATTACAAGGCCTGTTTCCAATAACACAGCTCACATTTTTTGAGCACTATCCATCTTTCGTTTAAAAGAAAATTTAAAAATGTAAAAAAAAAACATGTTTGGTATCTACACATTTAACAGCCCAGACAATTAATTGAACACACTTTTTATCCTGCATGGCAAACACTATAAAAACAAAAGCGAAAAAACTGAGCCAAAATACTTCTTTTGTTTATTTCTACTTCCAAAAAAACACAATAAGGGCTTATTTACACGAGCGTCGATTTCATGGCTGGCCGATATACGCTTCCATGTAAGCAGTTCTCCCCTTTCCTCCCCCTCACGGCTCTCTGCCTCTCTCCTCCACTCTGGCATTGCAATGGGAGGGGGCAGAAAGGGGCGGAGCTAAGCTCCGCTCTGTCCGACCCACTCCCATTGCTGGCTAAGAACAATGGGAGGGGCTTAGCTCCGCCCCCATCCAACCCACTCCCATTGCAAACCGCTCGTGGGGAAGGAGAGGCAGAGAGCCAGTGAGAGGGAGAGAAGGGGGAGACTGCTCAGATGGAAGCGTATATTGGCCGGCCATAAAAAACGCCGGCTGATATACGCTCGTGTAAATAAGCCCTAAGAGTGATTAAAAAATCCAAATGTACCACCAAAAATAGTACCAATAAAACTACAGCTCATCACACAATAACAAGCCCTCACAGAGCTGGAAAGATTGATAAAACATTTATAATGATTAATAAAATTATACAATACATTGTATGTGCCAGAAAAAAACTGATACCACTAAAAAGTACAACTTGTTATGCAAAAAACAAGCCCTCATATGGCTATGTCAATGGAAAAAGAAAAAACATTATGGCTTTTGAAAAGTGGAGATCAAAATCCCCCTAAAAAACACTGCATCCTAAGGCCGGCCTCACACAGCCTAGAAAATCATGTGAGATTTGTGCATTGTGAGACACACAAATTTGGCATGAATATGAACCCCATTCTTTTGAATGGGGTCATACACATGAGCAATGTTTTCCCATATCACATTGCACTGTGATGGTAATGTGGGAAACAAATTGCAGCATGTCCAATCTTTGGGCGTGTCATCGCATCTCCCATTGTCTTCTTCTAGGCACGAGGTGCCATGTGATGCGAGGTTTCCCCATTGAAAACAGAGGGAAAAACTCAGCGATCGCTACTTCCTCAAAGTGATGCAATGCGGTTTTGACATAAAAACACCTCACCTCACGTGGGGTAAATCGCATGTTGGCAAGTGCGATATAGGACCATGACTCACAGCCTGATATCGCATTTGCCTGTGTGAACTTAGGTCGAAAATAGGCCATCACTAAGAGGTTAAGCACTAGCTTATTAGTGGGATGAAGGCTGACGAGGACTTACAGAACGGTCCCTCCTTACATGGGTTAGCACTGACTGTATGTGGAAGCTGTCAAGCGATCATGATTAGCATCAGCTCCAATTGCAGCCGTTTGTGGTGGGTATCAGCTTTTTCAAACATCGTTTGTGGTGGGTATCAGCTTTTTCAAACAATCAGCAACCACACCAGCTATGCAGTAGGCTTAGCTCCAGAGCCCACTTCATACCCGACCTGAACCTCTTTGGGTATATGTATGTCACAAAGGGAGGACTGGCTAAGCTATAAATTGTCAGTATTAATATTATGGTGATAATTACAAGGCATTTCCAAAAGCTGGTGCACATAATAACCCCCCTCTGAAAAGTGAACATGATACTAAAAAAGTGATCAGATTAGTAAAAAAAAAACTGGAAAAAGGATAAAAAGAAGGAAACTGGGTAATGAGAAAGTGCAAATATTTAGTTATTCAAACAAATAGTGAACAGAAAAGCAAGTAAAGTCGAGGTTCTCAGCACTAAATCTACTGGATATAAAATAAGCTCTCCGACTCTGGGATGCCGCCTTGTCTTGTTGTCCTTCTGTGATATATATTTTCACAAACATATAAAGATGAAAGATTTATTCATCTTTTACATTGCCTCGGTGACTTGTAGTCTAGCCCTGGAGCAACATAATTTGAGGTTTTCAGAAATGAGAAGGTCACAAGTGAATGAAGAAAGGAACAGACAATTTCAAAGCTGGTTGGTGTTCCTGAAAGCTTTACCCTGTGTTTGCTGGGCTGCTCTGCCTCACTCTACAGAATAACGCTTGACAGGTCTTACGATAACTTCAGAACAGCAAGGCGGCAACGCTTCAGAAGAATGTGCTAGTATCCTATTATTTTTCTGGTTATAGAGTATTAGATCTCTGCTGAATAAATCATGTTAATAAATCTATTCGTCCAGCAAACGTCTGGCGAGTTCTCTGAGAGAAAATGGACATTGTTCATATTTCCTGACCCAACGTTCCAGTTCGTCCCAAAGATGTCCAACAGGGTTCAGGTCGGGACTCTGTGTAGACCAGTCCAATTGTAGAACATCCATATCTTTAAACCAATATAAAATAGTGTTAGATTTGTAACCAGGCACATTGTCTTGTTGAAAGTATTGCTGACCATTTTCAGAGTAGTGCCCCATTGTGGGCAGCACATTATTGTCTAGAAGGTCAAGGTACACCTCCGTGTTCATGGTTCTTGCCACTACAACCAACATATGCAGACCATAACGGAATCTCCACCGTACTTAAGTGTTGGCACAACACACTCAGGCAAAAGGCACATGCGATTTGAAGATGGAGTAGCGTGACTTGTTACTCCATAGACCATTCTTCCTTTCCTCAACTGTCCACTGATGATTCTCTTTGCACCATAGTAGATGGGGCGAGGCATCTTCTTAAAGAGAACTCGCCAGACATTTGCAGGATGAATGGAGAGAAATACCAGTTGAAATGTATCGGATGTTAGTGGAAAGTATGTCACAGAGATAGAGATGAGCCAACCTACTCGTTTCGAGTAATTACTCGATCGAGCACCGCGATTTTCGAGTACTTCCGTACTCGGGTGAAAAGATTCGTGGGGCACCGGGGGGCGGGGGGAGGCGTGGCGGAGCAGGGGGTAGCAGCGGGGAACAGGGGGAGCCCTCTCTCTCTCCCTCTCCCCCCCACTCCCCGCTGCAACCCCCCACTCACCCACGGCGCCCCCCGAATCTTTTCACCCGAGTACGGAAGTACTCGAAAATCGTGGCGCTCGGGCGAAAAAGGGGCGTGGCCGAGTAGGTTTGCTCATCTCTACACAGAAAGTATCTAATGTCATTATGGCTAACTAAGTATTAACATATAGAAATACTACTTTCAGCTCTTGGTGTCCCATTTCTGTTAGTAGGATAGTGTATAAAGCACAAGTATTTTGAGGCTCCAAAAGGACACAACTGCTGGTGGCCTTATAACTAAGTGTATGTTAGTTTTTCAAATACATAGAAAATGGCCTGCTATACATAAAAGCTGGAGGTAAAGGTGCACCCAAAACATGATAAGACTGACAACTATTGGTCAACTGAGAGGTAAAGCAGTAGAAACCATTGATTCTCTCACTTAGAGAGAGTGACAAAAACGAATGCAGCCATAATAGTAGCAACTGAAACACACTCTTTTGTTAGGATTGCACACAATTACTAATTGCACTTAAATTACTAATCTTATACCTATTTAAGCTTTAGTGTGCTTTCACACAGGTTGAATATGCTGTTAAATTCCAAAAACGCCCAGCATTTATACTACAGTCCGTGTAGACAATATTTAGAAAAATCTGTCCACGTGGCACGGAAACATTGTGCAGCATATTTGAAAACTCTAAATCCCCAGCATGTCAATTTATGCTGTAGAGTTTGACAGAAGGTGTCAACCTTTATAATGCAAAGGTTGGAACTCACAGCAATTTCGTACCAAAATCCACACCCTGCAAGTGCAGATTTGGCCAGTGCGGATTAGCTGCCTATTCGCTGCTGATTTTCCACTGCAGAAAGCCTGCAGCAAAAAAAGCCTTTGTGAAGGCACCCCTAGGGTGCGGATCTAGTAAAATAGTGCTGATGTTGTTGCATTTTTCACAGAATGTTTTGCAGAACGTTTTGCAAATTTTTTTCATTTTTTTCCCGCAGACTTTAATTGCGGAATTACATCTCCTGTAGGTTAGAAATCCGCAACAACAATTCCACAAGACGTCCTTAATTCCACAGCAGAAAGCTTTTCTGCTGCGGAATTTAATCTTGCAGTTTTGAGGTAAAGACAGATGTTAAATTCAAGCCCCATAGGGATAACATTGTGATGCAGAAATTTCCATGCGGACTAAAGCCTTCTATCCATGCCCATTTCAGTAAAATGCGGTGGGTCTTCCCGCAACATTTTATCGATGTTTGTATACAGCAGGTCTGCCAGCAGAGAGCAGGCAGAAATTAGGTATGGCTGTGAGTACACAGCGCTGCCCACGTATCACACGCACAGGGTCATGCGCAGGCTGACTCTTTTTTTTTAATTCCTGCTCTGTTTCAGAGTGGGCTTGCATATGAAAACGCTGTCAATACGTAATGTATTACATATGGACAGAGTTACATATGTTGCCTATACAAATGTAAAGGGCTAACACTGCGTAGTATGCAGAAAAATAGAGCATGCTGCGATCTATTTCTCATGTGTATCAATACGAAGTGTCTACACACACATTTGCATGGATCAATGAAAGTCCATTGACTTTTATTGACTCCATTCCCCACGTATCACATGGCCTTGCAACGCTCGCGTAATACGCAGTGAAAAAACGCCCGTGGACATGAGCCCTAATTCTGTCCTGTGTGAAAGCACCCTCAGGGTATGTTCACACAACAGATTTTTGCCACAGAATTGAACACAGAATCCATACTGATTCTACATGTGCAAAAAAAGTAGTGACATGTCACTTCTTGACACAGATTAGGGCTTCTTCAGACGGACATATTTGCGTGAGCAAAATTTGCATGCACAATACTCAAAGAATTGAACTAATTGATTTTAATGAATTGATTCTTATTTCTCTTTTTTGCATGCACATTTTGTACATATAGAAAAGAATGCAGCATGCTCTATTTTTGTGCGCATTTCTGTGCCAAGCATCCCAATAGAAGTCTATGGGAGGTACACAAAAGCACAATATGCTGTGTAATTCCGTGGAAAAAAGAACACATCTGGAACTCATTGGGCTAAATAGACTTTTAAATCATGGCAGGGGGTGTTCCACGCCCAAATAAACATGCTCTGCATGCACAAAAAGTATCGTAAAATGCGTTAATGGACACAGAAATCTACTTAGTTCATATGTTGTACTGAAGCATGCACAATTGCGCATACGTCTGTGTGAAAAAGCCCTTACACGTAGTCTGCACACATAATCTACATCAGGCCTATTGAAAAGGCCTAAATCCACATAGCAATGACAGAAACCTGCAGCTCAGCTCCGGATTTCTGCTGTGGTTTTTAGAAGCTGAACCCACACAGAAAAATCCATATTGGATCCCACAGTGTGAACATCCCCTATCTGTATGCTCTAAGGTGAACAGATAATATCAGCCGGACAGATGGAACGTCGCCAGAATCACATATTTCTCCAGGACTCAGGTTTTTGCCCAAACCAACACATTCTCAAAAATATCCATTGACTCAACAGGTGTATCAATAAGACAAGAACTCTGAATGCCTGTATATAAATGCTATAAATTAGTTAATTACTGTAATAATACAAGCATTCAAAATGGCGGCTAATATCTACGAATCAGGCTGTTACATTGAAAAGGTAATGCGCTCAACCATTGTATAGACAAGAATACTTCTGTAGAATGAAATAAAGTAACTCAGCATGATGTCACAGTAACATCAGCCAAATGTCTTGAAGTCTACCACCCAGAACCATATTTGAAAATCTATGTAAAGTGTAAATCAGTTTTTCCCATTGTGGGATGACAGATTGATTCACACTTGGGGTTTGTTTCTATAATGTGTGCTGTAAGAATCCATCATATGTGTTGTGGCAGTCTGGATTATATACAAAAATACTAGAACCAGACAGAAATAGTGGCAGCAGCTGCAAACAGACAAAATACTAAAAATGAAGAGCTTCTTTATACTAATATTTAACTTGAGCTCAAGTTTACCATTTCCTGGTCAATCCACATCTAGAGCCGTTCACACAGCCGGGGGGTGGAGTGTTTTTACATCCAAACTCAACCACTCATGTTCCGGTTAAATAGAGGATGAAACATTTGTGATAGTTCATGTATGTTGTCAACATAATACTATGGATGCCAATCAATACCAAGAAGAACTAACACTGATGTCAATATATATCGTAAATGTTCAGGTTACGTGTGATATAATGTTACAGTCCAGAATCAAGAATCCGTCTATCCAGAATCAAATCCACCAAAATCAATGGCTAACCATTCAATTAATGCCATGGAATGCTTCATTTTTTACATTGATGTTGCACTGGTAAAAACAGCTGATAATTGAAAAATTCAAGCAATTTGGAGTAGCTTTATTTGGGTAATTAGCAATATAATTGGGTGACATATTTCTGACGAGAGACAACCAAAAATTCAGATGTTTACTGCCATAGTGGAAGAAAATATTGCCAGTATTTTAGTACTTGAGTAAGGTAATAGAGAACACCGGCACTGGACCAATTGGGGGTTTAAAAGTTGACTGTGACATTTTTCTGAATGATATCACATATGCAATCAGTAATTTCATTTTTTTTAATTGCAGAAACCCCTTTTAAAGCAAACATCCATCAAGAAGACATGAAGACAAAAACATATATATATATATTTTTTTTTAACTAACTTGATTGTAAGGGTATGGATTCCATGCCAAAATCCACTATAAACCCGCATGTTTT
This sequence comes from Eleutherodactylus coqui, assembly GCF_035609145.1. Classification (NCBI taxonomy): domain Eukaryota; kingdom Metazoa; phylum Chordata; class Amphibia; order Anura; family Eleutherodactylidae; genus Eleutherodactylus; species Eleutherodactylus coqui. Next base: position 92,199,836 of record NC_089845.1, on the reverse strand, counting down.
TCATATCACATTGCTTTGCATGGGAGTTCATATGGCATTAATTTTTCTGCCCTACAACCAGGAAATGGGCCACTGTTATGAGAAATTCTCACCTCATCTCACCTGTATGGCTGCTGGCTCTCCAATAACATGGAAGATGTACACAATGGCCTCCATAATAGATATGGTGGACATTTTTGTATCAGATTTTGCCACAAATTCCTTCCTATATATTGAGTTGCAAATCAGTGGCAATTTTGACACATCTGAACATACCAGAATGCTGTGCACTTATATTCTGCTCACTCCTGACGTTTGCTGGGCAGCTAACTAAGTTCATGCAGATAATTGAAAAAAGTATTACTATTTTTCTTTGGGGGGGGGGTTCAGGTTTCCATTAGGCCAGTTTCACATGGAATTACAATTGTAGGTCATCAGTAATTCATCATTGCTTCATGTGCATTTGCCTCCGTATTTGCTGTCATTATTTTTTTTTCTACTGGGCAAATACAGATAATGCCAATGCAGGCAAATCCAAAAGCAAAACAGACAAAAGTAGTGCTTGCTGTATTTTTAAAACAAAACAGTGAAAAATATGGTCAGGTCAACACATGCATAGATTTTCATTACCTCCGATTTACGGTCTACAAAACGCAGACCGAATAGGAAGCGGCCTTAAGTGTAGCTTCCCAATCACCTCTGAAAACAAAGCAATCTTTTTTTTGGGCCATCAAGTCCTTTGGATAATATTGATCACTGATTCCAGATTTAAACACTCTATGATGTCCTCTATATAGGAGTGCCATCGGGTAAAATAATGTACAATATTGACTTCAATGTATAACATGTCATCTGTATGCATATTAACTGTATCAAATTGTAGGAAGAACTGTCACCAAGAATTATACATCGGGCCTCATGCATTATAAGTGTCTCAACACAACCAATAAAGATGCTTCTCCAAACATTTTTAGGCATGAGACCCATTATTTGCTTATCCATATTAAACAACACTTTAAATGTACATGGAAGAAATAATTTTCGGCATACCTTGAAATTGTTCCTAAAAACACCTTATCCTGGCCTGCTGCAGGGCTGTGGACCACTGGAAAGCCGTTGTGACTTGTGTTATTGAGCAGCTGAGCCAACGAGGAGACACTTTCCTGTAGGTGGACAGTTGTACAAGGCTGCATGGCATCACTAGCTGTGTACAGTTCCAAGTCTACCCTAAAAGTATTAACCAAGAGGATAATTGTTAGAACAATAAAGAGGTAAGAAGATACTCCAAGTATTTGTTGTGTCAGTTTAGAGCATTTGGCTTATAATACCTTTAAAACAAATTTGTCATCAGAAAATGACCTATTTTATAAATTAAGTTTTTATGTTAAATAATTTTTTTAGAATCATTGGTGATTTTTTTTTTCTTAATTTTCAATGCCACAGTCTATATCCTAAAAAAATCCTAATATCCTGCAATTTTCACACTGAGCAGTAAGGCTAATAGTCTGACAGTTCGTGTTCGATTTTGTAAAATCGTTGCACATTGTTTGTTGTGTTCATCAGTTATCCAAGTTTACATTTTCTTAAACTATAATTATTCATCTGTAGAATGCAAGTTTCGGAATTCAAGCAATATAATTTACAGAAATGTTACACAAGTTCTTCAACATCAACCTATAGTATGTTGCATAATAGCCCATCTACACCCCCCTGGAACTACAATAATAGTCCAACCATTGTTTGTGGATTGTTTAAAAGGAACCTGTCACCTTAGAACAGCATTATAAACTAAAGGCCCATTTACATTCAAAGATAATCTTTCAAACGATTGAAAGTTTTAGCTATCATTTTGCATAAAGTGTCAATGGACACTAACGTCCATTAACACCTTATCATCTTCATTTGGATGTAAAAAGGCTTCCGGGAGCTGTTTGCAGAACCCAGCATGTGAGCTGAGCTGCATTGTTCTCGTTGGGGCTGCCTACAGAATACAATGTAATCTCCGAGCTCTCGCAGAGAACACATCAGCTGTCTACTGAGAGATACTTCAGCTCTCTGCAGCTGAACGGTGGATTTTAAGCTCACCTTAAAATCACTGTTCAGACGAAAAGTGCACGATGGCCGCATTTACATTCATAATCATCACTCAAGATAATCATTGCATGTAAATGGGCCTTAAAGGGGTTGTCCCGCGGCAGCAAGTGGGTCTATACACTTCTGTATGGCCATATTAATGCACTTTGTAATGTACATTGTGCATTAATTATGAGCCATACAGAAGTTATCAAAAGTTTTATACTTACCTGCTCCGTTGCTAGCGTCCTCGTCTCCATGGTGCCGACTAATTTTCGGCCTCCGATGGCCAAATTAGCCGCGCTTGCGCAGTCCGGGTCTTCTGCTGTATTCAATGGAGCCGCTCGTGCAGAATGCCGGCTCCGTGTAGCTCCGCCCCATCACGTGCCGATTCCAGCCAATCAGGAGGCTGGAATCGGCAATGGACCGCACAGAAGAGCTGCGGTCCACGGAGGGAGCAGACCCCGGCGGCCATCTTCAGCAGGTGAGTATGAAGACGCCGGACCGCCGGGATTCAGGTAAGCACTCTCCGGTTTGTTTTTTTAACCCCTGCATCGGGGTTGTCTCGCACCGAACGGGGGGGGGGGGGTTAAAAAAAAAACAAAAACCCGTTTCGGTGCGGGACAACCCCTTTAAGTTATGGTGCTGTTCGCAGAGGTAACAGGAAGCCTGGTGGTATATTTTTTAGACTCACCCGCTCCCTCGTTCCTGCTGGTGAAGTCTGCATGTGGTCCGAAAATCTGAATTTTTCAAACCACTGTACGCTCGCCCTCAAAATAAATGTTATGTAAACTATTATGAACGGGGTAGTAGTGTTTTTACTATGGACATTGTAAGGCACTATTCATTTGGACACTTTGTAATGCTTTGGATATGGGTGCTGTGTGACAAAACTGATGTGAGTATTGTATGGTAATAGCACTCTTCCCATAGGCACTATTTTTGCTGCACTTTTCATATGGGCACAGTATGGTAGAATTAATATGGACATTGTATACGGTGGCACTTTTCAAATTTGGGTACTGCATGTCACTGTTTACATTAACACCGTGTAGCACTTTTCATATGGCCAATGTATGACACTATTCATATGGGCACTTTGTAACAAATTTCAAAAACAACTTCTTCCTTTCTTGGCCAAGCAATATGCCATGGTCTCCCACAAATTTCTTCCCTATTCATTATGGTTTTAGACCTTCCACAAATATTCTAATAAATAGTTAGATACTTTCAACAACTTTCCTACAGTACATTTACTAGTCTGGTGTTCGCCTCATATACTTTTTCATAATGGAGACAACAAAGTTGCTTCATCCAGGTCAATATTGAAACCTCAGTCAAAGGAATAGTTATCAGCACAAAAGCTTTCTTGGTGAATAACTAAATCTGCAAATGTCTCCAGGAAATGGAAGAAAAGATTACTTATCATTCATATCTCCATAGTGCATAGCACTTTCACCTCGACGGCTCTAAGATGCCTTGGCAATACTATTAACAACAGTGTCTCGGTATAATGTGCATTCAGTCACAAAGAATAGGGTGACAATTGGCATGGCATTATTCACCCTAGACTGCAGGATCATTTCCCAAAATGTTTTTGGTTCAATAAATTTAAAAAATATCAAACAAGTTGTATAATATATGAGGCAACCTAATTACAGGCTATGGATACCCATGGCAATTATTTACTTACATGTATTTTGGGATAAAATCATTTTTGCAGTAGTTTCATTAAATGTTTTGCACCATCTGGCTTCTGCAGCTTCCATATATTACTGTATAGAGTAGTTACAAATTTGACTTTCCTTTCAGATCTGTCAGTGTGCTGGACTGTTGGTTTAGGGGCCTTTCACATGGGCCACAATCATCACACAGGATGCAACCAAATCCATAGCAGTGCAATTCTACGCCAAAATCCGCAAGACTAACTGCTGATTTGCTGCAGAATTGCAGGCAGGTTTTAAGCCATTTTCAATTGGTGTTGGACTTTATCACCTCTTTTCTATACCATCCATAGCTTTAATATAATCATGTTATCCAATGTACTCATACAGAAGAAAAAAATCCAGCGAGGTTGGCATGGTTATTCGCTGTTATCTAAAAGAGACCACCACTGCGAGAGTCCTATGTGAAAGTTTCTGTTGATTAAGTTTGGGGGGAGGACCTTAATTAGCGTTAAGAACTGGCCGTAAGTTCCTGGCCAGCATATAGTTCTGGACTTTTTTCCAGTTTCCTTTAAAAAAAAATGTGATGCATCTGTGATTTATTTGAAGCTGGAAGAGCTTGTGTGGGTTATTGTGATTGTAATTTTCATCATCTTGCAGGTCACAATGAATGCTATTAATGTTTATATTTGTTTGCTGACCTACAGACATATATTACCAGTAATCTTTATGATTTATTAGAGTTCTCCAATCTGTCCATAAAAATGTTGGCTGTCTATGACTTTTGGATAAGTTGTCCAGAAAATAATCAGGTTTGCAACCTTGAACTTGATATACCCCACTAATAATTTATTATTGCCCTAGCCCTGTCTATTACTCTGTGGTCCATTGCAGCATACATATGAACTGGTGAGAATATTTTAATTCTTTCCTTCATGATGGACCAGATCACAAGTTGTAACAGAATAAACACAGATTTGATTGCTCCTGAATAGTGATAAGCGACCTGCTCAAAAGTTTGGTTTGGCCGGTTCATCAAATTTGGGCAAAAATTTTGGTTCAGTCCAAATTAGTTTGAACCAAACCAGAACTTTATCAGTGCCCCTAAAACTGGTGTATAAGGATGGCTTCACACGGGCGTATTGGCGCACATTTTTGCCCATCCAAAAATTGTGTGCGCAAGACGCACAAAATAGAACTAATTGATTTCAATGGGTTTGTTCTCATTTCCTCTTTTGCATGCACATTTCTGCACATGCAAAAAAATAGGACTTGCTGTAGTCTCTTGTGTATTTGCGCACCAAGGGTCCCCATATAAGTCTATGGGAGATGCACAATAAGCAATGGGATGAGCAATACACTGTGCAAACCACCAGGAAAAGCACACCGGGACCTCATGAGGCATTATAGGCATTTAAATCAAGGTGGGAGGGTGAAAATGCCATGCCTGCACAAATTCGTAAAGTACACAAGCCTCGTTCACTGCGTAAATACATTGCGCTAAGGCAAGCATATTTACGCATACACTCATCTGAAGCCACTCTAACATAAAAGTCCTGTATAACACTCTTGGGTCACCTAGGATTGTAACTAACTTTGTACCTTTGATTTGTTTTTAAGGCAAGGTTAATAAAGGAAGAGAACAAAAAAAAGCAGAAGAAAAGAAATCTGGAAAAAAAAGAAAAGAAAAAAAAAGGAAAGAAGGAAAACAAGGAAAAAGAAGTAGAACAGAAAATAGATTCTTTACTTTTTTTCCTTCTTTTCTTGTTCTTTTTCCTTCTCTTTAAAAGAAGAAAAAAAAGAAGAAAAAAAGATGAATTTTCCCAAGTTAGCCAACATGAACTGCCCAAGTTCAGCTTCACGCCAAACTGAACTTTTAGGAAAGTTCGACTCGAAACAGGATTCAACTGTTTTTGTTCGCTCAACACTATTTCCGACAAATACTACATTTAGGCACTACAGTAAGCACTTACTTCTTTTTGCCATGGACAACATAGGGTTCAGCCTCTAGATGGGGAATACACTTCAGATGCAATAACGAGCTGAAGAGGGAATGGTTGAAGTAATCTCCTACTGTTTTTCCAGTCATCACAGCCACCATTATCAGCAGGATGGAGTGCACATCATTTGTTAGTTCCACCTAGAGTGAAACATAAACCAGAATAGCAGTATAAGATTTAGTCAGGACAGGATATGACATTAGTTACATGTGAATGATCGCTTGCCTCCAGGCAAAATGAAAATTCTACATTATTCCAGAATCCACAAATATAGTAAGAATGTGAAATATACTGCTGCAATTTGTTTTCCAGACTTGCTGATGTTTATTTTCTCAAAACCAGAAAGCGGATATCAAAACTTCATATCTGATGGAGCCGGAGTTTGGTCTCCTGGTCTTATTTCTCAAGGTACTAACCATTTTAATTACATCATATGGCCAGTAAACTTTCTTGGCCATCCTTCCCTCTTCTCTCATGCACCAAACAATAAGTATGAGTGTCCACTTAGTATTATGCCCTTCCTGCTACCTATTGGGTGCAGTGAAACATTTCTATAGGGAGTCAAGAAGAGAAGACGTATCCAGAATGTGCAGGAATTGCTAGACTCCAACACTAAGCAGTGTAGGAATATGTAGTTCTGTAATGTCGTGGAAGAGGATGGTCCGAATAGTACCTGGAACGTTCCTATTAAATGTCTGCAGAAATCAGCAGAGTTCACAGTCTGGAACAAATCACCTAAAATACAGCACAGGATGAACAAAGTGTCAGCATCCTGTAGTTCTAATGTCAGGGTTCCGTTGTTTTTCCAGGATTGTCCAATAGTGGCTTCTGTTTTGCCCTGAAACCTGCCTATAACCAAGATGAATACAAAGTAGGTCCAGCACCAAGATTAAATTATATAACCCCTTTATTGAAAATCTGGGCAGTATATTTGCATTTCCACCTCGGGGACGTTTATGTAACTATCTCTTATGGAATTCTTGGATTTTTAATAAAGAGGAATATATTTTATATAGATGCTAGACCTTCTTTACATATATCTTGGATTACCACCTTTGGCAATGGTCCCTTCATGCACGGAACTATGGGGATTTTATATGAATTAGGCTGCTTTCGCATATGCACTAGAACCTCCGTTTGCAGTTTCCATCGCAGATCTGACACAAAATACCAGAAGAAAGAGTCCCGCAGGCAGAACTTTTCTGTCCGATAAAATGCCAGACAGCTGAGAGGAAACCAAAGAGACCCCATTATAGTCAATGGGGTCCGTTCGGTACTGTTTGGTTCTGTCATGAGATGGTTCCATTAGACCAGGGGATTCCCTTTTCCTGCTCCCATAATGGTGTAGGACAATGGAACCCCTGACGCAGATGTGAAAGCACCCTTAAATACTTGGCATCTCTGTAGTGAGTATACTACTGTACTTCTGCTTTATTCATACTGTAATCAAGATGGTTAATGTTGTGTCTTGTAGAGACCATGTTGCTTCCAGTTTGACCCTACTTAAGATCACTTGGAAAGCCTAAACATTACTTGAGCATTGTGACTAAGCTGTGTCTGCCTAGCTGTAGTCTTGTGCCCCATAAGACTGTCTTTTCCAGATGGTTCTCATACCCTTGCTGATTATTACTACTATATTATGATAATTTTGCAAGCTATTCTCCTGAATACCCTTGCCAACATCTTCACTGTGCTCCGCTCACCACCTCCAGGCCATAAGATTCCACCAGTGTCCCATAAGCATCGTAACACAAACCCAACACTTTAATTATACCCGCTATTGTTCTAATCACTGAATGTATGCTTTAAAGGAAATAGATCCCATCACTAGATTAGCCCAACTGCATGCTTCTCATTCACAACCACAGGTTTAGAAATTCTCCTATTATCCTTTGTCAAACTTAGAAAGTTTTGGAGTTTTGTGTATGAAATTCTTTAAACCATCATTAAAGGAGTTCCTCTGTGAAAAACTACACATTCACATATAACTATACGAAGGGATACCCAAAAGATACAAATCCTCTACTAGTGGGCAGGGTGTTACTAGTACAGGCTTCTGTTGATAGGTGAACGCGTGCTGAACTCTTCTGAGGTGGTATGCCTGCCGACATTGTTGAAGAAGGTTGCATTCGGTTCCAGTTAATTTTTTTTTTCAACAAATTGTTCCGTTTTTCGCCTATTTTGTGATTGCTGATTCATACATACAGTCTGCAGCTGTGAAATTTTGTTTCCTTTTCCATTGCTCAAAGCACTCAAAAAATACATGCACGGAACGAGATGGGGTGAATAAGAAGGGTGAGGCAAGAGTGTCATGCTGGGTTTGTCAAAAATTGCTTAAAGGGGTTGTCCCGCGCCGAAACGGGTTTTTTTTTTCCAACCCCCCCCCCCCCCCCCCCCCCCCGTTCGGCGCGAGACAACCCCGATGCAGGGGTTAAAAAAGAGCACCGCACAGCGCTTACCTGAATCCCCGCGCCCCGGTGACTTCTTACTTACCGGTTGAAGATGGCCGCCGGGAACTTCTACCTCCGTGGACCGCAGCTCTTCTGTGCGGTCCATTGCCGATTCCAGCCTCCTGATTGGCTGGAATCGGCACGTGACGGGGCGGAGCTACACGGAGCTACACGGAGCCCCATTGAGAAGAGAAGAAGACCCGGACTGCGCAAGCGCGTCTAATTTGGCCATTAGACGGCGAAAATTAGACGGCAACCATGGAGACGAGGACGCCAGCAACGGAACAGGTAAGTGAATAACTTTTGATAACTTCTGTATGGCTCATAATTAATGCACAATGTACATTACAAAGTGCATTAATGTGGCCATACAGATGTGTATAGACCCACTTGCTTTCGCGGGACAACCCCTTTAACATTTACGGCTGTGTGGGCAGATGCATTGTCAAGATGGAAGAACCAGTCACCTGCTTGCCCATGTTATAGTGAAATCTAAAAATGTCATATTGTGACAAATGGGGGATTAGTCACTCTCTGGGATCGCCATCTTATTGCATAAGATGGTTGGCACATAAAGTAATTCACTTCCACACCTAAGTTTATTTTGAAGTCTGGCTCCTGCCAGCTTTAGGGTGCATTTACACATAGCTGATTTGGTGTTGAGATCTTTGTGGATTTTGATGTGGACTGCAGCACAATTCATCTTTCAATTGAATTCAATTTGAAGGGGTGAAATCTGCTGCAGATCTGCAACAAAATCTACAGAAAATCAGGAATGTATGAAAGCATCCTTATTGTCCTTTACAGGAAACACGTCTCCACAGGACTTTAGATCAACACAGTGCACGAACAGCAAGAATAAACCCTGGTCATCTGACCATTAATACACATACTAGTTATTATTTATAGTACCAGTGTTTCTGACTAATATAATAATATATAGTCAAAGGGATTGTTTCAGCACTGGACAACGGTTCACAATTACATGAAGCCTCTACTGGTGTTTGCGGCATTAGCACTTGAGATGACATGATATCATGTTCAGGAGATGTGAAGATAGTGGGGAAGGATTATGCTTCAATGTTGTTGGTCAATATGCACCACCAGCTATGTACGTGTACATTTGTGAGGTGTCATTTATTGGAGTCTCCACACAGGTGTGCAGCTGTCTCACAACCAGCTACAAGCTGCCAGACAGAGTACTATTGTATCTATAGCAACTGAGGCCACTAGGGGGGGGTATAGTCCACCCATAATTCCTCATTCAGCTCAGAGACCATGTGACTGATCACATGATGGTGACAGCATCACAGGTCCTGTCAGCACACAAACTATGTATGTGTAAATTTGTGAGCTGTCATTTATGGGAGTCTCCACACAGGTGTGCAGCTGTCTCACAACAAACTACAAACAGCCAGACTCAGTACTGGTGTATCCATAGCAACTGAGGCCGCAGGGGTTTGTGGGGGATGTAGTCCGCCCATAATCCGTCATTCAGTGCACAAGGATAAAGGACCTGTGATGACATCACCGTCATGTAATCAGGGGGCAGGCTAAGAGACAGTAACTGATTACATGACAGTAACATCATCACAGGTGCTGTCAGCACACAGCTGCTGTCAGGCTTTGCATGTAACTCACACAGCACACATAGACTCACGGACAAGTGGTTGCTAGCACTTTGATAACATCCCTCTCCAACAATCAGGCTTAGTGCCCAAAACTTCACAAGCCATTGGTCTTCACAGGGTTCATCCCTTACCCTGTCTAGCATTGCAGTTCCTACAGGCTTTTTGCACTGCCTGCTTCTTCACCAGACTTGGAGCCACAACTGAGAGTTGCATAGCTCTTTTTAAGAAACCTTCTCAGGTGAAGCATAACCAGCCAGCTCCACAACAGAGAAACCCCCTTCTCTACCAACCGTTCACCTGAAACCTAGCCCCCCAGTGGCTCAAACACGCCACTACAGTGGACTCTCTGCCACTATATATTGTATAGCATTAGAAGTGTTCATTTGAATTTTTTTGTGCTACTATAGCATATGATCCTCGACTATAACCCCTGGGATCTCTAGTGGAAGCTTCAGAGTAGCTATAAAAAAGAAAAAACTGTTGATTTTACAAACCTTTATTTTCTTCTGGTGTTTACATGTGCACCAGATACATTCCAACCCGTAATTCAGCAAAAAACTGAAGCTTCAATTTCTATTTATGTTTCTTAAAGGTTCGGCTCATTGACTTCAATAATACTTTTGTAAACTACAATCGTGAAGAATGCACTTTTTTTGGCATTTTCTCTTGGGAAAGCAAAACAGGGAGTTGATCCAAACATTTACCACTGATTTTATGAAACAGAAACATCTGCCCTTTTTCACAGTAAGTGCTTTTTTGGCTTTGCTTCTCCGAAGAAAAAACCTGATGTGAATCAGCTTTGCACTGACTAGACGCACACGTAAAGAGATGCAGTTAACATTTAACCTAAGCGTGGCTTTAGATGAAGTGTGAAAGCATTCATCTCATTGTGGTAAATAGCATTATCTGCAGCCACACACAGTGCACAGCTTGCATGCTCTACAAATCTCTATGCAGACAAGTGAAGGCGCTGCATCCTTTGTATGATGTTTAGAGCGGATTTGGCTCTTCATTTCACATATAAAGAATGTATAGCGGTAGCTTGTGGCCCAGAATATCAGATATGCATATACATAGTTTTTAAATCTCCCATTGACCCATCCACTACAGCTCTATGTCCCCCTGCAACCCTCTATTTGCACTGCTGCACCAATGACATGCAATAATAGCACATAACCGCTATACCCATTCGCACTCCATACTTTCTGACATCACTAGTATGACCAGTTTCAAAACAAGGCTATAAAACTAAAGGTGAAAAATGAATAGTTTTTGCTTATATTGTATTTTTATCTTGATTTCCATATGTTGTAGGAAGCAAAAGGGTATCTGAGTTGGTCCTGTTAATACAGAAATATCTAAAATGCAAACCATTTTCAAAGGCTAAAACTATACTTGAAGAATAGGACTGAGTTGACATTTTTAAATTGTAGTCAAGCCAGCGGCTTATAGGATGGCAGAAGTACAACTATTCATCTAATACAGCCACGGCCAAATAGTAGATTGGGACATGCCGGTAGTCCTCATAGAGTTGAGCAGTACATCTCAATTTTAGGCCCCATGGCTGTTGTCCTGTTGGCTTCTACACCTACATGGAAAAATTGCCCCCTCATAGGTTTAGGTTTGTGTTCCAACTCTCTTTTATATGAACTTGCAAGTTGGGGGTTTTACAAACCTTTGTTGGCTAATACAGAATTATGGCACTCGGGCATCTAAAAAAATTCAGCAGTGTCCTTGGCTTGCCACATGTACTTGCTCCTCTTACTCTAGTACACAGGTGTAAAATGTAAGACCCACGGGCCAAATTTGGCCCACCACATCATTTAATGTGCCCACGACAAGGTGCAGAAGGACCAATATCCACTTTCCCCGGAGGTGCAGCCAGCGCTTAAACGAGAGGGTGGCTCCAGTACATGGAGCACGTGCCATCTTGGATTCTGAGCTCCATGGCACACCGCTCTGTTCAGCAACTCACAAGTGGTGGTACAACTCTGACAACCCTACTGAGGCACCCCAGCCACCTACCAAGGTAGAAATCTTGGTGATAAATAGGTTGAAGGGGAGAAACGTGTGTGCATTTTTGTGCATACACCCAAGTGAAGCTGCCCTGAAACCGTATGTATTCACTACGTATTTGGATCTTCTTGCATTCTTTGCACACATATTCACTGCATTTTTTATGTGCACAAATAAAAAACGCAGAAGGTTCCATAGATTTCTCCTGCATTGATAGGAAATACAAGCTGAATACACATGTACATTTGTATTTACTCAATTCCATTAATTTTAATGTTCACTTTTGGTGCTTAATACAGACCAAAATAGAACATGCTGTTGTTACGCCTGTCAGCTCATAGTTAATTTTGCCAGCACACCTTGTTCTGTCCAGACAAGCCAGGGTTAACATCTCCTGTGCCTTCCAGTCAGGTTAATTACCCTGTTATGTGTCTGAATATGTGTGCTGGTGATTGACAGGTCTATCTACCTATCAGCTCCTCCCACCTCCCTATAAGATCCAGCTCATGCTGCATGGGAGTTGCCGATTATTGTCTAGTTTCCAGTTGTCCAGTTTTCAGTGTCTGCTGAGTAGTCCAGCTACTCTGACCTGCTGGTAATCTGGCCCTGGTACTTTGTGCCACTCCCTCAGTCTGCTAGCTAGTGTGCCTCGTTTGGTATCCTGTTTCTGTCAGTTTGTCCACTAAACCTTGCTGCTATCAGTCAGGGTTTTTCAGTTCGCCTCTGTTTGTATCTTGCTTCTGTCAGGTTGTCTGCTAGACCTCACTGTTATCAGCCAGGGTTTTCCAGTCCGCCTCAGTTTGTATCTTGCTTCTGTCAGTTTGTCTGCTAGACCTCGCTGTTATCAGCCAGGCCTTACCTTCTGCCTCTGTTCTGTTTGTATTGGTTCGTGTTGGTTCTTGTCATCTGCCTTTCCTGTCGGTACTAGTGGGTAGTAGTCTCTTGCATAGGTACTGCGGTCCCTGCCCCCCCTAGTAAACGTAGGGCCAGAGTTGGCGGCCTGGACGTCTCCACCATCAGGGCTATCTCCAGGAAGGGACAGTGGCATGGGTGTAGATCAGGAGGCCTGGCGCCGTGCATACCTAGGCGCCCCACTAGTACCGTAACAGCTGTTATTTTTTTTAAACACATGAAAAACGCATATCTAATTACCCGAATGCAAATCAACGGTGTTTAAGCTGTCCGCATTATGTACGTAAAAAATACGCTCAGAATACGAAGCCAAATACGCCCGTGTGAATGAGCCTTTATAAAGAGCCCTTTGATGGGAACCATAAGGCTGATGTGGCCATTGGCGAAAAAGAGTTTGACACCCCTGGGGGGGGTTACCTAACATGCCACAAAAATAATATCCTAAGGTCTAGTAGATAATGGTATGTATGCGATCAACTTAAATGTAAGCTTCCTAAACACATGCAGTATGGGTGGTTACTGATTTTTGATTCACTCTGTATATATTTCTCATATTACGGTACATTGCAGTGGTGGTGAGAGGAATAGTTAATAAGCCTGCATTACCCAGGTTATGAGAAGTGGTAGAAACTGACAAGCATTAACTACCCCGACAAGTCAGAGACAAGAAGCCTTGGTAGCATTTCTATTTGCAAGTGTAGAACAGAATCTGAATTTTATAGTGAGAATTTACTATGCAGATTTTCATTAACCACATATTTGTGGCCGGTATAAATGCAAAAAGCTACCGTGTAAGAGGCTAAAAATCATATAAACTGCCATATGAATGAAAAAAACCTCCAAAGCATCTGTTAGATGTATTAAATTAATGGCTTGTTCTTTTGGGGAGGTTTAGGGGAATTAATCAAAGACGTTCTCCAGCTTTAGTCCTTAGCTAAAGACAGCTTGATTTAACAACATAAATATTCTTTTACATTCAGCTGGGAAAATGCCAGTGCAAAATCAGCTCCATAAAAAAGTAATATTGTGGGTTTTTAAAATGCCAAAAAATCTTTGCTACGGTAAATCTTCCTCAATGGTGTTTGGTACCGTTTCAGTTAGGACCCTGAATCTGAGTGTTTGTAACTTTTCTCTAGGACCATGCAGGCTCGGATCGGTACATGCAGAGGTAATAACACAGTGGGGGAATAAATTAGCTTTTTGTGTGTGGTGTATATTTTAATAGGAATGTTCCATTGAGGCAATCAAATAAATAGCCTTAATTGTATCCATATAAATGTGTAATATGTTAGATACATCTCCATGAGATTTAATAATAATAACCGACAAAGCGGAATAGGTCAAGAAATATGTAGAGCCATGAAAAAGCAAATACTATGACTATGCATCTCAATATCAGTCCTTAATATTTTAATATCTGACTAATAGAGATGTGGGAAGATTGGAAGAATTCCACAATTAATATATAAAATCAAATGCAAGAAAATGAAAATAGACTTGATGCAATCTCTATATCTTGGGCGAGATTTGTTAATACTGGCATATAAACTGTATTTCCTCCATGCTATGATTGCTATATGATGCATACCCACCTACTGATCAATGTGGCATGGAGTTAAAAACAAGCGCAAGTTAAGCTGGGTGTTGTTTTTTCCAAAATGCCTGTTTATAGAAATAAGTTAGACTCAGTAATATTGTAAGGGCGGAATTTGCACTAAAATATATGCCAAAATTTGCTTATAGTATATACCCCATTTATTTGAAAGGCGATATGGATTTCAAATCAGATGCCACATCCAGATTTTGCCCATTGGCAAGACAGAAATATGTAGCTTAGCAGAATCTGAACAGAAAAATTGGTATGCACATACCCTTAACCCTTTGCAATCCAATTTTGGATTCAGGGTTTCCTAGCGGGTTTTCTCTTTCTGCCATTATACAATGGCGCCATCTGCTGGCTAGAGCCAGTACTGCGGTATGGGACATGCTGGAGAGGTCCCCCGACAACAGAGCGTCCAGTAATATACAGTGAAAATACCCTGCCGGACGTTTTCTGACATCGGAGCTGTACAGCCTTCAATCAGAATGTCTTCAGACGGCAGACAGTGGATTGGAAAGGGTTAAAGGGGTATTACAGGCACTTACTATTGATGACCTATACTTAGGGAGAACTCACTTGGTATCAGCAGCACCGCCTGGGATACAGGCAAGCTGCAACACCTGATGTCCCCGTAGGCAGATACGTGAACCACTCCTTATGTAAAAAAGGAACATCTGCACAATGGGGGGAGCATCCAGGAAAAACCAGATATCGTACAGGACATGCAGGATAATTAACCAAATGAAAGTAAAAAAGTGTTGAGAAATTGAAAATGTAAGACACTTACTTCAGAGAGGGGTCTTATGCCCTCGAGGCCCCCTTTGAATGAAGCACACAGCCTTGGAAAATAGATGTACCAATAGGAAATATATTACGAACATGACAGCAATAGCCAGCAAGCAAAATGGTATGAGGAGAAGGATTTGACACGTTTCAGGGCTGTATCACACTTTTCTCGATGCTTCCCGAAACACATTGCAACCTTCTCCTCATACCACTTTGCTTGCTGCCTATCGTTGTCTTGTTTGTAATAAATTTCCAACTGGTACACCCCTTTTCTATGGCTGTGAGTTCCATTCTAGGGGGGCCACGAGGACATGAGACCCCCCTCTGAAGTAAGGCCCAATGTCCACAGGCAGATCTGATTTGGGGAATCCGCTTGGAAGATCCGCAATTCAGGCCGCCTATAGGGAAGCATGGGCATCCACACCTCAATTAAAACGTGAATTTGTTTTCTGGATTACGCATGTGGAAAACAAATCACAGCATGCTCCATTTTAGGGCAGATTCCGTACTGACATTGAGGTCAATGGAAGCCGGCCGATCTGCAGCCTGTCCACAGTTGACACTGTGGGCAAACAGCGCAAAAAGGAGTTTAAAAAACAAACTGTACTGCGCATGTGCGCCTTCGCACTGGCCAACACATCTGCAGTACAGAAGAATGAAGACCTGTTCAGGTACGTGCGGCCGCTGGCCGCGGGCAGGGTTGGATTCTGCTGCATGCCCCCCGCATGCAGAATCCGACCCTCCTATGGACATTGGGCCTAAGTGTCTTATATTTTCAATTTCTCACCACTCTGTTATATGCAGCAGTTTTTTACTTTCATATGTTGCACTAGCCTGAGGACCGGTCATCAATATTAAATGCCCAGAATACCCCTTTAGGCTCTATCCCTTTTCTAGACACAGTAGCACATGCTATAGCAGCTTCATAAGTATGGACAGTGGTCTGTGGGAAACCCCTCTAGTCAGGATAATAAAGAGGCAGCCATATTTGTATGAGTATTGTGCCACTTTGGTTTACAGCAAGGAAATTTAACATCTCTGAACATCTCAGTGTTAGGCCTCAAGTCCACGGGCAGGTCGGATTCCACATGCGGGAGCCTGCAGCAGAATCCAACCATGCCAGAAGCCGAGGACCATGCATGCCTGTCTGGGTCTTTGCTGCGGATGTGTGCGGAGTAGAGTTTTTTGTTTTTTTTTAAACTCCTGCTTTACCACAGAATCCGTGGACCATCTGCAATGTCAATTGTGGACAGGCCGCGGATCACATGGCTTCCATTGACTTCAACGGTAGCCATCCGTGCAGGATCCGCACTGAAATGGAGCATGCTGCAATTTGTTTTCCAGACCAAAAGGTCTGCAAAACAAATCCGCATGCTTTAATTTAACTGCGGACGTCCATGTTTCAATTCTGACAGCGGCATTTAATTTCACCGATAAATGGTGGTGGTCCCATACGGCCCCCCGCGATAAGATCACAGGGAGCCGTGCGGGTGTCATGGCAGCAAGGGGCCTTCTAAAAGGCCCCACAGCTGTCTTGGCAGAATGCCCATCAAGCCATTCCCATGGAGTGGCTTGATAGACTGCCTGTCAGATCGTGGATACAATGTAATGCTGTGGCATTACATCATAGTGCAGGAGCGATCAAAGCATCGCAAGTTTTTGGCCCCCTCTGGGGACTAAAAAAAAAAAAAGTAAAAATAAGATCAATAAAGTTTTACTAATTGTTAAAAAAAGTAATAAAAGTTTTAAAAAAATGTTTTTTCCATATTTATAATAAAAGAATCTAAATAATAAAACAAAAATACATGTTTGGTATGGCTGCGTCCGTAAAAGTCCGATCTATCAAAGTAATGCATTATTTACCCCGCATGATGAACGTTGTCTGAAAAAAAAAAAAAAAACAGAATACCCTGTCTCCAAAACAAAAATGCAATAAAAAGCGATCAAAAAGTCATATGTATTCTAAAATAGTACCAATGCAAACTACGGAATTTCCCGCAAAAAATGAGCCCTCGGACAACTATGTCAATAGAATAATAAAAAAGTTATTGTGCACAAAAGATGGCGGCAGAAAATTATTTAAAAAATAAAATCTTTAAAACAAATACAAGTAGTACAGCAAAAAAAAAAACTATATAAGCTTGGTATCGCAGTAATCGTACTGACCCATAGAATAAAATGATCATGTCATTTTTGTTGCAGTATGTACGCCATAGAAACAAGATGCACCAAAAGATGGCGGAATTTCATTTTTTCCCCATTTTTCTCCACTTAGAATTGTATAAACGTTTTTCAGCACATTATATGGTACATTAAATAGCACCATTGAAAAATACAACTCATCCTGCAAAAAACAAGCCCTCATACAGCGACGTCGATGAAAAAATAATGGCGTTATGATTTTTTAAAGGGGGAGGGAAATGAAAATAGAAAAATGAAAAAAAGCTTTGTCACTAAGGCCTCCTTCCCACGAGCGTGACGGGCTCCGCCGCGTAATATTACGCAGTGAAGCCCGTCACGGCGCCCCCCAGAGCCCCTATACTTACCTGCGGGAGATAGCGTGAAATCGCTTCCCCGCCCACCGCCGCCGCGTCACCGCCCGTCACCGCCCACCGCCGCCGCGTCACCGGCCGTGTCACGTGCACGGCCGGCCGTGTCACGTGACGCGGCCGGCCGCGTCATATGACGCGCGGCGGTGGGCGGGAAAGCGTTTTTTCACGCTATCTCCCGCTGGTTACAGCGGGAGATAGCGTGAACGGACGGCTTCCATTGACTGCAATGGAAGCCGTCAGCGCGTACAGCCCGTCCTCACCCGCAGAAAATAGAGCATGCTGCGGGTGAGGACGAGAGAAATCGCGGTGCGTAATTCCGCGGTGGAATTACGCATCGTGAGCATTGTGCTATTAGGTTCAATAGAACCTAATAGCTGCGGGCAACGCAGCGGATTTTCGCCGCGAATTTACGCGGCGTAAATCCGTTCGTGGGAAGGAGGCCTAAGAGGTTAAGATAAACTTTTAATAGCGCCACACGTTGTTATACAGTATTTAGGAAAATCTGTGAAACTGTGTGAACCACAACACCCCCTGAGTACGGAAAAACAAGTTGCACTGTCCCATGTAAGGAGCCATATTGTTCTGTTGAACTTCACTTCCCTTCCTGAAGGGAGCCAGTGATTGGCTGCAGCAGTCGAATGGCCCTTTAGTCAGGAATGTCACTGCTGAGTGAGGTTTTATAGATTACGTCCCCGGATCACACCTTTAAGTCTAGCAAAATGTAAAGTGCCTGTAACTAGGTTCATATTGCCAATGTGCAATCTCACTATGAAGTCACAAGGGCAGCCTCATTTAGGATTGATGAATAGATACAATATCACAAGGGTAACATTTTGTAATACTGCAGCAACAAGTAAGCAGTTCTCTGCTACGGTAATGTATTCCAAACTTACTTCTGTCACAAACAAAATACTTAACATGCAGCCTTATTACATAATCTGTGTATATACAAACGTGACAAGGCGCAAAACATTCCAGAAGTGACATATTGCAGCCTGTCTCCACACCTGACATTTGTAGGGTCTCTTCAGTTGACAATTTTAACAAGAATTATTGACGGGCCCCATGTGTGCTCCCCGACATGGAATTCTGTAAAGTATTCAAGCACAGTGATCTTGACTACACAGTTCACTTGTATCAGTTTTTTGTTATTGCGTTGTTACAATGACTTGATTTTCATAAAGTGCATCCGGCACCGCTGTGCTATTCTGTTCAGCCTTTCCTCACATCCCCTTCTGCTGTCAATAACACAGCTCTGGGTTTGCAGTAAATCAAGGCACCTATTCATGAGGTTCTCAATGCAGTATGTGCTAAAAAAGAAACTCAGTGGGTCATATATTCCATTCCATTTCACTAGATGTCAAGGAAAAGAAACCGCATTTGAATCAGTTCAATCACTGAACCTTCAATGATTGAAGTTTCCTTTACTGTAGGATGGCTGCCTTATGTTGTCTTTGTTCTTCTCCCATTCACCCTGTCTTGTTAATATCCCTGAATTGCTGCTATGCTGCGTACTATAGCACAGCCAAGTGGTGAGGAAGGTGTACTGCAAGGCATAAGTACCGAACTCTGGGCAGCAGCTATTAGCACGCAAATCACTGGTACTTTGAAGTAAAGCTCCCACTGGAGACATTCTTTAGTATATGTATTAGGCTGACTCCACACAGGCGATTAAATCGTGCGCTTTGTGCCTACTACGATAGCCAGTAAAAAAAAAAACAATATGAAACCAATGATTTACAATGGTTTCCTTCCCATCTGTGATGTTTTCACTGATGCAATGTTGCGGGGATAGAAAAACGTGGCTTGCTCTATCTTTCTGCGAGGTGCGATTTTATTTTAATCTCCCATGTATTCCTATGGAGGCTTCCTTTAATCATTACAAAGTCCCATTGACTTCTGTGATTTAAACAATCGTGCGATTTTATCACGGGCGGCAGCGATGCGAGATTGTTCTCCAAAAAAAGCATCACTGAAGCCCACAAATCAGGGCTCCTTCACACTGCGGATCGCGATATTGTCACGTGTAAATCGTGGTAGAATTGCAACTTTTTTCCCACGATTTTTGAGCAGCAGAGCTGCCTTTCGCTCGCTTTTTTGCACGATTTTGCCACCATTGTTTACCACGAAGGTCAATAAAACTTTCTAATGTTAAAAATGCATCGCAGCACATGAAAATCACAAGTTCCTGCTTTGCGATGCAATAAAAAAGAGTCTCTATAGGGAAACATGGGAGATCAAAAAAATGCAAAACGCAGAAAGATAGGGCATGCCACGATTTTTTTTCTCGCAACATCGCATGAGTGAAAAAGTCACAAATTTGAAGCAAATCATTGGTTTTATAATTCTGCATTTTCGCTCACTCTCGCATCGCATGAAAATCGCACGATTTTATCGCCAGTTTGAAGGCGCCCTCACAGTGAATGAAGATGCAATTTTGCCACAATTTTCTCATGGTAAAATTGCAAACGCCCGTGTGGAGTCAGCCTAAGTTTTTTGCAAAAGTCTGCCCCATAGAGGAGGGTCCCAAGTGGAGGACATTGCTCTCTGACTTGCTTATCTAATCACTTCTTTATGCTGTGTAACTCTGCAGTTGCTGCATTCATTGCTGACCGGGGCATCTAAAGCTTTTTACAGAAAAAAATGTTAAATGTTTTTTTCCCCTTACACAAGGTTTTAAATATTGAGAAAAATAAACATTATAAACCTCCTACCCTAGGAGGTTCAAAGAAGGGCAACTGAATTAATAAACGGAATGACGGGACTGGAATACCCAGAGAGGCTATCAAAATTAGGATTATTCACCCTGGAAAAAAGACGGCTAAGGGGCGACCAAATAACTATGTATAAATACATTAGGGGACAATGCAAGGATCTCTCCCATCATCTGTTTATACCCAGGACTGAGACGGTAACAAGATCCTCTACATCTAGAAGAAAGCAGGTTTCATCACCGACATTAGAAGGGGATTCTTTACTGTAAGAGCAGTGAGACTGTGGTACTCTCTGCCTGAGGACGTGGTGATGGCGAAATCCATAGAGGAGTTTAAGAGGGGACTAGATGCATTTCTAGAATGCTATGACATTACAGGATATAGACATTAGGTGACCAGAGGGGTTGTTGATCTCAAACGTTGATCCAGCCGTTATAGAGTCAGCGTTTTTTTCCGCAGCGCTTTTTTACATTTTGCAATATATTTTGGTGTGGATTTAGCTGTGTCCATAGAGGTCTATGGACAAAAAAGCACTGCAGAAAAGACCGTAGAATGGACATGCTGCTTCTTTTAAAACCGCGCCACAGTTGCATTTCTGCACTGCGGCTGTGCGGAAAAAATCCGCCCTGTGAGAACAGCTTTTTTCCAAAACTCATTTGTGCTGCATTGCACTGCAAACGCAGCGGTTTTGCCGCCGTGCGGATATGCAACGGCAAACCGCGGCAAAACTGCAGCAAATCCGCCCTGTGTGAACCCAGCCTTAATCCAAAATTGGATTGGAAAGGGTTAAACCTTATTAATAATGTATACCCCTGTGACAACCATACATTATGTATGACTGGATCGGAACGCTGGCTTTGTGTCGCTTTGTCACTTGCTATTGATAAAGTTTCAATTGTCCTATTCTCTATATGCATGATTACGTCACGCCACTTCTCTGCTGGAACGCACACTTGTGGCCCACAATGAACGCCAGAATCATCTGATATGCGACGGGGAGTTACGTATTTAGATGACGCCGCCCTACTGCGGGACCAGATGGAGGACATGGGTTGGATGCTTTGGAAGTGGTAATCTGTGGAAAGGAAGCCCTGCTGGGATTTGATTGCTTTTTTGGATTTGGGTGCTCTCCAAGGAGACACCCCTGTGAAGTAAGTTCTTCACTTCAGTATAATAGCTTTACCACCTGGAGCGCTGGGATTTTTGTATAATTGACCCATTATCTTCACTTGTTTTTTTTCCAACAATATGTCTATATGTTCAGATTCTCATTGATGCTCTCCGTGTGTTGGATGTCCTTGGGACCAGCGTATGTAAACCCACATCACTGCATACCACGCTTGTGGGGGGACCTGTGCACTCCAGGGTGAATTAATTTACATTTTTTTCTCACCTTTACCCTGAACGACAATGCCATTTCTTATCCTGCCTCATAGAATTCGCCCCAATAAAAGAGAAGTTGGATAATACATCTTTTTTGGAGAGTTGCACCTATCCACCAGTTTTTTCTTTCTATAACTTCTCATATAACTGTTGTGCCCACCAGAGGTAGGCTATCCTGGTTGGCACACCTCAACAACTCTTTTTTTTTAGTGTCCAGACACCATTTGGGATCAGAACCTCCAATACCATCGGGGTTGCTCCACCTCTCTCCTTTCCTACCACTGCCATAATTAGGGCTGAAATAATAGATACCTTGTAATACACTGTTAGAATAAGCTTTTCAAAAGCTGATTTTGCCCATCTGTGGATACAAAGAAGAGTTGTACTTTTTTTCTTTCGTCTTATTTATAGTGAAGTCTCTCAAATCTAGGCACGACTTGACTAGACAAGCAATCACCTTCGGAGATTTTTCCTCCGAGAGCCTAGAATACAGCACTTTACATACTGTATTCTTTTTTATTTAGCCAGTATATTTGCTTCCACTGCAGACTCCTTAAGTGACTAAGATTGCTCTGGGATCTTTTTAAGTGTACCATTAACTTTATTTTTATTTGTCGTTACTGTTCCATCGCTGTCTTATTAGAATTCTTTATATGCTTGATAAGCACATTTAATTAAGAATAGATCTCTGT
Source organism: Eleutherodactylus coqui (assembly GCF_035609145.1). Classification (NCBI taxonomy): domain Eukaryota; kingdom Metazoa; phylum Chordata; class Amphibia; order Anura; family Eleutherodactylidae; genus Eleutherodactylus; species Eleutherodactylus coqui. Next base: position 92,177,384 of record NC_089845.1, on the reverse strand, counting down.
ACGAAGTTACGTTTATGAGAAAATACAATTCAAACTTTGCACTTTTAATTTGAGAATTAAATAGCTTTACATTTCTATTGGGCATTTGGGCAACTTGTTTATTTCCGTCTTACGAGTTACAGGTATTTTCACACTGCCAACTGCCTTCATTCTACAAAATGCTTCCTCAAGTCACTTTTTTGAATGATTGAACCAATCAGAAGATAGAAACATACATTCATTTCATTGATTAAAAAACAGTAAATGTGAAACGGTAGCGGTTTCCCAATGTCTATACAAATAAAAATAAATGAAGTGCAGACGGCTCTCAGTCCTCTATGATACTCTCTTACATCAAGTAGAATAACTATAATAATAGTAACAGTTTTAGCCCATAGTATATCTGTTTGCATCAATCTGCATCTTATATAGTAATGGGGGGCCAGGGGCCGCAAAAGAGAAGATGCCCTGTTGTACCTGCTGATACTGCTCACCCTACAGGTACATCACTGGTATCACAATACATTACCATATATGCCACCCACATTTAAAAGTCTGCACAACCATTCAGGTTGTATCCACAGAGCATCCGCAGCAGCCTTAGGTTAGATGGTACCCTGTATGAAATTTTTAATTTTTTTTGTACCCTCCCACCCGAACAAAAAAATATATATATATTGCGCTGATGAACGGTCTGCCTGTATTCTGCTTGTGTAGAAAGTAGCAAGATCACAGCATACCCACAACAGAACAGCTCAGTGAATAAATACTGTACCAGAACCAGGCTCATCACAGAAATACAAGAACAGAACTAAACTCATAACTTCAATATAGCACCAGGCTAAGTACATAAATATATCCCCAGAACCAAGCTCATAACATAAATACAACACCAGAACCACCCTCAGTACATAAATATAGGCTAGAACCAAGCTAATAACATAAATACAGAACCAAACTCGTAACATAAATACAGCACCAGAACCAAGATCAGTGCATAAATACAGCACCCAAATGAACCTCAGAACATAATTAGAGCCCCGGAATCAAACTTAGTACATGGATACAATACCAGAACCAAGCACACATAGCTAAGGCTGGCCATGTAGAATCCTATTTTTAGGAGTTAGGTGGATGAGTTTCTTTCCACTGGCCCTCAGGTTTGGCACTCCAGAGTAACATTTAGTGGATTCATTTGTTAAAATGACATCAGAATTGATAGGCATAGTACTTATGTCTGAACTGTCAGCATCACTGTTGTTTAAATAAGCACCCACTGAAGTTGGTATTTGATTAAACAGGCCATGCTATAAAACATTAGCGTAAGTCAGTGAAGCAGGGCGTTAGGCTTGACGGCCCCTATACTCATCACACTAATGTTGGACAAACCTGCCAATTATGGTGAGACCAGCCAATCATCTAATGTATATGGGGGTGGCACAGTTCTTTCCAGAGAGATCATGTCAGGAAAAGAAGGATTGTGCATGTTAAATTTCAAAGCCTGGTCCTTTTGTTCTAGTAGAAGATACAGATGTAGCAGCACTGAACAGGACATTTGACACGCTACATCTGTACGTTTCAACTGCTGCCATTCATAGTGAATGCAGCGGAGCTACAGAATGCAGTGTAGGCTCAGAGGAACAACCTGAAGCTCCTGGGCTCCACTGCCAAATCTGTGCAGGAGCTCCCCAACAAATAGATGGAGGACTGATGTACTCTGTTGTGGCAGAGGTATCACTGGGCCCATCAGATACCAGGGTTCGGGTGCAATAGCCATGCCCTTATTACAGCCCTGATTGACAATGTCCCAAACTTATTCAGATCCTGCCTAACAAGATCTACACTTGTTACACCAATTTTATTAGGGAGTCTAAAGGATTCCCAAAGAAATAATTACTACAGTAACTCCAGTTTTCATTAGATTGAGGTAGTGCAGTAGAACTGAACCAGGACAGATAAAAAGTTCTTCCCATGCTTTCTAACACATCTATTCACATTGATGGACAAATGCAGATAGCCAATGTCACCAAAAATGATTGCTTGCAACTTTAGTTTGACATTGCTTTTGATGTCAATAGACAGATGTCTTTCCTGGTGCCTTAAATGATCCTGCTGGCTTCTACATTTGATTTACTGGCTAATAAATTCTGAATAATTCTGTCCACCCTGACTCGTTGCTGCCTCATTCATAAAACAATCAGCAAGTTATTGTTACTCCACTGAAAATATGAGAAAATGTGGGGTGACATGAAGATCAATCACAGTGTACTTCCTCCATCTGCCGCTGTATGAGAAGTATATTCCTGACAATTGCAATAAAGTTTAAAGATTGGCCCATGTTTTTATGTGTAAATATTCAGCATATTTTATTATTTCCTCTTGTTAAAAAGCCATTGTCCATAACTGTAAATTACATTGATTTGTCTCTGAATAGCCAATGCTGCAATTTTACAGGAGGTGAAGTCGAGCTGACGTCAGGATGTTATCCTCGGGCCAACGTGACTATGTCTCATATGCATGCACCCAGTCATTCGGCACTGAGCGTTGACAAGTAGCTTCTTCCTGTCACTGCAGAAGGCCCCTCAGGTGTGGTCTATTGGAAATTTCTCAATGGGCTCAGTGTATAATGTCCCCTTCTTCTCATCCCTGTTACAACATCTCCTGTGGTGTATGGACTGATTGGCCAACAGGCAGGTGTTTCCCTGAGCCAACTAATCAGCCATAATTGAAGTGTATTTATTCCAGGCCCGTCTCTACATGGGCACCGGTTATTGTCCTGCCTGAGGTGTTTGATGAGGCAGTGGACAGCTGTCAGCTAAATACCTGTTGTTTATTCTATGTGGGGCTTATTCACTTCTAGCAAATACTGTATCACACACATTGCTGATTCCATCCGCATTACATATCTTCGCTATCTCCCATATAGGAACAGACTGGTCCCCTGACATGGCTTTACCACTATCAGGGCGATCACCCTGCTTCTAGGCATGGTTTGCCGCACTAAAGTTGGTTAGGGATTATGTTCCATTATTGCTACCATTATTTGCCCTATTTTTTGTTTTGGTGATATAATATATGTCTATATTAGTCCATTGCAGACATTGATTATGTCTTGGACTGACGTTTTGGTGACATTTATGAAGGGCACTGTACTTGTTCCCTGCTTAGACGTAACACTTTGAGAGTCATACTTCATACCAATTCTGTCTCAAGCAAAGATCTATTAGATTTGGCTGTATGGACACCAATGTCTCTATGCAGTGAATCTATATACAATCTGTGACAGTTACAGGTCACTTTGTATCTTTCACAAAGGACTCTATGGGGAAACAAAACTTCTAGCTTGCAGAAGATCTGCTGAGACTTGCAGCTTTGTGAATTTGAATTAGGACAAGAAGACCTTCTGCTTGTTTGTGCCTTTCCATGACCTTTGCATTAATTCCCCTTTAGGGAACAATGGGTAGGCAGGAGAAGCAGTAACCTACGGCACATCTGTGTGCACTGCCCAGAGGTGAACATCACAATACTATTTTCAACTTGTAGCAGTGCTGATAATACAAAACAGACATAAAAAGACAGCTACATCCTTCAGATAGAGAGAACAGCATGCCATCACTTTATGGGCGCTCAGTAAAACAGCTGGACATAGAATCTAAGTGACCTCTATACTAGTGTTAGCTCTATGCCTAACACTCATTGCTATGGCCCTTTTACATGAGGTCAAGCAATGTTATCTGGGTCCTCTGACTAACACTTCTTGGGGACATTGCGACCGGTACATTTACAGGGGCACTCATTAAAGGGGTTTTTGTCATTAAAAAAAAATTCTATACTTACGTATTCCTCCTCGGACAGTATACCTACCGCATCTTCTCCTATCTCCTGCAGTCCCCCCGAGTTACTTCACCGCAAGCCATCTGGATCCTTTTCTTCCGGTGACGAAGCGTTCATTCACAGGCAGTCTTCTTCCTGCCGGGCAATGTACGCTACGTCACTTGTGACCTAGCATTCACAGCCTAGCAGGGAGTGCTGAGCTATTGCAGAGACTGCGCATGCACACTGCCTCGGCAATGGATCGGTATTCCCTCCTAGGCACTAGTGACGTAACCTACACTGACCTGCAGGAAGAAGAATGCAAGGAATGGACGCATCATAACAAGAAGAAGAAGATCCGGTGGGCTTGCTGTGAGGTGACTCAGGGGAACTGGAGAAGATCAGCATGGAGAACATGCGATAAGAAGACTGCCTGGGGAGGAATAGGCAAGTATTGATTTTATTTTTTTTTTATGACAAAAACCTATTTAATGATGGAGAAAGAATGGTTGGTACTGTTACGAAAGCTTTATAACTAGCACCATTATGGATTACTGTGACTGACTTTATGAGGTCCCTGTGGGCATATTTTAATTAGCCTAGTTTTGCCTTGGGTGTGAAAAAGTCTTATTATATTTGTTTGTTTTCACACACCCCTATAAAAGGCCAAGCATATGCTACTGCTTAATATGTGCACAGTTTATTGCATATGTAATACGCATTACTAATCTCCCCTAGACATTCAATTATGCCACTCACATGATGCATGCAAAATACACGCACAAAGAAAATCATGGCATGCTCTATCTTGGCGCGTATTATGCACACATACACGTCAAGATAGTGTATGGGGATTGGCGGCACACAGCAAGTACGCATTTCATTGCTCACGCACGAACACGTCCTCATGCACAGATGTATGCAGAGATTAATCCTCTATTTACGCACAATTTAAGAATTGCTATGACATTAAACAAAGTTCAGAAAACACAGGGAAGCCCCTTCGAGCTAGAACTATGTAATATGTTAACATTACACTTACTTATGTTGTACCATAATCAAATAATATGAATAATTATGTTTTGATATAGTTTTGAATGATTTGGAAAAAAAAATGTCCTTCAACACCACCTAGAAAATGCATTTATCATGTATAATAAATAGCTGGCTATTTCCTTTCACACAATGTCTTTCAGATTGTTTACATTGGTTGTTTCCAAATGGAAGATTATAAATTAAAAGCCAAGAATAACTAGCTTTTTGGACCCAGTTAACAAGTATGGATAATATGTATGCACCAGACGTCCTTTTAAGAGATGTTTGCCACATTTAAATCCTCTGTCCCATAACACAACCTTCTAACTTTCAGCCAAAAAGTAACACATGTTTTCTCTGGGGCTGTCATTTATTATGGCACTGAAACCAAGCAGTAGAGCCAATGGCAAAATGCGAGCAACAATCGGACTACGAGGAATTTAACTGGATAATGCATCCTGTAATATATCTACCTGAAGCTGTGTTTCCAGCTTTCAACTAGGCTGGGATTAAGCATCGTCCTAATTCAGTGGAAGGTAATTAACTGCAAGTATCAGAATGTCCTTCCCTTAATGATGGCTCCAGAAACATCTACTCTGATCTCCGTATCAATATATCCAGTATACTAATTAATCCTGTTAAAGTATGTAAACTAAAGTAAAAATATTTAACAGGGCATTGCAGCATTGGAAAAATCTACAACAGCCTGTGTTTCGAGTACTGTACGTTGACCGTATGCTGGTAATAGCATTGTTCATTCTGCTCCGGGTCATACGAGTGGCTAAAGCAGGAAAGGAGGCCTGCTCTTTAAATTGGTATTGCCATCTCAGACCACCATGGCCGAAATGAGAATACCAGCCAAGATGCTATCCCTAGCTCCCATAGAAATGAATGTTCCAGAAACAACGTAGGACAGCGAGCTATGCTATTTCCATAACTCACAGTTTCCATTACTCCCATTCACTTCTGTGGGAGTTACGGAAACAGCATAAAACAGCTGGCTCAGCTGTTTCTGTAACTCCTGTACTCATGTACATGTAATGTAGTTCTATGCTGTAAATAATGATAGAAGACCTTGTTGTACTTCACACATTTATCATTTATTTATAAAAATATATTTTGGGGTTTTCTTGTGTGTTCATTGGGGGGCATGAATTAACTTTTATTATGGTGCTTGGCATATTGTAAATCCAGTGCTGCTGCTCATTGGTCTACTGAAATATCAAATTCTTTACTACTAAAATGATTGTTTCCATTTATAGAACTGTAATTAATGAAACGCCCCTTAAAAAAAATATGAAATTCCCCAAAGATGTTATTTAAGGTGGCTCCAAAATGAAAGCCTCACTATAAATGACACATTTTAAGTGAATGTAGATAACACATATTGTTTCGAATAAATGACAGATTAGTTTATAATCAATTTATTTAGTAATGAGCAAAAGTCTAATCGTACTTACCATAATAACAGTAAGTGATATGGTCAGTCTGGAAACACCACTAAAATAAGCAGCTGAACCAATCACCGCAAACAAGCCAGGGTCAATCCATTCCACATACTCATCATTCTTGACTCCAAATAAGTACACCATAACTACTCCAACAGTCCTGCCCAACAATGCCCCGGTGTACCTGCAAAAGAGTATCTGTAATGTGAGATGCCCTGCGGATCAAGTATATGTATTGCAATTTCTAGATAACTATACTTTTGTATTACATCTATATTGTCTAGTATATAAATACATATTTTATACATATAAAGGGGGAAAATATACACTACCGTTCAAAAGTTTGGGGTCACATTGAAATGTCCTTATTTTTGAAGGAAAAGCACTGTACTTTTCAATGAAGATAACTTTAAACTAGTCCTAACTTTAAACAAATGCACTCTATACATTGCTAATGTGGTAAATGACTATTCTAGCTGCAAATGTCTGTTTTTTTGTGCAAAATCTACAAAGGTGAATAGAGGCCCATTTCCAGCAACTATCACTCCAGTGTTCTAATGGTACAATGTGTTTGCTCATTGGCTCAGAAGGCTAATTGATGATTAGAAAACCCTTGTGCAATCATGTTCACACATCTGAAAACAGTCTAGCTCGTTACAGAAGCTACAAAACTGACCTTCCTGTGAGCAGATTGAGTTTCTGGAGCATCACATTTGTGGGGTCAATTAAACGCTCAAAATGGCCAGAAAAAGAGAACTTTCATCTGAAACTCGACAGTCTATTCTTGTTCTTAGAAATGAAGGCTATTCCATGCGAGAAATTGCTAATAAATTGAAGATTTCCTACAACGGTGTGTACTACTCCCTTCAGAGGACAGCACAAACAGGCTCTAACCAGAGTAGAAAAAGAAGTGGGAGGCCGCGTTGCACAACTAAGCAAGAAGATAAGCACATTAGAGTCTCTAGTTTGAGAAACAGACGCCTCACAGGTACCCAACTGGCATCTTCATTAAATAGTACCCGCAAAACACCAGTGTCAACATCTACAGTGAAGAGGCGGCTGCGGGATTTTGGGCTTCAGGGCAGAGTGGCAAAGAAAAAGCCATATCTGAGACTGGCCAATAAAAGAAAAAGATTAAGATGGGCAAAAGAACACACACATTGGACAGAGGAAGACTGGAAAAAAGTGTTGTGGACGGATGAATCCAAGTTTGAGGTGTTTGGATCACAAAGAAGAACGTTTGTGAGACGCAGAACAAATGAAAAGATGCTGGAAGAATGCCTGACGCCATCTGTTAAGCATGGTGGAGGTAATGTGATGGTCTGGGGTTGCTTTGGTGCTGGTAAGGTGGGAGATTTGTACAGGGTAAAAGGGATTCTGAATAAGGAAGGCTATCACTCCATTTTGCAACGCCATGCCATACCCAGTGGACAGCGCTTGATTGGAACCAATTTCATCCTACAACAGGACAATGACCCTAAACACACCTCCAAATTGTGCAAGAACTATTTACAGCAGAAGCAGGCAGCTGGTATTCTATCAGTAATGGAGTGGCCAGCGCAGTCACCAGATCTGAACCCCATTGAGCTGTTGTGGGAGCAGCTTGACCGTATGGTACGCCAGAAGTGCCCATCCAACCAATCCAACTTGTGGGAGATGCTTCTAGAAGCGTGGGGTGCAATTTCACAAGCTTACCTCAACAAATTAACAGCTAGAATGTCACAGGTGTGCAATGCTGTAATTGCTGCAAAAGGAGGATTCTTTGACGAAAGCAAAGTTTGATGTAAAAACAATGTTATTTCAAATACAAATCAATATTTCTAACCTTGTCAATGTCTTGACTCTATTTTCTATTCATTTCACAACGCATGGTGGTGAATAAGTGTGACTTTTCATGGAAAACACAAAATTGTTTGGGTGACCCCAAACTTTTGAACGGTAGCGTATATACCGTGTGTAGATATATATATATATACATACATATACACACACTATTTGACATTTATTCACATATGACATATATGATATTCTCATTTCTGTATGTAGCAGTACTGCTAAGATTCCCATTCATCTTGTAGCATAGTATATTTCTTTTTACCTATATTCTTAGACTCATGACTTCATTTAGTATTGCTGGCATCTGACAGTTCTGTAAGTAATTATGTCTATTTAAATGAGCTGTAATAGAGTTTACAAATAATTTGTTGTTATAGAAAATATTAATGCGCTGTTTACTTATTTGCTGTAGCATTTAATTCAACAGAAAATTGCCTTAAGTTTGTTTAAAAATGATCCAAGCTCAAACATATAAGATATTTTCATTTGCAATTAGATGGGAAAAAAATCAAGTGCTCGTTGCTTTTGTGTTTGTTTGGCGTAATCTAATTAAAGGGAAACTGTCGACAGTGATTAGGACATTAAACTACTAACAGTGCTACATTAATGACATTGCACTGATTAGCACAATGGCCTTTTTAAAGCCCATTTAGACACAACGATTATTGCTCAAAAGACATCTTTTGAGTGATAATCGTTGCGCATAACTGCACTGACATCGTGCAGTTTTCGTTAAACCATCGCTTATCGCTGATCTTTCAGCGTGCTGAAAGACAACGATGAGTCTTATCAGGGATTCACACCGGGATACAGCTGATACTATTGTTTCAGCTGTATTCCGCTCCCTGATGACAGGCGAGGTATGAAGAACACAGCTATCCAGCTGCGTTCTCCATAGCCCGCACGGAGTGCTCGGGTGTATAACAGCCAGGCACTCCATGCAGAAAACACCTGGATGCAGAATACAAGCGAGGCCACCCCGCTTGTCTTCTGCATTCTCCGCTCCGAGCGCTCGGCTGTATAACAGCCGGGTGCTCTGAGCAAGGAACTGCTGGATGCAGAAGACAAGCGGGGCCACCCCACTTGTCTTCTGTATCTTCCAATCAGAGCGCTTGGCTGTATAACAGCCAGACGCTCCGAGCGGGGAACAGCTGGATGCAGAAGACAAGCGGGGACACCCCACTTGTCTTCTGTATCTTCCACTCCGAGCGCTCGGCTGTATAACAGCCGGGTGCTCTGAGCAAGGAACTGCTGGATGCAGAAGACAAGCGGGGCCACCCCACTTGTCTTCTGTATCTTCCAATCAGAGCGCTTGGCTGTATAACAGCCAGACGCTCCGAGCGGGGAACAGCTGGATGCAGAAGACAAGCGGGGACACCCCACTTGTCTTCTGTATCTTCCACTCAGAGCGCTTGGCTGTATAACAGCCGGGCGCTCGGAGCGGGGAACAGCTGGATGCAGAAGACAAGCGGGGACACCCCACTTGTCTTCTGTATCTTCCACTCAGAGCGCTTGGCTGTATAACAGCCGGGCGCTCGGAGCGGGGAACAGCTGGATGCAGAAGACAAGCGGGGACACCCCGCTTGTCTTCTGCATCCTCCTCTCAGAGCACTTGGCTGTATATCAGCGGGGTGCTAGGAGCAGGGAACAGCTGGATGCAGAAGGCAAGCAGGAACACTTGTCCTCTGCATCCTCCACTATGAGCGCTCGGCTATATGACAGCTGGGCGCTCCCAGTGGGGAACAGCTGGATGCAGAGAACAAGCGGCCCCCCGCTTGTTCTCTGCATCCTCCGGAGCGCAAGTTGATCGCTCAATGTTTGAGCGATCATCTTGCGATGTAAATGACACAACGATTATCGCTCAAAAGACATCTTTTGAGCGATAATTGCTGTGTCTAAATGGGCCTTTATCAATGTTGAGGAAGTCATACCTGCATAATCCATGTTTTACAAACTTCAGCAGCCGTGCGATCCATTTGGCCGGGCCGGACTAGCTCCTCTAATGGCTTTGAAATCTCATGCTGTGTTGTGGTGTCATCTCCCCACGCATGCGCAGATACAGTAACTTATTGCATTTGTGTGCAGATTCAAGCAGCTTATCTGTGCATGCACACAGGGGAGCCAATAGCATAGTGCAGCGCAAGATTTTCCCAGCGGTGCATGGATGATGCCAGCCACGTCATCCAGTCACATTGGGCTACAGATACGGACTGAGTTTTAAAAAAATGCAGCTTAAGAAGCCAGACCACTCAGCTGAATTTACATACAGTGCAGGTATGACTTCCTCAACATTGATAAGAACACCAGTGTTTTAATCAGTGGAACTTTACTAATGTAGTGCTGTTATTAATATCCTAAAAACTGGTGACAGGTTCCCTTTAATATCTATACATGATGCATGATGCATATGTGTATTGTCACTGCTTTACCTAGCTATTAATACTTACAAATATACATATAATGGTTGTTATACAGGGTGGACCATGGAAAAGTAGCCCCCCTGTGACAATACCACAACAGAAAGAACAAGCAAATGGATTATTTCTTCCAAAGCTTTATTGATCTGCCCGCATGTTACAGATGCTGGGAGTGGTACCTGTGGGCACATCACAACATGTTGGCTGATACTACCTGTAGCTCTTCAACAGTGATACTGTAGATCATTTTCAGAATGTTTTCTTTGAGTTCATCAGGGTATGCAGGTTATTGGCATATACTTTCTGTGTAAAATTTCCCCACAGGATAAAAATCGCTCTTGGATAAGTCTGGGAATTGTGGTGGCAATAAAGGTGCCTTTGTGGTTCCATTGAATCTAATCCTAAAGTGATTTATACCTGAAGGGTCTACATGGATTGAGAGGAGGAGAGTGGTACAAGCAGTCCCCCACATTCCATTCCATTCCTATTGTGACTCACTGTATTCTCTTAGCGCCTTGTAGTATAATATTCTTATTGAGCCACCAGATTGTCTTATATCATGTCTTGAAATTGGATAACTGGAGAAAGTGAGCGATCATCATTGTGTCATTTACAGCGCAAAATGATCGCTCAAGATGAGCGATCACCTTGCGCTGCCAGCGGAGAATGCAGAAGACAAGCGAGGTGTCCCCTCTTGTGTTCTGCATCTAGCTGTTTCCCCGCTCCGAGCTCCCGGCTGTTATACAGCCCTGCGCTCGGAGCGGAGGATGCAGAAGACAAGCGGGGTGTTCCCGCTTGTCTTCTGCATACAGCTGTTCGCCGCTCTGAACGCCTGGCTGTTGTACAGCCCGGCACTTGGAGCGGAGGATGCAGAAGACAAGCGGGGTGTCCCCGCTTGTCTTCTGCATACAGCTGTTCGCCTGGCTGTTGTACAGCCCGGCACCCGGAGCAGAGGATGCAGAAGACAAGTGAGGTGTCCCCACTTGTCTTCTGCATACAGCTGTTCTCCGCTCCGAGCACCTGGCTGTTAAACAGCTGAGCGCTCGGAGCGGAGGATGCAGAAGACAAGCCGGGTGTTCCCGCTTGTCTTTTGCATCCATATGTTTTCTGCAAGGAGGACAGAGCTGGACCGCTCTGTTCTTCATACTCAACCCGTTATCAGGGAGTGGGATACAGCTGAAACAATAGTATCAGCTGTATCCTGCTGTGAATCCCTGATAAGACTCATCGTTGTCTTTCAGCACGCTGAAAGACAACGATGAGCGACGGCTTAACAAAAACTGCTCGATGTGTGTGCAGTTACAAACAACGATTATCGCTCAAAAGACGGCTTTTGAGCGAATTTTGAGCAATAATCGTTGTGTCCAAATGGGCCTTTACATAGTCAGGTAAATGTTAAAACCTCTAGAGTGTAGTCAGAGATTACTTACGATGCTGCCGATTATTAAGGGAAATGTTATACATGCAGATGTTTATTAGAGTAAGTAAATGCTAATGTTTACTGAAAGGTGTTATAAATGTTAACATTTTTTAGGAGAAATGCTATTATGAGTAATGTTTATTGTGCAGATATTGCAGGTTTATTGGAAGAAATGCTGCAGTGATAGATAATTATTACATACTGCTGAAGATTATTGTGCATTACTAAGGTGCATGATGCTACTGATATGTAATAGTCTCTGTTGTGGTGTTTGTGGTCATTTTATGAGTGGTCTCATATACATGGTGGCCATCGTAAGGTGTCCATCACCTAGTCACTATGCTAGGTGGAGCATGTGTGTCAGATAAACAAATGGAAAGACACATCTTGCCCTACAAGGTGGTGCCTGATTTTGGTCTAGAAGGCAAAGTGGAGCACATAAGTTTGTTGTTTAGTTGGTGCGCAAGTGTGTTGTTGGTGCAAGGTTAGGTGGGTGAGAGTTGTAAGCCTGGAGTGGAGGAGATTACCTGATCGAAACTGGAGTACAGGTGGTCCCCGACTTGCGAACAGGTTCCGTTCCGGGAGCCCATTCGCAAGTCCGTTTTGTTTGCAAGTCGAACAAATGGTATGGAGCGGGTGGATCCCGCTCCATACAACGTCGGTTGCTGGCTGTTCTTACAGCGGGCACCCGGCGGCAGCAGTTCCGACGAGCCGCGCCGCTTGTCAGAATTGTTAACACTTTAAATACCGCTCTGACAGCGGTATTTAGAGTGTTAACAGTTCCGCCGAGCGGCGCGGCTCGTCGGAACTGCTGCCGCCGGGTGCCCGCTGCACCCGACGTTCAGGGGGCCCGTACAGCATCCCACGATGAGATCGCGGGACGCTGTGCGGTTGCTAGGCAGCCGGGGACCTCCTGAAAGGCCCCAGGGCTGTCTATGCAGAGTGCCCATCAAGTGCACGGCTTGATAGGCGCTCTGCATAGACAGCCCTAGGGCCTTTCAGAAGGCCCCCGGCTGCCTAGCAACCGCGATCTGACCAGACAGGCTTCTATCAGGCTTGATAGAAGCCTCTCCGCTCCCTGCACAGCATGATGTAATGCCATAGCATTACATCATACTGTGCAGGACAGATAGTTCGTATCTAGCGAAATTCGTAACTCGAATGTTCGCAAGTCGGGGACTATCTGTACCTAGTTAGTCTGTACCATTGAGCTGCGATAGCTCCTGTCATTTGTCTCGCTAAACTGCTGAGTCAGAAAGGAGCCCTACACCCTAGAGACTGTGAGTGTATACCATTGAGAGACACGTTGAGTGTTCACGGAGTTATGACAGGCCTACTGTTAGCTGTAAAGACTGAGTAGCCAAAGATATAGACTGTGAGTAGTCAAAAAACCTATGAATATTAAACCCCCATTGCAAAATGAGGCTTATTTGACAAATTTGCAAACCTTTGAGTGATTATCGTTGTGTCTAAATGGGCCTTAAGGTTAACTTTTCTAATCGCCTTTACAAGATTATCACTTTATAAATTAACAACATAAATAACATCATATGAATAATAGTTCACTTACAGCATGGGTATAACAAGCCCAGTTGCAGCTGCAGTACCAGCAGTCCAGCAGGAAATGCAAAAGTAGAATATAAGAGTAATAAATAGTGGAGGAAATCCAAACTTTTCATGAGTTCCACGCTGGAAAAGAAGCATGACTCCTGGTTTCCCATTTCTAGCCAGAAGAGCAGCAGCTATAAAACAAGAAGACAGCAAAAAAATTGGAGTGGTAATAATTCTTTAGAATAGTGATAAGAGACAGATATGACATGACTAATAAAATATGTATAGCATCAATAGATAAGGCTGATTTCACAATGTGTGCAGGACCACCTCCATGGTTCCCATCAAGGGGTTCCATTTCAATACATGAAAATTGTATTCAGACAGAAACCAGGATAGAACCATTAACTGTGATAAGTCAAGCATAGACCATAGGTGCAATCTTTGGGCTCTGATTGACCTGATTTCCATTTGTTTCCGTTTATTTTGGAGGACACAATAGCATCGTCAACTATGATATTCTGTCCTTCAAAATAAACAGAAAGGATTGGAAACTAGTTCAAAAGAGTCCAAAGTTTGCATATTTGCTTCATTATAACTAATGGTTCTGTGTGGGGTTCAGTGGGAATACCGTTTTTGGGTATTGAAACAGAACCCTGTGATGGAAACTATGAATGTGGTCCCAAACACATTGTGAAGCCAGCAGGACAAATGAAGGAAACATAAAATTCATTGCCCTATTTTATAATTTCACAGTAGAGCTAGACATTATCTAGTGCAATGTACCCCTTTATATTATATTACATGTATAGCATCAGCATATTCTGTAGGGCTGTACACAGTATATGGTCTCCCACCTGTGTCCCATTCAGTACAGTTTCAAGGCTTGTAATGTATACCTACTCTAAGCTTGGCTATGCATTACACCATGTATTACATAAAAGTTTTCAGAACGCATCTCTGGAATGTACCATTATGTCAGGGGTTAGAAAGAACTAGGCGTTTTGGATTTCAACATTGATTTTATCTTAGGTAAAAATAGCTAATGAAGTATGGATGCCAAAATAAGCATATTCTGCCTACTCAGTTCCAGGTTACTTGGTGTAGCAGGAAACTGAAGACTGAGGCAATGAATGTTAGCAATCATCAGAGAGCTCCGGCACAGTTAACTCCAATTTTAAGTGATGTATGGAGTTTGTAACCATAGACAGCCATTTTGGAGTTATGCAGTTACTTTGTGCTTTTAATTAAAGGAAATAGTCAGACTATAAAATAGGGTGCAATGTGCAGTTTTAAATAAAAATGTAAGCGTTTTAATAGTATAGACCAAGTCACATTATGGGACTCAGAGCTCCTCTGCTTTCTTTATGATGGGGTAGTAAGATCATTCCTCTAATGCTCCTGTAACCCTTTTATACTGATGGACAGAGATCTGGATTCCTGTAGTTACTCATTAATTCTGCTGTTTTTTCATGATGCCACGTGCTAAATTCATCTGAGAACCACTGATGGAAACAGTTTGAATACATACGCTATTAAAGGGAAGGGAAGTAAATTACCATCAATGCTAGAGAAACATTTCCACTCAACATACAGTTTCCATTTGCATTACCTTGATTAATAGTACGATTTGAATCTTGAGACCCGTCTAATCCCGGAACCATGGACCCAGCTGGACAGTTATATTCAGAGACATCCCACAATTCATGTGCGCTGTGTAAGTAGAAGACACAAGATATTGGACTTTTGATGCAGTAATAAACCTGTTCATTCTCACTACATTCAGTATATAAGGACATGAGATTGTAGTAGCAGAGCGGTAGCTTGAAGATGATCGAACCCAAAGAAAATCTGCAACAAGTCCTCTCATTTACCATGTGCCACTTACTGTATATAACACGTAGCAGAAAAGACACAGTACTGTTCTAGATGGGATGACCCTAATTCACATTTTGTGCAAACAGTCATGATAAAAACTAAGTACAGCCTCTTTGAACGCTATGGTTTTATGTATCAGTATATAATATTTAAAAAAATCTGGTCATTAGAAGGTTTAAAAATTTGGCAAAATTAGTGTTATTAAGTGTATGACAACACTTGACAATTGACGCTGTCATTATATATACTAGGCCAAAATGCATAAGTAGTACAGCTTTACTGCTTCCATAGGAATTAAGAGGGTAAGTAGCAGCCAGGTGCTGATAATCAAATACCCTTGAATAATTGATCATCGCAATTGTAACCACCTTTATAAAAAACAGAAATTTGGTCAGTTTGCTGGTCTGGAGCATTCAGACATGTGTTAACAAAATGCAAGAAGGAAATACATTAGCAATGATCTTAGAGAAGGAATTATTGCTGCCCATCAATCTGGGAAGGTGTATAAGGTAATTTTCAAACAAATTTGAGTCCATCATTCTACAGTGAGAAAGATTATTCACAAACAGAGGAGGAGCAGAAGTATTACAGATAAGTGCTAAGATACAAAGCAAACATAAGTGAGCGTGGCTGTATTGTATGTGTACTGTATTCTAAAGTGTGCTGTTTCTTAAGTGTGCAATTTGGGATTAGTGACTTTGGATTCAGGGACTTTGGAAGAGTCACTTGCATTTAATTACTGCTTATCTATTTGAATTTTTGCATATATTACTTTTATCTAATCTATTTTCAGCCTAACATACTATGTTACTATGTTCAGCCTAGCAAGTGGAAAACATTCAAGACTCTTAACAATCTTCCAAGGAGTGAATGTCCCAGCAAATTCACTCCAAGATCAGACCATGCAATATGCAGAGAAACTGCAAAAAAAAAAAACAATAGCTACATCTCAGACTCTTAAAACCCCAATATGTTAAATCTTCAAGTTCATGACAGTACAATTAGAAAAAGCATGGCTTGTTTGGAAGGATTGCCAGGAGAAAGCCTCTTTTTTCTAGAAAGAATATGCCAGCAAAGTTGCATCTGTACAAGCCACAAAACTTCTGAAACATGACCTTTAGACAGACAAGACCAAAGTAGAGTTACTTGGCCATAATGCCTAGCACTACATATGGTGAATACCAAGCATAGCATATCAGCACAAACACCACACACCAACTACCAAGCACGGTGGTCTAGGGGTGATGATATGGGCTTATTTTGTAACCACAGCACCTGGGCCCCTTGCAGTACTTCAGTTACCATGAATTCCTCTGTATACAAAAGTATTCTAGAGTCAAATGTGAGGCCATCTATCCAAAAGCTAAGGGTTGGCAGAAAGTGGGTCATGTAACAGGACAATGATCCTAAGCACACCAGCAAATGTACATCAGAAATTGCTTTAAAAGAAAATAATTAAGGTGTTGCAATTTCCCAGTTAAAGTCCAGACCTCAACCCAGAGGCGTAACTTGAAGCTTCTGGGCCCCGGTGCAAAATCTGTAACAGGGCCCCCAACTATAATGCTTTTTTCATAGTACTGGGCTCCCCATATGGAAAAGAGAGGTCTTATGGGCCCCCTAAGGCTCCTGGGCCCGGGTGCAACCGCATCCCCTGCACCCCCTATAGTTACGCCCCTGCCTCAACCCTATTGAAATGCTGTGGCAGAACCTTAAGAGAGTTGTGCATACAAGAAAGCCCACAAATCTCAATGAGCTGAAGCAACATTGTAAAGAAGAGTAGGACAAAATTCTACCAGAACGACGTGAAAGACTGATAAAGTCATACAGAAAATGATTAAATAATTGGTGTTAAAGATGGTTGTGTTCAAACAAAGGCTGGACAGATAACTTTCTTGGATGATTTAGCGAATCCTGCATTGAGCATGGGGTTGGACCCGATGACCCTGGAGGTCCCTTCCAACTCTACCATTCTATGATTCTATGATCTTTTTGTCAGGACTGGTTAGGAACCAGGGGGCACGGAAGTCCCTACACCAGCCCTCTCCCCTGTCCCTGCCTACTTGCCCCCCGTGGGCTAAACCCCAGGGCGACAACTGGGCGGTGGTCCCTACTCTGCACTAAGGAGACCAGAGGACCATCGCCGGAGCACCAGCTACCACTTGCTCCTGATGCTGGAGGCGGGCTGACAAATCCTGTACCACCTCGGTCAAATTTTGCACCTGGTTAACCAATGCAGACACAGTCTCCGTAGCCGGGAATACTTAGGGCCAGAGAATACAAACTCGAAAATTATATGGCCAGTGTTTCTGTCAGGACTGGTTAGGAACCAGGGGGCACGGAAGTCCCTACACTAGCCCTCTACCCTGTCCCTGCCTACTTGCCCCCGTGGGCTAAACCACAGGGCGACAACTGGGCAGTGGTCCCTACTCTGCACTAAGGAGGCCCCGTGAAAGAAGGGACAGAGAAGACCAACTAACAACAAACAAGCAGGGTTAAACCGAATATGAACATCAAACCGAGGGAGAGACAAGCTCAGAGTCAAGGAGTAGCTGAGTCAGACAACTGGAGACAGAACTGATGTAGCGAGTGTTAGCTGGACAGGACCAAATCAAATACTGGCACTGGGCTCCAGTGTCAGCCGAGCTAAAAGCAGGAGTCCCCGCCTATGTTGGGGCGGAGCGTGATGATGTGCCGGGCGGTGATGCTATAAATCCGGCCTCCCTCCAACCACGCCTCCTAACAGGGCAACCCCGCACCGCTGACCAGCCCGAGCGCCCACCAGCACGGGGGAACCCCGAGCAGCGACGCCCACACTACTGCCGATGGCAACAGGAAGGCCAGCACGCCCACGTTGAGAACCAACGCCCCCAGCGGTGAGCCTCCTCCTAACACTTTTCGTCTCCAGACAATCATTCTTCCAGATCTCCCAAACAGTGTGAAGGGGGCTTCATTAGATAAAATGACTTTACTCCAGTCTTCTGCAGTCCCTGTACTTTCTGCAGAATGTCAGTCTGTCCTTGATGTTTTTCTTGGAGAGAATTGGCTTCTTTGCTGCCTTCTTGACACCAAACTGGCCTCCAAAAGCCTTCTCCTCACTGTGCATACAAATGCGCTGCCACCTGATTGCTGCCATTCCTGAATAAGCTCTGCACTGGTGGTGAACCAGTTTCATAGCTGGATCCTCTTTAAGGCCTCTTTCCCACAAGCGTATATCGGCCCACCGTTTTCATGGTCGGCCGATATACTCTGTGATCTGATGCATTAGATTCCAATGCATCAGATCACATGTCCATATTTCCGTGATGTAAAAGTGCCCGCTCGGCCAATATAGCACTAGGCGTTTTTACGTTGGGCCCAAAAGATAGTCCTGGAACTATTTTTTGGGCCGGAATACATTGCCGCTCCGTGGGAGCTATGGGAGCCAATAACAGCGGCTAGAGAGGGGAGGTGGCAGAGAGTTAAGCAGTGTGACTGTTAAACTCCCTCCCTCTTCTCTCCTCCCCTCCAGCTAATTGCAATGGGAGAGGGCGGGATGGGGGAGCTAAGCTCCGGACCCTTGTCCCCAGTGAGTAATGGGAGGAGGCAACCAGTCCACTCTTATAATTCAATCAGCATGACAGAGTGATATCAGCTGCCTTATCCTCGTTAACACTTTGTACTTAGCTAACGAGAAGACCACTGAAATGATGTTAAAAGATCATTTTGTGGCAGGACTGAAACTCTTTTTTTTTGTGACTAAGTTAATTTTTATGGCCAGTTTATTGCAATTCATCTGATCACTCTTCATAACAATCGTGAGTTCATGCAAATTACTGCTATAAAAACTGAAGCAGCGCACTTTGTGAAAACCAAAATTTGTGTCAGTCTGAAGTCTTTTGGCCATAACTCTATTCATCTGAATTGCTGCCATGTAATACTACTTTTTCACTAATAAGGTTTTTCTATGACTTAGGCTTTATTTCCACAAGCGCATATACGGCGCGTTTTCACGCCCAGGCGCATATACGGTACCCATGTGAAGCATTGATTTCCAATGCAGCCGTTCACACGGGCGAATATACAGCATGTTAATACGCCGGCGGCGCGGAAAAAAGAACATATACACCGCCGGCGCATATAGGCTAAGCCAAAACATAGTTCTGGAACTACGTTTCGGACAATATACGCCAGCGGGTCCCATAGACTCCTATGGGAACAGGGAAAGAGAAGGGAGGGGGAGGCATTTTTACAGCGTCCAACACTGCGAAAAGCTTACAGGTGCCTCTATATAGGCATTGGAAGGCATCCCGAGGATTTTGGCAGAGCAAGGGTTTTCCGGGGTGCGGCGTATTTTTTTCGCTAAAAACAGCGCTCGCGGTCATGTGAATGGACGAGAAAACACTGTCCGTGATCGCGGAAAAACGCCTATTCAGGCGCTTATACGAAGCAGGCATGAAAGCCTAAAAACTCCATCGCCGTATATGCCCTCGTGGAAAAGAGCCCTTAGGAGCGATTAATTACAAGATTTCATAAATAATATTTAATCACAAATCTTATACTAAAAATTTAAAAAAAACAGAATTCTGTAAACGTTTTCCTTTTTACATCCTGAATGTTTAGCAAATCTTAATGAGCACCATTATATCCATCAACCCAAACCAATCTATGTTACACTTCACAGCAAACATCGGAGATCTTAACATTTGATGTCAATTACTGTATAAAGCTGTTGAATAATGCTGCCTAGTGGCTACCTTTAGTATTACATACATGATGAACTGGCCTGAAAGTTATAAGATGACAGCAGTCAATTAAATGTCAAATATTATTGCCAATTTTGGTTTTACAGCAAGAGATTCAAATACATTGAGTGTAAAAGGCGGTCATTACAAGGACATTACTCATCTGCTTCTACATGCCTTTCAAGTAATCTAATAAAAGCTAACAAAAATATACTTTATTACATATTCTGGTCATGAGAGACAAAATGTTCACTGTATAATATCGCCCTATTTTCCAATGTTGAGTGCAGAAAACTTGGGATTAGGATCCACCAATACTTTACTCAAACCGTGGCCCAAACATCTACACATGCTTCACAGTGCAAGAAGCTAAACCATCATTTGGAAGTTATTAGTGGAAGGCTTCTCCATGGCATTTATTTAGTCATATTCATTGTTAATGGTGTACTGGCCCAGCACATCATCCTGGTTCCCTCCATAAATGTCGTACATGTTTGTCTTATGTGGATGCATTGTGTAGAATCTGTCTTGTCAATTTTCAGTGTGTTGCACAGCTGTGGCGCCTGAGAGGTTAACTTTAATAAAATCAAAATCTGCATGTAAATGTATCCAGTTTGTCATGTCATGTGGTATGAGAGAGGGTATAAATAAGAGTGAATGAGAGCGGGAAAGGAGTTCCATTTTATCTGCAGAGAGAGTCTAAAGCACAGAGCCACATGGAAGCACCTTCAGCTTCCTTGTGGTGAAAATGAAAGAGGAGGAGAGATATCTCATGTTATCTGAATTCTGGATGTAAGTAGAGTGAGCCCCAATTGGTGAGAGAGCAATTGTAAGTAATTCTCCAGACAAGGCCAGTGCAGAGGTACAACCTCTCTGTCTAATTTTCCTATGCGGCCATCCAGAGCTAGGATCCCTACGTAGAGGTACACCCTTTAACTGTCACACCCACACGTCTCTGGGTTGGGGTGGAGGTACTGCAGTAGAATAATCTTTATTACGTTTGAGAGCCATTTGCCTGCACTGTAAAGTCTTAAAGTGGACTGCCTTGTGTACTCTGTTCAAGTTTTCAAGTAAAAGTTTATACTGGGCCCTAACAGTTCCTAGGGACCAGTGGTACTCAAAGACTGTCTCTGCCTGCATTTATTCTTCACCGAAGGTCATTCCGGTATGTAAGAACGGTGGTGTCACCCGTAACAACTACAACCCCCATTTTCCTGTGTTTATTGGCATTCCCTATCCTAGGGGTGTCTACGGTGACCTGCAGTACTATTCTGACTGTGTGTATCCCTCCAGAAAAGGAGTTTGGTAAGTACCGCCGTGACAAGCCATCACTTTACCCTCCCAGCTCCCCATGTATGTCACGCGTCCGGGGTCTCCCTATGGGACGCTGCAATGGCATCTCTCTTAAACAAGTTTGAACAAAATTCACAATATTTATAGACAAATAAAGGTATATACTTACTCATGAGATGAGTTTTTGGGATGGGGCAAGGTTGAGTCTAAGGTACATGGGAAGAAATACGGCAGATAGATTGTTACAGTTGCGGTTACTACCTGGAATAATAGATACAAGGTTAATGTAAATTGTATTGTATTCTGCACATTACAATGATACGACTATGAGCAGCTGTAGATTTGCACTATAAATTGCACCAATTTTGAGTGCTGTAGTAAATCTGTATGCTACAGAATGCCCCACCCCTTGCCTATAAACCAAGCCTGCTCTCCGCAAGTCCCCTTTTCTAGCCACTTTTCAAAAGTGTTGAAAGGCGTAAAGGACCACTCCAGTGGTATATAAATATTTGTTTGATATTATTATGTAGTTATTCCCCCAGTAATATATAAGTGAGCTAGTGTTACCTTTGTTAGTTATTCCTTTTTTTGTGAAACTCCTGGCCTCTTTCTTCTCAAGTGGTCATGTGATCTTAATTCTGACTAGGTCAGATTTACTTGGGTTTATGTATCCTCAAATTAGTCAGTTTTTCAGTTCGTATAATCCCTGTGATGGACCCTACCAGACAAACTCTCTTGAGGGGGGCACAGAAACTCCTATCACAGTTACTGCTGATGATTAGAGGCTTTTTTCATACAGTTATAGTGAAGGAGATGATAGCTCAGCCTCCTGACTATATACTTATGGTCTATAGCCTGTTTAGAAGAATATAGAAGGTGATGATAATGAAACTATCCTCCCTGCAACGCAGAGATGGTACAGCCTCTAGCTGATCATGTAGTGCTGTGCTGATACATCATGGGATTGATATCACAGAATAGTGAGAGAGAAAGCAGCATCAAGATAGTAACTGATATGCATCAGACAGAAGGCTGCTTGGCATGGAAGAGACTGCAATATACAGATAACAATAGTAGGATTGTTCGTTGCCTTAGATTGGTTGTACAGCTCCTGTTCACATGAAGAGATATACAGCCAATCAGTAAGTACATTAGCAGGCCCTGACTGTAAGAAGAATGTACATGTTTGAGAATCAGGCTGTGTGTTAAAGGGCCTCTAGTTTAGTAGCCATTTTTTTGGCTTTTATTTTCCTTTTTTCATCTTAGTGTTCCAAGAGCTATAATTCTTTTATTTTTCCGTCGACATTTCCATATGAGGGCCTGTTTTTTGCTGATCACAGGGTGGCTCACTGCCGGCATCCCCAGTGGTCATTTGTAATCTGCTGTAGAGATGGTAGCAACAGATTAAAGGGGTTTTTCATGCACAAGTTCTATTGATGACTTTTCCCATACTTTATTTTAGTGTAAATATACCAATTTAAAAAAAAATTAAATGTTTAAAAAAAAATCTTTTTTTAGCTTTTTACCCCCAATAAAACTAAAAGACGGAAAGAAAAAGTCAGTAAAAAAGATATTTTAAAAAAAACCCTATATGTTATGGGGAAAAAAAAACAGCAAAAATAATTTTGGCAGCTGAAGGCAAAAAATAGGGCAGTTTAACCACCACATGGATAAAATCCTTTAAAACAGCTTGGTCCTTAAGGGGTTAATGCATGACCAGGTCATCTTTCTCCAGAGAGAGATGCTCTTTATAGTGTAGTAGAAGGACTACCCTGTTGGGATGTATTAAGGCCAATGTAAAACTTGATGTTATGATGCCCTCTAGTGGCCAGCTTGTGTAACTGCATCAAGATAATGCGTCATACAGTATATACACTAATTGGTCTGTTACAGATCATGTAATTAAGGTCATGCAACTTCCTCAGAACATGTGTGTGCAGCAGGGTAAAAAAGTAGGCAGAGGAGAAGAGACGTGTGTAGCAACCTGAGGACATGGTAAGCGGTTTGCAAGGGGGATTGAGTACGAGCTCTCAAAGCTCTCTACTGTTTTGAAGCCACTGTACTGCAGAACATTTGTCAGAGATTGTGGAGTACAGTGAGCATAGCTGTCAACGTACAAGATAATAGTGGTGCTTGCATGGCCAGGAACAACTGCTAAATGAGGATCGGCCACATTGTAAGCAGAGTCTGAGCCCTGTATGAGGATCAGCAACTGACTACCAGCACTAGAGGTCGGTTAAGCATGGTCACCAACTGCAAGTAGAGACCAGTCTCCCAACGACATTAACCCCTTAAGGACATGGCCTATTTTGGGCTTAAAGACGCAAGTATTTTTGGCGGATTTTCATCTCCCTTTTTCAGAAGCTATAACTTTTTTATTTTTCCGTCGACGCGGCCGTATAAGGGCTTGCTTTTTGCGTGGCGAACTGTAGTTTTTATCGGCACCCCTTTTAGGTACATAGACTATATTGTAAAACTTTTTTTATTTTATGATCGCAGGGAGAGAAAACGCATCAATTCTGCCATAGATTTTTGGCTTTTTTTTTTTGTTACAGCGTTAATCATGCAGCATAAATGACACAATCCTTTTTTTCTGCGGGCCAGTACAATTACAACGATACCAAAATTCTTACATTTTTTAAAAGTTTTTCCACTTTTCTGCAATAAAAACCCTTTTTTTTGGAAATCTTTATTTTTTCTAAATCGCTGCATTAAAAGTCCTGTCACTTTTTTATTTTTCTATGTACGGAGCTCTGTAAGGGCTTATTTTTTGTAAGACGAGCTGTAGTTTTCACTGGTACTATTTTGGGGTACATATGGTGTTTTTGATCACTTTTATTGCGTTTTTGGCTAGGCAAAACGCTAAAAATTAGCATTTTGCCTCAGTTTTTTAGCGTTTTTTAAATATTTTTTTCCGTGCAGAGTGAAAAGCATGTGCAACGTATTGTACGCATCATTACGGACGCGACAATACCAAATATGTGGGATTTTAAATTTTTTTTTACCTTTTTTATGCTAATATGACAAAAAGCACAAAAAATGGTTTTTTAACATTTTTTTTACATTTTTCTTATTTGTACATTTTTATTATTTTTTTTACACTGTTTGTGTCCCCCTGGAGGACTTAAAGCACAGCACTGATTATTGCTGTGATAAGTCCTGCGATGCCTTATCGCTTATATAGCGATCATAGGCTCTGGCAACACAGGACACCGGTATCTGGCATCATGTTGCCATGGTAACCAGCCAGGCTCTCTGCAATTATATCGCGAGAGCCCGGCAACTTCACAGAGGGAGCGTGCTCCCTCTGTGAACCTTTTCCATGCCGCGATCTACATAGATCGCGGCAGGGTGGGGGTTAACAGCGGGGGGGGGCGAATCTCCGATGCACCCCCGCAGTTGCAGTGGGAGTCCAGCTATCACTGACAGCCGGCTCCCGCTGCGGGATAGCGCGAGATCTGCTATGATCTCGTGCTATCCCTATGACGTAAGGGTACGTCATTTTGCGGAAAGTATCCCACTCCCATGACGTACCCTTGCGTCATGGGGAGAGAAGGGGTTAAAGAGTGCACACTAGAGACTAGCAACACTTAAACAGTAGCATTAACCATCTTCATTGCTACCATTCTGCTACAATAACTCGACCATAAACTTGCAGCACAAGATGCCACATGAGCATGCACTTCAGTGAAAGGCAGAGAAAATCCAGGAGAAATAGCACTTACAGCAACAACGACTGGAATTGAGGAATAGCTGAATTGAGATGTAGCATAATAAGTAACTTCGGTTATTGTTCAGAGGGTTGTTAGACTGTTTAGACATTTAGGCTGAGGGTAAATTGTTAGAATTGTTTTGGGGTATTGTGAAACTAAATTCTAGCAAAAGGTAATGTACCCTAGGATATAAACATGGAATTCTGATAAGTCTGGTTTTGCTAAACCTATTGCTCTTTTGTGGTTAATTTCAAAACAATATGTCCTGCAACGGTTTGTGCCAAGGGTTACCATTAGAGATGAGCGAACGTGCTCGGCCACGCCCCTTTTTCGCCCGAATACCGCGATTTCCGAGTACTTCCGTACTCGGGCGAAAAAATTCGGGGGGCGCCGTGGCGGCACGGGGGGTAGCAGTGGGGAGTGGGGGGGAGAGGGAGAGAGAGAGGGCTCCCCCCTGTTCCCCGCTGCTACCCCCCGCACCGCCACGCCTCTCCCCGCCCCCCGGCGCCCCCCGAATCTTTTCACCCGAGTACTGAAGTACTCGAAAATGGCGGTACTCGGGTGCGTAAGTACTCGAAACGAGTACGTTCGCTCATCTCTAGTTACCATCAATTAACACATAACTACCTAATAACATACCGTATTTTAAAATAGGTTTTCTAAGTCAGACAACCTCTGAAACTTTTCCTTAGTTTTCACTTTGATAAAGAACACAAGCTCTTTTGAAGTGTTGTACTTCTACTTACCAACAGTAACAAAGTCTCAGAGAGCTTGCTCAGCTGTCTTACAAGTTTGTGAGAAATTGAATTAAATATCTTCAGACGTAACATATTGATCTTCACGTTCAGAAACACAAACAGGGCACCCAGTAAACCACCAATAATCCCAATGATAATGCTGGGGATAAAGGCCAAAACACTCATATCCAATAGGTCTTTCACCTTCAAAGAAACAAAAGGAAAGGCTGTTAATCTAGGAAGCATACACCTATGTAATGTTACTCCCCACAGTGCTCTAGGTCTGCAACCTTCTTAACTTTAGATATGCTTTGTAGGCAATTGTTTCACACGACAGATGCTACCTTTTTTTGTTTCAACACTAAGTTATAACCGCAATCTGCTGCCTGCACAGAAAAGTATCAGTGTTTCTTATGACAGCAATATACTAAGCTTTTTTCAGCTTGAGGCCTTAGTTACACGGGCGTTTTTTCGTGCGATTTGCGGATCGCATGACGGATGCGCATCCGCAAATCGCATTACCGGGGCCAAAAAAAAAAATCGCCCGAAAAATCTGCTCCTAGCCGCGTTTCATTAGAAACGGGCCGGAGCTGTCCAGCGCATTGAATTCAATGGAGCCGGCAATACAGCCGGCTCCATTGAAAGCAATGCGCTGCGGGCGAGCGCGGGATGAATTGTCGGGAAGGGCTTAAATATATAAGCTTTTCCCTGCAATTCATCCAGAAAAGTGTAAAAATAAAAAAATTATATATACTCACCTTGTCCCGGCAGATGGAGTTCAGCGCGGCTGGCCTGCAGTGGGTGTGAAGGGGGTGTGAGTCAGACTTGCCCTTGATTGACTCAGTGCTGAGCCAATCAGCCAATCAGAGGCAAGTCTGACTCACACCCCCTTCATACCCACTGCAGGCTGCAGGCCGGCCGTGCTGAACTCCATCTGCCGGGACAAGGTGAGTATATATATATTTTTTTTTTTTACACTTTTCTGGATGAATTGCAGGGAAGGGCTTATATATTTAAGCCCTTCCCGACAATTCATCCTGCACTCGCCGGCAGCCCATTGCTTTCAATGGAGCCGGCTGTATTGCCGTCTCCATTGAATTCAATGGGCAAACATCGTTCTTCTCTGTCACAGCTGTTACAGCTGTGTCAGAGAAGAATGATTTGTCTTCTATATGTTCTCAATGGGGTTGGCGCTGCTGCCGCCGGCCCCATTGAGTGCGTATAGAGAAGAGAACAGGAATCGCAGATCGCAGATAGGTGCGATCTGCGATTTCTGTTCTATAATTTATCGGACGAGCGCATAAAAAGCGCTCATGTGTCCGATACCATTGCAAAGCAATGGTTTTAAAAAATCGCCGGACGCATGCGCAAATCTCGCGAAAAAACGCCCGTCTGACTAAGGCCTTAGGGCTCTTTTCCACGAGTGTTTTTACTTGGGCCTGCTGGTGCCGTAAAAGCATGCAAACAGGTGCACAAATCTAACGTTTGTATGCCCGTTCAGATGGCACAGGCCTGGCGCATATGCGCCGAGGCCGAAATGCTGTTGCCTCCCCTTCCCTCCCCCTCGCTGACTCACCTCCTCTCTCCTTCCCTCAAGCTGTTTGCAATGAGAGTGGGCAGGGCGGGGGTGACGCTAAGCTCCGCCCCTTCCATTGCAAACAGCCAGAGGGGAGGAGAGAAGGGGGGAGGAAGTTTTGCAGTCACGCTGCTAAACTCCCTCCCACCTCCCTTCTCCGGAAACTGTCATTGGCTCCCATAGGAGCCCATGCAGCGGCCAACGTATTCCGGGCACAAAGATAGTTCCAGGACTATCTTTGCTGCCCGGCATAATGTCCTACTTGAGCCCGTAAATACAGCCCAGAACAGGACATGCTGCAATTTTTTTCACATGGGCTATCAGTCTATGTGAAAAAACGCTCATGTGAATAGCCTAATCGACTATAATGAGTTCATCTGTAGGGCTATAATTATAACAAGGCACTTAAAGTCACGTACTTAGGGCATCCAAAAGGAGGGGGGAGCAGCACTTTACAGCTACTATTAATAGTTTATTATGTTCATGCAACCTTAGTGCTGCTAAGCATCCAGGTCTAAAGCCCCAGTTACACACAATGATTATTGTTTGAACGAACAAATTAAACGTACAGATCATCATGTGAAATCCTCTCCATTTCCCTCATTAGCTAAAGTAAACTCTGTATATGTTGTTTGCTCAGGTGGGCGGGTGTTTATATGAGAAATCTCTGGCCAGCAGGGTTTTAATTAGTGTGAAGATAAGCCATTGTCTTCTGTAGGCATGAGTAGTCATTGTGTTTATGAGAGGCAAACAATCAGCCCTCCTCTCAAGTTGTTCAGTCCTTCAAAGACTGAAGGAATGCCATTTAAATGAAGCAGAAAGCAAATGAATTAGCGAACAATTTATGAAGGCTTAAACTCAGCCATAAGCCATAAATGAACTAATAGTGCACAATGGCTTTGCATTTACATGTAACAATTACCGTGGAAATTTGTTTATTTGAACAAACTTTGAGTGATAATCGTTGCACATAAATGGGCCTTAAAGCAGGTTAGCAGCAACAAAATAAGCACAAAGCTGTCTGTGTGCTGATAATATCCATACCCGAGCCCAGAAGAGTGAATGACCTCCTCATACTCTGGCTTCTCTGTCCTGCACTGCAGGGGTTGCAGCCCCCCCCCCCCCCCCCCTCCCTCTCATAGCAAAAGTGTATAGAAGAAAAGTTCCCAGACATACAGGGATGCAGCCTTCAGGAAACAAGCAGATATGCTGTATCAGGGCACAGGAGATTGGAGTGTACTGTACTGTGTGTGTCCAGTATGTGAATGTATGGGTGAAGTGTGTGTACATATACATTTGTTTCTGTGAGCAAATGTACATCTACATATACATTTGTATATGTGTAAGTATGTGTGTGCACTGTGGATGACATTAATGTGATACTTGCTATTCCCCTGCAATGTCTGGAAAAGGGGGAGATCTCCTGGACTCCCAGAAGAGCCGGCAAATCTCCCAGGTGCCATGTTCCGGAAATAATGAAGGAACAGGGAAATGTGAGAATCAGCATATCTGGTCTGGAGTATATTTTGAGGGGAACTCTGTTGTGGGGTCTGTAGTAAGGAGGAATCAGATGTGTTTATGGGATCTGGTATCAGTATTTGTTTAGGGGGTCTAGTCTAGGGTCTGTAATTAGAGGATTGAGTTTGTATTTGAATAGGGGTTACAGTTAAATATTGTATTCAATGTATGCATATTTTCAGAATGTCCCTGAAGTCCAATCTCAAAAGTATGATTAAGGTTCATTGACACAGTGTGATTCACTATGCTGCAACTTTCTGTTCCAGGGTTCTGACCCCCAAAAGAACTGTAGAGTTTAATGAGTCTAATTGAACCACTTACGTTTATGACTTATTTTTGGAGAACAGAATAATGTAGTCAGCTATAATATTCTATTCTGTCTTCCAGACATAAATGGAAAAGAATGGAAGCCATGTCAAATGGAGACCCTCTTGGACTCTGTTTTACTAATTAAAATCTATAGTTCCATCCAGGGTTCTGAATGCTATTTTCGGTGATTCCGATGAAACCCCAGTACGGAAAGGCTGGATGCACAGTAAATCAGTGTGAACCCATCCTTATATGGGGTGCAT
Organism: Eleutherodactylus coqui; assembly: GCF_035609145.1. Lineage (NCBI taxonomy): Eukaryota > Metazoa > Chordata > Amphibia > Anura > Eleutherodactylidae > Eleutherodactylus > Eleutherodactylus coqui. The sequence goes on along the minus strand of NC_089845.1, from coordinate 92,147,877 downwards.
TGAGACTCTGTGCCTAGGGCAGCACCATGGACAGCACATGTCAGGAAATACGCACTTTGGAATGGGCCCTATGAATGCAGGTAAGAAGTTGCTGCATTGCCCTATTTATTGGGCAGGGTTCCTCTTATACCCAATTGAAATTCCATACTGTGGTGTGCAAAGAGGAGGAGGAAAGTAAAGAGTCCGTATTTCTGCTTCTTCTCTATGCAGTACATTACCCCGTCCACAAATGTAATATGTGCCAAGACTGGCAGTTTGTGTGTATTCAAAAGAAGGAAGAAAGTCTCTTTTTTACCATATCCATTACCGCATCATGTGTGTTTTTAGGTGGCACTGTTACTATTTACAGTATTACGCATTCTCTGAGTAATGTCCCATTTAGATGTGACGACAGTCATCTAAACGACTGTACAAGCGCTGACGTCACCGCTAAGGTCATTAGCGCTCATGCAGAGCGTCTGGAAAGGTAGAGAACAAATTGCGGGCTTCTCTCTGGCTTCTTGCTCAGCGCTTAACCTTGTACTAGAAGCGCTGAGCGGGGAGCATTTACACTTAGCGAGAATCCCGTGATCCAGCAATGTTTTTTAGGCTGACTAAAAGTCAACAATAATAAGAAGTGAATGAATAGTAAACCGTTTTCTTTTGTATTTACACTGGACGAATATCACTCAATTTCATTAGTTTGAATGAATTTTGAGCGATGATTATCCCTTGTAACTGTCCCTTAAAGAATGCAGATGGCTAAGCAGTCATGAATAATGATGATGATGGACATCATTTCGGAATATTTATTCACTGAAGTCTGAAACTAAAAGTTGCTTCCGTGTTCCGTTCCGAGTCCGACTCAGTTTGACACCATGTAGCAGCACTACAGCAGCTTCCGGCAAAGATGTCCCTTCTCCGTGCCAGCAGTCACATGGAGAGGGAGATGCGTCACCGCTCAGATGGTCTGCCAGCCACCCGCAGAAATGCCGTTAGTTGGAAATGGTTGGCTCCGGTTTCATTCAATCAGCAAAGCCCATGACCATCCCGTTTGCACTGCATCTTAGCACATGTACAGTGCATTCTTTTGAAAAAAATCCCAAAGTGTTTTTTCCTGCCAGACGCTCTGGAAGGCAGTAAAACACAACCGATTTTTTAACAGACTGCTCATGAATTAATGGACAGTTGACAACCCTGACATGATATTATGATGATTAAATCATTCACTGAATGGATTACTTACACAAAACCCAATTGCCTGCAGTACTCTTGTTTACCACTAGAAGGAGAAATACCCTTCCCATGCTACCCAACATACAGAACAAGGCAATAAGGCTCTTTTCACAGTGCATATATGGATTCTGTTAAATGTATGCGCCAGGAAAAGTTCCCAATGTATACATTTAACAGCGATTGTGACAGATGCCCAACACTGGCATCCATCAGTTATAAGGTTTTTGTGGCATCCTGTAAGAAAAATATTCATTAAACAAACACTATTACAGTCTATAACAAATGACACTATTAGGAATTTCTTTAACACATCCACCACCTATGGGCTATAATAGTATATAATGGCATCTGTTTAACAGATACATCATGAAAAATTCTTGAAAAGCTCAAGATGTATCCACTATACGAATGCCTGCGATAGATGCCATATAGTGGCAACCACCATCCATAGACTATATCATCAAAATACATTAACACCTGCAGATGAGGTTTCCAAGATTCTGAATTGAAGACTGAATTCCTGTATACAATAAGATACAAAAGTGTAAGCACATCAACTGCCCTCTTCAGAAAACCTCATTTATTATGTCTCAAAGAAACACTTTAATGTACAAACACAGAATAGGAAATAATATATATCAAAATGAATGATAATGATACAACGCTGGAATTATATGGCTTTGAAAAGTAAGACATTCTAGCAATCTTTCATTCATTTTGATTGTATCATCAATACATACCCAGAATAAGATTCTCTGATCAGCTTTGAAAAATCCAAAATACCCGCTATATACAAATCCTCCAAATGAAGAAGAGAGAACCTCTGTAGTGAAGGTTGCCATTAGACAGCAAAAGAATGTTTGGCAGGCCAGCTTAATGTCCCAGAAAGATGCCACCTCTTCAAGAGCAAAGAGAAGTCCGCCAATAGGAGCCCGAAACACAGAAGCAATACCGGCTGCTGCCCCGGCTGTAATAAACTGCCGCCTGTGAAATTAAAGAGTCATAGTAAGTTCAACAACAGAATTGTTATGTGTGCTGCTGGGATCTGTAGTTCTAAGCTTCCTAGCAGCACAGACCTCACAGGGTTAATTGATTGAGCTGGCTGGGTGTGGTTCTTCCTGCTAGCCAATCTCCTGGGTCTGTGCTCACATATAAACCCAGCTCCTGGTCAGTCTCTGTCTCGTGTTCAGGGTGAGCAGTCATCAATCCTTGTCTTTTGAAGTTTGCTGTGTGACCTGCTATCTGTGTTCTGTTGCAGCTTGCTGTGTGATTCAGTCCCTGTCATGTGGCATTTGAATGCGTCCTGTTCTGATGCGTGGCTCCTAGGATCAGCTAGGGCCCAGATCCGAAGACCACTGGGCTGCCCTTATTGGGGCAATGTCCCGGCTTAGTTAGGGCCTTGCCATCCTCCCATGTAGAACAGGGTCAGTTTGCATGAAAACTGTCTGCGTAGCCAGTCCTCCCTTTGGTTGCGATCGTGTGGGCCCCATGCTTAGTTTGCCTACACGATCGTAACAAGAATATATAGCGAATGGCTAGATTATTAGAGACACCGAACTAGTAGTGTATTGAACCTCCTTTGACCTTCAGAACCGCAGCAATTCATTGGGACCTCCATTCACAGGTATCAGGGACAGAAGGTATGCCAAGAAAACATTCCCCACACTTTAACTCCACATCCAGCAACATGAACTGTTGTCACTTAACGTAAAGGGTTCATCAATACATGCTCCTTGTGCCAAATTCTGACCCTCTCATCAGCAACGTGCAACAGAAATCTGGCTTCATCTGACCTGGTGATTTATTTTTAATGGCTGGGATATCCAATATTAGTGCTGTTTTCCCCCTGGAGTTTGCCTTTCTGTTTCTCTTAGACAGCAATGGCACTCAAACTGCTCATCTGCTCTTATAGCCTGCCCAGGCTAATGTGTTCAAATGCGTGCTGTGCATTTTAACACATTAATTGTAGCGCTAGCCATGTCAGAGATGGTGTTATGGGGGGGCAAATTGGACAGCTGCCCAGGCCACTCATCCCCAAAGGGGCCCCCTAGGTCAAGCTTTCAGCACTGGCTGCGCTGCCACTGCAGTTCAGCTAAACTACATCCATCTAAAAAACATATTCCTGGACACACAAAAAGGAACTCATCCCTGCAATGTTAGGAGCTGTAAGACCTGCTCACATGTACTGACTGCGGACAGGATACGGATCACCAGCACACAGCAGGACTATAAGATCCCGGGGACATTCACATCTTCCACGTCTGATGTTGTGTACCTGATCCTGTGCAGTGAATGTCCTGTTGGGGGACTTTATGTTGGAAAAACAGGACAAAAACTTAGAGCAAGGATGAGGTCTCATCACCACACAATTAAGAAAAGAAAGACCCAATTACCTGTGACCGAGCATTTCTCTAGTCACGGACACAACATAGAACATATGCAGGTTGCTATATTAAAGGGCAACTTCAAATCTCAGCGTCATAGAAGAATTTGTTAGTACAAGTTTATAAACATCTTTGACACTCTCAAGACCAGAATCAAAATTGGAAATGGTTTCATGCATCATTGGAAAATATGAGAAGTCTATAGCAGAAATAACACACTGGCCTGGTGACCCCTTAACACCAATATAGAGACCATAAAACTCTTACATCATTATCAGTGGACTGACTAGGCATTTATTCCTCTGCTCATCCTGTTCTGGTATTGTTTTAAGTGCAAATTAATCACACGACGTCTGCCATTAAAAGCTATCATAGCTACACAATTACCTGGTTTTTCTTACTGAGAACAATCACACATTGCTCTACTGGCTAACACCGTACAAAACCATTTTTAATTCTTACTATTCACATGCAACCTTTCATAATCATCAATTGGCAACTGCAAAGTTTACTTCAGGAAAAGATGTCTCCACACAGGACACTTGATAACGAGGGCATGATAACTGGCTTTGTATATATATCCCTTAGGGCGAGCACCCACTGGCGTTTGCGTTTCCCGCGGGGAAAAAACGCAGCGTTTTCGCCGCGTGTCCCGCGTTTTTTCCGCGCGTTTTCGCGGCGTTTTCGCGGCTTTGCCATTAATTTCCATGGAGAAAAATAAGGACACATATGCAACTGACAGTTCCTATGTTAAAAACGCAAACGCAATGCAAAAAAAACGCCAGTGGACAGGAACACATGTTATCTCTATGCCTGTGCAGGAAAAACGCAAAACGCAAAACGCAAAACGCAGGTAAAAAAACGCCAGTGGGTGCTCGCCCTTAGGGTGCGTTCACACGAGCGTAGGCGTATTTACGTTCGCACGAGCGCAGCGTATAATCGCCGGAAAGAACGTTTTTCGCCGATCACGACCAGAGCTAGAAGGCGTATTTTCGTTTGTTCCTACTTTTCAAATGGTCTTTTCAGCCATCGAATATGCGTTGGCGCGTATTTCGGTCGCATATGTTCCGGTTTTTTTTCGGGTTGCCGTTTTTACGCGCCGTAAAATCGCCTGTGCGAACGAATACATTGGAAACCATTGCCTCAGATGGTCACGTTTATACGATTGGGCGCAAAAACGCGCCGTTTATGCGCTCGTGTGAACGCACCCTTAGGAAAATTTACCTCAGTTGGGCCGTATTTACACGAGCGTATGTATGTTTGCACGCACATGAGCGCATCTTTTTTGCCGAATGAACGGTGCTTTTTTGTGCACACATCGGTGTACTTTACTGTACTTTTTCCATGCGCAAAAAAATCTGCACCGATGCTCCCATCCATAATTCATCTAATGAGTTCAAGAGGTGTTCTTTTTCCTCCACAATAGCCCAGTGTTTCACGCATCTTCTAGCATATTACCTGAGCATTTGCACATCCCTATTGACTTCTATCGGGTTTTTTGGTGTGCAGGAAAATAAAGCAGGCTGCGTATTTGTTTTTTTTTGCCTGGCCGAAATGTGCAGGTAAAGTACACACATGTGAATGAACACACTGAAATCAATGGGTTCTATTATCTGCATATTGCGCGTAAAAATTTTGCGTCAACAAATACGACCGTGTGAAGCCGGCCTAAGACCATTACCTGAGATCACCAACCAATATGTACATCCACCAGAAAACATTATTAAAACAAAACCATGCAAGAGACACAAAATAGTACATTGACTAACATAATATAGAGCAGAAGACATAAGTGTCCAACTAATAGTACCCAGTTGCTGGGGGGTAAAGATGACTGGGGAAGGCAATGGCAAACATCACCCTAGGAGTTGGTCACAACTCGGTGTTTGCTCCAGGGGACTTTACCTTTAATAGTATCCCAAGGACTGAAATGTGATCTACAGTTTCTCTAACACAGGCAACAAATAACTGGATTGTACTTACTTATCTGCTGAATTCCGAAACCTTGTAAAGAATGGAAGATTTATCCGCAAGGTGTCAGACTTAAACTGGCTTAAGCCACATCCAACCACGGCTCTGAAATAATAATTAACTTGTCAGATTAGAATCAATACAACAATAATTAGTTGTGTCTATCCTATCAGTTCCTTCATACCCAGTGTGTGATATTGTGTATACTGTATCGTATACCATAACAAGAAGAGTAGGTAAAATTATTTCCTTTGCCATATTCTGCTGCCAATAGCGGTTTACATTTTTTGTCTATTGGGCTGTGAGAGGACTTGTGTTTTGCACAGTAAGTCGTAGTTTTTATTAGTACCATTTTGAGTTACATACATCTTTGTGATCACTTTTTAAGGCTACCATATGTAACAGGAGATGTGTAGGATCCATCTTCCTGTATACAATATAGACCTGTATTCAGGATAGCTGACAGGCTATGGAAAATACAAGATTCAAAATGTCACTTTTATTAGAATAAGAAAGTATAATAAAAGTTATCTTTTAAATCTTGTATTTTTCCAGTGACTGTGATCATTTTTTGGAGACTGGATAACCAAACAAAATGTAGTTCTGGCATTCTGTACCTTTTTTTTTATTATGTTCACCATGCAGGATGAATAATGCAATTTTTTTTATAATCCAGACAAACACGGCAAAACCAAATATGTTTTATCTTTTAATCGTTTAGATCATTTTATTGGAAAAATCAAAATAGGTATTTGTAACTTTTTTATATATATTTTTAAAAACTTTATTACATTTTTTTCTACACTCTCTTACCCCAGTAGGGGACTTCAACTGACAAGAACGTGATCACTTGTACAATGTACTGCAATAGGTGTTCACGTATGGCCATCTCAGGAGACTTCCCCAGCCCCTAGGTCCGTGATGGCGAACCTATGACACGCATGTCAGCACTGACACACGTAGCCATAGTCGCTGACACGCGGCCGCTCACCCTGTTAGTAAATACTGGCAGGGGCCGCGGCTCCCCTGCTAGTATTCACCAACCAGCGCTACTAGCAGCGCTGATCCCGGCGCACACTGTGATGTCAGTGTGCAGCTGGGATCCTCTTTCCCCCTGCCCTGACGTCTCCTACCTGTTGGTTCTGCGAGAGCATCCAGGGGATGAGGCGTCCAGCAGCACACTGATGTCACAGTGTGCGCTGGAGATCATCGCTGCTGGAGGGCGCGGAGTTCAGAGGAGGAGCGGAGCTTCCAGGACGTGGAAGGGGTAAGTGCATGGGTCTCGGGGGGCACTGTCACTGCTGGGGGCACTATCATTGCTGGGGGCTGCTGTGGGGTCGCTGTGACTGCTAAGGGCCGCTGTAAGGGGCACTATCACCACTGGGGGTCACTGCTGGGGGGGGCTGTCACTGCTGGGGGGGCACTGTCACTGCTAAGGGCCACTGTGAGGGGCACTATCACCGCTGGGGGGGCACTGTGACTGCTAAGGGCCGCTGTGAGGGGCACTATCACCGCTGGGGGTCACTGCTGGGGGCCGCTGTGGGGGGCGCTGTCACTTCTGGGGGCCACTGTGGGGGGCGCTGTCACTTCTGGGGGCCACTGTGGGGGCGCTGTTACTGCTGGGGGCTGCTGTGGGGGGGCGCTGTCACTGCTCGGGGCCACTGTCGGGGTTGCTCTCACTGCTGGGGGCCACTGTGGGGGGGGTGCTGTCACTGATAAGGGCCGATATGGGGGGCGCTGTTGCTGCTGGGGGGTGCTGTGGGGGGCGCTGCCACTGTTGGGGCCGCTGTGGGGGCCACTGTCACTGCTGGGCGCCACTGTGGGGCTCACCATTACTGAGATAAATGAGGGGGAGGCAGTGAGAGGTGAGGGCCTGTGCTATGGGTGTTTTGGGCTTATTAAATACACTTATATACTACAATTATACATTTGTGTTATTTATACTATAAATTTTGCAAAGTTACGTTTTCTTTCTCGAAGTGACACACCACCCGAGTTATGCTCGTTTTCTGGCGAATTTTGACACACCAAGCTCAAAAGGTTGCCTATCACTGCAGGGAACAAATTTCTTCCTAATTCCAATCCGACAATTGGAATAATCCCTGGATTATCATTCCTTCTGAAGTTATTAATGATTAGAACTAGAGATGAGCAAGCGTACTCGCTAAGGCAAATTACTCGAGCGAGTATTGCCATTTTCGAGTACCTGCCCGCTCGTCTCAAAAGATTTGTCGGCCGGCGGTGAGCGGTGAGTTGCTGGAGTGAGCATGGGGGAGCGGGGGGAGAGAGAGAGAGTTCTCCCCCCGTTCCTCCCCGCTCTCCCCCACCTCCCCCGCCCCCCGGCAGCCCCCGAATCTTTTGAGATGAGCGGGCATGTACTTGAAAATGGCAATACTCACTCGAATAATTTGCCTTAGCGAGTATGCTTGCTCATCTTTAATTATAACATATAATATTGTATCGCTCAAGAAAGGCGCCGCCCAGGCCCCTCTTGAACTCTTTTATTGAATTTGCCATCACCGCGTCCCCAAGCAGAGAGTTCCAAAGTCTCACTGCTGTCTCCTAATAATTTTTATCGGGAATAGGAGCACATAGAAATACGGGGCACTTTTAAGAAAATGTGGGCATTCTTCAGGGATGAGTGAGATGATGGTAGCATTGTTCAGTGCACAGAACCCACATGACAGCAACTGGAGTTAGAGGCAGTTTCAATACTTAAAATGGTTAGGTTTATTATCCAAGAAAACTGTGTAATCATCAATTCTCTTCATTTGCAAGGAATGGCACCACTGATCAACAATCATCATCAGTTGAGTGAGATATGTGGTGAAGATATCATGGACATGAAAATGTGCGTTCATGGGTGTGACAGTTCTAAGAAGGTCAAATGTCATGTGAGAACAAACTCAATGAACCTTTGCCATGCACCAGCCAGTCTGACAACATGAATGAGTGAGTGAAGCAAGTGGTTTTGGAGAACAGCCGATTGTGGAAGAAATTACCTACAAAGTCGGCCTTTCCATAAGATCTGTGCACACCATCCTGGATGGAGACCTGAAGATGCAGGAAGTTTCCTTCAGATGAGTGCTGTGAATCCATCAAGGCAATTCTCCTGCTCATCAGGTAGCCCTTATTCAGGTTCTTGACAACAACTTTGAAGTGGTTCCACATGCTTCCTACTCACTTCCCCTTGCACCTAGTGACTTTTGGCTTTTTCAACGATGAAGGATGCTCTCTGCATTCACACATTTTCAGTCAAGCCACTTTTGAATCAGTGATTTGCAAATTGACAAAACAGGCCCCTAAAGAAGCATTTGCAGTGGCCATGCAATGATGGCCTCAACGTTGTAAAAAATGTGTACGTCAAGAGGGAGATTATGTTGAGAAATCACAATACTTTCAGATTTCTGGAGTAAGTCGTTTTTCTTAAAAAAATAAATTAGGAGACCTTAGAACCTAAATGTACTTTGTAGTTATAGTGAATGAGTTAACAATGAGGAACAGTTACTTCTATGAAAAAGCAATGAAAGAATATTCCCCATGAACTCCCTTCCAAGTTAGCTCAACAATACAATGCTCAAGACAAACTCCAGACGTTCGCCAGAATTCAAAGTAATTCTATTCTTTTATTCCAGCAGAGACCACAGTAGAAAGTGCAACGCGTTTCAGAGATACATAGACTCTAAACAGACCTCCTTTGTTAAGCTGTATATATCTGTAAGTGTTCCTCATTGTTAACTCATTCACTATAACTACTATCAGGTACACCCCTGAGCGCTGGGTTTCTTTTTTCTTGTTCTACTCGGAGTATTCTTCCCTATACTTCAACATGCATTGCACTGCACGTCTATCAGGCACACAGTGGGGAAGCGCAACAATAAATAGTACAGATTTGAAAACAGTATTCTTTAAACTATTTACTCATGACTGTGGTTTAGGATGGGGTTCAGAGGTCAAATTAAGGACCAATGAAGTTACAGAATACAAAGGGTAGAGGATTATAGGGTTACAGAATTTGAGTAGGTAATAGGTATTGCAGTGATCCCCCCTCAGTTTTTCCATTTGTATGTCATTAAAGGTACTGCAGCAGTGCCAATGCGATCAGCATGTCATGACAAGCAGATTCAACATATGTTGGCAAACGGGTAAGACAATATAATAGTTGTGGTACAACAGTAGTTTAGTTAGATCAACATGAGCAGCAATAAATTTCAATCACATTGTCAATATGCAGTGAAGAATAACTCCTATGTGATTTCTATAGTGTCGAGATTTTAGATTTTTACAGTGTTTTAATTGTACTTATGGATACTCTTACCCTATATGGATCATTGGTCCTTCTGGTCCACAAAAGAGTCCTGCTGACACAGCTAGGGCACACGAAAAAAAAGAACCAAAAAATGTTCTTATGTTAAAGATGTGTCTCATTGCTGCACCATTTAAATAGCCAATGACTTCAGGAAGGCCACTTGCTGATCCGGCTGGGCATAAAAACTGTAAAAAAAACATAAACTAAGTTCAACAGATATAATCTACATTGGATGAACATGCACAAAAATATTCAGAATTCCTCTCAATTACACATTTTCTTACACTGATGTTCCAATCCTGTATCTCTTTTACCAGAGTTTTCCCATCGCAAGAATGTTTAGTTTACAGATTTTAGGAGTCCTTGTAGTCCTTCTCCTTTCTACATTAGTTATCAGTGCTAAAATTGAAGATGGCAAAGTACTGCTATTGTCTATTTCCGTGTTGCAGGTCCCTGTTTCATTACATAATATATTAACCTAATGTTGTTTGATTTTCATTTTGCTTATGAATGAAATCATTAATAATGGAAATGAGGATTCAGCTTAATCATTTCCTACTCTGAATGAATTAATTAATTAATTAATATGTTTTACATAAATGAGATGCCCCCGCTGTTGGAGTTTGGTCCATTCATGACCCTTTTAGTCCTCATGCAAATGTTTGTACAAAACACAGTACTGCACAGTATATGAATGTCCAACTATACCACTGAAGGTTCATGTGGCATTATGTTTTACATTTTTTATGTTTTTGAGGCTAAAGCAGTAATCCCACTGTCAACATTTTTCCAGATGATAGGTGATAAGTGTGTTGAATGGAGTACCAAAATGCTAATTTAAAAATATTGTTATGTGTGGCCATTAGAGGCGTAGCTAAAGGCTCAGGGGCCCGGATGCAAAAGTTCAGCTTGGGCTCCCCATCCCCCCTCCCCCCCCCCCCAACTTTTCTCTGCATCACTGGGTCTCTTAAGAAGGCCATCGACACAACACTAGCATTGACAAGAATCTTAAAAGATAAGGCAGAGGTTAATGGGCTCCAATGCAAAATCTATAACATGGCCCCCAGCCATCCATGTGCTATTTATAATACTGGTGTTTTCTTATATGATAAATAGGCTTCTGGGCCCCTTAAGGCTTCAGGGTCGGTAGCTACCTCTGCACCCCCTATAGCTGCGCCCCTGGTGGTCATGTTTTTGGTGGTGGTGGTGTAGCCTTACTGGGCAGTGGCTGTAACGTCTGGTGTTAGGTAGGTAAGCTCTAAGAAACAGGAATCTGATCCCTCCTGGATGCGTTCGGTTGGTGACACAGTAAGCAAGCAAGGAGTTAGAGCTACACAAGACTCCTCAGAAAAGAACCCGCGTGTGGAGTATCACAACTTGGTTGTTATCTAGTGGTGAAGGGAGCTAAAAAGTTGGATACTGAATACTGCCATCGTTAGTGCTGCTTGCTGCTAGCTTTAGATGTCGCCTAAACATTCCTGTTGGTGTTTGCTGAAGTTCGCAGTGTTGTTAATAAAGTTCATGCAAGAATATGTTCCAATACTCATCATTTGCAACCTCATCAGCTACTACCCCAGCAACCATGAACCCACAAGTTTTTCCACAAATTTCTATAGCTAAGTTGGATTCCAGTTGTGACCCACACTGAAGGTGACTCCTCCAACTCTGGTTTCTCCAGGACGGCCCACCTGAGCACCTGTCAGCATCTCCTCGCCAAAAACGAGGAGATGCTGACAGGTGCTCTTCCTCATTATATTTGATACGACAGTGCATGTACTGCATTGGTAAAATTATGGTATCACCTGGAGGTAAAGAATCTTCCATAAAATAACATTAAATGGGTTTTCTATTCAATTAAATTTAAGTAAAAGACTCAGAATGAAGTAAAAAAATAGGTTATACCTACCCGATAATCGGGTTTCCAGGAGTCTCCACGACAGCACCAATTGAGATTGCCTCCTCCTGATAGGACAGGAACATACTGAGAGGTTAAAAGCTCCCCCCCCCCCTTCCCCACTTTCCTCAGTGGATTCTAACGAATTGCCGGGGTAGGAGCTTAAATTAAATTCTTTCCCTAACTGAGATTTTTTTTTTGAGGGGAAATTATATTCTATAATTTCTTTACTATGTTCTTAGGGGGGAAAAGGTACGGGTGCTGTCGTGGAGACTCCTGGAAACCCAATTATCAGGTAGGTATAATCTATTTTTTCCCCAGTTGTCTCCATGACAGCACCAATTGAGATGTACCAACTAAAGTTTATTAGGGTGGGATTGCTGCCGAGAGGACTTTGCGGCCGAAGGCCATGTCCTCGTCCTGCTGCACTTTTACCCTATAGTGTTTAATGAACGTGTGGGTTTTTTTCCAGACTGCGGCCTTGCATATCTGCTCGACCGAAGCTGAGCTATGTTCGGCCCATGAGGAAGCTACTGCCCTTGTAGAATGGGCTTTAAGAGCTAAGGGGATTTCCTTCCCGAGTGCTTTATAGGACTCTATAATGGCCAGGCGGATCCACCTGGCTATGGAGTTTTTTGCCGCTTTGTTCCCTTTATTTGGGCCACTGAACTGGACGAACAGGTTGTCGTCCCGTCTCCAGTGGCTTGTCGCATCTATGTAGCCTAGGACTGCTCTCCTAACGTCCAGGCAGCTTTGGGGTTTTTTCTTCCTCGTTTTTAGGTTTACTAAAAAATGAGGGAATTATTATGTCTTGGAACCTATGAAAATGTGATACCACTTTTGGCATGAAGGCAGAGTCCGTTTTAAATACTAATTTGGTGTCCAAGATTTTTAGGAATGGGTGGTGAATGGACAAAGCCTGAAGCTCGTTAACCCGCCTTGCGGACGTGATGGCTACTAGGAAAACGGTCTTGATCGTAAGCATTTTTATCGGTAGTGCTTCGATCGGCTCGAATGGTTCCACTGTCATGGCCCTTAGGGCCCAATTAAGGTTCCAGTCTGGAACAAGGTTTATGGGTCTAGGTCGTAATCTAGCTGCTGCTGTCAGGAACCTGTTGACCCATCTATTGTCCGCGAACTTTGTGTCGCATATGGCCCTAAGGGCTGCGACCTGGACCTTCAGGGTACTTGGAGAGAGGCCCATCTGTAGGCCCTCCTGCAAGAACTCTAAGATCAAAGGGATGTCCGGGACAGAATTCCCGGAATCCCTTTCCTGTCTCCATGAGGAAAACCTTCTCCAAACCTTCTGGTAGATAAGGTGGGTCGTCTTTTTTCTGCTGGACATTAACCGTTCTACCACTCTCTCTGAGAATCCCTTCCCCGTTAGTGAGGATTCCTCAAGAGCCATGCTGTTAAGTGGAGTCTGTCTAAGCCCGGGTGGTTCAGTGGCCCCTGTGATAGCAGATCTGTCCAGGTAGGAAAGGTGACTGGATCCTGGACGCTCAATGTTGTCAGAAGACGGGACCAACTTCTCTTGGGCCAGAAGGGGGTCACCAGGATTAGCGTGCATACCTGGGTTCTGAAATGTTGTAAGAATCTGGGGATCAGCGGTATCGGAGGAAAAGCGTACGCCAGCCCCTCTCCCCAGTCCTGGCCTAGGGCGTCTATTGCTGCAGGACGATCTCCTGGCCGGAGGGAGAAGAAATTACCTACTTTGGCGTTCTCCCTGGTTGCAAACAGGTCCAATTGTGGGATCCCCCACCGGTTGGTCAGGGTTCTGAATGCTTCCAGGGAGAGAGACCATTCTCCTGGGTCTATTTGCCTCCTGCTGAGAAAATCCGCTTTTTGGTTTAGCGTCCCCTTTAAGTGTGTTGCCGTGATCGAAAGGATCCGGCCCTCTGCCCAGTGGAAAATTTTCTGCGAAATGTTTTGCAGGGCAGGAGACCTTGTGCCCCCCTGGTGCCGAATATGGGCGACCGTGGTGGTATTGTCCGACAGTATCTTTATATGCTGGTTCCGGAGCAAGTTTCCTTCTGGGGAGGGACACCAGTTCTATCCGGTATCCCTGCTGTAAGATCTTTGGGATCCATGGGCCTTCGCAAATTGCGGCCCATTGATCCACAAAGTTCCCCATCCTTGCCCCTAAGGGTCTCTGCTTGGGCTCCCCCTGGTGGGGGTTAAAGAGGATATTTCTTCCTCTGCCCCCCTTGGGGTAACTCCAGCGGCCTGTCTTGCCCTTGCCTTGGTGGGCCTCGGGCTGTTGCACTGGGGTTCGGAAGAAGGTCTTCCCTCTCTGCGGCTTTTCTTCCGGGAATCCCCTCTTTTTGTCGGCCGCCTTCTCCAGGATCTTGTCTAGGTCTGGTCCGAACAAAAACTGACCGTAGAACGGGAGGGCGCATAGCTTATTTTTAGAGGCTAGGTCGCCTGACCACGGTTTCAGCCATAACACTCTTCTGGCTGAGTTAGATTGGGCTGTAGCTTTTGCCGAGAGTTTAACCGTTTCGGCCGCGGCATCCGCTAGGAAATTTGTTGCCATATGCAGGATAGGAAGAGAATTTAGGATCTGTTCCCTTGGCGTCTTATTGGTTAAGTGTAGCTCCAGCTGTTCTAGCCATACCCCCAGAGTGCACGCCACGCAAGTGGCTGCGATCCCTGGCCTAAGTATGTTTGCCGCTGCCTCCCATGATTTTTTTAGAAGGCCTTCAGCTTAGGCGATCCATGGGATCTTTTAATTGTGCGGCGTCCTCAAAGGGCAGGCTCGTCCTCCTAGCTACTTTGGCCACTGGGACGTCTACCTTGGGTACGTCCTCCCAGCTTACGCAACCTTCCTCCTCGAATGGGTACCTTCTTTTTACACCTCTAGCGGAGAAAGAACCTGCGTCTGGTTTTTTCCACTCCTTTTGGATAATTTTAATGATATTTTTGTGGACAGGGAAGGTATGTTTACGCCTCTCCCGTAGTCCCCCAAATATCTCATCTTGTAAGGTACGTGGTTCTCTGGGCTCTTCCATTTTTAGTGTAGCCCTGACTGACTTAATCAATTCTGTTAAGTCGTCCTGATGGAATAGGTATCTTTTGTAGTCCTCATCATCTCAGGACTCCTCGGCCGCCTGTTCCTCTTGCTCCGATCCGATAGAACTCTGAGTCGGAAGGCTCGTCGGGAACATACACCTTTTTCTGGCGTTTAGCTGGCGGCGCCAGCTGTGACGTTAGGGCTGATCGAACCTCCTCTTTCACCAGCTTCCTAACGTCCTCCATGAATCCCCCCGATTCCTCTTTGACTAGCCTAGCTATGCATGCCTTGCATAGAGGCCTCTGGTACGTAGCTGGCAGTCTCGTCCTGCACTCCACGCATTTTTTGAGTTTTGTTCTGGGGGGGATGTCTTTTTTATCCCCCTGACAAAAAAGGGAAAGTTTTTTTTGCGGGTAAATATGCAATTTTTCCATATACAATACATTGGATTTTGCATTTGTATTTTTTGCCGCACTGGCTACTTACGGCCGCTGAGGCTGAGGTTTCAGCTATCTCTGGGGCTAGAGCACTCATTACTATACCGGTGCTGCAGACACCCTGCGACCTGTAGTGCTGGTCCATCTTCTGGCTTCTCTCAGGTTCCTTTATTTTAAATTTTCGCGCTCCTGTGCTAAGCCCCGCCCCCTCCGTGCGCCTCCTGGTGCGGCCGCGATGACATCATCGCGCTGGGCACGTGACGTGACGCCCCGCCCCCGCCATCAAGGGACTTCCTGGAACGCCGCGCTGTAATTCTGCAGGGAGGAGGAGGGGGACTGAGGCTCCCGCTTTGTACCCCCCATGGGCCGCCGCAGGAGGAACCTGGCCCGGGAGCTACCAGCCCATGTGGCGTCCCGGGAGTCGTCTGGCTAGGAAGGGAGGACAGGCTGACCCACTGCCCTCCGATCCGCCTGTGAGTAGCTTCTGGCTGGCTTCTCTACCAGCCCCTCTCAGAGATCCTGCCTCCTGGCAGGACAGGAAGACACTGAGGAAAGTGGGGAAGGGGGGAGCTTTTAACTTCTCAGTATGTTCCTGTCCTATCAGGAGGAGGCAATCTCAATTGGTGCTGTCGTGGAGACGACTGGGGAAATAATAAAATAAGTCATACTCAACAGTGATTGGTTGCAGTGGTCACATGTCCCATTCAAGAGAGACGAGGAGGTGGAGATCAAGAGGGAAGCATTATAATGGAAGCAGCATGGGATCAGTAAGGTGAATATAACTTATGTGGTTAGAATGTGAGTATGACTTGTTATTTTAAAATAAAATCTTAAAAATTGACCCAACAATCCCTTTAATACCATATTACAGATCTGCACCACACTGAACTGATATGGATCCCTAATACAGTTAGGTGCATGGGGTCTCAAAAATGACAGAGTAGGACGCCTTATTACCAGAATCTGGCAGGATTTAAACTACAGACAAATACACAAAAATATATGCAATACCAAGGTTTCCTCGGTAGCTCTTGACATAAAGATGTCATTTGCCCATCTTGTGTCCTATATGCTAGAAATAAGTAGTAAGAAGACAGGAATCTCATCGAGAAATACACTGAAGATTAACAATGTAGATAATCCTTAAACTTTGAAATCAAGCTAAGAGGTACAAGGAATATTTTTGCAAATATCCCAAAAATTCACCCCTAAATGCCAAAGACCAATTTACCATAGAGTGAGATATTCCTTCCACTTCCTGGCCCATTAATGGCAATCACACAAACTTCTGGATCAATATTGTACATTGTGACACCAGTAACCAGGTCCCCGTATTATGTTTTTCATAAAACTGTATATTTTTTTGTATTACTATAATTAAAAAGAGATATTGAAGCATTGCCTTTTTATCTCTTTTTATTTTCTGATTGTCATTTTTTCATTCTGCTTCCTGTACAAGATTACTGTATATATAAATAATACTGCTATATTCTACATACAAGACCCTGTTCACATCTGTGTCGTGGCTTCTCTTGGCTTATGTTTTTCTACTGAAGCTATGACGCAGCGTTGGATCAGTCCTACAAACAAGTAACATGCACCTGACTTATAAAGGGATCCACTGGATTCCATCATGGTATCAGTCATTTTGATGTGAAAAATAGCACTGCATACAGTGCTATCCCTCCTGTCAAGTCTAAAGGAATTTACACTAGAATTTGTGGCTTCAACATCAATTTAATCAGTGGCCAGAGGGATAACTGCAATATTTCAGGATTGCCTTTAAATATAGACAATGATATGGCAATTTAGATAAAATAACACCAATATTTCAAAAATATGTGGAACGTAAAGGCTTGATTTCAATAACAGATCATTTTCT
Source organism: Eleutherodactylus coqui (assembly GCF_035609145.1). Lineage (NCBI taxonomy): Eukaryota > Metazoa > Chordata > Amphibia > Anura > Eleutherodactylidae > Eleutherodactylus > Eleutherodactylus coqui. Next base: position 92,130,772 of record NC_089845.1, on the reverse strand, counting down.
GACAATGTCCTTGAATCTAAGCCCCTGGACAACCACCAACCTTTTAATTTCTTTTCAGTAGCATATAAAAGCTTTACTTACCAACACAAGTGCAGATGAACAACTGACCATGGCAAGACCAATACCAAGTACAATAAGCCATGTTGTTAAGAAGTCACCATGCTAGAAAAAATGATACATAATTACATTCTATCAGGTGTTGATTTTTACATAGCGGAAATATTACACATATTTTCTTCCTCTGAGCAAAACTGTTACATTGTACTTTGCCTAGTGCAGGGTCTCAGGATCACTCCATGACACAGGTGTTCGGTGTTCAGTGCATAAGCTTCATAAGTCTTTAGACTCATCCAATATCCAGTAAGCTAGTTTTATAATGGAGCAATGTTTTCCTAGTACTTAGAGGGAACCTATCAGCTTGAAAATGCAGTCCATTCTGCGGACATCATCTTATAGAGCAGGGGGAGCTGAGGAGATTGATATATAGGTTCGTAGGAAAAGATCCAGTATAACTTGTATTTTACTCATTCTAATCTCTCTTTCTGAGCTTAGTGGTCTAGTGGGCGGTCCTATCAGTGATTGACAGCTACCTCTGTGTGCACCAATATTCACAGACTGCTGTCAATCACTGACAGGACCGCCCACTGGACCATTAAAGGGGTTGTCTCGAGGAAGCAGTGAATTTTTTTTTTGCCCAGTCCCCCTAATTAAGCATACATTACTAAGCCCCCCTGTAAATGACTTTTCTAGCTGGTTTGTACTTACAGTTCCAGCGTTTCAGCAACTTATAAAAATTTTCCCAAGATGGCCGCCGACTCTTTTCCCGTCGCTTGCTGTAGCCAGACGTGCGCGCTCCCGAGACGCTACCAGCTGTGTCTCCATGGCAACCAGACGCCCCGCAGCCGCCGACCAGACCCCGGGATTGAACGCGGCCGACTAGTCACCCACCGCCAGGCAGCAGGTAACCGGCGCTAGGCCCCGGCTTCCCCGCGCTAGGCCCCGGCTCCCCAGCGCTAGGCCCCGGCTCCCCAGCGCTAGGCCCCGGGGCCCAGCGGTAGGCCCCGGCTCCCCAGCGGTAGGCTCCGGGGCCCAGCGGTAGGCCCCGGCTCCCCAGCGGTAGGCCCCGGGGCCCAGCGGTAGGCTCCGGGGCCCAGCGGTAGGCCCCGGGGCCCAGCGGTAGGCCCCGGCTCCCCAGCGGTAGGCCCCGGGGCCCAGCGGTAGGCTCCGAGGCCCAGCGGTAGGCTCCGGGGCCCCAGCGGTAGGCTCCGGGGCCCCAGCAGTAGGCTCCGGGGCCACAGCGGCAGTCAGTCACGCGTCACCCCCGTCAGTCAGTCACCCATCACTTACCTGGGCGGCTGGGCTGGGCGGCTCTGCTGGGCGGCTGGGTGGCTCTGCTGGGCGGCTCTGCTGGGCGGCTCTGCACCTTCCTCTAAGAGAGGATGGTAGCAGAATGGCTGCTCCAGCGCGCTCCTGAGAAGATACAGCTCGCCTGCGCATGCGCAGAAGAGCTGTAGCGGCGAGCACACTGAAGCGGCTCGTGCTCAGAGCAGAAGACCGGACTGCGCAAGCGCATCTAAAAAAGCAAGCCGCCAGCGAATTTAGACGGAACCATGGAGACGAGGACGCTAGCAATGGAGCAGGTAAGTGAATAACTTCTGTATGGCTCATAATTAATGCACGATGTATATTACAAAGTGCATTAATATGGCCATACAGAAGTGTATAACCCCACCTGATTTTGCGAGACAACCCCTTTAAGGTTGAAAAGAACATAGATAAAAATGAGTACAATAAATATTATACTGATTTTTTTCCCCACAAACCTACATATCAGTCTACTGAGCTCCTCCTGCTATATAAAATGCTGCCTGCAGGATGAACTGCATTCTTATGCTGACAGGTTTCCTTTAAAGGGGTTTTCTAGAACTTTTCTTACTGATGACCTATCCTCAGGATAGGTCATTAATGTCAGATTGATGGAGCTTCCTTCCACATGAATGGGATTGAGCTTGTAGTACTATTATGGGCCACTGCACAGTATACAGAGCTATTATATTGTGGCACACAGAGACTGGAGCAAGCAACTAATCAGTGGGGGAGCCAGGTGACAGACCCCTGCTGATCTGATATTGATGACCTAACCTGGTGATCCTGAACAAGACCTTTGCAGAACCTGTTGACCTAGTTCCTTGCTTCTTGAAATTCTGCTAATTAGTCTTACCTCTGACTTCCTATATAAGCCTAACCCTAGTACCTCCTTCTTGCCAGATTATAGTGCTTCATGTATTTAGTCTGGCTTGCTAATATTGTTTCTGCCTCTCAGTACAAACTATATATAAACTATAAATAATATTAAGCCCATTAGTAGCTAACTAGCTTCATATGCATGTATTTAGAGAACAGCAGGTGGTCTGTTCTCTAAATACATCAATTTTATTCTGCCGCAGGCAGCAGCTTGCATACAATTCTATCAGCGCTGCCCGCGGAGAACAGAGTATGCCAATCCTTCTTATCAGGGTCGATGGCCTTTAAACTGAGCTGAACTCAGCAATGGACAAAGAGTGCACGGTAAGTGCATGATGTGCACACATTTACACACAATGGCTATCATTAAAAAGCTGTCGTTTACAAACATTTTGAGAGATAATTGTTGTGTGTAAGTCAGCCTTTACCCTTCAGGTTCTTATAAATCCATAACCTCAAAGTACTTGGAAAGTTCTGAAACTAGGCAAGTTTCAACCTATCAGTAGGCTGGTAGACCTAAACAATGGTAACTCTTCAAAATACTTAAAGGGGTTTTGTCATTAGAAAAAAAAATTCAACACTTACCTCCCCAGGCAGTCTTCTTACTGCATTATCTCCTTACCAATCTTCTCCTGGCTCCTCTAGTTCCCTATGTCACCTCAACTCCAGCCAGCCAGATCCTCTTCTTCCTGTGATGTAGTGTACATTCACAGTATTCTGCTTCATACAGGTCAGTGAACACTATGTCACTGGTGACTTGGCATTCACATCCTAGTAGGAAATGCTGAAAACCTATGACGGCTAATGTCGCGACTGTGCATGCAGTGTCTCGCGACAATAGTATATGAACAATTGCAGCAAGACACTGCACATGTGCAGTTGCGGCATAAGCCCGGCATAGGATTCGGCATTTCCTGCTAGGCGGTAAATGCTACGTCACTAGGGACATAGTGTATACTGACCTGCAGGAAGCAGAATGCCTGCAAATGTGCGCTAGATCACAAGAAGAAGAGGATCCGGTCAGCTTGAGTGACGTGACTCAGGGGACTGGAGGAATCAGGAAAAGATCGGCGACCATAAAATGCGGTAAGAAGACTGCCTGGGGGGGGCGTGGCTAGCCAGCAACAGGAGCGCACGCACGGGCCGGGGCTCCTGATTGCAGAGACATACCGGCGTGTTTCTGTCGCGCCTGGAGGCCTCCACGGGGCCGAAACAGCTACCGCGGGCACTGCCGGACCGGGACGAAGTGAAAGAGACCCCCCGCGGGTCTCTAGCGAATACCGCGATTTTGCGGCCTACGGAACCGGGCGCATCCCCGGCCTGGAGTTACAGACGCGGCCGACCGGAAGTGAGGGCCGGCCGCGGAAAGCCGCGGTAAACGCCTGCCGGGGAGCACCGGAGGCGGGGGAGACAGTTGCTGGGAACTGCAGAGAGCCCGGGAGTGGGCAGAAGAATCAGGAAAGAGAGCGGCAGACCCACAGGACTGCAGACTGGGTGAGTGACGCCGCGGCTGCGGCCATCGGATCCTGCGGCTCCCCCTAAGCTCACCTACCCCTGTGGGACTGTGATAAAACCCTTGGGGCACTGGAAACCCCCTGCAGCGCAACAGACACCCCAGGCCAGCAGACACACTGAGGGGCCCCCTCCACCCCTCCCCCCAGCCGGACCTCACCTAGGCAGAGGGAGACAAGGGGTGCAGAGGAAGAGAATCGGGGGCAGTGCGGGGGAGGAAGTAGAGAGGGGACGCTGCGGAGAATAACGCGGGGTCCCCCCCCTTTTTATTTTTTTCCTAAGGGAGCACTCTACTCCGAACCGAGGGGTGCAGTCGCAACTGCCTGCCCCCCCCTCACATTCCCGTGTGTCTCGCCCCCTGACAACGTGGCACCCCAGGACTGTAACTCACTGCCATATGCGCACCCAGAGGCTAGGATCTGAGCTTCCGCCTGAAAGAACCGTGTTAAAGGTGCGCGTAAACTACTACACTATGACTGCACCCCAACAGCCATGCAGTAAAGCTTAAACTGCGCATGAATCCCCCCCTGTGACATCTTATAAGTTCGAGCCTACGGACATTCCCTACTACTATCCTCCAACAAGATGGCGCCCACCAAGCAAGCCAAAATAACCAGCAAGCTGCAGCAATATTCTCGGCCCAGCACCTCAACGGACCCCCAACCCAATGCGCCCTCCAGCCCGCAGAGCGCGTCCCCTGAGGCCACAGCACCAGTTTCGCCCTCCGCATCTGGCCCAACTATCGCCGATGTATTGAAGGCGATTACAGAGTCACGCTCTGCCCTCACAGAAAAAATTGATGCACTACAGTCGGACTTTGGTCTGCTGCGAGCGGACGTCCAAACGCTGAGAGAGCGTACAACAGAAGTCGAGACGCGAGTCTCCAACCTGGAGGACACTGTTACTCCACTCTCAGACCAGGTGCGCACCCTCAACTCCAACCTCACGGCGCAGGGGAAAAAACTGGATGATATGGAGAACCGCCTGCGCAGATGCAACCTCAGATTCATAGGACTGCCGGAGGGCGCTGAGGGCAGAGATCCTTGTGACTATCTGGAATCGCTCCTCAAACAGGAGTATGGCCCCAAATCTCTGTCACCCCTATTCTGCGTCGAGAGAGCACACCGCATCCCATCAAGAGCCCCGCCGCCCGGAGGCCCTCCACGCACCTTCATTGCAAAACTACTTAATTATAGGGACAGAGACAAAATTCTGGCGCTCAACCGTGAGAGAGACCCGATAAGGGTTGACGGACAAACAATCCGTATCTTTCCGGACTTTTCCTTGGAGGTGCAGCAAAGGCGACAAAAATTTGTAGAGGCTAAGAAGATGCTGCGCTCAAAACAACTGATCTACGCCATGCTATATCCTGCCAGACTAAAGGTGATCAAGGATAACCGCTCCCATTTCTTTGAAAACCCGGAGGATGTCCTAAACTGGCTCGAACAAAATTAACCCGCACCGTGAGACTTTCACAGATGCATATATGATGCGGCTGGCCGGTCATCATTTTCCTAGGATCATTGCAGCATAATAGTGGAGGGTACCTCTTCCCCCCCCTTTTCCCCTTTTTTTTTTTTTTCCTCTCTTCTTCTCTCTCTTTTCTTTTACCCCCTCCCCCTCCACTTTAGGTAAGAAGGCCGGCGGCCGAAGATAATGAAGATGAAAAACGGCGTGGGCTGCGATAAAACTGCTTTTCTCCTACGTGGACTGTGGGGGCCGGACTGGACTGGGGGCCTACGCAGCGCCCGAGGCCCGTACCGGGCACCTATAGCCTACACGGATGCAGCCCACGCCCACATAACCTTGTCTCTGTTTCTTCACAGGGGGACTTTATTTTCATGCCTATAACTGCTGTTATTGTTCTGCATTTTTCTGTTATAGCCTGTTGGTGACTTTCTCCTGGGGCAAGGCCTTACGCCCCCTACAAAGTCGTGAGTTATGGGATCGAAACCTGTCCAATGTTCGGGGGGATGGGTAGGGTGGGAGGGGAGGGTTTTGTTTGGGGTTGGTAAATGGGAACTGATTTTGGTTCGTTTTGTAATTTCTATTTGTGGTCGTTGGCGCGACTCTTTTTCGGATGCTTTAACCTGCGGGAATAGTCGCCAGTCCCCTGAAAATGGCTAGCATGTACCTGAAGCTGGTCTCCTGGAATGTCAGGGGCCTAAATTCTAAAATTAAAAGAGCACTGGCTTTTGACTTCCTTAAAACTCGCTCCCCCCACATGATACTACTCCAAGAAACACACCTTAGGGGCTCGAAGACGCTGTCGCTTAAGCGGGCAACAATAGGCTCAGCATATCACGCGACTTACTCCAACTACGCTCGCGGAGTCAGTATACTGGTGGCCAAATCGGCCCAGTTTGCCCTCCGCCAAATACACATAGATCCTGGGGGGCGCTACCTGATCCTACAGGGAACCTTCCATGGCCGTCTCCTCACGATAGTAAATGTTTACCTGCCACCACCTGCTAACATTGAAATACTTCACGAGGTGATGGTACGAGTGGTCCTCCTGGAGGCGGCCCCGATAGTAATCATGGGAGACTTTAACCTGATCTTGGACCCGTTGCGGGACCGCCTCACTCCAGCCGCCTCTGCGCGGACTCGGCTCCCTGGGTGGGCCGACTCCTACTCACTGCAGGAAATATGGCGTGTGAGACACCCACATGACAGAGCTTACTCGTGTCATACCCCGACCTACAATGCCTTCTCGCGCATAGATCTCTGTTTTGGCTCCCCGGACTGCCTCCGCATGGTTCGCGATATATCCTATCTGCCCAGGGGCATTTCAGATCACTCCCCACTCCAACTGGTGCTTGACCTGGGAGTCGAGGGAAGCCGCCCTGCGTGGAGGCTGAGCCCGCTGTGGTTGGAACAGAGAGAAGTACACGAGTACGCAGAACAAGAGGCTGAAATGTACTGGGAGGTCAACGAGGGGACGGCCTCGGAGCTGGTGGTCTGGGACGCATTTAAAGCCTTTACCAGGGGATCCTTTACCTCGGCTATTGCCGAGCATAGAAGATCCCTAGGGGCCCGCCGCTTGGATCTGGAACGGCGCCTTGATTTAGCAGAGACTAGGCACATAGCAGACCCCTCCCCGGAAACCACTACAACCCTGGGTGCCCTGCGACGGGAATATAGACTACTGCTCATTGAATACACTAAGAAGAAACTTCTGTATTCCCGCCACCGGATCTTTGATCAGGGAGACAAGAACGGCCACTTACTGGCCTACCTGGCTAGAGAGGACCAGACACTGCCACCGATTACGGCGGTGTGTGATGGCACGGGCACTCTAATAAGCGATCCCAAATTAATTAACCAAACGTTCGCCCAATTCTATGGTGATTTATATACCTCCAGGCTGGGCTGTACTGAAACACAGCTCCTGGCGTACCTAGAGGACATTCCCTTCCCCACACTGAGTGGAGACAGCGCGGCCCACCTGGATAGCGACCTGAGTATAGAAGAAATAACGGAAGCCATTAAGGCACTTCCCAATAGGAAATCACCAGGTGTGGACGGGCTCCCTGGGGAATGGTACAAAAAGAATGTGGAAACCCTGGCCCCGCGACTCCTCACATTATATAATTCTATTATGCGAGAGGGGACATTACCGGACACAATGCGTAAAGCCCTTATAATAATGATCCCCAAAACCGGGAAGGACCCCACGGACTGCGGCTCTTACCGCCCCATTTCTCTTCTTAACAGCGACGTAAAAATAATTGCAAAAATTCTGGCGACGCGTATAAACTCGGTGTTGAAAGAGATCATACACGCGGACCAGTCCGGCTTTATGCCTGGCAAGAGCACGGACATGAACCTAAGAAGACTCTTTGATCACTTATCATACAAACACACTAACTGTGGGAAGCGCACCCTGGTATTCATAGACCAGGCAAAGGCCTTCGACTCAGTAGAGTGGAAGTACTTATGGGCGGTGATGCGGCGGTTCGGATTCGGGCCAACCTTCATTAAATGGATCGAGATCTTATACGACTCCCCAGTGGCCAACATTAAAACTAATATACATGTTTCTGCCCAGTTTTCCTTAAGTAAAGGCACAAGACAGGGCTGCCCTCTGTCCCCCGCTTTGTTTGCCCTCGCCATAGAGCCCCTGGCAATCCAAATTCGAACGTCACCAACAGTGAAGGGATTTAAGCTGAGCAACTACGAGGAGCGCATAGCGCTCTATGCAGATGACACCCTCCTCTTCCTTCAAGACCCGGGGGCGTCTCTAGACGCGGCTCTGGCTATATTTAGCGCATTCGGCACACATTCTGGCATCAGGGTCAACTGGGACAAAACCCATTTGTTGGCGGTGGACCCTGGGGCCGCCGAGCTCCCTCTACCCGCCCCGCTGAGTTGGACGACCCAGACCACCTACTTGGGAGTAAAGGTCTCAGCGGAACTATCCGCCTTCTACAACTCCAACTTGGTCCCCCTCCTGGCCTGGGCCGAGGAGGTGGCGATACGCTGGGCTTCTCTCCCGCTTACCCTGGTGGGCAGAATAAACCTGCTAAAAATGAAACTGCTACCAAAATTCCTGTACATATTGCATAATTCCCCTATGCTAGTCCCAAAAAAATTCTTTACCAGGCTTCGTGGGATAGTGCTGCGTATACTGTGGAGAGACACTACACCTAGGATTAAGTTGGAGACCTTGTGTCTCCCGTCGAGTGGAGGGGGACTGGCCCTACCGCACTTTTACTACTATTACCTGGCTAGCCAACTGGTATACGCGGGATGGTGGATATGCTCGTCAAACTACAACCCAGCGGTGGGCCTGGAACGTAGAATGGTGGACCCTACGCAGAACCTTCGGGGACTGCTACTGAGCGGCCCCTCATCCTCGGTCGGCCCGCTGCCCACGCCCATGCTGGTGACGCTGGAGATCTGGCGGCGGGTCACGAGACTGTCAGCTGAAGAGGAGACAGCGCGATCCCCACACACTCCCCTCTGGAATAACCCCAAATTGCCACACTTCCAGCGCCTCCCGGAGTCTGCCTTCTGGAGACGCCGGGGCGTCAATGTCCTCTCCGACATAGTCAGTGAAGGCAAGCTATGTACCTTTATGCAGTTACGGGTTGCCCACGGTCTGCCCGAAAATTCTTACTTTAGATATTACCAATTACGAGATGCGGCCAGGGCTCAGTTTGGGGGTTCGTCTGTCCCACTATCCATGACGCGACTGGAGAGCCTGGCGCAGATGTGCAGCCTTGTCAGGCCGCTGTCGAGTTTCTATGCTCATACAATGCGACATCTGGCCCCACTGGGCGAGAGGGCCGTACAGAGATGGGAGGTGGACATTCCTGATCTGACTTCAGGGGAGGATGAGGATATACTGGACGGATCTGGTCCCCCCCTGGTTAGCGCTAGAGACAAGCTCATCCAAGTCAAGTTTCTACACCGCATATACTACACCCCCTCCAGGTTGTGCACAATGGGCCTGCTCCCTACTGCAGCGTGCCCACGATGTATGGTGGCGGATGGGACGGTCATGCATATGTTTTGGGAGTGCGCGGTCCTACAGGAATACTGGCGAGAAGTGCTTGTCTTTATGGAAACTCACCTAGGGGCACCAAGGATCATGCATCCTGGAACGTGCCTTTTTGGGCTCGTGGGAGACCTGCCGGTGTCCGCGGCAACACGTACACTGTACAAGCTGCTTCTCTTTTATGCAAAAAAAGTGATTCTACTTAATTGGAAACACCCTGGGAAGCCGACTAGGAGCGCATGGGTCAGGGTCGTTAACGCCGAAGTCCCAATGTATAAGCTGACGTATATGGCCAGGGGGTGCCCTGAAAAATTCGACAAGATCTGGGGTGGCTGGGTGAGTTGCTCAGCGACGGCGTCGGGAGAGCCAAACCAGGTGGTAGGGGGGGAGTGAGAGAGAGAGAAGGACAAAAAGAGAGTCATCTGCTCAATTTAAGTTAAAGACCCAGTGCTCAGAAAACTAATTCTTTTTTCCCTCCGCTATTCCCACAAAAAAAAAAAAAAAAAAAAAAAAAAGGAGGAAGAGAGGGGAAGGGGAGAAGGGAAATATTTTTTCCTTTTTCTTTTTTTTTTCTCTTTAAGAGAGTCGCGCCAGGGGGTGGGTGGGGGGGGGTCTAAGTTTAAGTCCTTGTTTTTTTTTTTTTCTGATTGATTACAATTGATCTATCCAAAAGTTAAACTGTTGTTCAGTAATAATCAATAAAGTTAGAGTTTTAAGGGGGGGGGGGGGTGAAAGAAATAAAAAAGCACTAGCCAGACATAGCATGCTAAGAAGAAATATACCTATGTATGCAGGCGGAGACTGCCTCTACCCTGTTTTCATGCAATGTACTGTCTGCTGAACCTGATACCTGTGGTGCCAATCATCTGTATTTATATGCTTGTTTATTCCTGGCTAAATAAAATTCCTTTAAAAAAAAAAAAAAGAAGACTGCCTGGGGAGGAATAGGTAAGTATTTTTTTTTTCTAATAAAAAAATAAACCCCTTAGGCCTATCTAGTCTTCTAAAGGTAAAATCCCCAGGTACAAGCACTGAGTCATGACTGACTCCTAGGGTAACATCACATTGTGAAGTTTTCTTGACAGACTGTTTTTTGCAGGGTGGTTTGCCATTGCCTTCCTCAGTCATCTTTACCCCCCAGCAAGCTGGGTACTGATTTTACCGACCTTGGAAGGATAGAAGGCTGAGTCAACCTTGAGCCGGCTACCTGACCCGAGCTGGGGGTGGAACCCGCAACCTTCAGGTCATGAAGAGCTTAGGACTGCATTTCTGCTACATTAACACTCTGTGCCACACAAAGCATTCTAAATGTTCTAAACAGAGCTCTAAAAGGCACATATAAATATTAGTCCTATAAAAGAAGCAATCTCTTACCGTGATATACTTTTCAACAAGTTCCCACTTCCTTTCAAAACACATATCCAATATTTGGTGCATAAAGAATCCAACTGTTCCTACTACAAGTCCAATAAGTGCCATCATTACCCAACGATCCCAGTTTGACCTATAAATAAAAGACAGTTATTAATCTTACTATATTTGTATATTCCAAAATTAATTGATATGAGTAATCAAGCTATTGTACAGTTCATGCTTCAAATGTGTCCTCAAAATATTATTAGGATATGAGATATTGACATATCTACAAAGGACAACAGACATAGAGCTGAGGTATGTGGCCTGTCAGGGAAGACTTTAAAGCACCTTCCACCTCTGCCTCATGAATTACAGTATCATTAATTGTGTACATTAACAAAGGTTAATGTTATAGCCAGGGCTGGATTAAAAGTATAACGGGCCCTGAATTCAGGCCCCTCCAAACCAAATATACACAATAACTAGCCATAAGTAAATATCAAGTCACAGGTGGAGTAGTAGTTACAATTATTTGTAGTTTATTACCTTTTCGGATTTGGATAACGCTGCAGACTGCTTCCTTTCCCATTCAAAACAACAGAAAGCTAACGGTATGGAAACAAACTAAAGCCTTTCTGGTTTTTTTAAACCCCATTGCTATCAATGGGGATAAAAAATAATCCGTTTTTTTCTGTTTTATCTCAGTTTCTCTCCTCTGAAAAGAGAGCAGAGAGACAGAAACACTGAACTGAGCCTTAAAGGCCCATTGAGACACAACAATTATTGCTCAAAATTTGCTCAAAAGCCATCTTTTGAGTGATAATTGTTTTACCTAAATGTGCCCATCTTTCAGTTTTCTGCCAAACAGTTTTCAGCTCTGCTTGAAAACCATCGCATGCTGTGTTCTGCCAGAAGATAGCCGATTACAGCTGATAAAATTGCATCAGCTATTCTCAGATGTCAGCCCCCTGGCAGAACAGCTGATAAGCAGGATCACATGCTGTGTCTGCTGTCCATGGTGCTGAATTCTCCATGGGGAGCAAGAAATTACATTGTTTTCTCTTAGCAGCCCATGGATGAACAATGAAGCTAATTACAGAGCTCAGAACTCCTGATGAGTTCTGCAACAACTCCCAGAAGCTCATGTGCATGCAAATGAAGCTGATAAGGTACTAATAGCAATTAGTGCCTATTAGTACTTTATGCAAAATGGACGCTTATCTTTCGATCTTTTGGAAGATTATCTGTGTTTGTAAGTGGGTCTTTACACATGTGTGAAAGCAGTCTTAAGGTCTCTTTACATGGGACTACTGTTGGGCAATCGATGCCTGACACTCGTTCCTGTGATCCGCGCTCCCGTGCTTCTGCATGAGAGTTAGCAGAGCTGTCTCGCTCACGAAGCAGCCAGCAGGGGGGCGGGGCAGTGCAGGAGATTTCTCTCTTTTCGCTCCCCTGCCCAACTCCATTCACATAACACAGCAGCCGTTCGCTACTGAACATCTGCTGTTTAAACTGAACGATGAGCTTCATTGCTCATCTTTTATGCTGCATAAAAGAGCAATGAAGCTCATTGCTCATCATGCGGTTTAAACAGCAGATGTTCAGTAGCGAACGGCCGCTGTGTTATGTGAATGCAGGGGGCAGAGGAGCGGGAGGAGAGAAATCTCCTGCACTGCCCGCCCCCTGCTGGCCGCTCCGTGACCCAGCCTGTTCTGCTAGCTCCCATGCAAGGAGCATCATTTGCCCGACACTCGTCCTGTGTAGAAGGACCTTTAGTCTGTCTTCACTTTTTTTTCCCCATTTTTTACATCTTCTTGTGCCTCCATGTTTCTTGGGCCCTAGGCATGTGCTTAATTGGCCTTATGATTAAAATGGCCCTGGTTATGGCTTCAGCATGATGCCTTTGGTCTTCATGATATTGCATTTTTTTTACTAAAGTTTTATTTTGTGATATTTTTAGCTGCATTTGCTCACTTTGTGGGGTTTGATATGTACCCTGTTAGCTTATCGCAAACATTTCTTCAACAGAATGAGCTGGAAAGCCCTCTACATTAACTTCTACTGCAACAAGACATAGAGAGGTTATCCAAAGAGGTTAATCATTTGGCTACGTTCCCACATAGTATATTTTGGTGCGTATCTGCACCAAAATACTCGACAAAATCTACAAATAACATGCAGATTATGATTGAGTCTTTGATGCGGATTTTGGGGCAGATTTCACTCCATCATTGGAAAAAGTAAAATATGTTACAATTTGAACCAAAATCCACATCAAAATCTGTATCATTTGGTGTGGACTAGTTACTGCGGATTTGTTGTGGATTTTCTGCTGTAAAAAGTCAGCAGCAAATCCGCCATGTATCAACATTAGAGATGAGCGAACGTGCTCGGCCACGCCCCTTTTTCGCCCGAATACCGTGATTTCCGAGTACTTCCGTACTCGGGCGAAAAAATTCGGGGGGCGCCGTGGCGGCACGGGGGGTAGCAGTGGGGAGTGGAGGGGAGAGGGAGAGAGAGAGGGCACCCTCCTGTTCCCCGCTGCTACCCCCCGCACCGCCACGCCTCTCCCCGCCCCCCTGGCGCCCCCCGAATCTTTTCACCCGAGTACTGAAGTACTCGAAAATGGTGGTACTCGGGTGCGTAAGTACTCGAAACGAGTACATTCGCTCATCTCTAATCAACATATCCTCTGAAGGGAAATGAAGCCCACAGCAAGTGCAGTGGGCTTCACTTATCAAACTGTCTAAGGCTATATTCACATGTATTGGAAATGCTGCAGATTTTCCACAGCGAATATTCCACTGCAAAACCTGAAGCATTTCCACATCAAAAACAGAGTCAAAATCCGTACTCTTGATGCAGATTTTGACTCAAAATCAGCTGCAGTTTCGGGCTTGTGCAGCGCTCCTTTCACTTCCCAAAACTGCCCATTTCGGAGTGCAGCACACATCGGGAACTACTACTGAGCGCTGCTGCTGGCGTTCATGTGATGCCACTTCCACATCATATGACTGGTGGCAGTACTTAATAGCAGCTCTCAGGTGTATGCTGCGCTCTGGGTACAGGTAGTATTTTGGAGGTGAGAAGAGCGCTGCAAACGCTGAAATCCAAAGTAATGTTGAGTCAAAATATGCACCAATAATACGGATGTTGACTCTGTTTTTCATGCGGAAATGTAGTGGATTTCACTACATGAACCTACCCTAACAGTAAGACTGTACCTTAATGCCCAATCAGGCCTTAGCTTTCATTTCGTAAACTGCTCTCAAAAAAAGAAAGCTAAGCTCTGATTGGTCGTTGTGGGCAACAAGGACAGTCTTTCTGTTACATAGTTTTAATAGATGAGTTTCTCTGTGTTTTCTTATATAAATGGGGCTATCCCAGAGAACAATAAAAGAAGTCTAGCGTGTAGGACCACTTCCATGATGTCCATAGGCCCAGGGCATGAGGACTATAGGGGCTATATGAATAAAATTATAATGAAGCTAAGTTGATGACTCTATAGCAAGATTGGAAAAGGCAACCAAGTCAACTCAACAATTTTTATATCAAATAACTAATATTTATAAGTAGATCTAGTTATAGCGAAGACTTGGCCTCCATCAAGTTATCTAGGAACAATTTTAGCTTGTTTTTTTAGAAAAATCTAATATTGATATTTTACTATTTTGGCCAGAACTTGTATGGTCACAAAGAATTTTGTCACCAAATTAACAGTAAACAAAAACCAAAAGTCTGTTTTTTAACATGAATTTGAGTTTGCCAATGTAACATAGAAGTTGAATGGTTACCATGAAAGTATTGATGAGAAGCAGAAAATATGCAGTAGAGGAAGATGCTGCTTCGTCTTTATTGTAGTTTCACATGGCCAAAGCCAGAAGTGGATTAAAAAATAGGAAATGTAAAGGACGGACTTTTCATTTCTACTGAATCCACTTCTGACTTTGGCTCAAAGGACTGCATGGAAAAACTCCCACAAAAATTGCCCCTCACAGAATTCATGGTTTCATCCAAGAAACCTGAATGAAACCATCCTAAATCACCTTTGTGGCATTAAAACAGTGTATGTAATAAGAATCCTACAATGATATTGGAGACATTTCTACTTTAGCTAACAGTAGTATTGACCTTACCTGTGGGGCTTCAGTTTTCGCCATGTTTTATAGGCTTCACTATGAGAAGGTAAGTAGTCCAGGCTTTCATGTGTCTCGGAGAGGACCTTCCTCGCCTTGGAGGGCTGTCTGTGGTTTGTTCCATCTTCCACACTGTCTGTTTTTTCCTTCTGTTTTCTACTGGATTTCAAAGACATAATTTTCTTAATCCCATCAACGCAATCAAAAAAAATATTAGTACTTGTTCTGATCCCAGTAATGACAATAAAATAGCTAGATGATTAGGAGAGAGAACCCGCTTGTCACCACCAAGGAAGGAACACTACGAAGTCCCAGTTGCCTAGATGGACAACTGAAGAAGAACCTCAGTCATGCAATAAACCGATAAGTAAGTTTTGCCCATCACAGGGATTGGCTACATTTGTTTTCGTTACTAGACACACCACTCATTTTCTGTTTTATCTTGATCAGGGTTTGATACTTTTAATATAAAATAGTTATTAGTAAGATAATTAGTGTGTTATGTCAGATGTGACCTTTAATTAGATGTACTCACTGCAAGCTGATATACTTCCAATTAGACAGTCAAAGTGTGAGATCTCTTTTAGTATTTTGTTTTTCAAACCAGATTAAGGGTGTGTTCACACATTGCTGATTTGCTTCTGATTTTTTTTTTTTTGTGGATTTTGGTGCAGATCTCAACCCTTCAATTTGACTTTAATTAAAAGGGTGAAATATGCAACAAAATCCGCTGCAGTTCAGATACATTTGAATGCACCTTAAAATTAGCAATAGTTTGCTATTGAAGGTAGTCAATAAACATGGATTACTCACAGGGGCAGGACAAAAGATAGGGGGTTGCATAGGTTGACAGTGGTGGGGGACACAATTTCAGAATTTTAAAAGAATATTAAAAAGAAAACATTCTCTAGTTTAGAAATCTTCTTTTCAAATTTTATGTTAGAAATGGGAATGTTGAACAATTCTCATATACCCAGAGAGATGAGCTACAAAAGGGACTTAGCATATCCTGGCATTACAATGAAGAGGGTGTAAAAAAGAGTCAGGAACAAAGTCAATCTGGATAATTGTATTTCTGATACAATTATATTTTTGTAATGGATTCTTTTTTACAGTTCTTTGCGGCAAATAATAATCACTTGATGATAATGTACACTCTTTGAAAAAAAAATCAAGCCAAGAAGATGTCCTTTTGCTGCGAAACTCGGCATGCAGTTACATCTCAGGGCTTAGTCACACGGGCGCATCAGCACCCGTACACGGACGCCGATGCGCCCGTGTGACTGAGTCCTTACTGCAGGAAAAAGATGGCCGTACTTCAGGACAGACGACTCCCCAAAGCGCTGAAAAAAGAACACATGACCGGCCATGAAGCCGGTCACATGTTCTTTCTTTCAACGATGCAGAGAGACGTCCGTCCTGAAATGCGTCCGTCTTCTACCTGCAGTAACACGGGCGCAGATGAGCCCATGTGACTAAGCCCTCAGGCAGATATACAAATGATTAGAGTTGTGGCATTACAAGATGAGCGGTCTTGCCACTTGAGGCCCTAAAAGTGGGTCCACCCTTGGCCTATAAAAAGACTCTTCGAGGCTACTTGTGTGTAGCGGACCTCTTGCACCACTTGTGTAGAGCTTGTTGACCACTAGACGCCTCTACAATGCAATCGCAGAGATTTCACCTAGTTAACAGAGTTTGAGAGGGAGCGCATTATTGGAATGCGAGAAGCCAGATTGGGATTATTCACCCTAGAAAAAGACTCTTAAAAGGTGACCAAATAACTATGTATAAATACATTAGGGGACAATGCAATGATCTTTCCCATGATCTGCTTTTACCCAGGACTATGACTGTAACAAGAGGGCATCCTCTACGTCTAGAGGAAAGAAGGTTTCATCACCAACATAGAAGGGGGTTCTTTACTGTAAGAGCAGTGAGACTGTGGAACTCTCTGTCTGAGGGTGTGGTCATGGCAAAATCAATAGAGGAATTTAAAAGGGGACTAGACATCTTTTTAGAGCAGTATGGCATTACAGGATATAGAAATTAAATAACCAGGAGGGTTGTGATCTCAAATGTTCATCCAGGGATTATTCTGACTGCCATTATGGGGTCAGGAAGGAATTTTTTTCCCCAGATCAAGGGTTAATTGGTTTCTGCCTCATTGGGGTTTTTTTTGCCATCCTCTGGATCAACAATTGGGCTTTGGGGGGGAGGGAACACAGGCTGAACTGGATGGACATTTGTCTTTTTTCAGCCAAGCATACAATGTTATTATGAATTGGTGTGGAATGCCGTAGATCGTCCATTCGGGAGACGATTGCGGATTCTGCACTTCAAACCTACTCCTGTGCAGGGGGCCTAATATTACAGAAGATAATGACACTGTCTTCCCTGCAGGCAGAGATGGTACAGGCCTGGAAATGGTTCCTTAACACATAAATGCCTATAATGATAGTGCCATCTGTTTCTAGAATGCAGACAATCTGCTAGTTGGAGCTTCTTGTGGTCTGTCGAGGGCGTCCTGAGTAGAGATGAGCGAGCACCCAAATGCTCGGGTCCGCATTATTCGTCGAGCTTTTCGTAAAATTTGAGAGCTCTACTTGAGTAACGAACCCCATTGACTACAATGGGAGAGTCAAGCATTTTTGTATGTGGGACGCCGGGTCCCGAGCTTTTTTTTTCTCTCTCTCTCCTGCCAAACAAAAAATTTTAAATGACGTGCGCTGCGTCGCGGTGGGGGGGGGGGGGGGGGGCAAACAGGCACGTCACAGTGGGGAGGAGCCAAAAGCTGGGGCGGGGTCGAACACGATTTGATGTTCATTCGAGTAACGAGCATCATCGAGTACGCTAATACTCGAACAAGCATCAAGCTCAACAGAGTACGTTCGCTCAACTCTAGTCCTGAGCCCTGTCGTCTTGTGTGTGTGACTTCATGCATCCAAGACCTCTTAACAGCCTGATCAGAACAGCCCAGGTGGTGGGCAGTTTGTTGATATGTCTATCCAGCTTCTCACAATTCAATAATGCACCCGATCTGAAAATGCACCACACAAGTGGAAAAAGAGGTCCACCTACACACAAGTAGCTTCTGAGAGCGGATCAACTTTTAGAGCCTCTGGTGGCAAGACTGTTTATCTAATCACACCACAACTGTAATGATTTGCATATCTGCCTGTAACTGCATGCTGAGTTTAGTAGGAAAACAATTCCTCCTTCTAGGGGCTTGATTTTTTTTCTACAAATTGTGTACCTTCTTTAATTGCTGGAAGGTTTAGGTCTGATGCTTTCATGCCCATTTTAGGTATATTAGACAGTGGGCAAGGGTCAGTACGGACATTCTGACCAATCTGTGCCTACTCAGGCACACACAAAGGAAGCTGCAATGCACTGGTGTAGATTCTTCTGACACCATTTCTATCATAGCCATTAAAGGGGTTGTCTCGCGAAAGCAAGTGGGGTTAAGCACTTCTGTATGGCCATATTAATGCACTTTGTAATATACATTGTGCATTAAATATGAGCCATACAGAAGTTATTCACTTACCTTCCCTGCGCTGGTGTCCCCGTCTCCATGGCTCCGTCTAACTTCAGCGTCTAATCGCCCGATTAGACGCGCTTGCGCAGAAGGGTCTTCTGCCTTCGGGTCTGTCCGGCAGCCGCAGCATTCTGGCTCCGCCCCCTTCTACTCGTCATTGCGTAGCTCCGCCCCGTCACATGTGCGGATTCCAGCCTCCTGATTGGCAGAGGATGGAGCGATGGCTTCACATGTGACACAAAGGATTAAGGTAATCCATCATGGGGTTCCCTTGTTTAATAGCCTGCCCACGACCCTTGGATATGTCACCAGTTACCCTTCGGGTGGGAGATGGTAGAGCCACCGTGACAGGGCTCAAACTCTACCCTGCTGTCTCCTAGGCTGGGGCCCACTCCTCAGATGCTGCAGGGTGGAGCTATTTTAGCATCACGAACAGGATGAATCCTATGTGCCTGTTCTCAAGAAACCGCCAAAAAAATGCTTTCCCACCATTTTTTCAGTCGCAGAAGATTTTTTCCCGTGTCTCAGCTAAATGGAGGCTGAGATTTTCTACAAGTTCAGAACAAGATGCTTCTGATCCTCTAAGTTACTTTAAATAGTTGAGGACTAGATACGTCCAACCCTCTGAGCCTGTAACAAGTATCAGGACATGGTTGTGGTTCCTCTGAGCCTCCAGGAATTAAAGTAAACACGATCATGGTTCCTCTGAGCCTAAGGACATTTACCAGAGTGGTGAAAAACCAAATTATTTGCCATAAATGCAGAAAGAAGACCCCAGTTTATAAGTAGCAAGGATATGTTACAAGTTAAAGAAGGACTTTGTTGTGTTATTAGACTGTGTTGAATTGCCCACCTTGCATAGTGAGCAACCAACTACTAATGTGGACTTTGTCTGCACTAAGAGTCAAAATGTCGCCCAGCCCTCATGTTCTTCGTTAACAAGTTTTCAGCTTGCGAAAATTTCCCACCAAGCTGTTCCAGCCAGGGCTGAGGAAAAAGTAGGGGGGAAGTCATACCTACTGCGAAGCAACAGTCTGCAGCTGGGAACCGCCCAGAGGAGGTGACTTTCTCTACTTCCAACGAACCACTAAACCTGTCTCAGCAGACTCAAGAAGGAGAGAAAATGTCCTTCTACACTGCTCCTCTTGTGAGAGAGCTTGCTACTTTGGAGTCTAGTGAATAGGAACAGCCAACTCCCGCTTATTACTCCTTGCCAGGAATCACGCCACGGAGGCTGCAACAATACCAGACTGAGGCGGGTATGGTAGAGAGTTGCTATCTTCTGTGGATTCTAATTCACTACCTCAACCGGGAAGTCAGAGACTTGTTACTGACCTGTCTGTTACCGTTTGTTAAGGTGTACGGTGACCAGAACTTTGCTTTCACCTTTCTGCGTGAGCCTGCTTGTCGCCCAGAGAGATTGTCTCCAAATGCTCCACCACTGCCTTATGTTGTGGCCCGCGATCCTCCTTCAGGATTTCTTCTGAGGAGTTACAGTTCCACGCAGGGACCCACAGTACAGAGGCCTTTTGACTTTCCTGAGTCGCTTCAGCAATCCCAGGACACAGAATAAGTTGGGGAGGCTGAAGTAAGGGCCTTTCTATGTCAAAGCCCGTCCCTTCGTTCTTCTATTGGCGTTAGTTCTTGGAGCAGCATGCCCACTTCCACTGGGTTCAGTACAGAATCTGAAACTGAAGAACCGTAGGGCCCACCAGTGTTAAGGAAAGTTACTTGGTGTTAAAAAGACTTCCGTAATGTGAGACTTTTCTTTTTGTCCTTTTTTCCTGGACTTTATTTCTCTCAGTTTAGCCCCAAAGAGGACTTGAAAATTAGCGTCCCCTTTTTCATAGTACAGTTGTGTAATGTTTGCAAATGTCATTTTTATTGATTTATTATTTGAAAATGTCATTGCAACATTCATATGTTTAAGAAAATGTGCAGGAGGGTAATGCAAGTCTGAGTAGTAAAGGTGTTGGATTTATAATGAGTGCCTGTTTTGAATAATTATATGCAAATAAGATAGGGGTTTTTTATCAGCAAGTTGTGCTACTCCACTTCAGTGTGCCAGCATGTGCTTCTGTCTGTCCCAGGGGAGGCATCCACAATTTACATCTTTATCTTTAGTCAGCTCAGTTGGGAGTATTTACATAAGGTTACTGCCCTCCATCAGATAATTTTCCGGGAAAGTGATGATCATGCCACTTATCCTGTATTCAGTCCTACCAGTCAACCCTTCTCTATTCTTTGTCTAGCTACAGTGAGTTGCATTTCTTCTTTTGTCTTTGGGGAGAAGAGTTATGTAATAGTGCCCAATAGCAATGTTAATGTATCTTGGATTTCGTCCAACTTAACAGTTTTCAGTGGTTTGGCCATACCACTTCTGCACACGCTGTCATAAATTAATGCTTTTCATGGAAAGTAAAGTCTTAAAGTAGTCTAGGTAAACTTTGATGGGTAAGCTCTAAGTAGCAACCGAAGGGTTAGTTGTGTTTACAGGTTCCGCCTTGCACACTCAGCGACTGTGTAGATGTTCCGCTAGATGTACTTGTGTAGAACACTGAAGACTAGTCTGTTCTGGATCTTACACTCTGCTTAGGAGGCGCCGGGGTCGGCTTGTTTTAAGTAGGGGAAACTGTAGTGGCCCAGAACAATGGGTCCCCTCCATAATAGTGTGTATGCATTTATCCACTGTAATGTCAGTGTCTTCTGTGTTGCATGATTGGTGTGTATTGCATAGCTGCAGCACTCAAAGGGTTAATTGTCTCGTATGTGAGATGTCTGTCTGGAAATGTATCATTTTATGTTGTGAGTTGGTGGTCACCTGACCATGCTTGATATATGTGATTGCAAGAGTTCTGTTCTGGGCTTGCAAGAGAGAGAAGTGTTAGAAGTGCTGCAAGGGGACCACACAGGCACCTTCAGCCTGTGTGGCCCAGAAAAGAAGAGGCTGAATGGAATCTACAGCCTGCTTTGGGCTTGCTGTACTCAGGAGATGTGAAAGTACCCCTTCAATGCTAAGAGAGGGAGAATGAGGAACTGCCATGTAGCGCATCCCTTTTTCCAAATGTGAGTGTCGACCAGTAGAGAGTTGGAGAGAAGAGAGTGTGTTGCCGGGATCAGGACCAACAAATAACAGGACTGTGGTCTTCTCGTATCCTTCCGTGAATCCTCCCTGTCACACCACTTTGACGGTTTTGCACTGTTTTCCTGCTGGCGTGTATCATCAAGTTATTTTCAAGTAAACAAGCTTCACCGACCATTCCCAGTTTGGCTCAGAAAGTTAAATCCCTGTGTGTGGACTCTTTATTACCAACTACTGGATTCAACACAGAGGATGGAACGATGGCTTCACGTGTGACACAAAGGATTAAGGTAATCCATCATTGGGATCCCCTGTATAATAGCCTGTCCGCAGCCCCTTGGACGTGTCACTGGTTACCCTTCGGGTGGGAGATGGTAGAGCCACCATGACAGGGCTCAAACTTTATCCCACTGTCTCCTAGGCTGTGGCCTGCTCCTTGAATGCTGCAATACACTTTCCCATTTCTCTTGCTTACAAAACATAAACCTCAAGAATAAACTGTAGTTGGCCTGCCCTAAATGTAACAAGCCAAAAACAAACATGTTCCATAGCTTATGGAGCTGTCCCGAAACTCAGATATATTGCACAGAGAGAAGACTACTAATACACAAGGTCAAAAAAATCTTATTATCATTGACACCCCAGGTTTTTATATTCCCTTTTCTCTCTGCTGAACTACAATCAAGACATTTGATCCATGCTACTGTTACAGTAAGAAAACGTTGCCTAATAATACAATGGCTACAACTTTTCTTTTTTTGGACACGTGGGACTGAAAGAAGCGGTGAAAGACAGGAATGCATGGAGAACATTGATCCATGGAGTGATTCAGGGTCGGATGCGACTGAATGGATACTCATTATCACAACTGCTAACTCCAAAACTCACAAACATATTGTCACGTCTGTCTCCTGAGATCTGTTGTACTACAGGTTCCCTGGGGCTTTCCTGCTCAGGTGTTGGGATTGTGCTGCTTGGGTGTGTATGTCTCCAGTCAGCCAATCACTCCAGGTCAGAAACATAAAAGCTGTCTTTCCAGGTGTGGGTGTGGTCAGCTTTCTCTGTTCTCTGTTTTGTCTGGTTATATCGCTGGACTCCTGGTTAGTGTAGGGTCTAGTGGTATTGCCGGGAGCTATGATGAGACCCGCTAGCTTCCATATTTTGGCCAAAATGTCACTAAATACCTGGCATTTATAGAATTAACATTTGCTAGTCGTGTTTGCATATTGGCTGCTATATGGTGTGATTTTGGCTCTATGTGTCTTCTTATCCTGTCCAGTTGTCGTGTTGGTGGTGGCATGTGTATGCATCCAAGCCTGGGTGTGTGGGTTCCTAGGGGCCGCAAGTGCCCAGATCTCATTCAAGGATACCTCATGGTACATTAAATTGCATGGCGCAAACCAGTTGGGTAGATTATAGTACAGTTTAGGGAAAGCGCCTCAGAGAAAAAGTGAGGACTAACCTGGTAAAAAATTCTAGGGGAGCCAAGAAAAGTTCAGCCTGAAATAGCCTTAAAAACATTCAGGATCAGCAAAGCAAGAAACGTACTTTGAAGGAGGGGGATATGGTCACAGAAGCTGCCTCCTGCTGATGGTACATCGGTTGTAAGTTTAACTATGCAGGGGAAGTAATCCAGCAGGTTTCTTGCTTTACTTATCCTGAATATTTTTGAAGCTATTTCAGGCTGAACTTTGCATGACTCCCCTGTGAGTGCACAATTTTTTACTGTTTGCATTTTGCTTTGTTAGTTGGGTAAATTAAGAATAGACTAAGAAAGAGCAGAAGAAAACCAACGAACAGTGATAGATAGCTTACTGGAGGTTGTGATTAGAGATGAGCGAACGTGTCCGTAACGGACACATCCGCACCCGGACACCGGCTTTAGCGAACACTGGAGTGTTCGCGCGTAAGTGTCCGGGTGCCGCCGGGGGGCGGGGAGATGCGCGGCGGCGCGGGCGGCAGTAGCGGGGAACAGGGGGGAGCCCTCTCTCTCTCCCTCTCCCCCCCGCTCCCCGCCGCACCCCCCCGCGCTGCCACGGCGGCCCCCGAACTTTTTCGCCCGAACACCGAGGTGTTCGCAAAGTTCGGTGTTCGGGCGAAAAAGGGGCGGGGCCGAACGTGTTCGCTCATCTCTAGTTGTGATACAAACTTCATACCAAAATCAGGCAAATTTTCAATTTAGAACACCAATATTCATGTATAATATCGAGTGCAGCGAGTGGTAGAGCGACCTTGGTGCCCAGTAAGTTAGTTAGTTAGTTTAAGTTTAGGAATATTTCATAGCAACATGAGACGATAATGGAAGTGACGTGATTTAACCTACTTCCACTTCAAAAGTCTCTCTATAGTATAATGCAATATACCAGTCCTAGTTGGCTTGATACAATGATGGAGAATTGTATGACTATACAGGAAAGTCATTCTGATTGTCACATGCCTTTCTTCAATATGCTGTGAAATATCTTTAGTTATTGTAATTTGTACTATTTATAAAACTTAGTAAAAATAGTTATAAAAAATACATAAACTGTGCACGTGTTGTCTTGTATATGCCACCCTTTGGTGACAAGGTGTCATTGTCATAAAAAACAATGTTATATTCACCTCAATGGTGTTAATGTTATGGCTGATCAGTAAATATGCTGTAAAAATTACAAACAATACCAAATAATGTTTTCATAGTATAATCTATGCATTTTAGTTAATGCCAACAGTGTTTTTTTTTTTACAATAAAACTCCCCACATAACCTAGCAAACAGGAAAAAGAAATAATCCTGGAAAAATGAGACAATACAGAGTAAGGCAGAGAGAGACAAAACAGCAGTGTAAAATATAGAGTATATAGTATATCATTATTGTTTAGTCTATGCTATGCTGTCAGTCATGCTGAGCCTGAGCACCAGTATTCTATATCAGGGTTTGATGTTGGAATAATAATCTCTACTTTAAAGCATTTGCTCCCTGTGGTGACCTAAAGCCGCGACCTCAGGCACATACTTACTTTTCGCCTACAGGCTTTGTTAACAATCCTATGACATCAATCATAGTAGGAAAAAATATAATCCTTTCCAGGAAATCAAAGTAGTCAGAGATTTTAAAATAACTTGACGCAGCCTGCCGAGTTTTCTGTAGAAGTCCTGTAACATGCCAGTGACATGCTATAGGTGTGCTATGTTACAGTAGGTCAGGCTCAATCAAACAGGACACTTTGGAGATATATTTCTGTATAGTGCTCTGTAATATTTATCATTCAGATCTGGGAGACTTTGGGCTTTTAGGCACAGACAAGGCTTAGCCGGTCTGTGTGTGTGTCTATCTACTATGTGTTAGATTAACAACAACTATAACTTTTTAATGTGTTTGGCTAGAGAATGATTTTTGCAGCATTTTTTTGTGAACAATGCAGGCGATATTAATAATAATAATATTTAGTTATATAGCATCAACGTATTCCGCAGCACTTACTAGACAGGGAGAATAAAAACAAAACCACAACTACATGAAGTAATCAATTGATGGCAACAGCAGGGGTGAGGGTCCTCCTCCAATGAGCTTACATACTACAAATAATGGGGTGATACATAAGGTAAAGGGGCTAGAGATGTGCACGGTATGGCGAGGTGGAAAGTGATACACATAGACAATAGTCAAATTGGGCCATATAGTGGCTGAATTGGTAAGACTGGAGGGAGCGGTTGATTACGGCTAGCAGGGATTGCAGTCTGTGGGACAGGGAGCATGTTATCAGGTGGAGTAAAGAGGGTTTGGTTTAGGGGACATGGTATGCCTCCGTGAAGAGGTGCGTTTTTAGAGAACGCCTGAAATTTTGTGTGTCAGTGATCACCCAGATAGTTTTGGGTAGCGCGTTCCAGAGGACTGGTGCAGCTCTGGGGAAGTCTTGGAGGCGGGAATGAGAAGTTCGAATTAAAGGGGCACTTAGTCTGATTTCCTTAGTAGAATGAAAGGCGCGGGTTGGGTGGTGAATTAAGATGAGCAAAGCAATGTAGGACAGTGCTGTGGAGGGCTTTGTGGATGAGGGTGGTGAGTTTAAATTGAATTCTGTATTTGACGGGCAGCCAGTACAGTGACAGGCACAGGGCAGAGGCGTCCAAGTAGTGGCTGGACAGGAACATGGGCCTGGCTGCTGCATTCAGGATGGATTGGAGAGGGGCCAGTCTGGTGTAAGGGAGGATGATCAGCAGCAAGTTGCAGTAATCGAGCCGAGAGTGGATGAGGGTAACAATGAGTGTTTTTAGCGTGTCCACAGTGAGAAAAGGGTGGATTCTTGCAATGTTCTTGAGGTGCAGCTGAGATCTTCGGGTCAGAGATTGGATATAGGGGGTAAAGGACAGATTGGAATCAAATATAACTCCAAGGCAGTGGGCGTGCTGTCTGGGAGTTATGGTGGTGCCACACACTGACATGGAGATGTCAGGATGAGGTTGGTTAGTAGAGGGCGGAAACAGAAGGTGGTCAGTTTTTGAGTGGTTCACTTTTAGGTAGAGAGAGGACATAGTGTTAGAGACAGTGGACAGACAGTCGGTGGCGTTCTGGAGAAATGGTGCTGTGATGTCATGGGAAGAGGTGTATAACTGGGTGTCATCAGCACAGAGATGGTACTGTAAGCCAAATCTCCTGATGGTTTGTCCAGTAGGGGCTGTGTACATTGGAGAAGAGGAGGGGTCCGAGGCCCGAGCCCTGGGGGATCCCAACAACAAGGGAAAGGGGAGGGGGCAGTTGAGCCAGAAAAAGGAGACACTGAAAGAGCGATTAAATAGGTAGGAAGAGAACCAGGAGAGAGCTGTGACCTATAGTGCAATGGAGCGAAGCATACTGAGGAGGAGTTTCTGGTCAACAGTGTCAAATGCTGCAGAGAGATCGAGGAGGATTAGTAGGGAGTAATCGCCCCTCAATTTAGCCTTCAGGAGGTCATTTGACACTTTATTTAGGGCGGTATCTGTTGAGTGTAGAGGGCAGAAGCCAGAGTGTAGGAGGTCGAGAAGAGAGTTTTCTGAGAAATAGCTTATAAGAGGGGAGTAAACCAGGCGTTCTAATAGCTTGGAGATGAAGGGGAGATTTGAGATAGGTCGGTAGTTGGCAGCATCACAGGAGTCAAGAGTTGGTTTCTTTAGCAGTGAGGGTATGACAGCAGGTTTGAATGAGGAGAGGAAGATGCCAAAGGTCAGAGAGAGGTTGAATATAGTGGTGAAGTGGGAGATGACCAGCAGGAAGAGGGACCGGAGGAGGTGTGAGGGAAAAATCGCTAGCGCAGGTGGTGGGACAAGCAGAGGAAAGCAATCTGGAGACTTCTTCCTCTGTTGTTGGTCTGAGTACAGACAGTGAGCAGGAACTAGATGCAATACTGACGAGACTAGGGTCAGGGCTAGTCTGGGATTGGGAGGTTATTTCCTGTGGGATGTTGTCGATTTTCTTTTTGAAGTAGGCAGCCAGCTCTTCAGCACTGAGATCCATCACTGGGAGCTGCGATTTTGGGCTACGAAGGGAGTGAAAAGTAGCAAAGAGTTGTTTAGGGTTGTGAGATAGTGAGGAGATGAGAGAGGTGAAGTAGACTTGTTTGGCATGGTGGAGGGCTAGGTTGTAGGTTCTGAGCATGAACTTGGAGTGGAAAACGTCTGTGGACTTTTGGGACTTTCTCCACATCTAGAGCACCGCCGGATGAAGCACATTTGAGGCGTGAGCCATGGTTGCCGCGGTCTGCACTGGATGGCTTGGGTCATAGGGAGTGCGGCTTTATCCAGGGCATATTTGAGAGTGGTGGTGTAATGTGCAGCAGCCAGGTTGGGGCAGGAGAGGAGAGAGATAAGGGACAGAAAGGACTGTAGAGACTCAGCAAAGTTATGGGTGTAAACAGCCTGAAGGTTCCTGTATGTACGGTAGGTAGGAGGGTCTGGAGAGATGCTAGAGACCTTGATAGAGAAACAGAGGGAGTTATGGTCTGAGAGCAGGAGAGGGGAGTTAGTGAAGTTGGAAGCAGAGCAGAGACAGAGGAAGACTAGATCAAGAATATTGCCATCCCTATGAGTGGGAGAGGCAGTGAGTTGAGAGAGACCAAGGGAGGAGGTAAAGAAATAGAAGCTGAGAGGCAGATGGGGAGTTACGGTCATTGGTGGGGATGTTAAAGATATGATGAGTCCCACAAGCAGCACAAAGTATACCCTCACCAGGGTCAGGCCAGTGAATGCAAAAGCCGGATCAGAACCAAAAACCAGAAAGGTTCCAAATATACGTGCATAGAAAGCAATGACCGGCAGCATAGACAGATGTGCAAAAGTCCAAAGACTTCTTTATTGCCCATTACAGAAAGGAGCAACGTTTCGGCCTTAATGGCCTTCCTCATGCGGTGGGGATGCTAAAGTCTCCTAGGATGAGGGTTGGGATTTCACATGAGAGGAAGTGGGGGAGCCAGGCGGCATACTGATCCAGAAACAAGCAAGGAGGACCTGGGAGGTGGTAGATAACTGCTACTTGCATGGACAGTGGACAGAAAAGTCGCAGGACATCTACCTCGAACGATGGGAAAGTGAGTGAGGGTACCGGGAGGATGACCTGGAAGGTGCATTGCGGGATGAGAAAAGCACCTACTCCTCCACCATGCCTGTTTTTTTCGGTTTTAGGGTATGGAAGAACTGCAGGCCATTGTAAGACAATGCAGCAAGGTAGGCACTGCATCCATGTTTCTGTGAGAGCTAGCAGGTTAAGGGATTTAGCAGTGAAAAAGTCATGGATGGTGGGGAGTTTGTTGCATGCCAACTGGCAATTCCAGAGTGCACATTAAAGGAAACTGGGGAGGGCATGCACGGACTAGGGGTTGGGCTAGAAGGGTGTCTCAGTGGGGCAGGTTAAAGGCAAAAGTTAGGAGCACTAGAAGGTGGGCAAGGATTGGGAGAAATATCCCCTGCTGCTACCCTGTTTCCCTGAAAATAAGACATGCTCTGAAAATAGGACATAGCATGATTTTCCAGAATTTTTGAGGATGCAAAATGATTTTTCAGGCTTTTTGAAGATGCTTGAAATATAAGCCCTACTCCAAAATTACGCCCTGCTAACTGTTAAATAAAAAAGTCTATTTTAAATAGTGTCCAGGCAGCTATACATGTAAAAAAGTTAAACCTTTTTGAACAAAAATTAATATAGGCCACTGTCTTATTTTTGGGGAAACACGGTAGTAACAGCAGGATAGCAAGGGTGAGAAAGTGGGTAGGGGATTTATGAAGGTGATAGTTATGTTTCATTGTGGCTTCAGGGAGATTGAGGTGTCTTAGGAAAGTGAAGAGTGCGTGTGAGCTGTGAATAGGTGAAGAAAGGAGAGAGGGGTTGATATGGATAGAATGCACCAGAGGAGGGCGTTGGAGGTAAGTTTGAAAGAAAACAGTAAGGGCCCGTTCAGACGAGCGTGTTTTCGCGCGCATATACGCGCGCACAAAACTGCGCTCCTATGTAAAACTATGGATTTCCTATAAAGTGTTCACATGGGCGTGTTTTTAGTGCGTGCGAACGCGCGCAGCAACGAATAAAGGACATGCGTGGCTGTTTGATCCGTACTGCGCTGCTCTTTACATTGGCTCCTATGGGATACGCTGCACGCGAGTCCGGTCGTGTGAATGACACAATAGACAGCAATGTAAATTTTTTTTTTTTTTTATGCTAAAGCTAAATGCTTTTGTGTCTTTCCCTTTGTATAAAGCACTCCATGTTGTGTTCCGGATGTGTTTGGTTGTAAACACCAATAAACGATGTGCAGCCTGTTATATAAAGGAAGAAACTTAGTAATCCAAAGTTCGCTGGGGCGCCAAAGAAATCGTCTGTCTCACAACTATCAATACTTAAAATACTGGCGCCGTGTATATTGGCTGGGATGCTGATACAGCTCAAGGTATGAAGCGCATCTACGTGCGCTCCATGCAGCCAACATCACATTTACTAACACGCATATGTAAAGCACGGACCTTCGTTCACGCGCATTTCTGTGCGCACGTTCAAACGCGCGCATTAGCGCATACGCTCGTCTGAACGGGCCCTAAAGCTAAGAATAGAGACTACAGTAGTAGTGATGGTCAGAAAGTGCAGAGTTTTTAGACATTTTTAGCGGCATACCTGTCTCTTGCTCTGTCAAACTGCCATGTTTAACTGCATAAAGGTACACTTCATCATGGTCACACTTCATCCAGGTAACAGCCTCATACGTTTACTGCCACATGTGTCAGTGAATGAAAACTACTTTTAAAACCAAGCAATAGCCAACAGCTGGGAGGGACTAGTTTAATTAGGCTTTATTAAGGGACTAGCTAGTGACCTGCGCAGAGGTTTTACGGCTTGCTTACATAAACAACACCTCCAAACTAAAACTGGACATAGAAGCGGATGATGATACTATATGGGGGAGGATGCACCAAAGATGCACAAAATATGAGCAGTATTCAATCTAGGCAAGAGACACATACCTTAGACATAACAGTGGAAATATGCAAGGATGTATCAATGATGCAGATTAAGCAGAGGTGAAGAGCACAGTATTTCGGCACTTCACTCAGAGCAAGAGACACGTACTGTTTTAGTGGAACGGTTTTGAACCTTACTCCTCCACACTGCCCGCAAGACTAGGGAGCTGGTGAATCCTAGCTTCCCTGAAGAGAAACACTTGCTTCAGCTGCTCGCACTGCAGACCTCCTCCCTGCACGTCTTCCTTCGACAACCTTATACGCAGACTTACAAATTTTTTATTACTTTTTATACACTTAGGAGGGGATTTATCAGCATAAACGGAGTATAAAAAAAGTTGCAAAATTTAGCATAAACATTGCCTATGCATGAAAAAAACTGTGACTTTTTAAAATTTTCAGCACTAATGCCAGCTTTAAAAGAAAGTGTGCCTGACTTTTCAGGACTGCCTTGGCCCAACAGATTTAACTATAAATTATGCCAGAAATCTGTGCTAACTCATAGATAGTGTAGAATTATTTTAGGCACACAGATGGCCTAATATCTACCTAATGCACCCTTTTATGGTTATTGCAACACATTAAACCATTAAATAAAAAGGCAAGATATATATCAGACATGATAAGTAGAAGCCAAAGTCAGGTTCCAAGAAAACGGGATATACATTTGATATTTTCAAAATAAGAATTTTATAGAAAAGCAACAGAATAAACAATACACACATAACCAATGCAGGCACCAGACCACAAGGACCACTAGGGCAGAACACAGAGAAAGAAAGAGGGTAAGAAAAGAAAAGAGAAAAAAAGTAGGGGGAGTGGTGGGCTGTATTGGGATTCACAACAATGCAACCACTCTGTAAAGGACAGAGATTCTTGAAATATCAGCCAAGTATGCCATATCCCAAAAGTTTTCATCATGTAAACCAGAATCCACTGCAATGAGCTCCTCTATGTGGTTCAAGTCCTCAAATGTATCCCGCAATTCCTGAATGGAAAAGGTAATGGGGGACCTCCAGTATCATGGAAAAACCAAACATGCGCCTGAATAAAAATTGTAATAAGCCCTTCTTCAAGAGCAAGATCTTACCAAGGACCATAGAGAGGATGGCCAACAGGAAGCAGAGCCACACGTCCTATGGTACAACTCATCAATGGACTCCCAAAAGGGCTTAACCCAGGAACACTGCCACCAAATATGGGCCATCATGCCTTCTTCCTCCACTTCACATCTTCAGTACACTGGAGAACATTCTGACTATATGGAGTGAAGATACGAAGGTGTGCAATACCACCGGGAAAGTAATTTGAAATTCTTTTCTTATATAGAAAGAGAAAATATGTACCAAGGTAAATGTCCTCGCCCAGGAGCTGCTGGAGAAAGAACGCTGCAGTTCTGCTTCCCAAGCCCATAGAAAAAGCAGTGAGGTAAGAGATCCTGATGATCACCGAAGCAGGCCATGGAAGAGAGACGCCAAAAGAGAAGGAGGAGGGAGGGGGGGCACAAGATACACAAAAGATTCAAAGGGAGTAGGGTCCCTAGAGACCTGAGCGATAGGACCTAGAGAAGCGATAAAGCTAGAGAGCTGAGCATTAGAAAACTACGTACCCCTCGACTTGCCCTTGAAAGGCCAAGAATATCCCCTGACCCAATCTCCATATGAAACTCTGAATTGTTAAACATTGGAACTAAAGAACCCGAAAAGGTGATAAATTCCAGTTTTAAGGCCTGTGAATCCTAAAATTGAAAAATAACAGAAAGCAAAAGAAACTCCCCTAAAGACCCAGGCTTATCTGCTTTATGTAGCCATAGTTTTTCAGTCAATGAAGCATTGTTTAGAGTTTCCATAATGAAATCAGTTAAGTATATAAGATCAGATCACCACCTTATGATATGTAGAGAAGTCTGGCAGACCCACTTCCCCCTGTGCCTTTAGAACGTATGAAATATTTATATCATAGCTGAGCTCGGGAACCAGTGTAAATAAAGTCAATGAAAAGGGATCAAAAGACCTTTAAAAACTTAGTTGGTAAAGGAATGAGAATAATTTTGAAAAAATACAATATGCTAGGTAGAATATTGATTTTAAGTGAATGCATCCTCCCAAACCACGATATTGGCAAAGGCCACCAAGCATCCAAATCCCTCTCGACCAACTCCAGAAGGAGAGAAAGGTTCAGCCAGTATAAATCCTCTAACCTTGAGGGAATACACGTACCCTGTGCCCACCAAAAGGAAATGGAATTTTGGAGACTCTCCATCGCTGGCCCAGATAAAGAGATATTGAGTGCCTTAGATTGGTGCAGGTTAACTTTAAAATTACTTAAATCACCAAAGATCTGGAATTCTTTTAATAGGTTTGGTAATCCCACCTCCGGATTAGAGCTAAATACAATGAGGTCATCCACATATATGGCCATTTACATTCACCTTCCCAACTCTCAATAGCTCTAGCTAGGAACTCCATCACCAATATGTATAGCAGAAGGGAAAGCAGACAACGGAGTGGATAAAGTACCATTCACTCGAACATAGGACATAAATGAAGAGTACAGCACCATTATTCATGAGATCATAATGGGGCCTAGTCCTAAATGTACCAGGGCCAAACGTAGAAAATCCCAGCTCACCTGGTTGAAAGCCTTTTCAGCATCGATTGAGAGAAGACACATAGGTAGATTCCTGATCTCGACAAACAAAATCCAATACAGTGCTTTCATGGTAATATCTCTGGCCTCCATGCCAGGGACAAAGCCCACCTGATCACAGTGCACAAGATGTAGGATAAATTGTTTCAGCTTGTTGGCTAATATATCCTATAGAACAAATTAAAATGCTTACCAATGCATAGAAGCATTCGTCGAATCTGAAAAATGAATCCTCTGGAATTTGGATATGTGCAAGTTAACGTCAGACACTTACATTGAATGCATAAGTATATGGTTGTTGAGTTTCCAGAACCCTCTATGTGGTCCATTCACCCCAAAGAGAAGAGAGGACCAAATCATGCTATGATAAGAGAACAGGATGGGTTCGCTACCCACTGAGGGGGACAGGACTAGGAGCGAGTGGGAAATACAGATGTGATCATTACAATGGTAGTAGAAGTTATGAGCCAAAGAAAAGAAGATGTAATCTTTTTTTTTTTTTTTAAACTCGTTTTATTGAAAACTCTGTATTTTGTACAATAAATGAATAACGAACTTTGATTACATCATAGGCTCATTACAATCATGTTAACAATACTTTAGTACGTTACATTAACACATACAGTTGTTGAATATTTTATGACAATATTGTTTCTCGTAGTGCCAGTAGAGGGTATGGTTCTTTGTTAGTTTTACTGGGCGTTTCTAGGTGTAAATGTCCTTAGCAGGTTTTGGAACTGATCCTGTGTGAATACTGTACTTGTCGATCCACACCATCTTTCCCACACCTTGTTAAATTTTTCAGGGCATTTTCTATTTTTGTAGACAATTTTTTCATATGGCAGAATGGCATTAATAATATTCTGCCATTTTGAAAGTGTCGGAGGGCGTCTATCCATCCAACGCAGGGCTATTGCTTTGCGGGCATAAAATAATACTTTAGTAAGAAATATCCTGTCATGGTACTGCCATTGTTCTTCGTCTAGAATACCTAACAGGCACACTGCGGGTCGAGCGGTACCGGTATCCCTAGAATTTGTGTTAAGAACTCTATGACCTCTCCCCAGTATGCTTGAATGTCTGCACAATTCCATATTAGGTGATTGAAGTTTGCATTAGGTGCTCTGCACCGGTGACAGTGGTTGGTGGTTATCCGATTCATTTTATGGAGTCTGGTCGGTGTTAAGTAGCACTGGTGTAGGATGTATAGTTGTGTTAGTTTGTTGTTTGCAGCCGGTGATACCGTGGTGTATGTGGACATCGCGGTTTCCCAGTCCTCATTAGTGAGGGTGGGGATGAGTTCTCTCCATCTCTGCACTACTGTCATTGGTGTATCAGGGATTTTAGCTTGCAGTAGGTGGGTGTACAGCACCGATATCAGGCCTTTAGGTCCTTGAGTTTGCAATATGCCTATTAGTGGATATTGGGAGAATGTTTGTCTAGGCCCTGGGAATTGTACAGTCAACGCGTGTCGGAGTTGTAAATATCTAAAGAAGCCCGCTCTTGGGATTTGGTATAGTCGCTGTAGTTGTTCAAAGGAGACCAGTGTTTGGTCGACGTATATGTGCTCTAGTATGGTGATTCCTAAGTTTATCCAGAATTGCTTGTCCGGTAGGTTCATCAAATGTGGTAATGCCCTGTTGTCCCACAGGGGAGTCTCCAGAGGGGTGTCATCCTGTCCAGTTAGTGATTTGCATGTCTGCCACACATTTACTGCGAGTCTGTGGATGGGTAGCATTTGTTTGGTCATCAGTCCTGGTTTTTCCAGGAGGATCCAGAGCGATGTTTCCATGAGGAAGTACATCAGGTGGTGCTCAGAGTTAGGGAGAGGCGCGCCCGATAACCAATGGCGGAGATACCTAACCTATCCCGCCAAGTAATAAAGTTTAAAATCTGGTAGCGCCATTCCTGCCATCTCCTTAGGGCGCTGTAGGGTGTCTAAGTGGAGCTTGGCTCTGGAGTTTCCCCATATGAATGATGTTATTAAGGAGTTAGTTTTTTTGAAGAATTTCTGTGGTATAGTTATTTCTGCGTGTTCTAGGCAGTATAAATATTTGGGGAGTATTATCATTTTTATGAGGTTTATCCTGCCCGCCACAGATAATGGCAGGGAGCTCCAGCCTTTAAATTTTTGCTGTAGGGTTGTCAGTAGGGGAATAATGTTTAACTCGAGGCTCTGGGTATGGTCCCTGGTGATGTGTATTCCAAGATATTTGAATCCGGGGGTGATTTGTAGCTTACAGAATACGTCCCCCATCTGCCATCCATCTGGTCTTAGAGGCATAAAACCGGATTTCTGCCAGTTGATACATAGGCCTGAGAAATTTCCAAATTTATCTATTAGAGAAATGGCTAGCGGTAGGGTATTTCTAGGGTCTGACATATATAATATTATGACATCTGCGTATAGGCCTATTTATCCTCTCTGGGTCCTATCTGGACGCCTTTATATGAGGTGTGCTGTCGGATTCTCAGGGCTAGGGGTTCAATTGCAATTGCGAATAGAAGGGGGGAAAGTGGGCATCCCTGTCGGGTCCCCCTGTGAAGTGGAAAGGAGGCGGAGGCCAGACCATTTACCGTTACCCTAGCGGTCGGTGCTTTATATAGAATAGAGATCCATTTTATAAATGTGTCTTTTATAAATGTGTCTCCGAACCCAAATTTCCATAGAACTTCTATCAGATATAGCCACTCGACTGAGTCGAATGCCTTAGATGCATCTAATGAGGCCAGGGCCCAGTCTGACCTCCACCTCCACCCCACCTGTGTGATTACCTGTGTTCTTCTGATGTTGTCCGATGTTGATTTTCCAGGAATAAAGCCTGATTGGTCAGGGTGTATGATTTCCTCTATGATTTGGTTTAGACGGGAAGCCAGTATTTTAGTAAGGATTTTGTAGTCAGTATTTAATAAGGAAATAGGCCTGTACGAGCCGCATTCCTCTGGGTTTTTGTCCGGTTTTAGGATAAGAACTATGTTGGCCTCTAGCATCGATTCTGGGAGATGACTTTTATCAAATATGTGTTTATATAGGGAGGACAAATGTGGTATTATTTCTTTTTTGTAGTGTTGGTAGATTTCCACCGGCAGCCCGTCCAGGCCCGGAGTTTTATTTTTTGCCATTTCATTTATTGCTTCTTCAATCTCTTCCTTTGTAATGGGAGAATCTAATAAGGATTTATAATCATCTTGCATTTCTGGGAATATTATGTCGGTTAGGTAGGTCTCCAGTTCTGCAAGTGAGTAATTGGCTCGCGATTGATATAAGTCGTCGTAGAATTGTTGAAATCTATCTAGGATTTCTTTCGGGTCCGTAAGCATTATTCCCTCAATATATTTAATTCTCAATATGGATGGGGGGGCGGTCTCCTGTCGCGCCATATAAGCGAGTTATTTAGTGGACTGGTTTCCCAGTTCAAAAAAGGATTGTCGGGTAAAGAAAAGGTTCCTCTGGGCTTTCTCTCTTAAATATAGTAAGTAGTCTCTGCCTATCTGGAGCCATTTGTCTCTTTTTGTGTCTGTAGGGTCGGCTACAAATTCTCTTTCTAATTGTTGGCATTGTTCTGCTAAAAGTTCACCTTCTCGTGCCGTGGCTCTTTTAACAAAGGAGATTGAGGATCTAAAACAACCTCTGAGATAGGGTTTAAATGCCTCCCATACTAGCATTGCATCTGTGTGTGTCTCATGTGCCTCGTAGTATATTTGGATCTGATCTGGTATGCGGTCATTGGGGCCAAATAGCGAGAGCCAGAATGGGTGTACCCTTGGTCTCTTAATTGTGGTTGGGCCTGGGTTTTTGAGTGCCATACGTATTGGCGAGTGATCTGAGACCCCTCGAGGGAGGAACTCTATGGAGTCGATTTTAGGGAATAGTGAAGGGGACCCAAATATGTAGTCTATTCGACTAAGTGCGTGATTGTGGGCTGCATGGCAGGTGTATTCCTTTTGTTGCGGGTGAAATATTCGCCATAGATCCAGCCATCCCGTCACCGAGATAATAGAGGCCAGGCGGGTTTTACTCGTGTCTTCCTCCCTCCGAGCACCACCTCCAAATCTATCCATGACGAGATCCATCACCATGTTCATGTCTCCCATGCAGACGACTGTTGCGTCTGGTGAGAATGATGCGAATTGGATGCTGTGTGCCAGGATGGCTGTTGTCGCCGGCGGTGGATTGTAGCAGCACAGAAGGACGTATGGGTCATTATTAATTTTAGATCTCACGAAAATGTATCTGTCTTCTGGGTCTCTTTTAAGCTGTTCCACTTCCCATCTGAGTGTTCTTTCTATTAGCAGGGCACCCCTCTGGAATAAGATGTGTGACATGTATGAGCGGACCATTGAACCCATGGTTTCAGCAAAACTTTTGTGGTTTCAGGCGTGAGGTGGGTCTCCTGCAGGCATAGTACACGTGGTCGCCAGGAGCGTATTAAAGAGTTTATTGCTGTTCGCTTTCTGGCTGATCCCATGCCCCTGACGTTCCAGGACGCAAAGATTATCTCTGCCATAGGCTAAGAGAAGCTAATCGGGTCCGGATATATTTTCTTATGTCATTTTGCCTGTCAGAAGTCCCTCCCTGACACTCGATTACATTTTTACAATATGTCATGCAACAGTACTTCAATACATTTTTAAAGTCATCATGGAGCACTTGATGTGTACAACTCGTAAACATTACGGTAGTCTACTACCAACTTAAATCTTAAACATCTTATAGTTAGACAGATTTTTAAGTATCCTCTCTGTCGAGATCGCATTCGTGGCAAACATATATTAGGGGGAACCTACATAGCATAGCTTAACTCTGGGCTATACTTGAGGTATTGTTGTATTATTGGATCAATTGTATAGACCGGCATTAGCCTGGCGAGTATTTGTTGGGTGGGCCCCCTTAGGGGGCGGGGGGGAGGGGGAAGGTCTAATGGTACCATAAGAGAGGAGGGCTTGTCGCCTTCTCCCAGAGAAAGTAAGCCACGTGTCTTCCACAGTTAGTAAAAGTCTCAGTTCTGTGCCTTAGGTTCAGGTATGCTTATAGCATAGTCTCTAGTGTGCTGTTGGTAGCTTTAAGGGGAATGTTCACGCTTACACAGGAATCTCGGTACCTAGAGGGAGAGAGAGAAGTGGTTATGTATACATTACGGCCCTTCTGGTCGTCGTCTGGTGGCCAGCCAATTTCCTGCTTCAGTTGGTGAAGAGAAGAAACGGGTGCGATCTCCGTCTATCACTCGTAGTCGTGCCGGATACACCATGGAGTACGGGAGCTGCAGGTCTCTCAGTTGCTTCTTGATTCCGAAGAATGTTGCTCGCTGTTTTTGGAGGTCTGCTGAGAAATCCGGGAAGATGGATACGGTAGCGTTGTCATATCGCAAGGGTCCTCCCTTTCTGGCAGCTTGTAGGATTATGTCCCTATCGCGGGAGTTGAGCAATTTGGCTAGCAGGGGTCTGGGTGGGGCTCCTGGTATTGGCGGCTTCATGGGTACTCGGTGGGCTCGTTCAATTACAAAGACTTGTGATAGTCCAGCATTAGGAAAGAGTTCACGGAGCCAGCGTTCTATAAATTCTTCAGGCCTTTGCCCTTCAGCTCGCTCTGGTAGTCCCACTAGGCGCAAATTATTCCTTCGTGAACGGTTTTCAAGATCGTCCGCTTTTTGTCTCCAATACTCAGCTTTCTGTGTGAGATCTCGTATTCCGTCTGTCATTGCAGTGACAGTATCATCTAGAGTGGAGATTCTGTTTCCTGTGTTTACAACACGTTCTCTTAGGTTTTGAAGATCTTGCCTCAGTAGGCTTACATCCATTTTTACTTCATCGATTTTGCTGGTAAGGGTAGTCGTGAATGTTTGTATTGCGGATAGAAGCTGTTCAGATAGTTGTTGTTTTTTGTCGCTGACGATCTCGCCAGAGCGGGCATAGTGGGTTCAGGGCTGGACTCTTTCCGGGTTTCTCCTCTTGCGAACACTTTAAGTTTATCTACGGATGAGCTTTGCCTAGTGGGGCCCATGTTGCGGTTATTTGGTTTTTCACTATGGGAGTTGAGTTCCCTGTGGGGAGTCCGCAAGTGCCCCGGTTCTGTTATATATTTTCTGTGTGCTTTGTAATTCTTTTCTCTATGATTCTGTGCCTCAGATGCCTCACTACTTTTGTATCAGTGTGTGACCTTCACATCAGCCAGCACTCGGCTCTGGGGTTTCCCCTTCTTCCTTTCCACCAAGGCTGTTTTGCAGCCTCCTCGGGGGGGCCCCTTGCTGACTATGGCGGGGGGAGAATCCTATGCTTTGGATCTCCGGGCTGTGTGGCGTTTAGCCCTCTTGTTTCTCCCCCCACGTGCTTATCTGTTTGTCTTTCTCTCTGGGGGGGGGGGGTCTTCCCTTATGTCCCCTCTGGTTACCTCTTCTCCACGTGGCTGGCTGGCGGCGTCTGCAGAATGGCGGCAGCGGTCACAGTGTCGCGGATCTGGCGGCGGCGCTACCTCCGCTTTCCGCGTTGACGATGCTCTGCTGGTGGCTCTGCCTTCTCCCCCTCGAAGTCGGCGGTATTGTGTTGGATCTGGGAGCGGCGTTGTGCTGGGTCTAGGAGCCCGTTTGTCGGCCGGCGCCGCTCGCAAGATGGCTGCAGCAGCTGCGGTTTCGCGGGTCTTTCGTCGGCGGTACTTACAGTGTCGGCGCCGCGGGAACGCCGCCGGGGGTCTGGTCTCCTCTCTCCCCACTTTGTCTGATGCTGCGCCGGGCTCGGAGTCCTCTCAGGCAGTCAGCGTCTCCCACAGTATGGCGGCGGCGGTCGCAGGACTCCGTTCCCGCCGCTGGTGTTACCTCCACTGTGGCTGTCCGGGAGCGCTGTCAGTAATTCAGCCCCCTCTCCTCTCTCTCCGGTGGTGTTGTACTGGGTCTGGGGGCCCTCAGGATGATTGCAGGATGATAAATTTGCCGGTGGACGGAGGAGCTCTCCTTACATGCGGCCGGTCAGCTCGGCTGCTTGGCCACGCCCCCGAAGATGTAATCTTTAGTTGAGAGAAAGAGGATTTTCTAGGCAACAAGTAAGTGTGAGGATAAGGAGTGTCTCTTAATTACACAGACTGCCCTATAGCAGAGAGAGGATCTATTGGATGAGGTGCCAAGGAAAACATCCATAGGAAAATTAAAATCCTCCCCCTAGATGATTGGGAGTCCATCTACAAATTCCTCCAACTCTGAAAGCAGGAAAGAAGCAAATTCCACTTGGCCCTGGTTAGGAAAGTAGACATTTGCAATGACCAGTTTCCTACAAACAACAGAAAAGCTTTGAAAAATGAAATCTTTACACATTTTAACACCCCTCTAGCTTTGGAACCCCCAAAGGTAGTA
This sequence comes from Eleutherodactylus coqui, assembly GCF_035609145.1. NCBI lineage: Eukaryota > Metazoa > Chordata > Amphibia > Anura > Eleutherodactylidae > Eleutherodactylus > Eleutherodactylus coqui. The sequence continues at coordinate 92,090,952 of NC_089845.1, read as the reverse complement.
TGGTGCCAGATCATGTAATACTTATTTTTACATACCAGATGGTGGTCACTCTTATAATGGGCCTCTTGGAGAAGAGCAACTGACACCCTTTGTTTGTGAAGGGAGTATAAGATTTTACTACATTTGCAGGGCTCATTAAAGCCTTTAACATTATAGGAACACAACTTCACAGTACTCTTGTACAGTAGCTATTGAGGGAGGTAGGAGAGGAAGTCGGGAGAGGCAAAAAAAAAAGGACGGGGGGAGGACATGGACAAAACCACCAGGATAGGAAAACAAGCTGACACAAAACGGGGAAAAACATATAAAGAACAATTGTGCGCATAATGCAAAAACAAAGAAAACAATACCAGCTGGTATAGTACAGCCACAAGAGAAACGGGGAAGTGAAAACTGTATATCTGCATGAAGCAGCTTCCTCAACCCCGGGCTACAGTTGGAATCAAAATACTAAATGTAAGAACAATAATAACATCACCAATTGTCAGTAAATTACAAAATAAAGCAGCTGCGGGACTATGGTGTGTAAATCCCAGAATGCACTAGGATAAAGTAGTGCTTAATAACAGCTTGTACAGTGCTTGGAGGCCTATTATCCTCATGAAGCAATATAAGGTGCCTAAACAGTAATATATAAACAAAGGAAACCACCTTAACTATTTGGACCACATTATAAAAGTAACCCCTTGTTTCAATTGGGGAAGAATAAGGTATAGAAAATTCATGGTTTCAAAAGCATGGCATTAAGTCAAGTGTTATTACTGATTGTTCTCAGTAACCAAGTAATCTTGTAGATATACCTTTTAATGGCTAACAAAAATACATGATGTTATAGCGAGCTTTCGGATCTTCTATGAACCCTTCGTCAGGCTTAATGAAACTGATTTGGATTATATATATATACAAATGCAGAAACAACACCCCTCTTGACCTAAATACAAATGTTCACATGCAGAAATTTGAGACTGATTTGCACTTAAAACAAACAATACCAGACAAGCTGAGCAGAAAAGTATACACTAAATCAGTCCACTGAGATAAGGAATGTAACAGTTTTATGATGTGTGTTATCCCTTCTTCAGACCTGCACATAAAGCAGATGGAACAATACCTCTGCAGTGCCACCTATTGGATGGCAGCATTCCTTCAAATCAATCCATACATTTTTATGACATTTCTAAAAAGCAATGATTAGGAAAAGGACATCATTTTTGACCTCCTTCATACTTTTCATATTATCCACTAATGCAAGAATCCGCCTCCGAGGTTCATTCCATTCTTGAGGGTATCAAAAATGGTCATAAATTTACACTCCCAAATTCTTCTATGATGCTGGGACTTAAAGTTGCCCTTTAGTATGATAACTCTCATCTGCTTTATGCTATGTTCGTTACCACAAAAATGTTTTGCCACAGGTAATTCATTCTTTTCCTCTCAAATTGAGTGGCAATGAGATCTCATCCTGGCTCAGTTTGTGTTTAATTTTCATAATATAAAGCTCCCCAACAGGACATTCAATGCATCGGATCAGGTACACAACATTGTATGTGGAACATGTAAATAGTCCTGCTGTGTGTTGGGGATCAGTATCCTGTCTGTAGTCAGTACATGTGCAGCTCCTTACCTTTCAGTGATAAGTTCCTTCTTGTGTGTCAGAGGGCAATGCACTCCTGATTATAAAGTTCTTCAGATTTGGAGGTTTCATATAACACAGAAGGGGAGGGTCCGGGAATATGGTTCTCAGACAGTCATCCTTCTGTAGGGTATGATGGAGTTCCTTTGCAGTCTTCCTTAGTACCTCTAGCTGTGAATTGTAGGTCACTACTAGAGGCACATGTCCATTTTATTCCTTCTCTGTGTATTGGAATAGTTGATTTCTGGGTATCCTGGTGGTTCTGGTGATTTTGTCATCAATTGAGGTAGGATGGTAGCCCTGATTTAAAAATTTCTTTTTGAGATTGTGTAAATGTTCCTCTCTGTCTATTGGGTTGGAGCAGATCCGGTTATATCTGATGGCTTGTTCATTAGCCATCCAAAGGTGGGTCAGCTGGTTGACTAGTGAAATGTAACAAACCACTCCAATCTGAAGTCCTGTAGCCAGAACTTTAAAGCCAGTTATATCCTCCATGCCTCGCCTGACGTGTCCAGAAACAAGTGTCTTATGCTGTCGAATGATGCAGTTATACAGCTCAGTTCAACAGAGCAGGAGATAGGTAACATCCACAACTGTCCAAGGTCTGGAGGAACATACCCTCCTCTTTGCACTGATCTCCATCACTATCCTCTTTTCAAGCCTTAACACTTTCTTCCAATGCCCAGGCCCAACACACTCCATCCACATCAGCCCCTCCCTCCTCTCCTCACCCATGTATGGGTCCCATGCACTTTATAACTTCCTGAGATGCCTCCAACCCCCCCATACCACCAAGAAACACCTCAGCCACCCACACAAATCCCCTAACCATGCGCTCACCCTTGCTACCATGCTACTCCTAGCTACAGGGGACATATCCCCCAACCCAGGCCCACCCTGTACTGCTCTCTACCAAAATGCCCCACCTGCCCCATTCAAATACGCCCTATGGAACTCTCAATCTGCATGTAACAAACTCCCAACTATCCATGACCTCTTCACGACTAAACATTTGAAGCTTCTCACCCTCACGGAAACCTGGATGCAGTAGTCCAATTCTACCTCCCCCACTGCATTGTCCTATGATGGCCTGCAGTTCTCCCACACCCCCAGATCGGATGACAGACGCGGCAGAGGAGTAGGCATCATCCTCTCGCCCACCTATACCTTCCTGGTCATTCCCTCAGCTCCCTCGCTTACCTTCCACTCGAAGTCCACAACCTGTGACTCTTCCACTCACTGCCCCTGCTTGTCGCAGTTATTTACCGTCCCACCCTCCTGTTCCTAGACCACTTCGCTGCCTGGTTCCCCCACTTCCTATCCTGTGAAATTTCAACCCTCATCCTTGGTGATTTCAACATCTCTACTAAGGACCCCAGCTCCTCATCTGCCTCCCGGCTTTTAACGCTTACCTTCTCCCTTGGCTTATCACTAATCTCTGACTCTCCCACTCACAGAGATGGCAATACTCTTGATTTAGTTTTCCTCCGTCTCTGCTCTGCCTCTCACTTTACTAACTCCCCCCTTCCACTCTCAGATCACAACCTCCTCTCTTTCTCCATCAGGCACCCTAGCATCTCCCATGATCCTCCTATCTATCGCACCTCTAGGAACCTCCAGTCCGTCTGCACTAAACAGTTTGTCGAGACCATTCAGTCCTCCCTGTCCCCTATCTCTCTCCTCCCCTGCTCTAACCTGGCAGCCGAACACTACCACATCACCCGTGACTTGAGCCATCAAACGCAGACCACGGCAGCCTTGGCTCACGTCCCAAACGCGCTTCATCCGGCGGTGCTCTAGGTGCGCCGAGCAGCTGTGGAGAAAGTCAAAGCTGCCGGCAGACTTCCTCCACTTCAAATTCATGCTTAAAACTTATAACCTAGCCCTTCACCATGCCAAACAAGTTTATTTCACCTCCCTTGTCTCCTCACTATACCACAACCTCAAACAACTCTTTGAAACCTTCCACTCCCACCTAGCCCCAAAGAACAGGCCCTTGCGACAGACCTGACTGCTGGAGAACTAGCTGCCTATTTCAAAGAAAAAAATCGACAACATTCGAAAAGAAATCTCTGAAAACTGCATAGTTATCCCCGATCCCAGTTTCGGCAGCATTGCATCCAGCACCTACTCACTTTCTATGTTAGAAACGACAGAGGAAGAAGTCTCCAGGCTCCTTTCTGCTACCCGCCCCACCACCTGCGCTAGCGACCCTCTCCCCTCTCACCTCCTCCGGTCCCTTTCCACAGTTCTCATTACTCACCTCACTACAATCTTCAACCTCTCCCTAACCTCTGGCACTTTGCCCTCCTCATTAAAGCACTCCATCATATTCCCTCTGCTTAAAAAACCAACCCTGGACCCAAGTGATGCTGCCAACTACCGACCCATCTCAAACCTCCCCCTCCTCTCCAAATTACTAGAACGCCTGATCTACTCCCGCCTTACACACTTTCTTTCTGACAACTCACTCCTCAACCCCCTCCAGTCTGGTTTTCGCTCTCTACACTCAACCGAAACTGCCCTTACAGAAGTAACAAATGACCTGATGACTGCAAAGTCGAGAGGTGATTACTCCCTACTAATCCTCCTTGACCTGTCTGCTGCTTTTGACACTGTCGACCATAACCTCCTTCTCACTATGCTCCGCTCTATTGGTCTAAAGGACACTGCTCTCTTCTAGTTCTCTTCCTACCTCTCTGACCGCTCTTTCAGTGTCTCCTTTGCTGGTTCTATCTCTGCTCCACTTCCTCTCGCTGTTGGGGTACCCCAGGGCTCAGTCCTTGGTCCCCTTCTCTTCTCTATCTATACTGCCCCAATTGGACAAACCATCCACAAATTCAGCCTCCAATACCATCTCTACGCTGACGACACCCAACTATACACCTCCTCTCGTGAGATCTCTGGACCATTTCTCCAAAATATCACCGACTGTCTGTCCGCTGTCTCTAACACTGTGTCCTCCCTTTTTCTCAAACTAAACCTCTCTAAAACTGACCTCCTTGTCTTTCCACCTTCCAACCGACCTCCCCTCAACATCTCCATTCCAGTGTCTGGCACCATCATAACCCCCAGATGGCATGCCCGCTGCCTTGGGATCACACTGGACTCTGACCTCTCCTTTACCCCCCATATCCAATCTCTTGCCCAATCATGCCACATGCACCTCAGAAATATTGCTAAAATGCGGCCGTTCCTAACCACAGACATGCTAAAGACACTCGTGGTCACCCTCATCCACTCCCGGCTTGACTACTGCAACTCGCTACTCATCGGCCTCCCCCGCACCAGACTCACTCTACTCCAATCCATACTAAATGTGGCAGCTAGGCTCATTTTTCTATCCAGTCGTTACTCAGACGCCTTTGCATTATGCCAGTCGCTGCATTGGCTGCCCATCCACTGCAGAACTAAATTTAAACTCCTCTACCTCACTCATAAAGCTCTGCATGGCGCCAGCATACATCGCCTCCCTCTTGTCATTACACTACCCAGCCCGCTCACTCCGATCGGCTAATACACTCAGACTAAACACCCCTGTAATACGAACCTCACATGCTCGCCTACAGGACTTCACCAGAGCAGCACCCATCCTCTGGAACGCTCTACCCCAAGGCATCTGGACAATTCCTGATACACGAAATTTCAGACGTGCCTTAAAAACGCACCTTTTCAGGGAAGCATACCAAATCTCCTGACCTAGTCCACCGCCCCTGCCTATGGTGCCCCACCACGTTTGGCTTCTAATAATTGATCTCCACATGAAATCCCCTATTGCTTGTGTTCCCCATGCCTTGCTCCTCCCCTGCACCGCTTGCACCTCCTGTACCACCCCCAACCCATTTGTGTTAAACCGAATGTACTTCATATTGTAATTGTTGTATTGTTTTGCATTTATCCATGCCTGAAAGCGCTGCGGAATAAGTTGGCGCTATACAAATAAAGATTATTATTATTACCGTAGTACCAAAACCATTGCATTGTGGGAGCTCAGCTGCTGACAGATGCACAGAGCCAGAACTAAGGCCCTTTTACATGGAATAATAACCATTCAGATCCTCGCTTGATCCTGGGAATCCGAACAATATTCATTGCATGTAAATGCCGGCATTCATTTATTGTTCGGTTTCTGCAGGCATAAAAATCGAACAATGATTTGCCTGTAATGATTTCCGGCCCGCTCACCTCCATTCACTGAACGATTATCGCTGCGATGACAGTCAGGTGAAAAGTGTCTAACAATTGTCCCATGTGGAGGACCCTTAGGCCTCCCTCTCACAGACGTTTTTGTACTGCGTTTAGCACTACCTTTTCAGCGCTGCCTTTAATGCTGCATTTTGACAGCGATGCATGTTCCATCTTTGGCCGTTTTCAGCCCTGCGTCACCCATTGAAATGAATAGGTAGTGGTTTTAGCGCTGCTGAAAATGTCACACAACTTGGTACCACGTTTTTGGCAGCGCTAAACGCAAGCGCTAACTGCACTACCTAAAAAAAAAATGTTGTCATGCATTTTTGGTTTTCAGCCAAGGATGCTAAAGAAAAAAAATCACTACTCACCTAGCTGCCGCCGCTGGAGACCCTGCCGCTGTTCTCTGCAGCTCCGGGCAGGCTTGCCTGTTTTTGTCAAGCAGAAAAATCATCAATTGCTAGTGACAAGGATTAAAATCACCGCCTCCCAGCAAAAGATTGCTCTGATTGGCTGATCCCACCGAGTGTCAGCAGGCGCCGGCAATCAATGTACCAATCACAGCCATTAAATGAATGGCTGTGATTGGTGCATCCAGCGCTGGCTGTGATTGGCTAAGCCTGCTGATACTCAGCGGACTCATCAATCTCTTGCTGTAGACAGGGTCTTCAAACCCCGTCACTAGCAAAAGATCCTCTGTCGGCGATGACAAGTGCCTGCAAGCCTGCCCGGAGCTCCAGAGAATAGCGGCAGGGTCTCTTAAAGGGGTTGTCCCGCGCCGAAACAGGGTTGTTTTTTTTTAACCCCCCCCCCCCCCCCCCCCCCGTTCGGCGCGAGACAACCCCGATGCAGGGGTTAAAAAAACAACCCCCACAGCGCTTACCTGAATCCCGGCGGTCCGGCGTCTTCATACTCACCTGCTGAAGATGGCCGCCGGGATCCTCTGTCTCCATGGACCGCAGGGCTTCTGTGCGGTCCATTGCCGATTCCAGCCTCCTGATTGGCTGGAATCGGCACGTGACGGGGCGGAGCTACACGGAGCTACACGGAGCCCCATAGAGAAGAGGAGAAGACCCGGACTGCGCAAGCGCGGCTAATTTGGCCATCGGAGGGCGAAAATTAGTCGGCACCATGGAGACGAGGACGCCAGCAACGGAGCAGGTAAGTATAAAACTTTTTATAACTTCTGTATGGCTCATAATTAATGCACAATGTACATTACAAAGTGCATTATTATGGCCATACAGAAGTGTATAGACCCACTTGCTGCCTCGGGACAACCCCTTTAAGTGGTGGCAGCTACGTGACTAGTGATTTTTTTTGCTTTAGCATCCTTCGCTGAAAACCAAAAATGCCTGACAACGCTGCTGAAACTGCAGTAAACGTGAGGGAGGCCTTAGAATTAAATTGATTTTTTTTTTTTAATTTTATCATTTATGTATCTGCGGATCCTGAAAAATAAATATGTCAAAATCAGTGCAAAAAATGCAATGTGTTAGAAAAGTTACTAATACTTTTTTATTTAGAAATATAAAATGCTGAGAGCTGGATTATACTTTAAAAGGCACCTGCTGCTTTGTGCATGAAGTCCTATTTGTGCGAAAACATTCAGTATAACTCGTATTTTATTCATTCAAACCATCTGTACCTCCTCTACTTAGGAGCTCACTGGTGATTAGTCAGCAGGAGATGGAATACGGTCGCAGTTGCGTATGTGCAGTGCTGCTCTATTCATTGTCAATGGGGCTGCCGGAGATAGCCAAGGGCTTGTATTCGGCTTCTGTCAGCCCCATTAAAATTAATAGAGTGTCAGCCGTATATGCTCGGCCATCGCTCCCTTCAATGTGGCATCACTGCATGTGAGGCAGCGAGCCTGCAACGGCACAAAAGGGGACACAGAAACCCCGTTCTTAAAATTGATGGTGGTCTCAGCAGAGAGCTCCCCCACCAATCAGACTTTTATCAGCTTGGGTGATAAAAGTATTTTCTGGTAGAACCCCTTTAAGGACAGATGGCTCGTTTTAGTTACATTAGGTGTGTAAAAGAGGTTCTGAAACCAGAATACCCTTGCAAGTATATACAATTCTCCTGTTAGCACCTGAGCACAGCAGCGGATAATTTGATTTCCCAAGAATTTTTATGTGGGTGTATTATTATGTGTGGAATGGCCGCCAATTACTGCACAGCAATTCCAGGCATAATTTACCATGAATTACTGCAGTTTTGCAATGTGGCAAGTCATTTCAACTAGTTTTACCCGTATATTGTATGAGACTTGCAGGAAAATTGAAAAAAAACAATAAAGTTTTCAAAACCATAGTAAATCACAGTAAAAGCACACGGTTTTGCTGCGTGGTTGCACGGCGCACTATTGGTACCATTCAACACATGAGAATATGTCCTAAATGCTCCAATTATGCCTACAATTACTGACTAATGTGGCTATAAATGAGGCAGCAATAGAGATAAATATATGGTAGCGAAGTACATTTTAGTCTGCCCATGGCTGTATAGGAAAAGTGTTTTCAACTCCATGTTCATTTCTACTTTACAGTGAATTGTGAAAAGCATGAAAATATCAGATTCAGATAAAAATGTTGCATTACCACAAGGCATGCGTATTTAAGTGCAGGAAAAAGGATTCTGCGAATTACAACAGATAAAAGAGCCTTGGCTGCTGGTGTATATCCTGATACTTACCATACTGACATTAATACATTCTCCTATCTCTCGTGATATACAGGGGGTGGACAGAAGTATGGAACACCATACAAAATGCACGGGATTTTAGCTATTAGCACTGAGCTACCCTCTTGAACTCTGCTTGGCTGAGAGCGTTCCTGACAAATTTGTGTTTATTTCACCTCTTGCACTGCTCTGGGTTGTTTTGGGAGCCATCTGGCAACAGCAGCTGAGTGGCTCAAACTCCTGACCAATTGAATCTTGTTGCTCGGGCAGATGTTCCCTTCTGCCCAGCAGCATCTGTGTCATATTAGCTCCACTTAGGTTACATGGGATTATAAATCACATTTCAATAAGACATGTAGAGACAGATTTTAAGGCATGCATTTCATGTAGCGTTTCCATATTTTTGTCCACCCCATGTAACTTCTGTTTCTACATCATCTGTATATTACACTGGTACTGGGATAATTTGGATATAATTAAGCAGTATCTATAGAAAACAGGAGTGCACAGTAGAATCACCATACCAAGGCCATCATAACAGGATACACAATGTTTATTGTAAACTTGGAAATTATTATTTTGCTTTTGTATGTTTCAAGCCCAAATCCATGTATTTGTCACCCGGACCAGCTGGCTCACATGATGACTTGTACTTGTAGGATAGTAGTACCCTGACTAACCAACATGCGTGGGGAGATAAGTGCAACTCTGGATTTTAGTCACGTGGCTGATGGGAAACATATACATGTACTGTACATTTTTCTAAAGTATTTAAAGAGTAACAAAACCTTTTAAAAGCATCTGACATGTGATAGTGAGATGTCAGAAGTTTTGATTAGTGGGGATCTGGGTACGGAAACCCCTTGGATCCCTAACACAAATGGGCAGAAGGGCTTATCTAAGGGCTGAGCCTGTTCGGCTGTTTCTGTCTCTGCTCGCAGTGGTGTATGGGCTCCATAAAAAGTCTATGGAGTCCACATAACATTCACGATGACAGCTGAACAAAGAATTGTAAATGGTACATAATTAAAATGGGCTAAAGTTAGCAGTGGGGTTCCACAGGGATCTGTTTTACTATTAGATTATCAGGCCCAATTCTTCTTAATCTCTTTATTAATGAACTTGTGGTTGGGATTGAAGGTAGTGTAAAGAGTTAGTTTTTCATCATGATACAAAACTTCTTGAACGTAAGATCTTGTAGAAAAACCTGGATAAGTTGGCAGGATGGACAAGTACATGGCAGATGAATTTTAATGTTGGTAAATGTACCTTACATGGAATAAAAGTGGAAAAACAGGATAAGAGAAGGAGTTAGGTATTCTAGTTACAAGCAAGCTAAGGTGCAATAATTAATGTCAAGTAGCAGCTGCAAAAGCAGTTACGATTGTACAGTGCATAAAAAGAGAGCTTAAACCCTGTGATCCCAATGTAATATTTCCCCTCTATAGATCTCTTGTGATACTTCTTCTGGAGTGTGGGATTCAGCTTTAGACTCCACAGTCTAAAAAGGAGATGGGGAACTGGAGAGGGTTCAAAGGCGGGCAACTAGATTATTAAATGGGATGGGAGGGCTCTCCTATAATGAGAGGCTAGAACACTCAGGCTTGTTCAGTTTCGAAAAGAGATGCTTAAGGCCTCATGTCCACGGTCAAAAGAAGAATTAAAATCTGCAGCGGATTTTAACTCCTCCCGCGCGCGGATCCGCACCCCATAGGGATGCATTGACCACCCGCGGGTAGATAAATACCCGCGGATGGTCAATAAAAGTGATTTTAAAAAAAATGGAGCATGAAAAAATCTGGACCATGCTCCATTTTCATGCGGGTCTCCCGCGGGCTTCTATTGAAGCCTATGGAAGCCGTCCGGATCCGCGGGAGACCTAAAATAGGAATTTAAAAGAATTTACCCATCCGGAGCGGACCGGGAAGGTCTTCTCTTCCTCACGGTCGCATCTTTCTTGCTTCGGCTCGGCGGATGTGCCCGGCGCGTGCGCGCGGCACGTCGGCGACGTGCCGCAGCCGTGACGAGTTCATCCGCCGGCCGAAAAAGAAGATCCGGCCGTGAGGAAGAGAAGACTTCCCCGAACCGCTCCGGATGGGTAAATTCTTTTAAATTCCTATTTTCAGCGCTCATGTCCGCGGGGCAGGAGGGACCCGCTGCAGATTCTCCATGTAGAATCCGTAGCGGGCCTGATTTTCCCCGTGGACATGAGGCCTTAGACGTGATTTCATTTACATGTATGAATATATGTTGGGGTAATTCAAAGAACTGGAACAGGATTCATTCTTTCCAAGGTCTGTACAAAGGACCAGGGTACTTCTATTGCATGTGGAGGAAAGTTGATGTATGTAGCTATATAGTAAAGTTAGAGTAGTCAAAGTATGTAATGCCCTACCCCAAGAGGTCGTAATGGAAGATACTATATCAGCATTTAAAATAGAGCATTCTGTGTATAGGAAACCATGAAAACATTCTCTGTTGGGGATGGTAAGGTCTGGAGTTTGGGACACACTGTGCTAGATGATTATTTAATAACAGACAGCATTGAGCAATTAATCCTGTATAACTGATCGAAAAATGTTGAATTTGATGGACATTTGCCTTTTTTTGGCTTTTAATGTAGGCAACTATGTAACTAAGGACCTTTCTGGATTTCTGCAAATAAAGCTTAAAGGGGTTTTCGTACTAAGAAATGTTAGCAGACTCAAGCTTCCCATTCCTCCTCATCAGCATATCTCAGGTGAGAAGGAGTTGCATTGAGCCATAGTCAAACAACGCGGTGCTGCACTATGTATCTCTCCAGGAGTACATATATAGCAAAGTGAAAATTATTGAAATTACTTTTTGGACAACCCATTTAAACTAAGTCATGATCAATAAAAAAATTTACTTTGTATGTCACAATAAACTATTTCACATTATTATTACCCTGTGAAGTTCCTTCACTTGTGTTGCCCGTCCTCCCTCTTGCTCAGTTATATTAGAGAAGGAAAGACGAAAAAACACTGATGTAATGGCACGACCAAAAAGATTGCGCCATTAAATCAGTGGCTTTTCTTCTTTCCTTCTCCACTTCTACACTAGCCAGCCCTAACAGGTTGCAGAGTCACTGATCTGGCAGCATCAGGACTAGAAATGTACACAACTTTCTTCACTAATTACTAAAAGACATCACCCACTGGAATCTACACTCGGCTCTTCTCCACACCGGATCCTCATCAGAGTAGCTCCAGCTCTTTCCTTCTTTCACCGCTGCAAATAACTTGCTCAGTTATATAGTATGCATGATCTACCAAGATGAATAAGGGGAAGGAAGTGACAGCTGGTCACAAAATTTAGTTTTAATTCATAAAAGTTATCAAGTGCAAAAGCTATACATTAAAATATATTATTGCTATTGAATCAAGAGACGCCATCCAAAGAATGTCTGGAGAGAAAATATTTCGCTTTTACCTTTCCTACTCAGTTGTAGTATCTGAATGAACTTACTGGGCTGATGGGTTGGAATCCTTGATTTGAGTATATCCAGATCTCCAGCAAGCTGCAGGAAAAACATAAGTTCAGCATTTCACAATTTCCTAGAGTTCATTAAGCAGTGAAAATTCAATAGGCAACTGCTCAAACTTTGGTCTGTTCAAAACAACTCTTCATAAAATTTACAAAGATCTTTATAAATATATATGCCTTATTAGGGCTTATGGGCATTATATTGAGGTGTCATAGAAAGGCAATTCAAATGTACGCCTAGAGCAAATTCAATTGTAACCATCATTTAATTTTTTTATGTTAAGAAGAGGTGATTTTCCATATATTTAATTAACTGATTGTGGATGTATTGAATAGAAAATCTCTCTTTAAAGCCTGCCACTATACTATTGAGCTACACAGCTGAAGACTGTTGCTAAGGAAAATCCATCTTCAGCTGCATAGCTAGATACAACTACCGAGTATGGGGTATGGCTCCTTCAGTGTGCCTGCTGCCTGAAATAGATATTCCTTGCAGATATTCCTGCTGAATTTATCTCTCCACCCCCTGCTTATACACACACACACACAGTAAGCCACATTCAGATTCTCTTCACAGCAAGCCCACTCTGCTCTCCAAGTACACGGTGCACAATCTTAGTGCATTGGATATGTGTCTCAGTATTATACCCAATGCACTGAGACTATATACTATCACTGAACCACCTGGGACAGGTGGGCAAATGGAGTGCACGATATATGTAGGCAGTCACTCCTATACAAATGCACCTGCAACAAAATAAATGCTTTTTTAATGCAGATACAGTGCACTGGGTACTCAGGGAGTGGAGTGGGGATGCTGTGAAGGGAAGCTGAATCCATCTTTCTAAGCCAGAGACAGAAGATGATGTTAGTACAGAGGGAAATAAAAGTATTACAGAGATAAAAGCCCATTTGCAATAAAACACTTGTATGCCCAGAACTTTGCCAGGAATATTTGTTGAAGGCTGCAGACACACTGAAGCAGCCACCCCTGAACTCAGTAGCTGCATTCAGCTATGCAGCTAAAGAAGGATTTTTCTTAGCAACAGTTTTAGGCCGCTTTCACATGGCCCAGAAAATCTTGCAAAATTTGTGCATTGCGAGACACATAAATCTTTCACAAATATGAACCCCATTCTTTTGAATGGAATTATACACATGAGCAATTTTTTTCCGATTACGGCACGGGGAAAAAATCACTACATGTCCTATTTTTGGGCATTCCCCCAGAATGCCTCGCATCACATCGCCCATTGTTTTCAATGGGGTCAACACCGAATCGTACAGCTTGTGAGGTGCATTGGGAAACACTCGGTGATCCTCCACTGCTACTTCCCTGAAGTGATGCAAGGCGGTTTTAACACAAAAACGCCTCGCATCTGCGGGGAAATCACTCATTGGCAAGCGCGATTTTGAAATGAGTTTTACGGGCCAATATCGCACTCCCTATGGTAAATTAACCTTAGGATAAGCTCAGACTCTGAAAACAGATTTTCTATTGTAAATTAAATAGACTGGGAAAAAAGGCTTAAAATTTGTCTATTCTTCATATAAAAAATGTATTGAAATGACTGTTACACTTTAAAGAAGCTAAACATACTGCTTTTTAAGAAGAGTTGTCATAATGAGTGCACCCTGTTTGGACCTTTTCCTTTTCTATAAAATAAGGAGAAAATAATACTTGTAGTGTATTGATTGCTTCTGCATGAGGCGTACAAAAAAGAGCTAAACAAAAATCGTTTATTCTCATCCCCATACTATGTGCAGTACTTAGTCTACAAGGCCGGCTTTGGGCTACAGTTGCATGATTATGCATGGGCAGATCTTTGGACAGATAAGGCCTCTCTCATACCATGTTTTATCAATACACTTTAATGTTTAGTGTCGACATTTAACGTCTTCCTGTACAGCGATCCATTAGTACACTGTCAGACAGTGGTATAGTTGGAGGTTTTGGCAGGGCATATACTCCAAGTACTGAGTGTGGGGGAGGCACCAGCATGAATTAAAGGTGTTATTTCAATTGGACAATCTTTGTCCACATATCCTACTATATTTCCATCTATAGGACAGAGCTGCTGGCAACAGCATGCAGCATTATATAAGGGCATGTATTATTGTTGGAAATGTGACTATGCATAAAACCTTAGCATTTATGACACAGTATTAATGGAAACTATAGCTGACATTGTTAATAGGAACTACTATACTATTGTTGGCACTAATAAGTGAGCACTGAAGAGGCACAATGGGTACTACTCTTTTGGGGACTTACATGTAGATAGCACTATTATATGGAAACTAGTAAGAAACACTTTGGGTATATATATATGTGATCGGAACTATTGTGCTAGCACTTCAGAACTGATTGGTCATTTCTTTGCGCATTGTTACTTTAAGCCTGGTTTAGACACAGTGATTATCGCTCAAAAGATGTCTTTTGAGCGACTTTTGAGCCATAATCATTGTGTACCTTTATAGCGCAAGGTGATCACTTAAATGTTGATCGATCACTTTGCGCTCTGAGTGGGGTATACAGAAGACAAGCGGGGCTGCTTGTTTTTTGCATCCAGCTGTTCTCTGCTCAGAGCGCCCAGCTGTTATACAGCTGAGCGCTACGAGCAGAGAATGCAGCAGACAAGCGGGGCGGCTTGTCTTCTGCATCCAGCTGTTCTCTGCTTGGAGCGCCCAGCTGTTTTTTCAGCCGAGCACTTCGAGCGGGGTATGCAGAACACAGCTGGACCGCTGTGTTCTGCATACCCTGGCTGTTCATGGAGCGCTCAGCTGGTATACAGCTGTGCGCTCTGAGCGGGGTATGCAGAACACAGCTGGACCACTGTGTTCTTCATACCTTTACTGTGTTCAGGGAGCGGGATACAGCTGAAATAATAGTCTCAGCTGTATCCTCCTGTGAACTCCTGATAAGGCTCATCTCTGTCTTTCATCATGCTGAAAGACAACGATCAGCAACTGCTTAACGAAAACTGCACGATGTCGGTCCAGTTAGACACAACGATTATCGCTCAATAGACGGCTTTTGAGGGAATTTTGAGCGATAATCGTTGTTTCTAAATAGGCCTTTACCTGGCTTCATGGATATAAAGCTTGTAGTTATTTTTTAGTTTGTTACAAGGGCACTACATTGAATATTTGCCTGGAGTTATAGAAAAAGCCTAGCTTTATCCCTATGAATGAATAGAGTGAAAGAAAAAGAGTCTACACATCCACCAGCTTTCTACAAAGTATAATATTTTCATATTAATGTTATGTATTCATTTAGTGGTATGTTACTTTGTATCTATGTTTTTCATATTCCTTGTCTCTTTATAGTAATCATATTTCATTGTATTGTTTACCAATATCAGTATGTATTCAAACAAAACAGATCTGCCTAGTGAATTGTTATGCACTGACACCTATGATTACATATAACATAGCAGCTAGTCCCCAATACTCATTGCACTGAATCTTGCCTCTACAGCATATAAAGCCAAAGAGGTGATGGCTACCTTGAAATCATGCAGTTACTATTCTCAGTTACTATTAGACCTGAACATTCCTTAAAAAGAGTTATGTAGGAACAAAAGAGAAAAAAGAGCCATTAACACACTTGAGACTCTTTAAATGATAATGTGTGTGTAGTAGAGATGAGCAAGCATAATCGTTAAGGGAAATTACTCCAGCGAGTATCGCCATTTTCGAGTATATGCCTGCTTGCCCGAAAAGATTCTCTCTCCCCCCCGCTTCCCCCTGCTCACTCCCGCAACTCACCATTCACCCCCGCCGGCCCCCCCGAACCTTTTCAGACAAGCATGCATGTACTCGAAAATGGCGATACTCGCTCGAGTAAATTGCCTTAACGAGTACGCTCGCTCATCTCTAGTGTGTAGGGATCTGATTTTGTATTTTTTATCATCACTTTTATTCCCACAACTAGCATAGTCATACAATACGTCAATGAGACACTAAAAGAAATATAACATGTATGATAATCTCTCAGAAAGAAGACTTTATAAAGGTAATTGTATAACTATATATAGTAAAGGCACATATACAGAGTTATCCTGAGCACAACTAATTGTGAAATCACTATTAGAGATGAGCGAGTATACTCGCTAAGGCACATTACTCGAGCGAGTAGTGCCTTAGCCGAGTATCTCCCCGCTCGTCTCTAAAGATTCGGGGGCTGGCGGGGAGCGGCGGGGGAGAGAGGGGAGGAACGGAGGGGAGATCTCCCTCTCCCCCCCCCCCCTCCCTCCGCTCCTCACCTGTCATCAGCACCGGCCCCCGAATCTTTAGAGACGAACGGGGAGATACTCGGCTAAGGCAGTACTCGCTCGAGTAATGTGCCTTAGGGAGTATACTCGCTCATCTCTAATCACTATGCATTATCTATGAGTTTACATGGGATTACCTGTCAAACTATTCAGATATAATGCACTAAAATTACTACCTCAAAAAGATAACAAATTCTGCTTGATCTGTACACTGTGGATATTACTAAGGACTTACCCTGGTACATTAAATACATTTATTTGTTAAGCACAAAAACAAACATACAGCTGCTGACAGATATACATGAACTTGACAAGGTTTTACAGTTGCACACTTGGTAGCACAATCTTGTCCAATTTATGACTCTGCATATAGTAACACCAGGAGCAACATTTTAATAATTACTGCTTATTGTAGTGAAGGATAATAAACCTTGATTATATATTATGATAATAGATCGTTACCTGAAATCATGGTGTGCAGGATAAATTACAGTGATCCCTTTCCCTGTGGAATAATACTTAGAAGAGTTCTTCGTAGGGTGAGGTTTGTACAGTCTGGCCGTAACATCATGTAGCCCACTCTGTTATTCCATCAACAGTTTTGTAGAGTAAAAAAATAACTAAGTCTCATTTTGTCTTGTTTGTAGTCATAACAGGAGGCGGACAAAAGTATCTGCACTTGTCCTGTTCCTCCTCTACCCAGCATACTAGTAAACTACAGTGCACTCACCTGTCTTATAAAAGCAGATACATTGCAATAAAAATGGGTTCAAAGGTCTCTATAGCCTTTACATTAATTGTACCACGATTGATATTTATCACTTATCCACAGGATAGGTGATAAAAGTCTAATCGGTGGGGTTTTACCACTGAGACTGAGAACAGGCGTCCCCTGTCCCCCTCTCCTCATCATTGTGGGCTCACTACACCACCTAAGGTGAGGAGACGACTGCATGGAGCAGCGATCACGCATGTACAGCGCCATTCTATCCATCTTCAATGGGGCTGCTGGAGATAACCAACGACTTGTACTCGTCTGTTACCTTCAGCTCTATTGAAATAAATGGATCAGCACAGCGCAAACCAACCACCGCTCAATCTGATGTCACTGTGGATGGTTGCAGTGAGCCCCCAGTGATAAGAAGACGGGGACACGGGACCCCTGTTCTCTGAATCTAGTCTATTGTGGTATAGTCCCTTTAAGCAACAGACTAAGCACAAGTCTCAAGCACCTATATAGATCTGCAGGATTTTATTAAAACTGCTAAAAAAAGGTCTAACTTGTAGTGTCTTGACTTTCACTGTTATTAGAAAAGGACTGCAAAGGAGAATATTGCAAGTATTCAACATGACATCCTTAGCTCTGGTCTACCATTGACCTAGAGTTCATTTAGCATGTCATGTTATCATAAAGGACATGCCCCATTCATGTACCTGTAATTCTCAGCATATGACAACAGGAAAATTGTCCCGTATTTATAGTAAATGCCATGTATTTGGAAGTATGTTCAGGTCACATAGTGAGTGACAGATGATGTCAGTACCAATAGTTGTGTAATGTTTCCCGCTAAACTGGTCTGTGGCAAAATCAAAGCACTGATGCAAATTAACAACAAAAAAACCCTGCGCTGTCACATTCACTGTCTTAAGTCACAAGACCTCGTGCAGTCCGGCAGCAACAGGTAAAATGCAAGCGTTAGCCATGTTCTCTAACGCTTATCTGCTAACATCCTTATAATGTTTTGATATCTCTGTAAACTGTATGAGGTGCTGATAAGTATTGAGCCTTACCCAGAAAAAATGGAGCTAGGAAGCTGAAACTGCCCCACTATTCTACATATTCCCCCCAGGATGTCACTGCTCTTGTGACATCTCTCCTGCAGCTTTTTGAGTCCCTGCAAATAGAATTCTTCCGACTGCTGGTCAAACGCCCTCATGTGCTTCATTAGTTGCCTCCAAAACACTCCCAAACCGTTGTCCCTTTAGGTGTTTTTTGAGATTGGAGAACAGATGGTAGTCAGACAGAGCCAGGTCAGGTGAATTGGGTAGATGGGGCATCAGTTGAAAGCCTAAGGAGGTCATTTTTGCAATACTGGCACATGCAGTGTGTGACAGAGCATTGTCATGCAGCAGGATGACACCTTTGGAGAGCTTTCCTTCAACATTGTTCCCTAATATTTTGCATCAGCTTTGTCAATAATGAACAGTAATATGTTGCATTGATGGTTGAACCCTTTGGGAGGTCCATGAGCAGAACTCCCTACTTATCCCAAAAAATGGTTGCCATTTGCTTTTTTTCCCAGGAAATCTGACTCATTTCTTGCAAAATGCTCCAAAACAGCCACCTATGTCTCCACACATCTCCTCTTCTGTTCAGTTGGCAAAAGTTTCAGGATCCACTTGGCTGTAAGTAGAGATGAGCGAGCATACTCGCTAAGGGCAATTACTCGATCGAGCATTGCCCTTAGCGAGTACCTGCCCTCTCGGAAGAAAAGATTCGGCTGCGGTGGGGGAGAGCGGGGAGGAACGGAGGGGAGATTTCTCTTTCCCTCTCCCCCCCCCCCCCACTCCCCCCTGCTCACTGCCGCAACTCACTTCTCACCTCTCAGCCTAACCTTTTCTTCCGAGCGGGCAGGTACTCGCTAAGGACAATGCTCGATCGAGCAATTGTCCTTAGCGAGTATGCTCGCTCATCTCTAGCTGTAAGCTTTCTTAATCCCGAATTGTTGTGGATAATGGATGTTTGGGTGTTATAAAGACATATTACAAAAAGAATAGCCATGAAATGTGACCAAGGGTGTTTGGGGTCTTGATGACCAGAGCAAAATATCACATATTGGAATGCTGAATTTTAAAGGGCATTTATAATTTTATTTTGTATTGTATCCAATGTATTTATTCCAAACCAGAATGGATATCTTTTCTTTTGTAGGTCTTATGTAGTGATAAATGATGGACTACTTTCTAGAGACAGATTGCACCTTACAAAAACAGATAAGCATATATTTGGTGGGTGCCTTCTTGCTTCACTCATTAGGAAAGCTTTAACCTAGAACAATATGGGAAGGGAAGTGAAAGGCCAGGTAAAAATATACAGCTAATTAATACATTTGAGACTCTTGGTATTAGAA
Source organism: Eleutherodactylus coqui (assembly GCF_035609145.1). Lineage (NCBI taxonomy): Eukaryota > Metazoa > Chordata > Amphibia > Anura > Eleutherodactylidae > Eleutherodactylus > Eleutherodactylus coqui. The sequence continues at coordinate 92,071,528 of NC_089845.1, read as the reverse complement.
GTTGAACCATATAGCTGTTGCTCACCATCATAGCCACAGGCGCTATCTTTTATTATTTTGTTCTATCTCTAATACTTGGCTACTTGGTCTACAGCGCAGGGAAATAGCTAGGGGCACTCTGCCTACGTTGTAGAGTTGACCCACCTTCCTAATTTGAGCTTAGGCAGCATGACCATCTATATATATTCCTTATCTCTAACTAAACACTTGCTGGCCTCTCTCTGAACACAGCTACAATATTTGGCTATCCTCCTACACAAGAGGCAGGGCTGCGCTTCTTTTGCTGACCATCTAAAGCAATTGTAGCAAACTACACTGTAGTTGTGTACTACAGCTCATTAGTAGCCAAGTATAGGTGACTTGGTCTATACGGCAATATAGGTGCTCATTTCTAATCTTTTTACTCACCTGTGAGTGCCGGTTTCCTCACCTACATCAGTAATATACGACAAGAACTACTATTATAGTGATTCTTCAAGCTCTGAGTATTACACATTATAACTCCTGGCCTATCTGGCAAATAGCTCCTGATGAACCATTCACCATTGGAACAGGGAAACGCGTTCAGCAGTCGATTGATGAACAACCATATCAGAGCAGTTGATTTATAAACCCCAGAATCAGCTTGAAACACTTCTCAAAGCAAATCTATTAGCTTTAAATTTCATTTCCACCAGGTATGCATCGATTATCCTGATGTGAGAAGATTGCATCCTGGTTACATCCATATGAAACAACCTCTTTTAATCACTAGGGTTTACTGTTACCCCACAAACGGGCCAACAAGGTGACCTATACTGTGAGACTATTAGGATCTCTGCAATACAGTCTGGTCTTCTCCTATGTTGCATGTGTAAGATAGTGTACACATAGAATAGGTATAATAATATACCCTCCAAAAGGTCCAACTCATCTGTCCATGCACCGCTCTTGAGTTAGTATCCTACTTAAAGGTGACTACCACTTCCTCAGGTACGATTACAATACCTAGTGGGGACAGTCTATCCTAAAAATATTCTATTTACCATGGGGATTAGTAATCTAGCATAGCCCCAGTCTTTGTGTCTTGTCGTTATTTTAAGTTTAAGTTATTTAAGTTAGCCCAGAGTTTTAACTGAGTTTAATAAAAGTTGTTATTTTAAGTCTATTTCTGTGAAGGGCCTGCTAATTACTATATAGACGTTCCCTACTACTGTGATTTCTTTTTAGAAGTTGAAAAAAAGAGCAAAGACAAAAAAGTCAGAAGGCAAGTAGAGGAGCAAGAGACACCGATCACAAACTAAAATGGGTTTACACAAATGCACAGAGTGTGGGAAACAAACAAAAGGAATTGGATTTCCTAACATAGGAAGAGAAATATGATGTCATAGGCATCACGGAAACTTGGTAGGTTGATACACATGATTGGAATACAAGGCTTGAAGAATACAACCTATTTATAAGAAACAGACCTAAAAAAGGGGGAGTAGGTATTGCGTTGTATATTAGGAAAACATTAATCTCCACAGAGATTCAAGCTTCAGAGCATGGGAGTTCTGTAGAAACTGTTTGGGTAAGAATACAAAGAGAGAACAACAGAAAGCACATTATTGTAGGCATTTACTATAGGCCGCCTGGACAAGCAGAAGATAATGATGAACTCTTTCTACATCAGATGGCCAAGCTCCCAAAGAAGCATGACATAGTGATTATGGGAGATTTTAACTATCCAGACATTTGTTGGGAATCTCTCTTAGGTAAAAGTAATGGATCCAACAAATTCTTATCTGCACTTGCTGACTTTACCTTCCAAAAGGTAGAAAAGAAAACAAGGGGATCTGCTATCTCGGACCTAAGTCTTACCAACAGGGAGGCAATGGTTGAGGAAGTACAGGTGACTGGGTCCTTAGGAGGCAGTGATCATGCTATCCTTGAATTTTGGATAAAAGGGCAAATGTTGTCCCTATCTTCAAAAAAGGAAAGAAGGTGGATCCAGGAAACTACAGGCCTGTGAGCCTGACTTCTATACCGGAAAAGATCTTTGAACAAAATATTAAACAGCATGTATGTAAGTACTTGGATGAAAATGGAGTAATTAACCAGAGCCAGCATGGGTTTGTAACAAACAATTCATGCCAGACAAATCTAATTTCCTTCTATGGCAGAATCACCAACTGGGCTAATCAGGGAAATGCGGTGGATATAATATGTCTTGACTTTAGTAAAGCATTTGACAAAGTATCTCATACCATACTTATTATCCTCCTCTACTCTTCCTTTGTCAGACCTCATCTGGAATACTGTGTCCAGTTCTGGGCACCCCAATTTAAAAAAAGACAAACAAACTGGATCAAGTTCAGAGAAGAGTTACCAGGATAGTGATTGATCTTCAAATCATGTCCTATAAGGAACGATTTAAGGATCTGGGAATGTTTAGCTTGCAAAAAACAAGGCTGAAAGGAGACTTAATTTTTTTTGGCATAACTTAGCTACCCTATTGCTGGTCTAAACATAGAGTAGACAGTCTTAAAATTTGACAGATGCTGTGATATATCTGGCACATTTATAGATTGCCTAACTTCGAGACAATGGGAGAAAATTACTAAAGCTGGCATTTTCAACACCGGGCTCGTCTCTTCATATATTCAGCGCATCTCCAGCATCTCTGTGTGCCTTCAGAGAAATGGATGCCAATTTCAACCTGGCGTACATTTTAGGTATAATTTACACCAGCTTTTTGCATAAATTATGTATAAATTTGTCGGTCCAGGGCTGCCACACAAGCCCTGACAAGACCTACTGACTTTTAAAAAAAGTGCCAGGCCCGGTGCAGAAAAAAATTGGCAGAAATTTGCAACTTTTATGCCAGAAACTGGAGTAAGGCCCAATGTCGCTCAGATGTGATCTGTGGCACCTGCATGGGAAATCCACAAATCAAGCCGCCCATAGGGATGCATTAGCATCCACAATTTTAAGCATGCGGGTGTGATTTTTCCCCGGCGTGCAGGGAAAGCCATCTGATCCGTCAATGGAAGCCGTCCGATCTGCAGCAAAGCCACAGCTGTCACTGTGGACTGCGTGGATCTGCAGGAAGGCAGACATATTTTTAAAAATTTGTACCGCGCATGAGTCCGGCACGTCGCCCGGCGTGTCAAGACGCATCCGCCGTGCTGAAGAAAGAAGATCTGGCCGGCACGGAGGAGACCCGCGCTGGCTCTGGACAGGTAAGAAAATGTATTTTTTTGTCCATGTCTGCGGGCATGGCCTGATTCCGCTGTGGGATTCAAAAGATGGAATCCGTGCGTGCAAGTGGACATTGGGCCCAAAACTTTTTATGAATGTCCCCCTATATTAGTAAATATGTCCCATGGTGTTTACAGTTTTTCTGTTAATCTACTTGAGCAGAAGAGTTTTTGCTTGAGCCCTTCGTTGAAGAAAAGTTAAAAAGACCCACTTTTTTTCCACATCTGAGCGGTGCTTTCCCAACATTGGCGTTTGATTGAAATCTGCACCTTCCATAAACTTCTATGGGCTCCAATTAGAGCGCATCTTGGGGAACAACATTTCCCTGCTCATGCTCGGTCTCATATTATATGGGCTGCACTGATGCCAGTGGAGCCCACAGCAGTTTATGGAAGGTGTCGGGCATCTCGGGAGCAGACTGACAAGATCCGTTTTCTGAACAATTCGTCAAAGTTAGGAGAGTACCACTCGGCTGGGGAAAAAAAGTGGGCCAAGTGCGCAGACTCAACCAGGGAATCCAAGGAGAGCAGCATAATAAAGACTGCACACACGGAGTACAGGTAATTACTTATCAGGAACGGTGCAATATTTCTAAAATAAGTAAATTAGAAATGTGTTTTTTTTACATTAGAGATTTATGGTTATTGGAAACCCCCTTGAATACTAGTACACCCATCCATTCCCATATGTAAGTGGTACTACTTGTCTTTCAGATTGAATGTTTATAATGGCTGCATACAAATACTTTTCCCCCTTAGCCTGCTTCATAAACGAAGCTGAGACAAGACGCTTATCTCTTTTTTGCAGTAAGTTATGGTTTCCTTTTTGTGTTAGGTCGGTCTCGCACAGGCGATCCGGACGAGTGCGAGAGCCCGCAGCGAAATCCAGGTCTGACCCCTGTCGGCGACCCAGCATACCTTCACTTTCTGCATTGTAGTTGCTCGCTGTCAGTCATGCGCAGTACAGTTTTTTAAATAATTGTTTTTCCTGCGACATCAGGAGGTGATTGCATGGGTACCCATGGCCTACAGGTCAGACGCCTTCCATTGGCTTCAACGAATGTTGTCTGTGCGGATTCTGCACAAAAATACAACATGCTGCAATTTTAAATCTGCTCGTGGAAATCGCAATCAAATTGAAAGTAAGTCCTGCGAGACTGGCTTTACTCTGCTCCCTTTTTTTGAGGGGGTGTCCAGTATTCCCCTCATGTGTTCATCTTTTGTCAGTGGGACTGTGTGTGTTCACTGTGTTCTATGGGCAAAGGTGTCTGACTCGCGGTTTCTTTCAAATGGAAGATTCTCGAAACTTTCTCTTCAGCTCCCTCTATTTTCTCAGAGCCACATCAACCAATCAGACCACCAAAAACTACATTTGACGACTTGGGAGGTTGAAGGGAAAACTCTCAGAGGTCATAACCTCTCAGAGGGACCAATTTCTACACTCATCCTCACAGTCTGCTATCACGTCTACTCTCGAGTATAGAGGACAATCAGTGCCTGATCCCCTAATTTTATAGCATCAGTAATCCAGTTTCTCCAGACTTGGTTAAATAACTATATATAAACAGTAAAAATGTAAAATACAACTTAGCAAAAACCTTGATCAACAGCGTTATGCTAAAAGGACAACCTCCACTAAGAGTAGACGGAGAACGCCAAGTCGTTTTTTTAGGAGCGCAATGTGGAAAAAACGATGCATATAGCTCCAACATTGCTTAAACAGAAATTAATCTTTATTGGAACACCATAGAAAGGTAAAAACGCTCACGTGTGAATAAGGACTTCAATGTTCAAAAACTAAGCCTTATTTGAGCACCTCAGTACATGGCTTGATAATCTACTACAACCATTGGTACCAGAATTTCAGGCTACATTAAAGATACCAAGGCCCCGTTACAAGTTTTTAGATAAAACTAGAATGGTCTGCTCACTATTTTTTTGATTACCATGGATGTTTCTTCTCTTCATAGTTATTCCACACAGTAGAGCCATTAATGCCCTCAGATATCATCTGGATGCTTATAGCAACTTCTTTTATGTTTGCCAAAAACATTTTTTCGTTAGGTTTGTGGTTACCCAATGGGTTTATCATTCTCCCAATCCCTCGCTAATCTCTATAGGTCTCTATGGTAGGAGCCTTGTCTATATGCCTCCCATAACCTGTTTCTGTAAAAGATCCGTTGGTATGGGAGATATCTAGACAACGACTCCTTATCTGGGAGGATTCGGATTTTGTTTTCTACCTCAATGGTAATAGTTTTGGTCTCTTGTTTACTTTTCAGTAACATTCTGTCTCTAACTCTTTTCTTGATGTCTTCCTTATTGGAAAGATAATTAAATACTAAAAATTGTATAGGAAGTTCTCCTCTGGCAACTCATTATATGAGCAGAGCCGGCAGCCCCTCCTGTGATTAAAAACTTTAGATTATTAGAGCCAAAATGACACGTTCATTGGAAAAAGATTAAAAATCAAGAGTGTTGTGGTATTTCTGACAGGTTTACCCACCATGGTTACCACAGGGGCATCATAGGTGGGGCCAAAATATAGCGGCATCAAAAACTACACTTGACTGTTTGGCACAATCTAAACGTCAATCCAACTGTTTGACACAGTTCAGACAACACCAGACAAGCTGATACTGCATCTAATTTTGCTTTAGTGGTTTTCTACTACTTTTAGTTTGGATTCTTTTTACATTAAACAAAATCATATTTAAAAAGTCTACCTATTGTTATGGAGGATGCTTATCTCGCCCAAAACTTCTCCTGCCAGGTATGAAACTTTTCACTAAGAAAACGTGTACAAATACCGGTAAGCAACATGTAAGCTCCTAGCTTGTACAACAATACTACTTTGACAAAATTGGCTCATGACCAAGGCTGGCTGCTTACAAACAGGTTGGAGTCCGGATGCTATTAGTAAGGATAGGAGAAATCACGGTTGAACGAAAGCTAAGTAAGAAATTGCATCTTGACCTGTTTCAGAATACCAGGACCCATGCAGTGGACTGCTGCTTTTCACAGTTCAAGCTGTCCGTCTGAATATGTGCACTCGATATGCCAAAACTCAGATGAGTTGTAATGTGGCACTTCGTTCAGCACAGTACACTGGCCATAGTTTTTTGGTTTTTTTTTTTTTTAAAGCCCGGTTGGCTAGGTATGCCATTGCTGCAATCTGCTTCGAGTGTTGTAGAGCAGCTAATACACTAATCTGGTCTGGCATCTGAAGGACAGAGTGGTACTGGGAACTGAAATGGTGATAGTAAGACAGGGTGCTTGTGGGGTCTCTTCTGGAATGAAAGGAACAAATAACCGAAAAAAACCTTAGAGCAGCAGTAGACCCCTTGGAGATTGAACAGGACACTAAGCTAAAACCGATTAAACTCAGTGCCTGCAGGAGGGGTATAGCTGGTAGGAGAGACCAACTCTTGTGCTTCGTGTCACCTCATTGCAGCAACTCCACCCCAAGGTCTTGCGGTGTCCCTCAATGACATGGACGAGAATGGTCTTAACCCTTTCCAATCTAATTTGTATCCTGGTTTTCCTAGGGGGGCTTACTCTTTTTCTGCTGTTATACAACGCGCTATATGCTGGCTAAAGCCAGTACTGCATGAGGTGACACGTTGGATAGGCTCCGACAGCAGAGAGGCTGGCAATATACAGTAAGAGAACCCCCGACGGACGTCTTCCAACATAGGAGCTGTATAGCCGCAAATCATAATGTCTTAAGATGTCAGACAGTTCATTGGAAAGGGTTAACTTTAGATCTGATCTTGCTTATATACTAATATTTTTGTATTGTTTTTCATGGGTTTCATTTCCTCATTTCTTCATGGGTAGGAGTGGTCATGCTTTTGTTATGTTATCCCGTTACCTTTAAATTACCGTATATACTCGAGTATTAGCCGAGTCAATAAGTTTCACCACAAAAAACTGGTAAACCTTATTGACTCGAGTATAAGCCGAGCTATACTCGAGTATATACTAGGTAAAAGAAAATCCTCCATACTCCCCTCCCAGCCCACGTGTGTCTGTGCGACGAGCTGCTTGAATTCTCACTGCTGTCATTTCTCCCCGCTGTCCTCTCTGCTTGGCTATGTCAGTGCTGTGTAAGTAAGTGCTGTGATTGGATTGAGCACCAGCCAATCACAGCTGGCGCTTTATCCAATCACAGTTCTTACATACACAGCACTGACGGCAAGGGATTTGAAAGCCGAGCAGGAAGATGACAGCATGGAGAATTCTAAAGCAGCTTGATTGACTGTGGATGATCGAGCGCCGGCTGTGATTGGCTGACGCTTGATCCAATTACAGCTCTTACTTACACAGCACTGACAGCGGGGGATGACAGAGCTGAGCAAAGAGGATGGCGGGAGATGACAAAAGAGAGAATTCAAGCAGCCTGCCGCAATGCCACCGGAGACAGACGCCGGCTGGGAGGTGAGTATGGAGGGGGGTTTTTTTAGGCCTTCCCTGACTCGAGTATAAGCCGAGGGGGGCTTTTTCAGCACAAAAAAAATGGGCTGAAAAACTAGGCTTATACTCGAGTATATATGGTACTTGCTTCTTGTACACTGTACAGGCTATAAGCAATGGTTAAGGCTTACTTTTTTTTATTAAATACGCAAAGTCCCTGTTCACACACGTGAGCATTTTTACCTTTCTATATTCTAATTAAGTTTTTCTTTTTTAATGAGACAGCATGTAGCTATATACATTGTTTTTTCCATGTGGGTTTTAGAACTGCCTTTATCAGAATGAGACTTTTTTTCAGCAACAACTTATTGTTTAGATTTAAGGCCCGCATTTCATGTCCCAACTCCATTTGAGACATGTTAGTGGCGCTGAAACATTTTACTACTACACCTATCGAGACGACTGAACAAACTCTCTTTTAAAACTTTTTCTATGGCAATCACCTCTGCTCTATATGGTCTGTGAGAGGATATTACATTGAGGTGGTATAAGATAAGAGAACTGCAACTCACAGTATTTTCCTATCAGCTTTCACCCTATAGAACGGATTGACTTCTTCACTTTCTTCTGATCCATACAAAGCTCCGCCCCTCATGACATACCAGTGGCATCATCACAGGTCCTTCACTACCAACCGTTCGTCTATACTGCTCAGCTCTGCCCTGTCATGTCACATGATGGTGACTGATGTGGTGGGCAAAAGTGAACAACGGCCCATCTGGCATTTCCCAGAGGGACAGTGCGGCCCTGGCCCCGTATATAATATGCATGATGGGATTTCCCCATTTAAACACAAACACAGAAGTCTTCTAACACTTTCAACATTTTATTTACATTGTACGACTAGCTGCAGCCTCAGGTCACATTATCCAGATCCTTTCCATATACATCTGCTGTATAAGAATGCAGTTTATTGGAATGAAGGCTGTAAACAAATGTTTGCTGTCTGTTATAAGTAACAAACAGGAGCTGCTTTACAGAGTTACTCATCCTCAGATTCAATGAACGAGATCGGACTTGAACACACTTTGACACGACAGTCTCCTAGTCTGCTTCTATGCCTCTTGCAAAAGAAATGCCAGCATGTGTTCCCGTTGCAATGTACTATAAAATAGCATTCCTTTTGCCAAACCAGGTGTATACAGAATTGCTTGCCATTTCCAGAGCTTTGACCAAGTGTGATATATATATATATATTAACGTCCATGTGACTACAATCTATCCTCATGCTATTCTTTTGTGACATACGCATTACAGTTCGAGGCAAACAAAAACTTTCTAACACTGCTCTAGGACCAGGAAAATCAACAAGTGCCGCCCAGTCCGTCTGCCTTGCATGTGTCAAATGATCCAATACAGGCAAGACGGTTGAGAAGTACTTCGTGCCGTGCTTGTCTCAAAGTCCCTGTAAATGGAATCACTAGAAGAGGGTTTCAATTTATTGACAATGTGCAGAAGTGCAATAGCCAAAAGTGCAAATACCCAAAGTAACCAACCAGCTAAAGCCTGATGTGGGTTCATAACACTTTGCACTTCAGAGCTAATAACCCCATCCTGAATTAATGCCAGCCATACCACAGTATAATACTGCACATTCAAATATCAATGACATTTAAATAATATTCTATACTTGGCCCCATATATAACATGTATGAGGGAAACAAAAAGAAAAATGCAATTTTTAGCATTTTCTTGTTCCACAAATGATTCTTTCTAGAGAGAAGATAAGCTAGCCAGATTGTAAGAGACGCTACAGGGCTAAAGCTGGTCATAAACGGCACAATGCAAGTGCCCAATCCCGTCTCCAAGATATTAGGAGATCCCTCCCATTTCTTTTAGACAGATTCTCATGGGACGTGCAACTATCTCTCATCGGTTTACAGTAAAGGCCCCATACACATTAGGTTAAAGACGTCAGAAGCCACCAACCTCGGTGGAACCAGCCAACTATATGTTTTCTTTGAGGGCTTCCCGACTCTTCCCCAACAAGGGGAAAGAAGGATCAGTCAAGTTGAATTTCAATGCTTCATCCTATTATCCTCCTTGGAAATAAGCTACTGCCAAGTTCATGTATATGGGAGAGTCGGTAGAAATAGCAGTCAGCCAAATGAGCAATCGGCTGAGACTTACTGAAGGTGTTGGGCACCATAAATGTTGGCTATCTAGTCAGCTATGACCCACTTTACACAATCACATTGCCTCGTGGCTGAAAATCAGAGGTACACATCTTCGAAAAGAACCATCTCTTAATGAAACATTCCTGTGACAGCTACGTGAATATCAGGCGCTAGCAAGGAGGACTTTATTTTGCAAGTACATTCAGATCATTATAGGCATGATAATTATAAGCCTGTGATACCTTTAAAGGAGAACTTTTCTTATGCTGAGATTTCCTGAATGACATTTAATGTGAATGCCCATCTTTGAATATCATTTTAAAGGTTTACATAAAAAAAAATATTCTATAGCCGCATTCATAATTAATCAGGTTGCAGAGCTGAAACCACCCGGTATCTCTTCCAGGCTCAATTTATGCACATAATTTGCCTTGGTGATTTACATTCTGGGAAGTGTTATCTTTACACCAAGCACTGCATAACTGATGCAAGAAAAAAAAGTAAATGCATTATGGGAACTCCGCTAAGCTCTTAGTGAATTGGACTGCTTCCATCACCAACCAGGGTCAGTACAAGATAAGTAATTCAATGTGTTGGCAAATGTATTCACCTCTTTATGTAAATTGTATCTATATATAATCTGCATAATCGTGTTTATAAATGGAAATCTTATTTAGAATTCTGCAACAGACTTCATACTGCTTAAAGGGGTCTATCCAACAAAATGAACTTATTCCCTATCCACAAGATAGGGAATAAATATCTTATTGGTGAGGTCCAATCGTTGGAACCCCCACCAGTTTCAAGAGGTGTTGTAGGAGGAGTTAAATGATATTCACACTGATAGCCGAGTGCTTGCTTGTACCTGGCTATCTCCAGCAGCCTTCTCCGTTTCTCCAGGTCTTTAGAGCATGCTGGACATTAGCGGATGAATTTTGCCATATTTTCATATGAGATGTGATGAACTTTTGATAAAGTTAACCAAGGGTGGTTTCATATCTGTGTTTGGGGTTCCGGTTTCCTGCTCCATTCGGGGAGCCGGAAAGGGGAATCCCCTCAGTCTTATGATGGAACTAAACTGTGCCGAACTGACTCTGTTCGGTTTCCACTCAGCTGCCCGGCCTTTTACAGGAAGTAAGTGTGATGCATGCAGTGCTTTTCCTTCCGGTATCTTGTCCCGGATCTGCGATGGAAACTCCGGCCGGAGGTTCCAATGTAAATGTGAAACCACCCTAAGTGCATTGAAAAGTATCAGTATCGTTCATTGAAGCTTGATTGCGAATACGGGCTCAGACAACTGACACCATTTCCCTGGAGTGCTTCTTGATTCATTCTCTTTCATTCCCATTGAAAGGGAGTGGTAGTGTGCACGCATGACCGCAGCTCCATTCATCTGGGGGACACTCGACATCAGGGGAAGTCCTAACAGACTGCCCCAACGATCACATCCTTATCCACCCATCCTGAAAATAGGGAATAAGCTCATTTCATGGGCCAACCTCTTTAACAGCACTTCCTTCGAACACCCCAGCAGTATATAGTCTGTTGCCAAGATGCAAACGACATAAATCTAAATGTCACACAGCAAATCTCAGCAGAAGGAACCCTATAATACAGATGTAAAAAAAATTACTGCTGCTCTTTCAGGAAACAAAAAAAATTCATGAATGTAAATCGAAGTGATCAAGCAACACTAGATCAGAAAAAAATACTTATGTGAAACCCCTACACTCCTGAATATCTTTTTTTTTTCTCTTTTGCGCAGGTGTACAGGGGTTTCTCCGCAACACACGTTGCATAATATGTCCATGAACAATGGGAGTGAAAACTAGGAGACATCCAAGCCAACAATGAGGAGTCATGTGCAAATTGTGCCCAGTTTATACGTTGTCAAGGCTAAAAGGGCTTTCCCTCTCAGCTGCAGAGGCATGCAACAATACATATTGCAGGCCTTTTAGAAATTCGTGGCGGGGACTGGGAGGAAGTATGGAAACATTCCCACATCACTTAAATGTTGTAGGATTGTCCTTCTGGAGGCTGTGGGAGCTTCATATTTTCTTTGGACATCATCATGCGTCTAAGTTCTTGGAGAACAACTTTAATGCTATAGGAGTTTTGCCATTTAGCTAAAACGGGTATGCATCGTGAATCCACCTGGAGGAAAGGGAGAGAAAGATACTGTAAATGGATAGAAGTATACAGCGCAGTCCGAAATAAACCTGTCAGATGTCATGTCCTGTTGTGAGCATAGGGTCAGCTTCATTTAGTCACCCGTGGTAGCCTTAGCACAAGCACCAATGTTTCCGGTTACGCTGGGCAGACAAGTTTGACACTTTTTAAGATGGAACAATTACCGTTCACGAAATCGTTCAAACGAGCAAAAGTGAACAATAATCGTTCAGTCCAAACAGGAGACCGAACTAACGATGATAAAGTGATGCAGCAAAAGCTTAAATTTGGTATCACCGTAAATCATACTTAGGCCGAATGCAGGATCCCGCAGCGGAATCCGACGCGGTGCACAGCCGGTGACCCCTGCATAGCTGTCTGCAGTGTTCTTCCTCTGTAATGCGGATATGCCAGCGGCGGACACACGCGCAGTACAGATGACGCCGCGCTGTTGCTATGTGATGACACCGATTCCGTGGCCCGTCCTCCCTCGGATTGGACGGCTTCAAATTGACTTCAACGGAAGCCATCCACGCCAAAATAGAGCATACTATTGATTTCCGCCCGTGGACATGGAAAAGAGATTTTTTATAGCATGTCTATGGGCAGCATTTGCTCCGAATTCCGCAATACAAATACGCCCGTGTGCAATGGGCCTTACTCATAGAATAATGTTATTATTTGAACCACATGGTGTTATAAGAAATGCAAAAAACAATGGAACAATTTATTTTGTTCAAACCCCCCCCCCCCCATCCAAAAATAAATAAAAGTTAACAAAGTTAAATTATATGTACCCCCAATTCATGGTAATAAAAACTACAACTCCTGTAAAAGACAAGACCGCATAACATATGAAGTGCGCTAAAAATTAAAATTTACATATGGCATAAAACCTCTGAACTGTTATAAATGTTTCATTAAATTACATTTCTTCTATTTACGAAAGTACAGAGGCATTATGCTGCGAACGGTTTTCAGTATCAGACACCAAATGGAGCATATGATGCAATTTTTTTGTACACCTGTGTGTAATATTATATGTATTACACACACACATGGTATGTAAATAAATTACATTTCCACAACCTTAAAGAGGTTGTCCAGTTGTAAACTATTGATGGCCTATCTGCAAAATAGATGTGGAATGGAAAGAAGGGAGGGAGCACAAAACAGTAGGCAATAAAATGGCCCAAAATGGAGATGAGGACCATGATGGTTAGAAGTGTGCCAGAAGATCTGGAGGTGCTGTCGACCAGAAAACGCACCACCTATGTAGGTGTGAGCGTATGGAGAAGTGTAAGAGGCAAAAACTGCTGGCGCGGCGCAGCGCTCTACAACTTATATGAATAATATTCAAACAACTGGATGAAAATTTCTTTAAACCCTTCCCGTCCCATGACGCAAGGGTACGTCATGGGGGCGGGGTACTTCCCACAAAATGACTTACACTTACATCCTAGGGATAGCGCAAGATCATGACAGATCTTGCGCTATCCCGCAGCGGGAGCCGGCTGTCACTGATATGTAGATCGCGGCATGGGAAGGGTTCACAAAGGGAGCGCGCTCCCTCTGTGATGTTGCCGGACTCTCGCGATATAATCACAGAGAGCCCAGCTGGTTGCTATGGCAATAGGACGCCAGATACCGGCGTCCTGTATTGCCAGAGCCTGTGATCGCTGTATAAGCGATAAGGCATGGCAGGACAGAAGTCCTGCCATGCCTTATCACAGCGATCATTGGTGCTGTGCTTTAAGTCCTCCAGAGGGACACAAAGAGAGTAAAAAAATAAATAAAAATGTACGAAAAAATATGTAAAAAAAAAACAACAAAATAAAACCCCTTTTTAGGTGTCTTCTCTCATATTAGCAGAAAAAAAAGGTTAAAGGAATTAAAATCCCACATATTTGGTATCGGCGTGTCTGTAACGACGCGTACAATAAGTTGAACACGCTTTTTATTCTGCACGGCAAAAAGCGTAAAAACGCTTAAAAAAAAAAAAAAAAGAGGCAAAATGCTAATTTTTAGCATTTCACCTGCCAAAAAATGCAATACAAGTGATCAAAAAAGGCGTTATACACCAATATGGTACCAGTAAAAACTACAACTCATTTCGCAAAAAATAAGCCCTCACAAAGCTCCGTACATAGAAAAATAAAAAAGTTACAGGACTTTGAATGCAGCGATTTAGAAAAGTGGAGAAACCAAAAAAAAAAAAAAAAGAATTTTTGTATCATAACTGTACCGACCCGCAGAAAAAAAATGTATTGTGTCATTTATGCTGCATCATTACCGCTTTAAAAAAAAATTTAAAAAAATCTATGGCAGAATTGATGCGTTTTCTCTCCCTGTTATGATTAAAAAAAAATTATAAAAGTTTTACAATCTAGTCTATGTACCCAAAAATGGCACCAATAAAAACTACAGTTCGCCACGCAAAAAACAACCCCTCATACAGCCGTGCCGAAGGAAACGTAAAAAACTTATGGCTTTTGAAAAATGGAGATATAAATTTGCCAAAAATCGTTGCGTCCTTATGCCCAAAATAGGCCATGTCATTAAGGGGTTAATTAATATAGCGGCAAATAGCATAAGAAAACGCATTTCGAAGCAAAACCCCTTCAACAGTTCAACTGCAATAAATACAGTTGGAGACCTAGGCAGGGAGAGGTCCCAACTGTGGAGGATGACGCTGGGATGCCAGTGCTATATTAATTAAAAAGGAGAAATGTTCATCCAGTTGTTTTTTAATTATTTATATAACTTGTGCACTCCTCTATCTGAAAAATGGCTCATCAGTAATACATCGGTGGGGGGCCATCAGTAGAGAACCCTGCTATTCTCTGGGTCAGTGCACTTGTGTACTTTGCTAATTTCTGCAGAAAGCAGACAGCTCTGTTCACACTACAGTGGCCAGACTTGGTATTGCAAGCCAATTTCCTATGGAAATGAATAAGAACGCCAAAAAAATCTAAATAACTGCATCCTTAACAGGTTAAATATTTATTTTTGCTTTTAAATTTCAGCCTAAAAAGTATTCTCATCCCCAAAGATTACACCAAGGCTCTATATACTTACCATGCCATTGGAGCTATTTATACCATTCATGTTTATTTTTGTTTCAAATCTAACTGTCGGAGGGGCTTCAGGGTACTTGGGGCCACATTCTATTTTCAAGCTGTATATTCTATTTTCATAATTTGTCTGAAAAAAATGAACAACATTTCACTGGAGATGCACGATATTGCTATATAAACCACACAAGCAAACTGTTCAGAGTAAGACCCTGTTCACACCTCACTTTGTCTACATTTGATTAAGAGTAGCACCTGTCACCCGTAGACTAAAGTTCTTCAATGACTCTTCATGACGAATCTGTTAAAAGGATACTATTATATCATATGGGTGATGGATGCCGCTATTAGGCTTCCGTTTAACGCATCCATCACCAATAGGCTATAATGGCATTCGTTTAGTGGACTTGTCTTTGAAAAACTCATGATTGTATGTTTAATGGATGCCTGTGGCAGATGCCATACATCGGCATCCCTCACCTATAGGCTGTCATGTTAAAAAGCATATGCTAATTTACTGGATTCCACAGGATGGAGTATCACTTTTCCCAGTATAATCCCATATATTGTCCAGAAAGGGGCCAAAAGAAGACTGTCTGATTCATGAGCCCCGTGGACACACTTAGCATGTACATTGGGAGCTTTCACAATATACATGCTGGACCTAAACAAAAAACACGATGTGAACAGACCCCAAAATATAATACTGGAGTAATGTCCTCCAGAAAGAGTAAGCTAGCGCCAAGAAGAAAAACCGTGTAAGGAGTGAATATTGATAAGGTAAAATAGGCTGATGCCTAGAGCTTTGTGGACCTAGTAGGACCTGTCCATAGCATTTAACTAACTAGGCCCCATGTCAGTGGTGGACGGGTGTAGAGTACAGAGTGAGATGAGCTATTCTGTGGATGGTCTGTCTGCAGTGCTGAGCCACCCCCAGTATAAAGAGTAGTGTTGGGTATCTGTGGCCTTCACCATAATGGGACGTGAGGGGTCCTATGGTAATCACTGTTATTTGGGGGGGTCCCTTTTAATGAGGGCATGCACTATTTAATAACCCTTTGCAATCCAATTTTGGATTCAGGGTTTCATAGGGGGCTCTTTCTGCCATTATACAATGGCGCCGTCTGCTGGCTAGAGCCAGTACTGTGGTATGGGACATGTTGGAGAGGCCCCTGACAACAGAGCGGCCAGTAATATACGGTGAGAATACCCTGCCGGACGTCTTTCAACATCGTAGCTGTACAGCCTTCAATCAGAATGTCTTCAGATGTCAGACAGTGGATTGGAAAGGGTTAATAGATTGATAACTACTTGAGACAGGTTTTTTTGGTTTGTTTTTTTTATGTACTTGATTTTTTTTTTTTTTTACAGTTGATCTTCAGAAGCATCCAGTAGTTCTATACGTTCCCAAGACGGTCTATCCCTGAAAAACCTTGGGATGTGTTTGTGTATAAGATTGCGACTTAAATCAGCAAGGAACTCACTCGCGGAGGCCCAATTATCATTCCAGTCCATCTAGCAAGAGTCATATCTTCATCATTTTCAAGGCCCCAACTAACTGTGCCATCTCCAACTCCTTTTTGCCCCTCTTCAAGTTCTTCCAGCAATTGGAAATTACGAGGAACTGTAACTAGGAAAGAAAATAATATGAAGTAAAGCATCATACTAAATATTTTCAACATGTTGCAAAAATTAGTTAGCAGCGTCCCCCCCCCCCCCCCCATTTACAGAAATTGGGTTTAATTAGCCCGAAATATAAAAGTAACAAATCTTTTGATAAATCAGCACGTCCGATGCCATTCTCCTCACTGACATTTGAGGCTTACTATTTGGAAAGCGGAAAAATGATATGCTGTCCCTAGGCTACGTTCACATCTGTGTTAGGGAATTCCATTTTCCGACTCCGTTATGGAAGCAAGAAAATGAAATCCCCTGGCTGAACCGATCCATTTTATGACGGAACTGAAAGGTGTCAGATGGAAACCATTGACTATCATGGGGTCTGTTCTTTCAACTGGCCTTTCCCGACGCAGATGTGAACACAGACTTAGCTTATCTCTGGATTAAGTCACTGTGGAGAGTAACCCTGCAAAAAACTGCTGCGAAGGACGGGAGGGGGGGGGGGGGGGGGAGATAAGCGGAAATATAAGGCGGCTTGTCATTTTCACATTATGGGTCAAAGAGTGTTCCTTCAAGGATAGGTTGTATATACACATACTTCTTTACAGCTTCTGCCGTACAGTAGATCTTGGCTTTATCGTATTCACAATTCGTCAGACATATTTATAGCATAGGATTGATCAAACCAAGGTCATCAATAGTTGATTGGTGGGGAGGGTGCTGCTTGGGATCCACCAACCCGCTGTTAGTGCAGCATGCCGGGTGCCATCATTGTTGTTCAGAACTGGAAGTCTAATTAATAGGAGTGCTATTACACTTCCAGCTCATCATTGTGGTCAGAGTCAGAAGTGCAATAGGAGTTTTGGCCTCATTGATTCAATGGGATTAAAGACAGCTATTACACTACCGGCCATGAACACCAATTACAGCGACCGGCTTGCAGCATTGACCCCGGGACGGATGATCGGCTGATTGGTGGGAATCCCAAGGGTGCACTGTGCAGCCATGTCTGGGTCCCCCATACATTAGGACAAGCATTGAAGATGCACTGTGTAGTCATGTTTGAGTCCACTATACATTAGGACAAGTACTAAGGGTGCATTGTGTAGTCATGTCTGTGTCCCCTATACATTAGGACAAGCATTGAAGATGCACTGTGTAGTCATGTCTGTGTCCCCTATACATTAGGACAAGCATTGAAGATGCACTGTGTAGTCATGTCTGTGTCCCCTATACATTAGGACAAGCATTGAAGATGCACTGTGTAGTCATGTCTGTGTCCCCTATACATTAGGACAAGTACTAAGGGTGCACTGTGTAGTCATGTCGGTGTCCCCTATACATTAGGACTAGAGATGAGCGAACATGTCCGTTACGGACACATCCGCACCCGGACACCGGCTTCGCCGAACACTGCAGTGTTCGCGCGTAAGTGTCCGGGTGCCGCCGGGGGGCGGGGAGATGCGCGGCGGCGCGGGCGGCAGTAGCGGGGAACAGGGGGGAGCCCTCTCTCTCTCCCTCTCCCCCCCACTCCCCGCCGCACCCCCCCGCGCTGCCACGGCGGCCCCCGAACTTTTTCGCCCGAACACTGAAGTGTTCGCAAAGTTCGGTGTTCGGGCGAAAAAGGGGCGGGGCCGAACGTGTTCGCTCATCTCTAATTAGGACAAGTACTAAGGGTGCACTGTGTAGTCATGTCGGTGTCCCCTATACATTAGGAGAAGTACTAAGTGTGCACTGTGTAGTCATGTTTGAGTCCCCTATACATTAGGACAAATACTAAGGGTGCACTGTGTAGTCATGTCTGTGTCCCCTATACATTAGGACAAGTACTAAGGGTGCACTGTGTAGTCATGTCTGGGTCCCCTATACATTAGGACAAGTACTAAGTGTGCACTGTATAGTCATGTTTGGGTCCCCTATACATTAGGACAAGTACTAAGGGCGCACTGTGTAGTCATGTCTGGGTCCCCTATATATTAGGACAATTACGAAGGGTGCACTGTGTAGTCATGTCTGGGTCCTCTATATATATTAGGACAAGTACCAAGTGTGCACTATGCAGTCATGCCTGCGTCCCCTATATATTAGGACAATTACAAAGGGTGCACTGTGTAGCCATGTCTGGGTCCCCTATATATTAGGACAATTACGAAGGGTGCACTGTGTAGCCATGTCTGGGTCCCCTATATATTAGGACAATTACGAAGGGTGCACTGTGTAGTCATGTCGGTGTCCCCTATACATTAGGAGAAGTACTAAGGGTGCACTGTGTAGTCATGTTTGAGTCCCCTATACATTAGGACAAATACTAAGGGTGCACTGTGTAGTCATGTCTGTGTCCCCTATACATTAGGACAAGTACTAAGGGTGCACTGTGTAGTCATGTCTGGGTCCCCTATACATTAGGACAAGTACTAAGTGTGCACTGTGTAGTCATGTTTGGGTCCCCTATACATTAGGACAAGTACTAAGGGCGCACTGTGTAGTCATGTCTGGGTCCCCTATATATTAGGACAATTACGAAGGGTGCACTGTGTAGTCATGTCTGGGTCCTCTATATATATTAGGACAAGTACCAAGTGTGCACTATGCAGTCATGCCTGCGTCCCCTATATATTAGGACAATTACAAAGGGTGTACTGTGTAGCCATGTCTGGGTCCCCTATATATTAGGACAATTACGAAGGGTGCACTGTGTAGTCATGTCTGGGTCCCCTATATATTAGGACAATTACTAAGGGTGCCCTATGTAGCCATTTCTGGGTCCACTATATATTAGGATAAGTACTAAGGGTGCACTGTGTAGTCATGTCTGTGTCCCCTATACATTAGGACAAGTACTAAGGGTGCACTGTGTAGTCATGTCTGTGTCCCCTATACATTAGGACAAGCATTGAAGATTCACTGTGTAGTCATGTCTGTGTCCCCTATACATCAGGACAAGTACTAAGGGTGCACTGTGTAGTCATGTCGGTGTCCCCTATACATTAGGACAAGTACTAAGTGTGCACTGTGTAGTCATGTCGGGGTCCCCTATACAGTAGGACAAGTACTAAGTGTGCACTGTGTAGTCATGTTTGGGTCCCCTATACAGTAGGACAAGTACTAAGGGTGCACTGTGTAGTCATGTCGGGGTCCCCTATACAGTAGGACAAGTACTAAGGGTGCACTGTGTAGCCATGTCTGGGTCCCCTATACAGTAGGACAAATACTAAGGGTGCACTGTGTAGTCATGTCTGTGTCTCCTATACATTAGGACAAGTACTAAGGGTGCACTGTGTAGTCATGTCTGGGTCCCCTATATATTAGGACAAGTACTAAGGGTGCACTGTATAGCCATGTCTAGGTCCCCTATATATTAGGACAACTACTAAGGGTCCACTGTATAGCCATGTCTGGGTCCCCTATACATTAGCACAAGTACTAAGGGTGCACTATGTAGCCATGTCTGGGTCCCCTATATATTAGGACATGTACTAAGGGTGCACTGTGTAGTCATGTCTTGTCCCCTATATTTTAGATGTTTGAAGGGTGCACTGTGTAGTTGTGTCTGGGTCACCTATATATTAGGCCAAGTACTAAGGGTGCACTGTGTAGCCATGTCTGGTTCCCCTGTATATTAAGACAAGTACTAAGGGCGCACTGTGTACCGGGGGTGACATGTGTGGTCCTATATTAGGGGTGACGACATGCACAGGGGCGTGATATGCAAGGTTGTGCACAGGGGCGTGATATGCGAGGTTGTGCACAGGGGAGGATGTGTGATGTTTTAGAAAAGGGGCGAGGCTGTATACAGCGGGTGATAGGTGATGTTCTATACAGCGGGTGATAGGTGATGTTCTATACAGCGGGTGATAGGTGATGTTCTATACAGCGGGTGATAGGTGATGTTCTATACAGCGGGTGATAGGTGATGTTTAGAGATGAGCGAACGTGCTCGGCCCCGCCCCTTTTTCGCCCGAATACGGCGATTTTCGAGTACTTCACTACTCGGGTGAAAAGTACTCGGGTGCGCCGGGGGGCGGGGAGAGGCGTGGCGGCGTGGGGGGTAGCAGCGGGGAACAGGAGGGAGCCCTCTCTCTCTCCCTCTCCCCCCCTCCCCCCGCTGCAACCCCCCGCGCCGCCACGGCGACCCCCGAATTTTTTCGCCCGAGTACGGAAGTACTCAAAAATCGCGGTATTCGGGCGAAAAAGGGGCGTGGCCGAGCACGTTCGCTCATCTCTAGTGATGTTCTATACAGCGGGTGATAGGTGATGTTCTATACAGCAGGCGAGGCTATAAACAGGAGATGATATGTGATGCTCTATACAGGGGGTGATATGTGATGTTCTATACAGCGGGTGAGGCTATAAACAGGAGATGATATGTGATGCTCTATACAGGGGGTGATATTCTATACAGAGGTGAGGCTGTAAACAGGGGGTGATATGTGATATACAGGGGGTGATGATATGTGATGTTTTATACAGGGGGTGAGGCTGTATACAGGGGGTGATATGTGAGGTTCTATACAGGGGGTGAGGCTGTATACAGGGGGTGATATGTGAGGTTCTATACAGGGGGTGAGGCGGTATACAGGGGTGATATGTGAGGTTCTATACAGGGGGTGGGGCTGTATACAGGGGTGATATGTGAGGTTCTATACAGGGGTGATATGTGATGTTCTATACAGGGGGTGAGACTGTATATAGGGGTTGATATGTGATGTTCTATACAGGGGTGAGGGTGTATACAGTGGGTTATATGTGATGTTATATACAGGGGGTGATATGCGATGTTATATACAGGGGGTGAGGGTGTATACAGGGGGTGATATGTGATGTTATATACAGGGATAAGGGTGTATACAGTGGGTTGATATGTGATGTTATATACAGGGGTGAGGGTGTATACAGTGCGTTGATATGTGATGTTATATACAGGGGTGAGGGTGTATACAGTGGGTTGATATGTGATGTTATATACAGGGGTGAGGGTGTATACAGTGCATGATATGTGATGTCATATACAGGGGGTGAGGGTGTATACAGGGGGATGATATCATATACAGGCGGTGATATGTGATGTCATATACAGGGGGTGAGGGTGTATACAGGGGTGATATGTGAGGTTCTATACAGGGGTGAGGGTGTATACAGGGTTTGATATGTGATGTTCTATACAGGGGTGAGGGTGTATACAGGGTTTGATATGTGATGTTCTATACAGGGATAAGGGTGTATACAGTGGGTTGATATGTGATGTTATATACAGGGATAAGGGTGTATACAGTGGGTTGATGTGTGATGTTATATACAGGGATAAGGGTGTATACAGTGGGTTGATGTGTGATGTTATATACAGGGATAAGGGTGTATACAGTGGGTTGATATGTGATGTTATATACAGGGAAAAGGGTGTATACAGTGGGTTGATATGTGATGTTATATACAGGGAAAAGGGTGTATACAGTGGGTTGATATGTGATGTTATATACAGGGATAAGGGTGTATACAGTGGGTTGATGTGTGATGTTCTATACAAGGATAAGGGTGTATACAGTGGGTTGATGTGTGATGTTATATACAGGGGTGAGGGTGTATACAGTGCATGATATGTGATGTCATATACAGGGGGTGAGGGTGTATACAGGGGGATGATATCATATACAGGGGGTGATATGTGATGTCATATACAGGTGTTATGTGAGGTTATATACGGGGGTGCGGGTGTATACAGTGGGTGAGGTTGTATATAGGGGGTGATATGTGATGTTCTCTATACAGGGGGTGAGGCTGTACACAGGGGGTGATATGTGAGGTTCTATACAGGGGTGAGGGTGTATAAAGTGGGTTATATGTGATGTTATATAAAGGGTTGAGGGTGTATACAGGGGGTGATATGCGATGTTCTATACAGAGGGTGAGACTGTATACAGGGTTTGATATGTGATGTTCTATACAGGGGTGAGGGTGTATACAGGGTTTGATATGTGATGTTCTATACAGGGGTGAGGCTGTATACAGTGGGTGATATGTGATGTTATATACAGGGGTGAGGCTGTATACAGTGGGTGATATGTGATGTTATATACAGGGGTGAGGCTGTATACAGTGGGTGATATGTGATGTTATATACAGGGGTGAGGCTGTATACAGTGGGTGATATGTGATGTTATATACAGGGGTGAGGCTGTATACAGTGGGTGATATGTGATGTTATATACAGGGGTGAGGCTGTATACAGTGGGTGATATGTGATGTTATATACAGGGGTGAGGCTGTATACAGTGGGTGATATGTGATGTTATATACAGGGGTGAGGCTGTATACAGTGGGTGATATGTGATGTTATATACAGGGGTGAGGCTGTATACAGTGGGTGATATGTGATGTTATATACAGGGGTGAGGCTGTATACAGTGGGTGATATGTGATGTTATATACAGGGGTGAGGCTGTATACAGTGGGTGATATGTGATGTTATATACAGGGGTGAGGCTGTATACAGTGGGTGATATGTGATGTTATATACAGGGGTGAGGCTGTATACAGTGGGTGATATGTGATGTTATATACAGGGGTGAGGCTGTATACAGTGGGTGATATGTGATGTTATATACAGGGGTGAGGCTGTATACAGTGGGTGATATGTGATGTTATATACAGGGGTGAGGCTGTATACAGTGGGTGATATGTGATGTTATATACAGGGGTGAGGCTGTATACAGTGGGTGATATGTGATGTTATATACAGGGGTGAGGCTGTATACAGTGGGTGATATGTGATGTTATATACAGGGGTGAGGCTGTATACAGTGGGTGATATGTGATGTTATATACAGGGGTGAGGCTGTATACAGTGGGTGATATGTGATGTTATATACAGGGGTGAGGCTGTATACAGTGGGTGATATGTGATGTTATATGCAGGGGTGAGGCTGTTTACAGTGGGTGATATGTGATGTTATATGCAGGGGTGAGGCTGTATACAGTGGGTGATATGTGATGTTATATACAGGGGTGAGGCTGTATACAGTGGGTGATATGTGATGTTATATACAGGGGTGAGGCTGTATACAGTGGGTGATATGTGATGTTATATACAGGGGTGAGGCTGTATACAGTGGGTGATATGTGATGTTATATACAGGGGTGAGGCTGTATACAGTGGGTGATATGTGATGTTATATACAGGGGTGAGGCTGTATACAGTGGGTGATATGTGATGTTATATACAGGGGTGAGGCTGTATACAGTGGGTGATATGTGATGTTATATACAGGGGTGAGGCTGTATACAGTGGGTGATATGTGATGTTATATACAGGGGTGAGGCTGTATACAGTGGGTGATATGTGATGTTATATACAGGGGTGAGGCTGTATACAGTGGGTGATATGTGATGTTATATACAGGGGTGAGGCTGTATACAGTGGGTGATATGTGATGTTATATACAGGGGTGAGGATGTATACAGTGGGTGATATGTGATGTTATATACAGGGGTGAGGATGTATACAGTGGGTGATATGTGATGTTATATACAGGGGTGAGGATGTATACAGTGGGTTGATATGTGATGTTATATACAGGGGTGAGGGTGTATACAGTGCATGATATGTGATGTCATATACTGGGGTGAGGGTGTATACAGTGCATGATATGTGATGTCATATACAGGGGGTGAGGGTGTATACAGGGGGGTGATCTGTGATGTCATACAGGGGTGAGGGTGTATACAGTGCATGATATGTGATGTCATATACAGGGGGTGAGGGTGTATACAGGGGGGTGATATGTGATGTCATATACAGGTGTTATGTGAGGTTATATACGGGGGTGATGTTATATAGAGGGAGTGATATGTGAGGTTATATACAGGGGTGCGGGTGTATACAGTGGGTGAGGTTGTATATAGGGGGGTGATGTTATATACAGGGGGTGATATGTGATGTTATATACAGGGGTGCGGGTGTATACAGTGGGTGAGGTTGTATATAGGGGGGTGATGTTATATACAGGGGTGAGGGTGTATACAGTGGGTTGATATGTGATGTTATATACAGGGGTGAGGGTGTATACAGTGCATGATATGTTATGTCATATACAGGGGTGAGGGTGTATACAGTGCATGATATGTTATGTCATATACAGGGGTGAGGGTGTATACAGTGCATGATATGTGATGTCATATACAGGGGGTGAGGGTGTATACAGGGGGGTGATATGTGATATCATATACAGGTGTTATGTGAGGTTGTATACAGGGGGGTGTTATGTGAGGTTATATACAGGGGTGCGGGTGTATACAGTGGGTGAGGTTGTATATAGGGGGGTGATGTTACAACAGGGGGTGATATGTGATGTTATATACAGGGGCCGCTCCGCATACTACAGCCTTGGTACTGCCACATCTTCTACCACTTCCCCACGAACTTCCTGCAATCTGCCCAGACATGGTGGCCGTGCGGGCGGCTGTCCTGGGCACACAGTGGTTGCGGGCAGCAGGGCCGGCCTAGTGCAGCCGGCAGCACATACACCGCGCCTCCATGGGGCAGTGCTGGCGCACAAGTGACCGCCGACATGACGGAGCACCGGCGAGGAAGCGACACACCCCGGCAGACAGGCGGCCGCAGCGCACCGCGCTGACAAGTAGGAAAAGTTATCCATTAGTAAGCATTCCCCAGCGTCTCCTCCACCACCAACCTGCGCTCACCGCCATCTTCTCCGCCGCCGAGCACCGGAGCCCACGCAGCTGATGTCAGCACGTACACCGCCCCCTACCGGCGGCGTCATTTCCGTCGGCAGAAGAATGTGCAGAGCCGCGGTCCTGCGGCCGAGAGCAGGCGGTGACCGGCGGGCGTGGAGCGCTCAGTATGTCACCAGGGAATAAGCTATAATATGAGCCATCGGCAGGTAGAAAAGCCGCCAGCGGAGCAGCAGTGGGTGGCAGTGAGAGCCGCTTCTCCTCCAGCAGGGGAATTAGCTCAGATGGTAGAGCGCTCGCTTAGCATGCGAGAGGTAGCGGGATCGATGCCCGCATTCTCCACGAGTTACTTTTTCTTCTTTGAATATTGATATTTCCATTTTCTCACTAATAAACTGAGTGTATAAAACATTATGGACTCCGGGGGTGAATCATCTCTAAGCAAACCTGTTCTACTATAATCCTTCAGGGACTGTACCAGAATAGCAAGTTATCCCCCATCACACACAGGATGGGGGAGAACTTACTGATTGTGGGGGTCCCAACACCAAGACCACCGCAGTAAGGAAGGCGACAGGAGCATTGGTCGCACAAGCGCGCTGGCACTCCGTTTATTTTCAATGCAACTGACGGAGATAGACGAGTACTTCGGGTACTTGCTTCAATCCGATTGAAATGAATGGAGTTCCAATCTTGTATGTTCACTAGCACTCCAGTCATTCTGACATTACTGTGGGGGGAGAAGCGGCAGAGGGGGACATGAGTTCTCTATTCTCGAGATCGGCACGATTCTCAATGGTGGAACCCCCACCAATCAGCAAATTAGGGCTTATTCCAACAAACGCACTTGCGCTACATATTACGCACACAAAATATGCACACGTAATACGCAGTGAATGGAACCATTGATTCTATTTTCTGCATATTTGCACAGCACAAGAGTCCATTAAAATCAATGGGCTTATACAAATGCATCGGACATACGCAGGAAACCTTGTATTCGCAGTATATATGTGCACATAATCAATGGGAATTTGTGCCTATTTATTTGTGTGTGCAAGCACGCGGTGTACCTGCGCACACAATGGACAGCAGGCACCTGACTCAGAAATGTGCCCATTAACCCATTCACTTCGGCCGCCTACACATGGGGCAAATTGAATTGCGGATCCCGTGCTTGTCACCGGCGTAGGCAATCCGCCAGTCGATTTGCGTGCAGATTCCTCTGCTCCACGAACACATGCACATTTGCGGACACAATATGCCGAAAATAAAATCGCAGAATGCTTTATTTTAGCTCGGATTCCAGGCGGACAGCTTCCATTGAAGTCAATGGAAGCCGTCCGATCTGTGGGCCTTCTGTAACTGACATTACGGTAGGGTCGCAGGAGACGTGTGCCAGCGGGGACATCCACAATATAGAGAAAGAAAAGATAGGTACGCGGGGTCACTTGCCAGGGGCAGAGCCGGATTCTGATTCTGCTGTGTGCAGACGACCTCTTATATAGAACAATAATGATACTTCCATTAGCTTCTCTACCAATGACCCAATAATTTTCATTTAGAATTGATTTTAGGGTTGTGGAAGGCAAGATTCAAAGGTTGTACCATTAGGCAAGAGATTTTTTTTTTAACGTGAATGGTTAAACTAAACCTCCTATCCAAAGAAGAATGATTTCTATCCCACATGGACAAAATAAGATTCTGTAAGGGACTGGAATGGATTTGAGCCCTGCAGACCATTTTGTATGCAGGAAGTCATCAAACCCAGAATACTCATTGCGCCTCTCAGAGATGTCCTGTTCTTCCTTTAAAAGGCTGACTAGGGCTTAATAATTCTCTCCTCTTTACATGAGGAAGAAATGACTATTTTAAACCTGAATGAAGAAGGACCCCAAGAAATATTTTACGGATGTCTGGGACTAAGTTGTATTTTTGAAAATTAATGATCCAGCCAAGGTTTGAAAAGAGAATCAACACCTGTTTTAAGAGGTTATTCATGTTTTCTGATGACTTTGTTGCAATGAGGAAATCATCCACATATGGGATTACAGTAATTCCTTTTTCCCTAAGGTGAGCAACCATCTCTACTAAAACCTTTGCAAATACTCTAGGTGGGGTACAGATGCCAAAAGGTAAACAAATGAAAATGTAGAACTTTTGAATTCCTCCCTATGGCAAAGCTCAAATATTTCCGAAATATAGAATCAATAGGAATATAATAAGCATCTTTAAGATCAATGGTGCACATAACAGAATTGGTGTCTCTCAAGGGAATTGTACATCTAATGGTTTCCATTTTAAACCTAAAATAAGAAATATACTTATTTAAAGGCTTTAGAATAATCATAGTTTTATAAGAACCATTTGGTTTACCTTGAAATAAAGTAGAATGATCTACTTCCTGCTCCTCAAAGGGAACTGGAACAATTGTACCCATTGATAATAAAGTGTCTATACCCTCTTCCAATTTCTGCTGAAGGAAGGAGAATTATCATGGAGTAATACAGGACCTATTGGGGGAAAGGGCAGAACATTCTACCTTATAACCTGAGGAAACTATGCATAGAACCCAAGGGTTATTGGTTATCTGCCTCCCAAGATTCCTGGAATCAGGATTATCTTCCCTCACTAGTCCTACATCACTGAGGTTTGACCCTTTCCTCCCTTTGGGTAGGATCATCTACCAGATTTAGCTTTGTTTTTGAATCCTTAGACAAAATCTAGGCTTGCAAAAGGAAGAGGATTTTTCTAGTTATCTACTGGAAACATCTTCTTCCTATTGATTACCTTTTCTAATATATTGTCAAGTCCGGGCCAAATACATACTCCCCTTGGAAGGGAATATAACATAGCTTACTTTTTTTAAAGCGGTATCACCAGCCCAGAATTTCAACCAAAGTGCTCATTTGCTGAACTACCCAATACCGCATTCTAAGCCCACAATCTCATGGTCTCTGCAGTCACATCTGCCAGAAACCCCGTAGCCATTCTAAACAGAGGAAGACATTCTATATCCTCTCTAGCAGAGTTAACCAAATGTACATTGACTGGGCATAGAAGAGGCAGCAATATTTGTTTCTTGGATGTCTAAGGAGCCCACGAGCATTCCTCCTCATGGGATCCTTAGGAGTCTTTGAATGGGAATGAGGTCTTTTTTAACTACTTTAGCCACCTGTACGTCTATCTTAGAAATCTTAACATCTTCTGGAGGAAAAGGGAAGCCCATCTTTAAATTCTCTAGGTAAACTTTTTTTTTTTTACTTCACTCCACTGATCCATGACTAGCTGTCTTAAACTGGAAAAACCATCTTACAGTGGGCCCGTAATCCAAACATCTTGACCTGGGCTTCTGTATGTCCTCTTCGGTCATGGTTTCCCTTACAGCTTTAATAAGCTCACCAATGTCACTAAAATAATTTTTTCATCCTCTTCAATAATAACTGGACTTTTCTTTTCCATATCTTCTCCATTAGAAAAATCCATATTTAGGATGTGTGATTCCAAAGTAGATGAAAACTCAAACAGTGGTCTTTTTGCAGGTCTTAAAGCCCAGGTTGAGGAGCAGGAGAAAGGTTAGCTACCGAAGCCTGGAACCTCCTCACCATTACCCGAATATCATTCAATAAGGTAGCTTGCTCCTCCTCAAGCACTGCGGTGGATACACACAGCACAAAAGTTGCTCTTTGTATCCCTCCTCTGATTTTTGAAACCATAAGGCACATTTTTTTGTTTTCTCTTTTACCTTGTTTGTGTTTTTGCATTTCTTTGTTACCCTAAGGGCTCATGTCCACAGGTGGGTGGTCTTGAATTCTAGAATCCACGTGTATGATTCGCAGTTTAAGCCACCAATAGAAAATCATGGGCGGCCACAGCTTAATTAAAGCATGTGGATTTGTTTTGCGGACCTTCTGTTCCAGAAAACAAATAGCAGCATGCTTCATTTTGCCGCAGATCCTGCAGGGACGGCTTCAACTGAAGTCAATGGAAGCCGTCCGATGCGCGGCACACCCCCAACTGTCACTGCAGGTGTGCTGCGGATCTCATGGGAAAGATTTAAAAAGCTAAATCTCCACTGTGCATATGCAGGAGGGGGGGGGGGGGGGGGTTTGGGTGAGGGGGAGTATGCCCACCCACATCCATGGAGGAGAAGATGAACGACCTGCCTGTCAAGTTATGTCCTCATGCCACGGGCAGGGTGGGATCCCGCAGCGGGGCTCATGCCCACAGAAACCAACCCACCCATGGACATGAGGTCTAAAAGAGGAAAAAGAATTTATGTAGTGCAAACAATGTTAAAAGGTATTATTCAGGCAGCGCCAGTTTTCAATGTGAAGAGTCACAGGGGTCAGAGCAGAAACCGCTGTCCTAACCCACATAGTAGCCGATGCTTGTAATTGCAGGTGCAGCTCTCATTGAAATCAAATTAGGTCCAATCTCCACAGGTGGATTTGAATTGTGGGGCAACCGCACGGAAGATCTGCAGTTCGAACCACCCATAGGAGAACCATGGGCGCCTGCACTTGAATTTTGACATTCGGATTTGTTTTCCAGATTCCACATGTGGAAAACAAATGTACTGCGCATGTGCGACGGCTGACGCTTCCGCACGTCTGCAGTACAGACCCGGACAGGTACGCAAGGTGGCCGTCGCAGACAGGGTCAGATTCCGCAGCGGGCTCCCACATGTGGAATCCAACCCGCTAGTAGACATGAGCCCTTATGGTCACCATTTCCCAGGTGCACCTTGTTATTGTCAGGTCTGTTGATTATAAGTCTTAAATGACCATCCCTCTAGTTGGCACCTGTACTAGCTGGGTAATGTAATTCTCTTTAGTTATCAACAAACTTTTTACCGTTATGAGATCCGCTGGTTGCAGTGTCCCAGTTTATATCTGGATAGTTAAAGTCTCTCATAATAATTACCTCATTCTGTTATATTTGGTGGCTCATAGAGAACCTCTGAGAATTTTATTGTTTTTCCCTCTATGTATTTCCACCCATAGAGACTCGACATGTTCATCTACCTTCCATATATCTTCCTATAGTGTGGGATTGAAACAGGACTTTTCATAACTAAAATCCCCTCCCCCTTCAGGTTTTTACAGTCCCTTCTGAACAGATTGTAACCCTGTAAATTCACTGCCCGGTCACTGCTTTCTGCCAACCATGTCGCTCTTATTCCCACTAGGTCGTAGTTTTCTCCTCAGACAATACTACTTTCAATTAAGCCAACCTTATTGGTCAGACTTCCAGCATTTGTCACCATACAGTTTAGAAAGTTTTTTCTATTAATTGCATCCCTACTAATTGTTCCGCCAATGCCAACTGTATTAATCCCTCCCACCGCTGCACCTTGCTTCTCATTACGTAGTCTCAGATCACAGTCTACACCATCTTCCCCTCTTCTCTCTCTGGTTGCCACCCCCCAGATCCCAATTTAAAACACTCCTCCAACCTATTAGCCATTTCTTCCGGAGCACAGTTGCACCATCTCCATTAAGATGCAGCTCATCCCTACGGTAGAGCCTATAGCCGATAGTTAGCCCAGTTCCCCAGAAACCCAAACCCCTTCTTACACCAACTCTGGAGCCACTTGTTTAGTTCCCTAATCTCCCTCTGCCTTTCTGGTGTGGCATGTGGTAGTAGTATTTAGGAAAATACCACTTTGGAGGTCCCAGTCACAAGCTTACATCTTAGTTTTTAAGGACCCTCCACCTACCTCTAATTTTGTCATTGGTGCCAATGTGCTTCATGACCACTGGATCCTCACCAGCCCCTCCCAGTAATAGATACAACATGGATCAAGTTGCCTGAATTCGAGTGCCAGGAAGATGATCCCAATCTTTTTGGCAAGATTGCCCTGTCTGTCCCCCATAGAACTGAGTTTCCCATTACCAGGACCTGTCTAGCCTGCACTGCCATTCCCTTTCTTACTGGAGCAGACATCCCCATGATAGTCAGAGGCCATGTCATGCTGCAGCAGTCCTGTAATGGCATTGCCCTCTGTCAACTTTGTAAACTTGGGGTGTACCAGTTCAGGAATAGCCTCCCTAGATCTCTTGCCTCTACCCTTCCCTAATGCCACTCTCCCACCGGCGTTTGTAAAAACGCTGTTTTATTTAGAGGTTGGTACATTTGTGCGTTCAGCATGTTTTTAAACGCATCCCATCATTGCAATGTGTGATGTGGTGCGTTAAAAACGTGTTGAACACATGAAAATAGAACATGTTTCTTTAGCACACGTTAAAACACTAAACAGTTAGTCTGAAAAGCCCAATTGAAGTGAATGAAGGCTCAGTTCAGCGTTTTTAGTGGGCGTTACAAAACAGCTGCTAATTGCTGTAAAAAAAACAACCAAAACCCAACTGTATGAGTGGCCCATCACCCAGCTATCTGCCTGCTCATCCTGCTTTCCCATACCACCGCCCACCTCCACATCTGCCCCAGCGAGTAGCAAATTCCTTTCCAAGTTAATGTATCTCAGTGTTGCAAGCTGCTCGTTTGGATACAAGTTCTGGGCTTTCAAATGCACAACGCACTCACATCTCCTACAGCAATATGCACCCTCCAACGGCTGTTCAAGGAGCGCATACATGGCACAAGATGTCCACTGGATGGCATTGTCAATTATGGAGCACATTCTAAATAGGGATCGTACGGGTAGATTAGATAAAAGTAATATGTGCAAAAATTAAAATAAGCAGTAAACAAAATACAAGTGACTAAGTCCTTGAAGCCTAAGACACTAATCCCAAGTCACACACTTCAACAGGACACTTAGTAGTGAGTGCATGTTGTATTCTGTTTGCCTTATCTGTAATGCTTTTACTCCGCTCTGTTTGGAAGGGGTAGGTAGGAGGGGCTTTTAACTCTCAGGTTTTCCTGTCCTTACAGGGGGTTAAAGGGAATCTTCTAGTCATGCTGTTATGACTGGACAATGTGGAAATTCTGATTCTCTTTAGGTTCTCATGCGAGCGCTCTCCCAGAGCTGTATTGGAGAGCAAGTGCACAGGTCTTTGGAGAAAAAGAAAACAAAAAGGCATATTTTATTGCACCATGTGATCTTCACTGAGTAATACCATGGGAGCGGAGGAGTGTAAAAAATATGTATATAAATATATATTTTATATATTTACCTGGCTCTATGTCACTTCCACTATGCAGCACCATAACTTAGTTCATGGTGCTATAGGGACGCGGCAGGTGCTCTTTAAAAAATTTAATTTGTACTTTATTGGATCCAACCATCTAAAGTTGTGCCTTTGACATTGTCAGTTTTTGCAAATCTGATTGGAATATGACAAAAGGACATGCAGTGATGATAGTAAAAAGCTACATAAGGCCATTATGTGCTGTCCATAGAATGCGCACAGCAAAAACATATGTGAATTAACCCGAAGGGCTATTTTATAGTATTTTTAGCACAATAATTTCCCTTTTCCAGCTATGTTTGATGTATTTAATGTGTATACAGATCTCAGTCCAGGATTGAGATGCATTGCTTGTTTTATGAACCACCAATATTGCCTTCAAATTTGTTGCTTAATACTCCTTAACTAGAGCAAAAACACTATATGAGCTTGGATTATCCATGGCTTTGAAGGAGACCTGAAACTTTCCTTGGTGGAGTAGTAAGTGTTTGGATAGGGAACCATCCCTCTTAAGACTTGTCAGAGTATTGTGCATAGAAAAGTGTCTTATATCACCATTTTTTGGCGATCGCAATACTACAGCAGAAAACACCCCTCAATTCAGATTTTTTTCCTCTTGAAGTGGTTATCATGGAAGCCACAATACTTAAACTAGTCGTGCCAGTGCAGTCACTTCTGGCCCGGTCCCAACCCCAGATCATGTGGCGGCTTGTCTTCCTCCACCTTATTATTGTCTTCCCATTCTTCCCTGTAGGAGGCTATTAGTTTGGATACTTTCAACAACTAAGCCAGCTCCCTTCTGTCTGCCATTTTTGCACATGTTTCTATGAGCACCAATGCTGTAGGGCAGCAAGACTTTCTGTGCTCTGTGTAGGGCCCTTGTTCAACTGATGGTATTCCCAATCTATCTATTGCACAGCCAAGGGATCTAGCAAATGTCTTTAATGAAGGCATGAAGTTCATTTCCTGTACACACGAATGTAACATTAGGTCACATTCAAAAATATTTACAACTCAGAAGTAAATATTTGCATATTTTATTTCATGTTATACAACATTCAGAATTATTTTTAAACATCTACAAGAATGTAGTTTCAAAAAAGCCAGGCATCCTATAAATCTTACAGCTATTGGCGAACGCATACACTGCGGAATGGTTGGGGAATTTCAGCTGCGGAATGCATGCCCAAAGTCCACAACAACGTATAGTACAAAGTGAAAGGCGTTTTAATCAAGCCACATTGACAACAGAAAATAGACATGCTGTCAATTTGTAGAACTGCTAAATGTTCTCATGGAAAAGGGGACAGATTTTCACAGTGGATTCTGTTGATTGCAATACAATGATCGAATGCTGTGTCAAAATCTGCACGTGTATTTACTCAGCGATGTGTGAGCATGCCCTTAAGTAGTCCAAAACAGTTACATATAATGAACTAGGGCAAACCACTGGGAATGTCATGAATCAACCGATCCATAAAAGGCTAAATATATATGTACATACAGATATAAACCCGCTACACTTGCAAGTAAAACTCCCAAGAGGGCCACAAACGCTAACATATTCTTCAGCAAGGAGCAGTGACAAACACGATTACTGAAATACTTGTTTTACAACAAGCGAACAGTCTTCCCAGTCACTGTTAAATAGTCTTCATCTGCCAGTGCATGCAAAGCTTCATCGAACATGTCCTTTGTAATCGCCTGTACGGAGGAAGAAAAAAAAAAAACATTTTAGCAATACATTCTTCATACCAAGTCTTTGAAACAATTTTGGTTTTCGGACATGTAGGAATATTACAGGCGTCAACTGGAAGGAAGAGTGGCACTGCCAACTACAGCGGGGAGAATGTAGTACCTACATAACAGTCCGCCTGAATGGGAGCCTTTCCGTTCTGCCTCATACAAGGGAGTGAATAGGGAAACCTGCTCTGTCGCATTCATAGGGCACATCAACAGGGGTTATTTTGGCACAAACCTTTTAAAAAGGTCACCACTTCGTCCCTTTGTAAAATTAGGCTAGTAGGATCTTCTAAAATCAGACATAAATCAAGTACTGAAAATGATCTTCTGCAGAACAGATCATGCACTAGAATTTAACAGGGTTGTACCAAAATAGCAAATTATCTTCTATCCATAGGATAGGGGATAACTTGAGGATTGGTGGTGGTTTCATTGCTGAGACCCCGCCGATCTAGACCACGGGACTCCAGTGTCACGCTCTCCTGTCATTGCAGGGGTTGCTTATCCTCTGCAGTGACGTCACTGAATGGAGTGTTGGCCAACCATACGTGGTCAGCACTCTACAGTTCAATGGGAGTCACAGAAAAATCTAAGCGTATGTGCCGCTTGGGTACACAGCAGTCCTGTTTGAAAGTGAATGGAATGCTGGTGTGCTTGTGCCACAAGCACTCCATTTAGCCCCTTTTTCTTCTTTTTTTTTTTTTTTTTAAAGCAGCCAAAAACAAATGTGGACCATTAGAGAAAGAATAAAGAAGATACAACTTTTTTTTGGATCTGCTCTTGGTTTTGACTTCAAAAACTGCATTAAAAAAAACCCTGAACAAAAACTGCATGTGTGAATGCAACCTTAAAGGGCATTTATAAAAATTGTAATTGCATCCATAACGCTATTAATGCTTCATCATCTGCTAAGGTGATGTCTGCAGGGCACCTCAAGGACCAAAATGGTCTCGTGTGACTAAGATTTTGCAAATGGCAACAATTTCTCACTCTTGATGCCATTTGCAACTAACTCTGATGTGGTTTCTGTGCCGATAATTGCTATCGGCACCCTGTACACACTATATAGCTGGGAGAAGAGCCAGTTGGGGAGCATATGTCTGCAAGTTCTGTGTTGCTGGATGGTTTCAAAGCAGCAGGTGCCAATACTGCTAGAGCCCGGTGGCCATTTGAGGCTAGTGGACACCATATGTTGTCATACAGTGAGGAAGCGGAGCATTATGTAAATTATACTGGGGGGAGCCTTACCCTGCATGTATAGTTGATTGTTGGGAGGAGAGTAGTGTTCTGGATGAGCTATGTAGCCTATCCTGGGGCAGACCACAATCTGCTTGTTTAACATGCAGTGCCTACTTTAACAATGCCTAACATTAACAAAATGTCAAGTGATGAGCCATCAACTTACTGCATCAGACTGCCCTCGAAGATCCTCAAACAACTGATGGTATTTCAAAGCATGCGTTTTGCCTTTAGACTGGATCAGCTTCTTCAGGGCCTGAGCCAGTTCCTCTTTGCGTTTGCGAGCTGTGGCACTCATTCCTAGAAGATACAGTTCAATATGCGTTAGAGGAACCACTAAAAGCACACCTAACTTTTCAGAATAAGCTGCATGTATGAGAAATTTTCAAGTTGGTTTAAGTTTTGCAATTGTAACGCTTCCATGTGCCAATAGAGGTCGTACACAAAACATATTGCTATTAGACATGAAATAGCTGACGGCTGAAAAAAAAAAAGGAACTTTGTGAGCTCTTATGGTGTGTTAATTGTTCAACTCTGTAGCAAGTGCTAAGCCGGATTACCATCTAGGCAGAGTGACCAAAGCAATGCATAGATTAAACCAGTATCCTGCTGGAAGCCGCCATGAGAGGAACACATGTGGCTGCAGGATGTCCTCAACATATCCCTGAGCTGTCATTGCCCCTCATACCACTACTAGGTATCATATGCGATGGCCCCCCCAAGACCATCATACCAGCAGGGGGCAGTGTGCAGCTCCATAGCAAAGGCAGGATTGAGGCGCTCACCCCGAGGTCTCCAGACACAAACACGGCTATCACCAGTGCCCAAACTAAACCTGGATTCATTGCTGAAGACAACCAGATTCCACTCCATAGCAGCCCAGTTTTGTCGTTCTAACACCACTGCAAACTGAGACGATGGTGGGTGTGAAAGGCCGTACATGTAATAGGCACTGTGAAGTCAAGTATCTTTCAACTAAGTGCCTGGAAATCGTTCTGACAGACACAGGGGCCTGTAACGATGGTGCCACCGGTCTATGGATGGTGGACTACAAATGTTGGAGTTGCTCCAAGCAGGAGCAACTCCAACTGTTTAGAATATCTTCTCAACAGTTTGTCTGTCAAGGGTGTGCTGAGCCCAGTTGCCTTGCGCATGTGCCTTCACACATCCACTGATTCCAACACCTTTTAATAGTCTCGTCAGAACGGCTACGGTGGCTGGCAATTCATCAATATGATCATCCAGCTTCTTGCATTCCAATAATGCGCCCCATCTCAAACTAAGTTAACTGGGCGAAATCTATTTGATTATTCTCCATGAGTCAACAAAAACGTTAGTACATGTCCTCAACTACAGTCTAGACTACTTGCAACATTCTTCTGTGGCCTCATAACACTCTTATGACTACTTCACCTCTGCCCGTTACTCCTCCACTGCCATAGTCCATAGAATCCAATTGAGGATATCAGTCATACTTATCAGTCCCCTAAATGCATTCCTGACCCAATATCCTGGTACTTTCCGCTACCCCTTCCGGTCCTCATAAGACCACCTTTTCACATAATAGTCTTCAGTATTTTTCTCCTATGCATCATCTATATTCTCACTCTGCATTACCTTGGAAAGCTTCAGTAAGAACCCAAAAACCTAACTTCATAAAAGCCTACAGCAGCTTATACCATCAGCTATGGTCTCCCACCTTTGTACATTGTAAGCCCTCACAGGCAGGGTCCTTTCTCTTGTCCCCATGTATCAGTTTGCAACTTTCCGTTAATGTTTATGGCTCCCGCTTTTTTTATATGCCTTTTTTTTTTTTAAAAAGCCCTGTTATCATATGTACAGCACTGCGGAATTAATGGCGCTCTGAAAATTGAATACTTGCCCCAGCATGTGCTATAGTCCAACACGTGGGGAAAAAAAATGAATACATCTGTTAATTATGGAAGACGTTTCCTAAATTTTGCTTACCTGTAGTAAGAATTGAGATATCTACAATGCCAGTTCTTGGATCTGTTGCAGACTGTTTCAAAGCTTCACGATGAAGACGTTTAGCTTCTTCTACATCGATTGTTTCCACTTTACTGGAAAAGCGCACCTTTGCATGAGCTTCAGAAAGACGGATCAGAGACTCCAACTGCCTTGGATAAGCAGATACCATTCCACGACCACTGCCAATCTTTCTCATGTCTACATAAGCCTTTGAAATAAAAAGGAGGTAAGAATCTTTATATGTACCATGTCACATTCTAAATCCGTCCTAGAAGTGTAAATCACTATGGTTCAAAAGAAATTTAGAGCCGTCATCCTCTGATAGCTACCTGAACAATTTGCACGAAGACAACAAACTGGCAAGTAGCGATACAACCTTAAAAGGTAGCACACACTTTCATGTCCGCATTCTGCAGTCTAAAAGGAACTATTGCAGACTTATAACATTTTATGGAACATTTGCAAGGGATTTTCATTAATGTTTGAACCATTTGTCTTCTACAGGTTTTATAATACAAACTGCTTGATGCTGTTCAGTGCTCATTCCATTGGACGAGCTCCCCGTTGGATCAGTCTGCAACCCCCTCTGATCATAAACATACATTTTGATTCAAGTTTCCTCATAATGAGGTCAGCTTAGATTTACATTCAGGAACTTCCTTGCTTGCGCTCATGCTGTCCTGTCAGAACCAGTCTAAAAGATATGAGCAGTGAACAGCACTGACCGCTTTCTATTGTATGGTAAAACATGTAAGCTGTAAAAGTCCATTTATACACAGATGATCGCTCAAAATTCATCAGAAACTGACAGTTCTGAGCTATCATTTTGCATTAGGTACTAATGGGCTACATCATCCCTTTAGTACTTCACTGCATGTATTTAGAGAATAGCAAGTGGTCTGCTCTCTAAATACATTACTATTGTTCTCCAGCAGGACAGCGGGTGTTAAAGAAAGTTATCAGCTGTTATCAGAGCTGCCCGCGGAGAACACAGCATGCGGTCTGTTCTAGATTATCGTCCTGAGGAACGAGGATTTCATGCGGACCCGAAGTTGGCGATGGACAAAAAGTGCACAATGTGTGCACAATTACAACAGATACTGCTCAAAAGATAGCTTTTGAGAAATAATTGTGTGTAAAATGGCCTTAAACAAGCAGTTCAAAATGTAGAAGAAAAAAATTTATATAATTTGTAGAATGCTTTAAAAAGAAAAAAATTAAAAACCTCTCACATTTTATGAAATGTAAAATGCAATTGTGTCCATAGCCAATAAAAGTATTAAAAAAGTACTATCACTTAACTTTTCGGAGTCTTAAAATGATCTAGCAGCTCAAATTGTATGATTTTTTTGCCATCTTTAGGTGATTTAAAAAAAAAAAAAAATTAAAAAGTTTGCAATTAGTAGAACTGGGATGTCTCCCTTATCCGACGCCTGTTTTTTTCCTTTTTGTTTGAGATACCAAGGTGGAGAGACCCTGTTCCCCCAAACTTTCTCCTCACTTCCCTGCAACTCCATTTTGGCCACACATTGATGCGATTATTCTCTCATTTTCAGGTTTGTAATGCCTTACATATTACATCTACCTGTACGATGGCAGAGTTATGCTGAACTTATCTAGTTGACAAATAAGAACTGATCTAGAAATTGATGGCAGCAACACATCTCAAAAGTTGGGACCGGGTTAACAAAAAGCTGGAAATACAAGTGGTACTAATAAAAACAGCTGGAGTGTCAATTTTCTACTAAGTCACATAACTGTATAAAGAGCATGTTAGGCTGGGTTACCACAGGACTGAAATCTTGTGGAATGTCCGCAGCGGGTCCACACGAAAATTCTGCGAGATTTCC
Source organism: Eleutherodactylus coqui (assembly GCF_035609145.1). Lineage (NCBI taxonomy): Eukaryota > Metazoa > Chordata > Amphibia > Anura > Eleutherodactylidae > Eleutherodactylus > Eleutherodactylus coqui. Next base: position 92,032,188 of record NC_089845.1, on the reverse strand, counting down.
CCAGCGGAAATTTGGCACGGGATTTGAAGCGGCTTTATTCCGCTGCTGAAATCTCTTGCCATAGAGAGAAGTGAGACGGCAGCAAAAACAATGCCAATATTGACAGGTCGTGATTCGGGTAAGTAAAAAAAATTTTTTTTTTTATCACGTCCCTTGGGTTTGTCCCGCGCTGAATGGGGGGGGGGGGGGGGGTGTCTATAGGAAAAAAAAAAAAAACGTTTTGGCACGGACAACCCCTTTAAGGGACCATCCAGCTTTCTATCAGTGCAAAGTTCAAAAGTCTGCATCTCTGATTGTAGGGGGTTACATTAGTGCCTATGGCATGGGTAGCTTACAGATCTTGAAAGGCACTATCAATGCTGAGCAGTATATAAGAGGTTTTAGCACAGCATATGCTCCCAGACAATGTCTCTTTCAGGGAATTGCTTGCTAAACCATATACTGAATCCACTGCAACCGCATGGCTTCGCAGAAGAGTCAAGGTGCTGAACTGGCCGCCTGTGGTCCAGACCTTTCACCAATAGAAAACATTTGGCACATTATGCAAAGACAGAATCAGCAAAGACGACCCAGAACTACTGAGCAGCTAGAATCCTACATCAGACAAGAATGGGACAACATTCCTCCCCCAAATCTCAAGCAATCGCTCGCCACACTTCCTGGACGTTTAGAGATTATTGTAAAAAGACGGAATGGCTACGCAATGGTAAACATGGCCCTGGCCCAATTTTGAGATGGGTTGCTGACAATTTCTAAATTAGCTTTTTTTTTCCTTTTTAAATGAAATTGGAAAAAATCTCTCACTTCTGATAGTGTTATGTGAGATTTCAAGATAACTGCATTGTTTTTCTTTACATTTTGCAGAGTGCTCCAACTTTTTTTTTGGAAATGGGGTTATATTTTTGTACTTTTCAAAAAGGTTTTATAAAATACAAACTTTAGATAAGAAAACATAGCAATTAGACTTTATGATAAACTATAGTTGTAGTTCTGACTAATCATCATTGAAGATGGTCATATCTACAAAACTGTTCTCCCATAGAAGCAATGCTACCGTTGGAAGACCAGCTCTGTATGCATGGCATATGATGTCAAATAACTTGAAAATAAAAATGGAAGGCATACAAGAGCTCCATGGACTTGAAGAGGAGCCTTATTACTGTTCTACACAACAGAGCCTTAATACCTCATGAGGCTTTATCAGTACGGCTTTGTGAAACACATGGTGGAGCAAGCACTAGAATTCCTAGAGCTAAGCTTCAATATTGTTCTGTAGATACAGTTTTAGCAGCAGCATTGTCCACAACCATTACCTCAATCAGAGCTTGGCTGGCTTCCTCACTTAGACGCGGATGGACGTAAGTGCGAGCATATGCAATGTAATCTTTTAATACTGCCATATCCAGTTGCTCCTCATTTAACTGCTCCTCACTCTGATAGTACAAAGCGACAAGATGGTGAGCCAGGCGCCGGTCATAGGTCTCATCTTGTGGATCCAACATCAAGAATATAAGGTCAAATCTAAGAAAACACACAGTTAAAAACTTTACCTCCTTGGAACCTAAGTTTTATGAAAAGCATCGAGTGAATTCTAAGCCAACGTACCTTGATAAAAGAGTGTGTGGAAGTTGAATGTTCTCTATTGTGGTTTTTTTAGGATTCCACTGAGACTCCACAGGGTTTGCAGCAGCTAAAACAGATGTACGAGCATTTAGCTGACAGATAATCCCAGCCTAAAGAGGGAAGAAAAACAAAACAAAACTCTTGAGAATAAAATATTTATGAATGCCCACACCAAGCTCTATATAATTTGTAACAGCATACAACAGGATTTTTTGTTAATCACCATAAAATCCTTTTCTCGGACGTTCATTGGGGAAGACAGCGTAGAGCTCTGTTACAGCTTCTGCCACTAAGCTAAAGAAGAGTTAACTCTTCCTACCAGCTATACCCCTCCTGCAGCCACTAAACTAAATCAGCTAACCCAATGCAAGCAGTAGGAGAGCAAGAGTCCAAGGGAACGTGAACCAAAATAAAACATACAACCAAGACAAAAAAGTGAAGGGGGAAGCCCAGAACAGAAGAACAGCCAAACAAATGGGTGAGTGCCGTGTCCCCCAATGAACATCGAGGAAAAGACTATATAGTAACAAAAAACTCCTGTTTTCTCGGCTGTGTCTTTGGGGGGACACAGCGAAGACCATGGGATGTTCAAGATGGATTAGGGACACTTTATTAAACCCTGGTCTTTAAATAGTGTAATATATGGATATGGTGTTATGGAATTTATGATGTCCCTTTAGGAGCAGATTGGTATAATATTCTGCCTTTCTTCGTCCCCTTTCTTTTTGATGTAACGTGCTGCAAGTCAAGCCATTTTTATAAACAAACATCTATTCTGATTTGCTAATGTGTCCTACATATAGCGGATATGAGTGGCCAGGGTTGAATCAAGTGTCCCTAATCCATCTTATGTACACACACTGCATACAGATGGACGCGGAATCCGTCTCCATAGGAGTACAGCAAAACCCTTTGCGCATGCTCTGTGATGACATTAAGGTAGTCATAGTGATGGAGGGGCAAGACATCGCGTGATCCTGGTGCTCTCAAGCATGCACTGACTGCTGTGGAGTGCAGGAGTGAGGAACGAGTTACCGCGAGTATTTTATGTTCTCGCGCATGCACAGATCACAGGGCGGAAGGCCGAACCTGTGATTAACATCGTGGAGCGCAAGGGAGCTAACCATCACCTGGAGAAGAATTAGGTAGATACCTACATGCATCAGTTGCTTTTAATTGTAAAACTTTATGTGATTGGTGGTTGGTTCTCTATATAATGTTAACGATGTGCACAATTAATGAGCTTGACAAAGATTACAGGAAGTTGTCGAAACATTGTGTCTTATGTCTGAAGGAATAAAAATGCATCTCTACTGGATGCTCTCGTTTTTGCACCAGTAATTAGCTGCCCTTCGTTTCTTTGGATTAGTCTTCAGCTTGGCTGTTTGGATCCTACCCACAGTGGGGTGTCAATGGAAGATCGGAGGTCAGAAGCAACTCTGAAGACAATGGGCTGAAGCGACGAAATGAACAAAAATTAGATTTATCATGCTGGTACTCAAAAGCTGACACATTTGCCAGGGGCAGAGTAGTGAATTTAGACAGATGGGACGCGGGAGAATCAATCGATTGAGAGGCGGACCACTTAATAGATTTCTCAGGAAATGGATACATTCATTTCAAGGGGTTTTGGAGTGTGAAAATGCTCATCTGGAACGGACCACTACTTATACACAACATCCTTAAATTCCACCTGATTGCGGAATGTCTTACTCAAATGGTTAGGACGTCTGGAGAAGTCTGCAGTGACAAACAACTCTTGGTCTTTGAAGAGTCTCTTTAATCACCTCTATTGAGATTTGTTCACCATGGTGGAAGCTTTGGATGACTGTTCACCATCAAGTCACAGAATCTAATATTTTGCCCTTAGAGCGGGAACTGTTACTTTGAGCAAATCGTGGAGTGGGCCGCTGTGGGTGGAGGCGAGGCCAAGAAACTAGAAGATGGAGTACACCCACGTCACCTTAGAGATCAGTTTCTTGATTCTGGTGTCTGTTACTGGAGCCCAGGGAATTTGAGAAGGTGGGTTACAGATAAGTTAGAGGACTTCTGTGCCACCTTGCCTTTGGGAGGTAGAGAATCAGCATGGGAATTAGAGCAATCTCCACCCCGCCACCCCCCCAACCTGATGTACCTCCACCCAGCAAGTTAGTAAGGGGGGGGGGGGGGGGGGGGGGGGAATACGGTCACTCAGTGAACTCAAAGTCCATGGAACTCCAGGATCTTGAAGACCTGCAGCAAGCAGGCAGACCTCCTATGGACACCAAGTTAAAATGGATTTAGCTTAGTGGCTGCAGGATGAGAACTGGTAGGCAATAACGCTTCCTTTGCTTAGTGTCTGTCTCCTAGTGGCAGGCGCTATACCCGAGGCCTTTGCGGTCTTTTAATTTATTTGGTTACAAAACATTTATTTTACCCTAAACTTAATACAATGTCTTTATGCTTTATCAAGTATACACACTAACCTTAGCAATTGATAGGGTCTGTTGTTCCATCACTTCATGTAGTACAGATCTAGTACTCTCGTTCATTTTGTCAAACTCATCAATGCAACAAATGCCGTTGTCACTGAGAACCAAAGCTCCTGTTTGGAGGACCAGCTGCCTTGTCTCTGGATCCTTCATCACATAGGCTGTTAAACCTACAGCACTCGAACCCTTGCCAGAAGTATACTGGCCTCTAGGTACAAGGTTGTACACATACTGTAAAAGCTGAGATTTACTTGTGCCAGGATCACCACATAGAAGAATATTAACTTCAGCTCTGAAATTTCCTCTTCCTGTTTGACTGAAGTCCTTGCGTGTGCCGCCAAACAACTGCAGCAAAATACCCTGCATGAGACATGTTAAAAACAGAAGATTAGATGCTGCCTTTAAGGGTACTGGTTACAGAAAATGTAAATACTGACAGTGGAAAATACACCACATTCACATTACAAACTATGTGGTCAAGATTTTTATAAAATGTATATATTTTTTTTAATGTAAGGGGGGGGGGGGGGGGGGTCGCTTAATTTTCTAAGGTATACTCACCTGCTGCATGCCCCTACTGTTCTAACCCCCGATCTCTGCTCTTTTCTTGGTTGAGTGATAACATGCCCACCTAAGAGTGAGACCGCTACTGCTGAGGCCAGAGATTGCCCGAAGAAGTTACACACTTAGGTACACGATCATTTGACCTGGGAGTTAGTTGTGAGAGGCAGAAGTAAAACTGGGGGAATTGGAAAGGCTTAGGCACGCAGCAGGCAAGTATACCTTGGTTTATTAATTTTCTAAGCAGCACCTGTACTAAAAAAAAACGAAAACATTTACACAGACAACCCCTTTAATATAAAATAAAGCAAATGTAGCTCTATAGATTTTCCCTGTTGTAGGACAGAAACCAAAATGGCTTAGGACACGCATACCTTTTTGATATCTTCATGCTCATATATACTTGGTGCCAGAGCTGCAGCAAGCCGTTCGTAGATGTCAGGCTTAGCAGCCAGTTCCTTCAATGTCTGTACACGTTCCTCAGTGAACAATTTTTGCTCAGTGTCCTCATCAATTCCATGCAGACGCTTTGAGTCAGTCTTCCGGTAATGGATGACATCAATATGAGTCTTATATACAGACTTCACATTTCTGACTTTCGGGTTCACACGAATAGGAACTGCTCTGTAAATACCTATAGTTAAAAAGTAAAAATAAAGGTTAGATACTGTACAACAAAACAAACAAAACACACAAAAAAACAACACACACTACTACTACTACCCGTCACTTTCATTTCACCTGCTTTAGCACAAACGAACTCAAGCGCTTGTGTTTTTAAGCAGATCTACCGATATCCCTGAAACTTAGTGACGTAAAAAGGTACCCTGTGATGCTTAAGTGTTCTTTTAATTTTTAGGCAGTGTATTCTAATGCTTCAGCGTACATTTTAGATGGATCTGAGTCAAATCAATGTGAAATTTATATAAACATCCATATAGTACAATGCACTCAACACAGACAGCAAAAATTGAGATATTAGATGGTTTTACAAGTATATTCATGGTTTGTATTTTTCAGTACATGTCTGCATGTAAATACCCCCTTAAAAGGTCCTCGAGTTGTCAAAACAAAAATTCAATTTATGACTAAAACTACAACATACCTGTCACAATGACCCTATCTCCAGGCTGCACTTTATCCACCAAGTCGTTATGTCCATATAAAATGATAGTGTGAGGAGTCTGTCCGGCCGGCATATCTTCAGGAGACTCTTGCAGCTTTATCTAAAAGCAATGCAACAACATTACACACTCCAGACTGAGAATCCAACATGAACCAGCAGTTTTCAGGCATTTCAAAGGAAACCCGTCACAGTTTTTTAGTACAGCGAAACAATACCAGTGCTATAATAGTATAGCTGCAGTCGTTCCCACACGACTTGTTATCAATGGTGATAAAAGAATACCTGTATAATAGAGATTTGAAAATCTCCCGTTTTGCATGTAAATGCAGCCGAGCAGTATTTTGGGCAGGCCGGACAGGCTCTCCTTGATGTATTCCTTTTTCAACAAAGTCCGCCTTTTCAGCTCCCTGTGACCTGGATGACACTGTATCGTCAGCTCCCAGAGCATGCACAAATAGGCTGCCCCATTTGTGTATAGATTTGAGCAGCTTATCCGCGCATGCTCCAAGAAGCAATGGCACAGTGTCACCCATGTCACCAGGGGGCTGAAACGGAGAACTCGAGAAAAAAATTAAAATAAAATAATGCAGCTAGCAAAGCCGGTTCGGTCCACCCACCAGACTGCTCAGCTGCATGGGAGACTTTCAAACATCTATTATACAGGTATACTTTTATAAGCATAGATAATAAAAAGCAGTGCGGCAGCTACACTATTGTAGCGCTGGTATTGTTTCACTGTGTTAAAACTGGTGACAGGTTCCTTGAAAAGCTGTTTCCCCTTGAAAATTACTACTAACATTAGTTCTGGAATACCTGATGTACATTTTTTATTTCATACGTGTAAATAAATAAAAAAAAATGCTCAGAATTATGGGCTGGATATAACTAGAAAATATTCTTCCCTTTAAGCTAAACGAAGGTTTCTATTCAATGAAGAAAGCTGAGTGCAACTTAGCATATGGAGTTTTGCAGCTACAGTTGGAAACCACAACTTTACACCGGATACAGTAGATTTGTGGTTTCCATTTTAATAAGGGAGACCAAGTCTTCTACTGAAGTTAGTTATATGCTCTGCTGGTGTACCCTTCATGACTAAAATGTAAAGACTACCTTTAAGTGATGGGCAACATACTGAAATTTAGAAGTCGTACCATTTGTTTATCTGAAAACATGGAGCGATTGTGAATAAGCGCCATGCTGTGTGTGGTGTTACAGTGTTTGCAAACAGCCGGCTCTGCAATACGGCCTCTGTCAATCTCCACTCTTGTGCTAAAGGCGCACACTTGGCATTTGAAGAAAGCTTCTTGCATTTCTGGGATAATCTGTGAAGTCCTGATTACCATTCCACCAATCGTGATCAACTGATCAATATCTGAAAAACAATTTTCGAAAGAAAACCACCACTCATTAAAAAGGTTTCCAATTGTCATCTAAAGTCAACTCATAAAAGGTTATTAGAAAAGATGTTTAAAAATGGAGTTTTAATTTTGCCAAATACTATTTTGCATGATCATCACGAGGCCTTAGCGTTGACCCCAATCATGTGCCCGAATTGTGCGCAGCAACCAGAATCTAGCACCCACACTGTACTGAGAGAAAAGCGACAAATGCAACTCTCTCTCTAATTCAGCATTTACATATTAGGGCCCTTCTACGCGGGACGTCTGACGGGTGCGGAAGTGCTGAGCGTCGGATGCACCCGTCACTGTGTCCGAGATAGTGATACTTGTAATGGAGTCTGACATTTGATATAATCTGCTAAGAAATTAGATTAAAGGTGGTGCAACTAAAGTAAGTCATGGGCAATCATCCTGGGCATGTCAAGTATGGAGGACAGCAGGTCTCCCTTAGATTAGAATCTGGAGGAACTGAAAGTGGGGACTGTGACAAGAGGTTCACTGTCAAGGCACCTTGGCCTCCAACCAAAAGGGAAAAGGAGGGGACAAGCTGGCACACGGATGGATGGGGAAAAATCAGGGAAGATTACCCAGTCAGATGCAGGCATTCCTGGTGGGCTGAAAGGCTATCACACACACTGAAAGTGCTGAGAAAAGGTGAGGAGTCCCATCCACCTGTGGAGCACAACTAGCAGAGAGGCGGAAAGACCTGGGCAGCAGAGCCCATGCAGCACACAGGCCCATGGAAGACCATAGAGTTCTGGAGCAGACAAAGGGCCAAGGATCGCAAGAGAGTGGTATAAGGCAGCCATGCACCACTCTGGGGAAGAATGGCGAGAGGGGAGGGGAACCCTAAAAAAACAGCACAGATAAAGCTTTGGAGGATAGGGAGTTGGTGGAAGAAGGGTGGTGAGGGGCAGTAGTGACACACTTATCGACTCCATTTACTCACCTCAACTTCATCCTCTTCGCTTTAGGGGGTGACCCTGCTGGTCCCCGATGTACCAGCAGGGTCACCCCTTCAGTGATTTTCACTTAGAGGCGAGAGGACGCTTGACAAGGGGGAGCAGGCATGAAACCTCAGGTGACCCCATGACTGGCAGGAAGCAGACTGGTTAGTACTGCTCTGGTCCTCTTCTTAGAGCAGGCAGTAACAGTATCTGATGCAGATCCGTTTGCCCTCCCCACTTGAGGTTATAAGGGATGGTAGCAAATCCCCGATTTCCACCCAGAGGAAAAAAAATAAAAAAACAAAACAAAAAACGCCAAGATCTATACAGAACAGGTCTGCCTTATGCAGACACCAAGTTAAAACTGATTTAGCTCAGTTCAAGCATGAGACGGGTATAGCTGATGCGGAGGATGAACTCTTTTTGGGCTTAGTGACCACCTTCTAGTGGCAGCAGCTGTGTCCCCCAATTTCACGGACGAGAAATACCCTTTAAATATATGTGTACTTTTGTCAAACATTACCTTCAGGATTCAAGCTCCTCATATTTCTAGTCTTTAGGGCGTTGTAAGGTCTCACTTGGATCTGATGTTCCAATATAGAATCAGGGTAGCGCTCAAAGAAAAGCTGGTTAACTGCCATATCAAATGTTGGAATAACTTCCTAAAAAGATCAATAGGGTTTATTCAGGATATTCCAATTGAAATACATACAGGACAAAAATGGGATTTCCATATTTTTAGGTAAGAAAAAGTGTCACTTTTTGACATGCCAGCGGCAAAAATGGTTGGCCATCAAGGACTGAGAAGTGAAGAGATTGCGTCAGTTCAATGATGCAACCCTTTAGGGTTCTTCAGAGATTTTAATACAGCATTGCTGAAACAGTACTTCTTGAAATATGCTATCAGCAATGTACTGAACAGGAACAAAAAGGAACCAGTGAGGCCAATAGGGCTCCTAAATACCAACGAATGCTAATATTTTACAAATAAAGATTAAATCACCTCCAGATGGGTTATGGCACACTAATACACCAAAACTGTCTCCATGTGGAGTGATAAGGAAATATTTTGTTATCTGTCAGATGTGCTAGAAGATGGAATTCCCCTTTAAGGGCTTGCTTTGACAGGGATTACAAATATGCATTAAGATTTTCATACATTACATTTAAGTTTCATTCACATTGCCTTTTGAAGCCTCTATAGGCAAGATTTCAGATTAGATAGCAAAGACAGCACAGCATGCAATGAATGCTCTTTTTGCAGTCAGTGACGGACACCAGAACAGAACCTTTGCGTTAGCAGGGTCAATCAACCCACTTTCACGCTATCCATGTTGCATCTGATATAGAGTTGTGTTTCCACATATAATGGAAGTTCCTACACAGATGCCATCAAAGTCTTAAATGGGTTCTGCCATTAAAAAAATAAAATAAGATAAAATCTATACTTACTTATTCCTCCGCAGGCAATCTACTTACAGCATCTTCTCCCGCAGTCCCCCTGGGTCACCTTACCGAAAAAAAGAGAGGATCCGGCCGGCTTGCAGTATTTAAGTGTTCATTCCTTGCATTCTTCCAGCTGCCAGGAAATGTCTGGTATGTCACTAGTGACGTGGTGTTCACAGCCTAGCAGGGAGTGCCGAGTTATTGCAGAGACTGCAAATGTTTGCCGTCTCTGCAACAGATCAGCATTCCTTCCTAGGCAGCGAGCGTTCGATCACTAGTGACGTGGCGTACTTTGCTCGGCAGGAAGAAGAACGCAGAGAGTGGACGCATTGTAATAAGAACAGGATCCGTTCAGCTTGCGATTAGGTGTCCCCAGGGACTGGAGAAGATGCAGTAACGAGTCTCCATGGGAAGGAATAGGCAAGTATTGAGATATATACTTTTTTTTTTTTTTATGACAGAACCCCTTTAAAACTCTCACTTGTTTTGGTAAGGTAGACAATGTAAGGGCAGATTGGATATAGGCAATTTAAAAACAACCAAACCTGTGCTTGTAACATTTAATGCAGGATTACCTGTGGATAGCAAACTAGCTGTCTATATAGCTCTTTGTCAAAGGTCCTCAGATGCTCACAATCAACATTTAGGAATGGGTCACCAACCACATTGATCTATACAGAGAATTAAAAAAAGTGGGGGTGGGGGTTAGAATAGTTTCACAAACTTAAATTTCCATTTTGCTAACATGCGTCAGGAAATATCAAATTTGCACCATACATACCTCTTCAAGACGCTGCATGTAAATGGGCTCATTCAAATCCAATCCAACATTCTCCTCCTCTTTGGCGGATGGATCAATAAAACGCTGGATAAAACGCTACATGAAAATGAAATGCAAGTCTTAAACTATTTGAGTCTACATCAGTCAGTTACAAAAGTTGCACAGAAGAGATTGGATTCTTAATCCATAACACATCCATTGTTTGCTGAAGAACTCGCCCTTTTCAATGAGTAGAGTAAATCTCATGCCGAAGCCGCATGCGACATGTAGATATCACAACAAAATCCATTAGGAATTTCTGCAATACGGGTCAGTAGCCTGAGGGGCCTATCACACAGGCGGAATATTTCAGCAGGACGCAGATACATTTGCTGTCCTGCATAAAGTTCCATGTGTCTGACCTGCAGATTTTGATGTGGAATTAAAGATAGCAGAATTCTACTTCAAAACCTGCATTTGTATTTGTGGATTTCTTGAATGGCATTTTCCACTGTACGCTATGGAAAAATTTGTGGCAAGTCTGCTAGAGTGCCTATATACATGTTGAAACAGGTAATGAGCTACATAAACTGTCGTTCAAACTACATGCAATTCACCTAATCAAGGCCCTCTTGAGCCCGATTACCTGTGAAAATTAGAGAGCGAGGTAAATGCTAAAAATAAATGTTCCTTCACTGGTTGCTCACCTGGAATTTTTCCCTGCATGTAATCACATTGACATCAGTTCCCCAAATCACCAACTTTTGTTCCATGGGTTGTTCACTTGTCACTAGCTCCTCCACAGCAGGCTGCAAAAAGAAGAACACATATTGTAAACAGGGAGGAGGGGGCGGGCGGGAGTGCTATGTAATCCTCACCACATCGTGCTGGACTTACCTGGTCTGACTGCAAATCCACCTGCTTGAGTTTGCGAGCTGATCCCAAATCAGGTCTTTGCCTAGCAGGGGTGCCTCGGATACCACTCCTAGGAGTTCCCTCCACTCTAGAACTTGGAGTTCCATATGTCAATGGAGAACTCAAATCAAGTTCACTCTGAACAACTGCAATGTTATGAAACAGTAACCTTTAAAAACATGATCACTCTTACATTTTAAAGGCACATTAACAGACATGCACAGAAAACTAAACTTACTTGAATGTCGTGATGGCGCTGGGCTGGAGAATAACAGCTCTTGTCCACTGGGACTTTGGAGATCACCAGATGGTGAAGTCGGCATGGGTAAAAGTTCACCAATAGATGTGGAGTCTTCGGTCCTTCGTCTCTGGGATGGAGGAGAATTAACTTCCTCACTGCGAGCTTGATTAAAAAAAAATAAAATTAAAAATTAGCACTGGATTTTACCTCACAACATACCTCCTTGTGCACCACAACTCAAGCATATAATACACGAAACCTACAAAGGCCTAAACATTATGAAGAAACCAAAGGTTTTTCTTAAATGCCATAGAGAAAGAGAATAAGGGCAGACTCACATTGTGTTCCCTTCCGTTGCCCTCCATCAAGGGAAAACAAATGTTAAAGGTATCAAAATAAAATTAATGTCACCTTCACCACATGGTGAATGCCGTAAAAACTAAGCCCAAAAGACAACAGCAGAACTGTTTCTTATTCAAGCCCTCCAATAATTCTTTATAAGCTGCTCAGTACATTATATGGTACATAAAATGCTGCCGTTAAAAAATACAACTTGTCCCGCAAAAAGTATGAAAATTTTATTGACATTTTTGGGGGGAACAAGAGGTGTGTGTGAGGGGGGCGGGGGAAATGGGTGCATGAAAAGGGGTCACGACTTATGGCTGCCTTATAAATAGGCAACAGCAACAAAAATTTCTAAGCTGTGAGATACTATGTACTGGAAACAGAATATCGCGGGCACAGCAGGAAAAGGAGAACAACAAACCTAAACAGCACATCTCCAAAGAATTACTTACGAGTTGGAGGATTGCTGCCTCGTCCGCGTTTGTTCCTTCTGCGGCTTGGTGTGGATGTGGGGGAAGACATGGTGCTACAAAGAATGAAACAAACAAGTTCCTAAGAGTGAGGTGGAAAGGAGTCTACTGGTTTTGTATAATTAATACTTTAATTGCATATACATGAAAGTTCTACAACTTTCCAATATATAATAGGGAAAATTTACTCAGACCAGCATTTTATATCCGTTTAAGTAAACACTGTGCTGTAAAGAAGTGCGCCAATTAAAGGGGTTGCCGAGGAGTAAAAAAAAACAAAAACATGGCCTCTGTCTTCCAGAACCCCCACTACACCTTACAGCCACAAACTAAGAGTCGTATTGAAGCTCAGTCCCATGCACTTTATTGGAGCCAAGCTGCAATACCAGACAGGACCGTCAGAGATGTGGCAGCCATTTTTTTAAAAGAAAGCAGCCATTCTTTACCAAACATGGACAACCCCCTTTAAGAGAGGCACACCTCTAACTTTGGTGTCTGTCTGGTCAGTCCCCGCCACAAAGTGCTGAATGGGGCACAATAAAATGAAAAAAATCTCAAATTTTTGCACAAGTATGATTTAGGCCTCATGTCCATGGGCGGATTAAATTTTTTATGCGGGAACCCGCCGTGGAATCTGACCCTGCCTGTGGCTGACAACCACATGTGCCTGTCCGGGTCTTTTTTTTTTTTCCTTTACGAATTCAGTTTGTAAAAATTGTTCCAATTTTGCTTGCGATTTTCCACATGATTTTCATCTTTTGTGTGGGAGTTTTTCATGCATGTAAAATGGCTATATGTGTTTAAAACGCAACAGATTTGCATCATGCATAAGTACTATCCATTTTTTTAAAACCCATCCATAGACATCCCTACGAAAATCGCACTAAAATAGGACATGAAACTGTTTTAGTTGGACTCTTCAGTTAATTAAAAAAAAATATGCTCATTTAAATGGGTTCTAAACGGATCAAGAAAAAAAAAAAAAAAGGCACCTAGAAAGAGTCGTCGTTTTGCTGCAGAACTTGTCATGAAGTTATATCTCGGGCAGATATACAAATGATTAGAGTTGTGGTGTGATTAGATGAAGGGGCTTGCACCCGAGACCCTAAGGGCTCCCACACAGAGTTGTTTTTTTTAACGCAAATGTCAATGGGACTTTCTAATGTTAAAACCGCATCGCAAGTTTGAGCTTTGCAAATTTTGTGCGATGCGTTTTTAACATTGGAAAAGCCCATTGACATTTGCGTAAAAAAAACCCAGACAAACAAGTGTGTGGAAGCCCTAAAAGCGTTTAAACCTTTGGCCTATAAAAGGCTCTCGGAGGCTCCTTGCACGTAGTGACCTTCTTCCCCCACTTGTGTGGAGCTTGTTGACCACTAGACGCCTCTACGATGCAGAGAAGAGATTTCACCCAGTAACAGCATTTGCGATGGTGTGCATTATTGGAACGTGAGATGGTTGTATCAATGAATTGCCCGCCACCTGGGCCGTTCTGATCAGACTAATAGGGCGGATAAGGGAGGTCGGGCACACACATAAGGTGATTGGGCTCGGGACGCCCTCGACAGACCACCAATAGAGAGGATCATCTGATGGTCTGACAAGCTCAAGCAGCTTCAACTGTTTTGTCGTCTGTCATCCAGAGACAAGCGGCACCAACGTTACACCCATGTGTCTGCAGGAACCATCTCCAGGTGCATTTTATCGCAATGTCAAATCCATGTTACATCGTTCATAATGCACCCCATCACTGTTATGGGCGATGAGGCGCATTAAAGAGTGCTAAAACGCACGGAAATAGACCAGACCGTGCTAGAAAGTCACAGCGTTGGAAACACCACATTTAAGCGCTCGTCTGCGAGGCCCAATTGAAATCAAAAGCAGCGTTAGGAACACCGCACTAATTGCGGAAAAAGTGGTGAGTGTGAAAGTGGCCTTACATATCAATGTTACAATCAGATATAGAAAATTTCATTCCATTCCAACAACTCTTGCTACCGTAGGTGCTTGATTTTTTTTTCAAATTTGCACTGGGATATTCAGAACTGCGTATTTACGCACGTGAAAAAAAATGCCGCATGTCCTATTTTAGTCTGTATTAGACAGAAAGAACCCACTGAAGTCAATGGGAATCCGTAAATATGGATGATACACCTGTATCCACTGCGTATTAATGTATGAACTTAATTGGGTTTCTTTCACACGAGTAAAAAACGCTGTTAACATGCACACAGAAAGAATATGCAGGCATTGCCAGAGTCGCAGTATACCAGACCATGAAAACGCTGTGTATTCACAGACCGAAAATGGCATATGGCTGTATGAATGAGCCCCAAGATGTAATAGTAGGCTCGAAGAAATGGTAGACACTCATTAAAAAAAACAAAACAACAACTTAGAAGTCCATTCAGACGGCAAACAGTAGCCGTTTTGTTCACAGCAACTTATCCTCTACTAACTGAGCTGAAGCTGATATTTCCATCACAGCCGGTGGTACCACCATAACTCCCTGGCAGCACGCCCGCTCTCTTGGGTCATATGTTCCTTCGCTCCCTGTATTCAATCACTTGCCTGCTGATATTACCTGCACCTCACAAACATCTCCAGAATCCTTTTCTTAGGGTGCCTTCACTCTGGCGATAAACATCACCCAATTTTCGTGTGACGCAAGTGAGTGAAAACTCAGTGATTTTCAATGGTTTCACATTTGCAATCAAAAAATAAATAAAATTGCAGCATGTACTATCTTTTTGCGATATCACCTATTGTTTTTAATGGGACAGGCCCCGGTAGCAGCGCCGCCTATTGAAAGCAATGGGAGAACTCTGCATTCCTCTGCCGCGGCAGGGATGAATGGAATCCCCGCAGTGATGAGTCTGCTTTCACATGAAAAGGCCTCGCAACCAGGGGTCTCACATGATGGGGAGCATGATAATGGGTCGTGGTTCACAGCCCGATATTACCCTTGCCAGTGTAAAATCACCACACAGGCTGGCCCCCACCTTCCGCCAGTCACCACGCTGGCTGTCTACTACAGAATACAATTCATGGTGCGTTAACACATTGGGAACGTGCTGCAGTTCTGCAGTGGAAACTGTGCAGGATCTACGATAAAAGGTCCAGCGCAGATGTGAAATTGGCCTAACATACCGGAAGAAAAATTCCTGTAGGCAGGACTATTTTGTTCAGTAGAATGCTAGAGAGCTGAGGAAAACCAAAAACAAAAAAAACCTGCAGAGCTTCCCCCCCACCGCCACCTACGTGTTAACAAGATTTGCATTAGGTCTCGTTCACACGGGCGACATGGCATCGTCATGAGAAAAATTGCAGTGATGTCGCATTGCCGCAGTGCTGTAAAGCCCTACCCCGAAAATAAACTGTAGCTGAAGAAGAAAAAAAAAAAAAGTATACATCACCTATAAGTGCTGTCCGGGGCTCCACTGCAGCTTCTCCCCGATCTCCGGCACTGATGGACTTCTCTTCTGAATGAATGGCGGTAATTGGCTAAGCGTCAGCCAATTAGAAGCAGAGCTGCCGGGAGGTGAGGTTTTTTCAATCCCCAGCTAGAAGAGAAGACGACCAGTGCCAGGGAAGAAGACGCAGCTGGGCTGACAGCGCTCCTTAGGTGATGTATGTGTATTTTTATTTTTTCCTGCAGCCAGGGCTTAGTTTAGGGTTTTGACAGTAGAATTTCCTATTGTCAAAGTTACATCGCACGAAAACCGTGTTTTTGTGCGATGCAACAGAGGAAAGCTCCATAGGGAAACACTGGCATTTGTGATATCGCCACGAGAAAATCTTGAGTCTCTTCCTGCGATTTTTGAGCATCAGCGCTGCTTTTTCTCACAAAACCACTGCTACCTCTTGCGATTTTGCCCCGATTATCTAGCACGAGTCAATAGGACTTTCTAATGTTAAAAACACATCGAATGTTCATGCTTTGCGATAAAAAGGAGGCTCCATAGGGAAACATGGGAGAGAAGACAAAGCGCATATAGGGTATGCCACGATTTTAATTATCTCGCAACATCGCATGAGTGAATGAAATTATTAAAAATCATTGATTTCAGAATTGCGTGTTATTACTCTCTCGCATCGCATGATTTTATCGTGAGTGTGAAGGCGCCCTTAGGATAGTTACATGCGGGCGATAAAAATCGCGTGATGCAAGAGAAATAACACAGAATTATGAAATTAAAGGGGTTGTCCCGAGAAAGCAAGTGGGGGTAAGCACTTCTGTATGGCCATATTAATGCACTTTGTAATATACATCGTGCATTAATTATGAGCCATACAGAAGTTATTCACTTACCCGCTCCGTTGCTGGCGTCCCCGTCTCCATGGTGCTGTCTAATTTCAGCGTCTAATCTCCCGATTAGACGCGCTTGCGCAGAAGGGTCTTCTCCCTTCTCTTGGGTCTCGGCACGAGCGGCGTTCTGGCTCCGCCCCGTCACGTGTGCCGATTCCAGCCAATCAGGAGGCTGGAATCGGCAATGGACCGCACAGAGCCCACGGTGCACCATGGGAGAAGACCCGCGGTGCATCGTGGGTGAAGATCCCGGCGGCCATCTTGGTAAGGTAAGTAAGAAGTCGCCGCAGAGCGGGGATTCGGGTAAGTACTAAACTTTTTTTTTTTTTTTTTTTAACCCATCCCTTGTGTTTGGCTCGCGCCGAACGGGGGGCCTATTGAAAAAAAAAAAAAAAGCCGTTTCGGCGCGGGACAACCCCTTTAATGATTTTCAATGGTTTCATTTACATTTGCAAATATTTTCACTCATGCGATGAAAAAAAAATTTGCGGCATGTCCTATCTTTTTGCGTTTTTTTTCCCTCTGTTTTGCTATGGAGCCTCCTCTTTATCGCATTGCCAAGCGCGAACTTGTGATTTTCATGCCATGTATTTTTAACATTACAAAGACCTGTTTACTTCCGTGCTAAAAAATTGTGACAAAATTGCGCACAGCAAAAAAAAAAAAAAAAGTGAGCAATCGCTAGTGGCAGCGATGTTTTTGTAAGAAAAAGCAGTGCTAATGCTCAAAAGTTGCAGTAAAATCATTGCAGTTTTTGCACGGCAACACTGCAATAGACTGTCTCAAACTAGCCTAATGGTACCTTTGACAAGGGCTAAAAAAAAAAACAAACAAAAAAAACCCAGAATGCATGCCCCGAATGAACAGCGATGCGAATCCAGTCGCTTCTTGTCGAGATTCTGGATGCAGAAAACTGAATGACATATCGGCTGTGAACAGTGGCACGATTATTGTGAATGGACGCAGATGGTCTCACACTAGAGTATTTTGCCACACGTGACAAGTATGCAATGAATGCAATGACGTGTACTAGCTGCGTGCCAACAATCTTGGGCTGTATGCATGCTAAAATACTGCATAATATGCTCCTGTGAGAGGCCTTAGGCCAGGCTCTCACCAACACGATTCTGCATGCAGGAGGTCTGGCATATGGGAATGGTCTGCGGGTTGGACACCTCCATTGACTTTAATGGAGGCAGTCCGCAGGAATTCTGCGTTACTATAGAGCAGAGCCCGTAGCGTGTATTCACGACTGTAAAGGGGGGTGAAAATCAAAATCTTATGCCTTTCAATGCCTGCATTTTACTGTGGAGAGTTCACACGAACACCACATCACAGAATCCGCAATACAATCCACTCGGGTGAGACTGGCTTTACAGAAATCTGCACTATAACACTAAGCATGTTGCAACTTTGTGCAAAAAAGTAAAAAGGAAACTTTTGTTTTAAATAGTTTAAATCCAACTACAAAAATGAATGCAGCGCAGCTCTGTATAAAAGCGACTTTATTAATGCCGAGGGCAGTCGTAGCCACCAGCTAGATGTTAGAAGCCTTGCAATCCCTCTAAAGTAACACTAGAGGAGAGAGGCTCTGCATAGCATAGGAGAGCCATTACTGCACTCCTAGATCAAGCTAACTCCGGCGATGCCAAGTGCTGCTGCTGCTAGGGACTGTAGTCCTCCACGCAGAAGCCCGAGGCTAACAGATCATGCAGTACCGACGGGCAGCCGTCACTCACCCGAGGAGCTGTGATCACAAATGTCTCACGTCTGTATCCAGGAGCTGCTTCTTCTCCCGCCAGAACAATTCGCGCCAATCCGGGGGTCACGTGACAATTTTTCGCGGGGATTTTCATCTTCGCACAGTGACTGGAAGGAATGTACCACCTCAGTAGGGGGAGATAAAAGTTATTGTATCAGAAAATGTATATTATTTTACCTGTCCAAAACGCAAAAAGCTAGCGATAATAATGCTAGAAAACGAATTAGTACATATTAATAGCAAAAAGGACTGATTTGCGAAAAAAAAGTTAAAATACAACGTCTTCTCTCTAATGGTACAGTCCCTGCGACTACCGGCTTTTCGGGCGACAAAGCCGATCCTGACGTCATAACCTCGTCGCTGCCGCAGTGACGTCAGCTCCTAGTTGGGAATATTAATTACAGAGTTTGGAGTTTTAAGTTGAGTCAGAAATAAAAACAATGAATCTATTACTTGTACTGCGTGCTTCTACGTGGTATCTACTATCTGTATACATGTAGGGGGTTGGACCAGATGACCCTGATATACGGTATATACATGAGTAGTATACGCGATTGAGCCTGTGAACAGTTTAGGCCAGCTGCACACGGGTGGATTTGCATCGCGGAATCTGGAGCGGGCGTCCGTCTCTAGATTACGCAGCAAATACCGTCCATAGCGTGCAAACGATTTTTCCTGCGCTCAAGCAGAAATCAGTTGCAATTTTCCGCTTGCGGAGGAAAAAATATTGCATCATTTGTGCGCCGATTCTGCACGGATGGATTCTACTGAAGTCGATGAAAGCCGTCCAATCCGCCGCCGCTCCACAATTGACATTGCGGAAAGGTCGCAGATTCTGCGTCATCGCTAAACATTTATGTGGGAGAAGCAGGAGTTTACGAGAAAAAAAATTGTGCTGCGCATGTCCGATGGCGAGCCGCGCAGATCAACCACTGTACAGATGAAAAAGGCAGGCACGTGTGGATGCCAGTTGGGCGCAGGGGCGGATTCCGCTGCGGGCTCCTGCGTGCGGAATCTAACACATTCGTGTGCCGCCGGCCTCATGCAGGGTTTTACGGCTGTGGAGTCGGTGAATCGCCACGTATAGCAGCGATATTTTACTGCGCATGACATCTCACGCACGCTGACATGCGCAGTCTTTCTGTTTTTTCTTCGTTTACGTATCCAGAGCTTTTGCTTTGCAATGGCGCGTATATATGCCACCCATAAGCAATGTCTTTCCACGTAATACGCGGCTAAATAGATGGTTGTGGAGGCAGTGAGAGCAGTGGAGGCTGTGATGGTTGTGGAGGCAGTGAGAGCAGTGGAGGCTGTGATGGTTGTGGAGGCAGTGGAGGCTGTGAGGGCAGTGGAGGCTGTGATGGTTGTGGAGGCAGTGAGGGCAGTGGAGGCTGTGATGGTTGTGGAGGCAGTGAGAGCAGTGGAGGCTGTGATGGTTGTGGAGGCTGTGATGGTTGTGGAGGCAGTGAGGGCAGTGAAGGCTGTGATGGTTGTGGAGGCAGTGAGGGCAGTGGAGGCTGTGATGGTTGTGGAAGCAGTCGTGGTTGTGGAGGCAGTGCGAGCAGTGGAGGCTGTGATGGTTGTGGAGGCAGTGGAGGCTGTGATGGGTGTGGAGGCAGTGAGAGCAGTGGAGGCTGTGATGGTTGTGGAGGCAGTGAGAGCAGTGGAGGCTGTGATGGTTGTGGAGGCAGTGAGGGCAGTGGAGGCTGTGATGGGTGTGGAAGCAGTCATGGTTGTGGAGGCTGTGATGGTTGTGGAGGCAGTGAGAGCAGTGGAGGCTGTCATGGTTGTGGAGGCAGTGAGGGCAGTGGAGGCTGTGATGGGTGTGGAAGCAGTCATGGTTGTGGAGGCAGTGCGAGCCGTGGAGGCTGTGATGGTTGTGGAGGCAGTGAGAGCAGTGGAGGCTGTGATGGTTGTGGAGGCAGTGAGGGCAGTGGAGGCTGTGATGGTTGTGGAGGCAGTGGAGGCTGTGATGGTTGTGGAGGCAGTGAGGGCAGTGGAGGCTGTGATGGTTGTGGAAGCAGTCATGGTTGTGGAGGCAGTGCGAGCAGTGGGGGCTGTGATGGTTGTGGAGGCAGTGAGAGCAGTGGAGGCTGTGATGGTTGTGGAGGCAGTGAGAGCAGTGGAGGCTGTGATGGTTGTGGAGGCAGTGGAGGCTGTGATGGTTGTGGAAGCAGTCATGGTTGTGGAGGCAGTGCGAGCCGTGGAGGCTGTGATGGTTGTGGAGGCAGTGAGAGCAGTGGAGGCTGTGATGGTTGTGGAGGCAGTGAGAGCAGTGGAGGCTGTGAGGTCAGTGGAGGCTGTGATGGTTGTGGAGGCAGTGGAGGCTGTGAGGGCAGTGGAGGCTGTGATGGTTGTGGAGGCAGTGAGGGCAGTGGAGGCTGTGATGGTTGTGGAAGCAGTCATGGTTGTGGAGGCAGTGCGAGCAGTGGGGGCTGTGATGGTTGTGGAGGCAGTGAGAGCAGTGGAGGCTGTGATGGTTGTGGAGGCAGTGAGAGCAGTGGAGGCTGTGATGGTTGTGGAGGCAGTGGAGGCTGTGATGGTTGTGGAAGCAGTCATGGTTGTGGAGGCAGTGCGAGCCGTGGAGGCTGTGATGGTTGTGGAGGCAGTGAGAGCAGTGGAGGCTGTGATGGTTGTGGAGGCAGTGAGAGCAGTGGAGGCTGTGATGGTTGTGGAGGCAGTGGAGGCAGTGAGGGCAGTGGAGGCTGTGATGGTTGTTGAAGCAGTCATGGTTGTGGAGGCAGTGCGAGCAGTGGAGGCTGTGATGGTTGTGGAGGCAGTGAGAGCAGTGGAGGCTGTGATGGTTGTGGAGGCAGTGGAGGCTGTGATGGTTGTGGAAGCAGTCATGGTTGTGGAGGCAGTGCGAGCCGTGGAGGCTGTGATGGTTGTGGAGGCAGTGAGAGCAGTGGAGGCTGTGATGGTTGTGGAGGCAGTGAGAGCAGTGGAGGCTGTGATGGTTGTGGAGGCAGTGGAGGCTGTGAGGGCAGTGGAGGCTGTGATGGTTGTGGAGGCAGTGATGGTTGTGGAAGCAGTCATGGTTGTGGAGGCAGTGCGAGCAGTGGGGGCTGTGATGGTTGTGGAGGCAGTGAGAGCAGTGGAGGCTGTGATGGTTGTGGAGGCAGTGAGAGCAGTGGAGGCTGTGATGGTTGTGGAGGCAGTGCGAGCCGTGGAGGCTGTGATGGTTGTGGAGGCAGTGAGAGCAGTGGAGGCTGTGATGGTTGTGGAGGCAGTGAGAGCAGTGGAGGCTGTGATGGTTGTGGAGGCAGTGGAGGCTGTGATGGTTGTGGAAGCAGTCATGGTTGTGGAGGCAGTGCGAGCAGTGGGGGCTGTGATGGTTGTGGAGGCAGTGAGAGCAGTGGAGGCTGTGATGGTTGTGGAGGCAGTGAGAGCAGTGGAGGCTGTGATGGTTGCGGAGGCAGTGGAGGCTGTGAGGGCAGTGGAGGCTGTGATGGTTGTGGAGGCAGTGAGGGCAGTGGAGGCAGTGAGGGCAGTGGAGGCTGTGATGGTTGTGGAGGCAGTGAGAGCAGTGGAGGCTGTGATGGTTGTGGAGGCAGTGGAGGCTGTGATGGTTGTGGAAGCAGTCATGGTTGTGGAGGCAGTGCGAGCCGTGGAGGCTGTGATGGTTGTGGAGGCAGTGAGAGCAGTGGAGGCTGTGATGGTTGTGGAGGCAGTGAGAGCAGTGGAGGCTGTGAGGGCAGTGGAGGCTGTGATGGTTGTGGAGGCAGTGGAGGCTGTGAGGGCAGTGGAGGCTGTGATGGTTGTGGAGGCAGTGAGGGCAGTGGAGGCTGTGATGGTTGTGGAAGCAGTCATGGTTGTGGAGGCAGTGCGAGCAGTGGGGGCTGTGATGGTTGTGGAGGCAGTGAGAGCAGTGGAGGCTGTGATGGTTGTGGAGGCAGTGAGAGCAGTGGAGGCTGTGATGGTTGTGGAGGCAGTGGAGGCTGTGATGGTTGTGGAAGCAGTCATGGTTGTGGAGGCAGTGCGAGCCGTGGAGGCTGTGATGGTTGTGGAGGCAGTGAGAGCAGTGGAGGCTGTGATGGTTGTGGAGGCAGTGAGAGCAGTGGAGGCTGTGATGGTTGTGGAGGCTGTGATGGTTGTGGAAGCAGTCATGGTTGTCGAGGCAGTGCGAGCAGTGGAGGCTGTGATGGTTGTGGATGCAGTGAGAGCAGTGGAGGCTGTGATGGTTGTGGAGGCAGTGGAGGCTGTGATGGTTGTGGAAGCAGTCATGGTTGTGGAGGCAGTGCGAGCCGTGGAGGCTGTGATGGTTGTGGAGGCAGTGAGAGCAGTGGAGGCTGTGATGGTTGTGGAGGCAGTGAGAGCAGTGGAGGCTGTGATGGTTGTGGAGGCAGTGGAGGCTGTGAGGGCAGTGGAGGCTGTGATGGTTGTGGAGGCAGTGATGGTTGTGGAAGCAGTCATGGTTGTGGAGGCAGTGCGAGCAGTGGGGGCTGTGATGGTTGTGGAGGCAGTGAGAGCAGTGGAGGCTGTGATGGTTGTGGAGGCAGTGAGAGCAGTGGAGGCTGTGATGGTTGTGGAGGCTGTGATGGTTGTGGAAGCAGTCATGGTTGTGGAGGCAGTGCGAGCCGTGGAGGCTGTGATGGTTGTGGAGGCAGTGAGAGCAGTGGAGGCTGTGATGGTTGTGGAGGCAGTGAGAGCAGTGGAGGCTGTGATGGTTGTGGAGGCAGTGGAGGCAGTGAGGGCAGTGGAGGCTGTGATGGTTGTGGAAGCAGTCATGGTTGTGGAGGCAGTGCGAGCAGTGGGGGCTGTGATGGTTGTGGAGGCAGTGAGAGCAGTGGAGGCTGTGATGGTTGTGGAGGCAGTGAGAGCAGTGGAGGCTGTGATGGTTGTGGAGGCAGTGGAGGCTGTGAGGGCAGTGGAGGCTGTGATGGTTGTGGAGGCAGTGAGGGCAGTGGAGGCTGTGATGGTTGTGGAGGCAGTGAGAGCAGTGGAGGCTGTGATGGTTGTGGAGGCTGTGATGGTTGTGGAGGCAGTGAGGGCAGTGAAGGCTGTGATGGTTGTGGAGGCAGTGAGGGCAGTGGAGGCTGTGATGGTTGTGGAAGCAGTCGTGGTTGTGGAGGCAGTGCGAGCAGTGGAGGCTGTGATGGTTGTGGAGGCAGTGGAGGCTGTGATGGGTGTGGAGGCAGTGAGAGCAGTGGAGGCTGTGATGGTTGTGGAGGCAGTGAGAGCAGTGGAGGCTGTGATGGTTGTGGAGGCAGTGAGGGCAGTGGAGGCTGTGATGGGTGTGGAAGCAGTCATGGTTGTGGAGGCTGTGATGGTTGTGGAGGCAGTGAGAGCAGTGGAGGCTGTCATGGTTGTGGAGGCAGTGAGGGCAGTGGAGGCTGTGATGGGTGTGGAAGCAGTCATGGTTGTGGAGGCAGTGCGAGCCGTGGAGGCTGTGATGGTTGTGGAGGCAGTGAGAGCAGTGGAGGCTGTGATGGTTGTGGAGGCAGTGAGGGCAGTGGAGGCTGTGATGGTTGTGGAGGCAGTGGAGGCTGTGATGGTTGTGGAGGCAGTGAGGGCAGTGGAGGCTGTGATGGTTGTGGAAGCAGTCATGGTTGTGGAGGCAGTGCGAGCAGTGGGGGCTGTGATGGTTGTGGAGGCAGTGAGAGCAGTGGAGGCTGTGATGGTTGTGGAGGCAGTGAGAGCAGTGGAGGCTGTGATGGTTGTGGAGGCAGTGGAGGCTGTGATGGTTGTGGAAGCAGTCATGGTTGTGGAGGCAGTGCGAGCCGTGGAGGCTGTGATGGTTGTGGAGGCAGTGAGGGCAGTGGAGGCTGTGATGGTTGTGGAAGCAGTCATGGTTGTGGAGGCAGTGCGAGCAGTGGGGGCTGTGATGGTTGTGGAGGCAGTGAGAGCAGTGGAGGCTGTGATGGTTGTGGAGGCAGTGAGAGCAGTGGAGGCTGTGATGGTTGTGGAGGCAGTGGAGGCTGTGATGGTTGTGGAAGCAGTCATGGTTGTGGAGGCAGTGCGAGCCGTGGAGGCTGTGATGGTTGTGGAGGCAGTGAGAGCAGTGGAGGCTGTGATGGTTGTGGAGGCAGTGAGAGCAGTGGAGGCTGTGATGGTTGTGGAGGCAGTGGAGGCAGTGAGGGCAGTGGAGGCTGTGATGGTTGTGGAAGCAGTCATGGTTGTGGAGGCAGTGCGAGCAGTGGAGGCTGTGATGGTTGTGGAGGCAGTGAGAGCAGTGGAGGCTGTGATGGTTGTGGAGGCAGTGGAGGCTGTGATGGTTGTGGAAGCAGTCATGGTTGTGGAGGCAGTGCGAGCCGTGGAGGCTGTGATGGTTGTGGAGGCAGTGAGAGCAGTGGAGGCTGTGATGGTTGTGGAGGCAGTGAGAGCAGTGGAGGCTGTGGTGGTTGTGGAGGCAGTGGAGGCTGTGAGGGCAGTGGAGGCTGTGATGGTTGTGGAGGCAGTGATGGTTGTGGAAGCAGTCATGGTTGTGGAGGCAGTGCGAGCAGTGGGGGCTGTGATGGTTGTGGAGGCAGTGAGAGCAGTGGAGGCTGTGATGGTTGTGGAGGCAGTGAGAGCAGTGGAGGCTGTGATGGTTGTGGAGGCAGTGGAGGCTGTGATGGTTGTGGAAGCAGTCATGGTTGTGGAGGCAGTGCGAGCCGTGGAGGCTGTGATGGTTGTGGAGGCAGTGAGAGCAGTGGAGGCTGTGATGGTTGTGGAGGCAGTGAGAGCAGTGGAGGCTGTGATGGTTGTGGAGGCAGTGGAGGCTGTGATGGTTGTGGAAGCAGTCATGGTTGTGGAGGCAGTGCGAGCAGTGGGGGCTGTGATGGTTGTGGAGGCAGTGAGAGCAGTGGAGGCTGTGATGGTTGTGGAGGCAGTGAGAGCAGTGGAGGCTGTGATGGTTGCGGAGGCAGTGGAGGCTGTGAGGGCAGTGGAGGCTGTGATGGTTGTGGAGGCAGTGAGGGCAGTGGAGGCAGTGAGGGCAGTGGAGGCTGTGATGGTTGTGGAGGCAGTGAGAGCAGTGGAGGCTGTGATGGTTGTGGAGGCTGTGATGGTTGTGGAGGCAGTGAGGGCAGTGGAGGCTGTCATGGTTGTGGAGGCAGTGCGAGCAGTGGTTTCATGCAGTTTACATCCATCCAGCACATGGTGTCTGTCATCCGTAGGTGCTGTGTGCTCCTCCTACATACAGGAGGCTGCTGGCTCCTCACTATTGACATTTGCTGCTAGCCGGGACACAGCGCCCCCGTGTGGGTGACTGAAGTGTCGTGTGAGCGCCGCCTCATCTCGGTGCGGGTTTCCCGCTTCTCCCGCGGACATGTCGTCGCTCGGCGCCGGTCCTTCCAGCTCCGATGGAGGAGAAGAAGTTCCCGCAGAATCAGCCGGCGGCATCTTGCCGGGTCTTCACGAGCTGCACCGCCTGCTGGGCTCCGGGGACCCCGGGTCTTGTGAGGCGGCGCTCGGCCTGCTGCGCAGCCTGGGAGAGGAGTGTGTGATCAGTGCGCCGGGGAGCAGCGTGCTGGGTGCGTGCACTGCCGGAGCTACTGCAGCCAGGGGTTCTAGTCCCAGCATGCCCACACCAGTGCACTGCAGCCGGGGACTCTTGTGGAACTACTAGTCCCAGCAGGCTTACACTAGTGCACTGCAGCCGGGGGCTAACTACTTGTGCCAGCATGCCTGCACTAGTGCACTGCCGGGGACGCTTGAGGAATTACTAGTCTCAACATGTCTGCACTAGTGTATTGCTGGAGACTCTTGTGGAACTACTAGTCCCAGCATGCCCGCACTAGTGTATTGCTGGGGCTGCAGTTCCACAACAGTTTAAACCGGGATTATATGCTGTCGGGTGACTTTTCCTACCCGGTAGATGTCTTCCTTCCTATATACACCCCACATGAGAGAAGTTATACAACTTCCTGCTTCCTTTCAACCTCTGCTTGCTGTCAGTGAATAGCATTCTTGCTTACATGCAGCTAAGCTACATACATGTTCAGTGCAGATCTCTCCTGCGCTGATAGTTTGCTACAATGTATCGCCCCGGAGTACATGATGCCACTTGGGCTCATTCACATCAGTGTTGGGATTTTACATTAAATAGATCACTTTAAAAAAAAAAAAAATAGAACGGAACAGACCGCAAAACGGACACGAACGGACGTCGGAGTGTCTGTTTTATTTTAATTTTCTTATGGATCTGGTAAATTGATCAGTTAAAAAAATGGGCCTTTTCTGCTCGTTTGTTTTTAAAGCATCTGTTTTGTTCTCTCTTCTTTCTAACCTTCCGTTTTTAAGTCGATACGAGCGATCAGTCGTGCGCAACAAGAACAGACGGAAGCCCTTCCTGTTATGTATTGACTATAACCTGAAAATAAGGATCCGCTCGAGTTCCATTTCCTTACATTTCGGCTGTCCTCACACAGGCGGGTGGTATTGAGCGTTGAAACTCGGCCCGTTTTCGTGTTACAACCGCCTTGCAGGAGTAGTAGGGATCGCAGAGTGTTTCCGGTTGTTTTCAATGGGCAAACCTCACGTCGCACTCGCGTGCATCTCAACGCCGTGCGATGTGAGCCAGCCCCATTGAAAACAATGGGCGATGCATGGCGATCCGAGGGAACGCCCAAAAATAGGATGTTCCCATATTATTTCCCGCACTATGATGCTGGAAAAATATCGCTGGTGTGTATGACCCCCAAGGAAAACACAATGAGTACATTATTAAGTTGGCAAGCCACTCAGAAGACTGAAGGAATGCAAATGGAACGAATTCTGAGTGGTCGAACGATAGTTTTTATGCGGGCTAAAATCCAGCGCTGAATGACAACTGAACGAATAGTGCACGACTGCCCGCGTGTACATGGAACAATTATTACTGACTTTCGGCTGTTTGGACGAATTTTTAGCAATAATTGTTGCATGTAAAAGGGCCTTAACTGACCAGCACTGTAGCTCCACCCACAACCCAAAGCTCCTACAACTTACTAGCACCAACCTCCCTCACTCTGCCAGAGAAAGCCTTCCAGAGACTGCCATTTGTTTTCCGGACCCAGAGGTCTGCAAAACAAATCCACATGCTTTAATTCAGCTGCGGACGCCCATGCTTTCCTATGGGTGGCTTGATTTGCGGATCTTCCACGAATCAGATCCACCCATGGACATTGGGCCTAGGGCCTCATGTATACGGGCACACACAGGTTCTGAGTGTGGAATCCTGTATGGGATTCCAGCCGTGCCTGTGGACAGGCAAAAAGTACATTTACTCATCTGTCCGGACACAGCGCTGGTTTCCTCCATCGCGGCTTGATCTTCTTTCTTCTGCACGTCGGATGTGCTTGGCATGCCGGCCAGCGTGCCATGCACATGCACTGTGCCTTTTTTTAAAAATCTGCTTTCCCGCGGATCCACAGCACATCCACAGTGTAAGTTGCGGGCGTGCTGCGGACCGGACGGCTTCTATTGACTTAATTGGAAGCCGTCCCTGTAGCATCTGCAGAAAAATGGAGCATGCCGCGGTTCGCTCCCTGCGTCCCATCCGCATGCGGGGAAAAAAAGACATCCACAGGTATTTAAATACCTGTGGATTGCCAATGATACTCTATGGGCATATTGAACTGCGGATCATCCGCGCAGATTCCACAATTCACTTATGCCCGTGGACATGAGGCCTCACAGTCTGCTGTTGCGTTTACTGCAGAAGTGATGCATGTAACAGCGGCAGATTGGCGGCTGCACAGGACAGCAAAGAGGGTTAAGAGCGGCAGATAAAAGGGACAGGTTGTTGCTAGTTAGCTGTACATCGTAGGTTTCAGAATTTCCATTTTATGCCAAAAAATCCCTTTAATTGTACTCCAGGCTGTCATGGCAGCTGACTGGCACCCTGGTATTAGGGTAAAGAGTCCGCCATCTCCCTGTGTCCAGCTCTATAGATACCGCTGTCAGTAATGATCTACCATGTACATATGTCTGGAAGGGGTTAAAATAGTTCCGCTTGTTCTCTGTTTACTTGGGGCTTATTCACACAGGTGTATTGCGGTTCGTGAACACGCAGATGTCGCGCTCGTGAACGTGCGTTTTACCTGTAAATGCGAGGTGTTTTTCATGCAAAAACACCTCATATAATTTCTCTGGAATTCCGATCCTGCGGCTCCTTTTTCACGCGCTTCACAGGATCGGCAAGTGCTTCCTATTGATTTCAATGGGCGACCTCACATCGCACTCACTTGGGCATCACGATGTGTTTGACTGTCTCATCGAAAACAATGGTGGAACGTTCCAAGGGACACAAAAAAATAAGGACATACAGCAAGTTTCTTTTAACTCGCGGCATAGCTGTGAGGGAAAAAATCACTCTTGTGAATAAGTCCATTCAAAGGAATGGAGCTAATATTTGCGCGTCTCGCAACGCACAACACTCACACGGGAGTCACACCTGTGTGACTGTAGGCTTACATGCTGATTTTGATGTGGTTTTCACCCGTTGCATTGTAAATCTGTGGCAAAAAATCTGCACCACATAGAGGCCTAGAACCTGCTGTGGATTTTTATCCGCTGTTCTTCACTTTACTGTCGTCACTTGTGAACCTTTTTCTTCTTTTTCTAGCTTTGAACACCTCGCTGGTCTTCTCCAAGGATTATGGCCTGCTCCTGCTCATCCACAGATCCCTCAGCGTGGAGGAAGTAAGTTGCTTGCAAATAATACACTTTGACTTTTCAGTTATACAGAACCTCAATTTTTTTTGGTGAAAACTTGCCCAAGTTGTAGCTGAGTAAAAACATTAAAGAGTTTTTGAGTCCAAAAATGTGGCTGCTTTCTACCGCTAAACAGCCCCATTCCTCTGTGTGGGTTGCATCTGGGATTGCAGCCAGCTCTATTAAAGTGAATGGTGCAGGCTGCAATACCAGGTGCAACCTGTAGACAGGTGTGGTGCTGTTCTGGACAGATGGTAGTCTTGTTTTTCTAACCCTGGGCAATCCCTTTAATCAGCTGGTGTCTGAGGACTGTCAAGAAGTTTAATTAGGACTTAATTAACGGACTTGAGTTACGCGGGATGACTATTGCTCAAAATTCGTTCAAACGAAAGAAAATGAGTGATAATCATCCTGCGTAAATGCAGAAAAATAATTTACTACTCATTTTTGGTTATTGCTGACTTTCAGACAGCATAACAAACATAGCTGGATCGCTGCGTGTAAAGACTCCCCACTCAGCGAGTAGCCTGCAATCCAGCAGTGTTTTCTGTCTATCTAAACGCTCTGCACAAGCGCCAAAGACCTTAGCGGTGACGTCAGCGCTCGTGCAGTCGTTGAGAGCACTTTTGCAGGGATTTATCCTTGCTGTGAGTAATGCATGAGAGTTTCCCACAGGTTTGTAGACACTCTGGGTCGCCATACTGTATATCCGTGAAGCACTGCATTCTGCCTTAGAAACAATGCTTTTAGTGGAGAATACCTCCACAATAAGGCACTCCTTCTTCTTCACATTCATTCAGATTCTGTGAATTAAACCGGTCTCATACGAGCTTATCTCGAAGCATGTATTCTGTAAGATATACGCTCGCGTGCCGCAGCCAGTACGCAGTGACATTGCATACTGGCTGCTTGCTGCCCATCGCCATGTACTATCTTGGTGTGTATGTGCGCGTAATACGCGCCAAGATAGAACATGCTGCGATTTTTCTTGCCCGCATAATTTACACAATCCGTGTGTGTGGCAACATGGCCGCCTATGGGATATTGGTACAGCATATTACACATGCAAAACCCATGCAATAATACGCTATTACCATACGCTCGTGTGAGACACCACTTAGTGAGAAGAGAACCTCTGATTGTAGGGACAATATCCCCCTTAGCAGTGTATATGCCGTGTATTGCAGAGCTGAACAATGCAGGATGGGAATGGGTCCTTGCCTAAAGTTTCATGTTTGAGCTCTATTCACCTGCTTCTCTAATATGATTTCTATTCCACTTTAGTATCGAGACTGTCGAGAGGAAGCATTAAAATTCCTGTGCATCTTTCTTGAGAAGATAGACCAGCGTGCACAACCACATGCCTTAGAGATCAAGGTAAGGTCTTAAAGGGGTTGTCCCACGAAACAAAGTTGGGGTATACACTTCTGTATGGCCATATTAATGCACTTTGTAATGTACATTGTGCATTAATTATGAGCCATACAGAAGTTATTCACTTACCTGTTCCGTTGCTGGCGTCCCCGTCTCCATGGTGTTGTCTAATTTTCAGTGTCTAATCGCCCGATTAGACGCGCTTGCGCAGTCCGGTCTTCTCCGTGTTGAATGGGGCTGCTCGTGCTGGAGAGCGCTCCTCGTAGCTCCGCCCCGTCACGTGTGCCGATTCAAGCCAATCAGGAGGCTGGAATCGGCAATGGACCGCACAGAATCCTGCGGTCCACCGAGGGTGAAGATCCCGGCGGCCATCTTCGCAAGGTAAGTAAGAAGTCATCGGAGCGCGAGGATTCGGGTAAGTACTATCCGGTTTTTATTTTAAACCCCTGCATCGGGTTTGTCTCGCGCCGAACGGGGGGGCTATTGAAAAAAAAAACAAACCCGTTTTGGCGCGGGACAACCCCTTTAAGTCTAGTTTATAAACAGAAACCACAAGTGTGATGGGGCCTGAGGCCGGTCTCACATGACCGGATTTGAATTGTGGATTCCGTGGTTTCTGTCCATCCCGGTGTTACACGGTAGCTCGCAGGCAATCGATTGCATTGCTTTTTATGCAGTTCTGATCACATTAGCGTGTCGCAATTGCATAATCTGCGAGTGGGAAAAAAAAAGTAGCGTGTTTTTATTTTACTGCGACATAGAGCCCATTGTTCTCTATGGTCACATATATCCCCAATTGCATATGGGCTGCGGGTATACGCATCATTGCTAAGCGAGGGTGCGGGAAATATAAACAAAGAAAACAGGTGTACAGCTCATGACCACCTGTGTGAGTACGCGGCTATGCGCCGCCATACGTGGCTTTACGCAACCGGGCTCACACCTGTAAACCGCTGCAGGAGTCTCGGTGTCGGCTTATGGCCGTGTGAGCGCAGTCTTAGTTGGTTATTAAGGATGAGCGAGTATACTCGCTAAGGCACTACTCGTCCGAGTAATCTGCTTTAGCCGAGTATCTCCCCGCTCGTCCATAAAGATTCGGGGACCGCTGCGGCTGACAGGTGAGTCGCGGCGGGGAGCAGGGGAGAGCGGGTGGGAGAGAGGGAGAGAGAGATCTCCCCTCCGTTCCTCCCGGCTCTCCCCTGCAGCTCCCCCGAATCTTTAAGGACGAGCAGGGAGATGCTCGTCTAAGGCACATTACTCGGACGAGTAGTGCCTTAGCGAGTATAATCGCTCATCCTTATTGGTTATCCTTCTGTAACTGATTCCTGTTTTATTTTTCCATCAGAGAATATGCCTTGCAGTATACACAAAAGAAAAATATGCGAAGTGTAAAGTAGCCGCTCTAGATCTTCTAATTAAGGTAACTATAAGTGCTGAATGGCAGAATAATTATAAATACACTGCGCTTTCGTATTGCGGTGTAGTAATGTGTGGGACAATGATTTTATCTTCATTCTTGCCTCTGTGTGTGCCATCTATTACCAAGTATAATTGAACTGGATCATATTTTCCTCCAGCAGGTTTCGGGGTATTCTGTAGCTTCCAAATTGTATAGTGTGCACACATCATCGACCAGATCAGACACAAGTGATCAGTCTCATGTCCAAAATGGCTCTCTGGGCAGGAACGTCCAGACAGCCTCTTTTATTGAAAGACATAACAACTGCCCTTTATGGGCGTTTAACAGATTACATCAGTAACATATATATATTCTTATTTGCTGGGTTATATAGAATTCCCCGCCTCCCCCTCTCCCCACCTCTCTCAAGTAGGAGCCTTTGTCTTAAAGGGGTTGTCCCGCGGCAGCAAGTGGGTCTATACACTTCTGTATGGCCATATTAATGCACTTTGTAATGTACATTGTGCATTAATTATGAGCCATACAGAAGTTATAAAAAGTTTTATACTTACCTGCTCCGTTGCTGGCGTCCTCGTCTCCATGGTGCCGACTAATTTTCGCCCTCCGATGGCCAAATTAGCCGCGCTTGCGCAGTCCGGGTCTTCTCCTGTCTTCTATGGAGCCGCTCGTGCAGAATGCAGGCTCCGTGTAGCTCCGCCCTGTCACGTGCCGATTCCAGCCAATCAGGAGGCTGGAATCGGCAATGGACCGCACAGAAGAGCTGCGGTCCACGGAGACAGAGGATCCCGGCGGCCATCTTCAGCGGTAAGTATTGAAGTCACCGGAGCGCGGGGATTAAGGTAAGCGCTCCGGTAAGCTTTCTTTACCTCCCTGCATCGGGGTTGTCTCGCGCCGACCGGGGGGGGGGGGGTTGAAAAAAAAAAAAAACCGTTTCGGCGCGGGACAACCCCTTTAACAACATGTGGTCAAAACTGAAACTGAAAGTATCTCTTTGTTGGAGAAGTTTCTGTGTGGGGGATGGGAAAGGACTGGGGAAACACTCAGTATTGAATACAGGTATACATGTAGTACTAAGACTTTTAACTCTCAGAGGCTGCTTGTGGAACATATATATATATATATATTAGGCTAACATTATACCACACATCTTTCACCATGCCATTGTCCAGCAATTACTATAATGAAATTATGCAGTCATTAGCCTCTAAGAGTTAGTCACTACAGCTGCGTAATACATCTAGTTTAGTACAAATCAATAGACATTTTACACTGACTAATTATCATGTCTATCACAATCCCCCCTTAAAATGTCTATCCTCTAACTCTTCCCGTCAAATTTTCATAGTTCTTTGCGTGTGAGCCTATAATCGGAGCGCGTTGAAGGTTCGATTTAGGGTCTTCAAGGGGGTGTAGGGGGTGCGTCTTTACCCGCGGGTCACGTGTCGTCTGGGATGTAGGTACAAGAAGTCTCCCCTATCATCTTACAGACAGTCCCCTTTTTAGCTAAAATCATATCTAAGGCCATTCTATTTTGAAAAGTCATAGTCGAGGTAGGTCCTATTGGTCGACTAGTCCCTACAAGGCATCTTTAGTATAATTTATAAACTGCTGCTAATTCTAATAAACATAATTAATCCAGTCAACATTTTATTTACCATAATGATCAGGAAAATGGACTTGAATCTAGCTTTAACTTGGTCTCTAATTTTTAAAACTCGTCAGGTACCCCCCCTTGGCTGTCCTATGACGTCAGTGTACACGTGTAGATCAAAACGACCACCAGGAGTCTCTCTTCTCGCTCTAGTATAATGTTACAATACTAGTAGTGTGCACAGGTATGCACGGCGTGGGACTCCCTAATCTTCACCCACACCAATGTCCCTCCTGGAGATAGCCCCGAAGGTGGACACGTCCAGGCCGCCGACACTGACCCTACACTACCTAGTGACAAGACTGGAAGGAACCACCGTACCTATGCGGAAAATAAGGATAGACCAACATGACAGGATAACCACAAAACACAGACAGAGTTGGATCGAGATAAAGTAACTATTGGGGGTAACCTCATTATCCTCAACATTACCTGACAGGATGTGGAGGGGCATAAGGGCTTTTGCTAAGGCGCACACTCCCCTGTCCAATTACCTTCCAGACGGGTCCTCAACCTCATGTCTCCACAAAGCCAGTAAACGTCTCCTAAGGACTGGACCTGATTCTGCATCCATTCCCCTCCTATCGTACCGTAGGAGGAGCAATACCCGTTAATGAGTTCCCCAAAAATCTCCCTCCACCCTGCCCATTTGCCTGACAGGTGTAGTTTCCAGGGTAGTCAGTAATACTCTCTCTCCAGTGCAAAACACTTAAGTAGTTATAGAGTATTCCTTTTTCCACTTCTCACTGGTGGAAGTGCTTGTGAAGAGACTAAGAAACCACTCTTCAGCATCTACAGGGAGATTTAGGGGGACCATCCCCGAATGTGGTCGGGCACTACCGCACACGTAACCAATTAGACTTGTTGCTCCTGTTAGCGTTGTACCTCATCAACTCCAACCAGAGATTCTGGTCAGAGTAGCCAGTCGCTACTGTCAAGATGTCCTCAAAGGTAGGGTCTAGAGATGAGTGAACGTACTCGTTTCGAGTACTTACGCACCCGAGTACCGCCATTTTCGAGTACTTCAGTACTCGGGTGAAAAGATTCGGGGGGCGCCGGGGGGCGGGGAGAGGCGTGGCGGTGCGGGGGGTAGCAGCGGGGAACGGGGGAGCCCTCTCTCTCTCCCTCGCCCCCCCCGAATTTTTTCGCCCGAGTACGGAAGTACTCGGAAATCGCGGTATTCGGGCGAAAAAGGGGCGTGGCCGAGCACGTTCGCTCATCTCTAGTAGGGTCGCCTATGATCATGTTCGTCAAGGTCTTTATCTTACGGCGGAGGGGGTTAATTATGGGCACGGGACTAAGTGAAGGCTTCCATTCGGGTGCATCTACCATATCCCTTATTTTAAACTTCCCTAAGGGATCTGTCCTCCCGTACCTGTATGTACCCAGACTGTAAGTCCCCCCATCTCCCGGGCTTGGATCTCCCATGGTTAGTGTAAAAACCGCATTAAAACCAAGCAACATACTAAGCTCAGCCTTCCAATACCTGCTGTCCTTATTATTCTCAAGGAGGGTTATACGACTAATTAGGGATTTTCCGCTCTTATCTTTCTTATTTAAGGCACTTCGCGGTTTATAGGACCAGTCTATTCCTGTGTTACATCCCACTAATCCCCAATAACGGCAGTCTTCTCCCCAGACGTTATCAGTGGTGCAAACATATTATATTCCCCGGGTATATAAGTCATATAACCAGCTGGACTGAGCTAAATCTGGCCTGCGGTGGGATCTTGCGCCTAGACACAGGACCACAGTACAATAGTCGAAGGGATATGCGGCTACTTGAGCATTGGA
Source organism: Eleutherodactylus coqui (assembly GCF_035609145.1). NCBI lineage: Eukaryota > Metazoa > Chordata > Amphibia > Anura > Eleutherodactylidae > Eleutherodactylus > Eleutherodactylus coqui. The sequence continues at coordinate 91,996,956 of NC_089845.1, read as the reverse complement.
CGAGTTATACCAGAAGGTAACCATACCCTCATATTCTTCCGACTAAGAATTCCAGTTGCCACCCTCCTCTCTCACTAGCCCTAACCAGAGTAATGTCCTTGGCACAACTAAGACTGGTCTCCCGGATCTGAAGCTTTCTTACAGTATGAAGCATGGATCCATGTAAGTCTTTCGGCTAGTTTCACAGCTGTGGCAGTAGTCAGAAGCACCTGGTAGGGACCATCAAATCGGGGCTCAAGAGGGTGCTTCCTGAGGAACTTCTTGACGCACACCCAATCCCCAGGCTGCAAGATATGTGTCCCAGTGTCTGCCTCTGAGTCTGGAAGAGAACACCTGTGCGTAGGCTTTGGTTAGTTCTTTAACAACGGAAATCACATACTTAGTCAACACATCAGATTGTAATTGTAACTACTGAGGATAGTAGCAACCTAGCCTTGGGGCTAGCCCAAACAATCTCGTAGGGAGATAATGCATGATCCCCCTGGGTTCATATCTAACACTGAATAGGGCTATTGGATGACCGTCTTTTCAAAATGGCGTCATTTTTAAGTATCTTACTTTTTAGCGTGCCACTAAGTCTCTCCACCTTTCCACTACTCTAAAGGTGGTAGAGTATGTAAAAGGCCTGGGATACACCCAGAGCTGACATGACATGTTACATTCACCTGCGAGGTTTATACCTCTGTCTGACTCTGAATCACTTCTGGTACCCCATATTCACAGTTTACCTCGTTCATGAGCTTCTTTGCGGTTACCTACTTGTTTGCCTTGGTAACAGGGTCGGACTCCAACCTGCAAAGACATCAACAACAACAAGCACGTATTCATACTTCCCAACAAGTGGGAGCTGAACGTAGTCAATTTGCAATCCCTAAAATGGGTAGAGTGGTCCCGGCAAGTGTGATGTGGCAAATTTACTTCTGCCCTGACTCACCTATGGCATAGATCATGCTAAACTGGACAAATAATGCAGCAGCTACAGAGAACCCAGAAGTCGCCCGTCCTCTTTCAAGCGTCGTCGTCATTGCTGCTTTACTAGGTGGGTCTTTCCGTCCATCAGTTGGGCCATTGGGGATACAGGAACTGTGGTGGGCAAGTGCTGTTGACTGTTCACCATACACTGTCCTGTTTCTGCTGCTCCCATATTAGTCCATTTATCCTTTCCTTCCTTGCTGGCTTGTAACTGTAAAGTCTTTAGCATATCAAAGTCCAAATTTTGTCAATGTCCAAAGTTTTTACCACTGACTCATGCTGTCAGTATCTTTCTTCTTTCTTCCACGGCTTGAGGGCCGCTGCCTTTGCTGTGCTGTTGGCAAGGGTGTCGTCTCTCGCTTCTCCAGTGTAGGAATCGGTGCGAACTCTCAACTTTGTCAGGTAGAAGTAGGGCCTCCATGAGACTCTGCACCGCTGCACCATTCTCAATTGGTTGTCCTGCTAAGGTAAAAACTGTCTGGCCTTCCATATTGGGCCGTAATCATGAGCTATGCCAGATGTATACCAGGAGTCAGTGTAAAGGGTTGCCGTCTTACCTCTCGCCACTCTACTCGCCTCAGTGAGGGCCTGCAGTTCCGCTTCTTGTGCTGAGACATGCGGAGGCAGAGCTTCTGCTTCTAGGACATCTTGTTGTGTGACCACTGCATATCCGATGTGGAGTCGTCAATCCTCACCCTGGTACCATCTGCAAAAAGCTCAACATATGCATCGTCAACAGAGGTTCCGGTAACTGTTTGCATACCTGCAGTTTCTTACTGTATTAGTACTAAATAATCGTGTTGATGTTCTATTTCACATGGCTCGGAATCTTGTAGCACAAAATCATTTATTTCCTTTTTATCTTATTTCATTTATTTATTTTTTTTAAACCCAATAGCTGATCTACAACACCTAGCTCATCTATGACCCAGATCACCTATGCCTCCCCCCTTTTGAACCAGAATACTCAATGGAAAAAGAGTAATCGCGTTCAAACTAGTACAACGTTGAAAAAGGAAACCAAGAGGCACAAAAACAAGCACTTTGTAGGTCATGGTGACATTGTATGCAACGAAGTCTGAGCGAAAATCTCCTTTAGATTTTTTTTTTTCCCTTCATGTTGCAGTAAGCATTTTTTAACACAAGGGGGCGCAACACAAGCAAAATTTACAATCACCCAGTGTAATAGTATTTCAAGGAACGTCAATGTTTAACTTTCACTCTCCTGTCGGAATATAATGATAGCTTCAGTGTAGACTGACACTAGAATATACAAAAGACTTAAAGGGGTTGTCCCGCGCCGAAACGTTTTTTTTTTTTTTTTTCAATAGCCCCCCCGTTCGGCACGAGACAAACCCGATGCATGTGTTGAAAAAAAAAAACGGATAGTACTTACCCGAATCCCCGTGCTCCGGTGACTTCTTACTTACCTTGCGAAGATGGCCGCCGGGATCTTCACCCTCGGTGGACCGCAGGTCTTCTGTGCGGTCCATTGCCGATTCCAGCCTCCTGATTGGCTGGAATCGGCACACGGGGCGGAGCTACGAGGAGCAGCCCTCCAGCACGAGCAGCCCCATTCAACACGGAGAAGACCGGACTGTGCAAGCGCGTCTAATCGGGCGATTAGACGCTGAAAATTAGACGGCACCATGGAGACGGGGACGCTAGCAACGGAACAGGTAAGTGAATAACTTCTGCTTGGCTCATAATTAATGCATAATGTACATTACAAAGTGCATTAATATGGCCATACAGAAGTGTATACCCCAACTTTGTTTCGCGGGACAACCCCTTTAAGGAAAAAACTAAAGAATACGGATGAATTGACATCCTATTCTGAGCAATTCAGTCCCTCTTTCTCACATAACTAAAATTACTTCATCAAATTGCGTGAAAAAGTTTGCTGGGTGACTATAGGGAAATTATTCCATCTATAGGAGCCTTCCTTAACCTCATCTGTCTGAACATCCATTGGAGAAGCAGGCAGTGGAAAACAGAGCCCCTGGGAACACACCATGAGAAGGCGTCCCCTTTCATGGGTCCCTGGCCTCTGTCCCCCATGCATCAACTCCAATCTTCCATACACTATAAACCAGCTTAGTCATCTAATATGTCCCAAGCTGCATCTTCACAAAGGTTTGTTTCCCTCAACTTATCACACATCCAAGGTGGCCACATTTTGGAGTGTAACAAAGTCTGGTCAAACAAAACCTTACATCAGACAATCATGATGTTAGCACTGGATACAGTGGCATTGGGGAATGTAGGCCTCCAAAGTGCAGCAAAATGGCCGCCAGAGGCAGAAAGGGGCGGGGCTACAAGTTTCCCAGGTGAGGCAAGATGGCTGCTGGAGGAGGAAGGGGCGGGGCTTAGTCCTATCCCGGATTGAAATGGCCGGAAGTAACATCACACACCCTGAAAGTGAGCACATGGGGGGGGGAAGTAATTTCAGGGTGGGGGCAGAGCTCACCACACTTGCTGCAGAAACATTGCAAGTGCGGCTGCCATTATAGGGAGGGGCTGTAGTCAACACAAAGGCATTACATTGTTCATGATTCTCATCTTGAATCTCTTTCCTACATTATACCTTCTCCTAGCAATCTAATACACCTTTCTTTCTGCTTATCTGTCCATAACCCGACATTTCTTTCTGCAACTTTTCCTGATCCTTTTCTTGTAAAACATTTCTACATGTTTTGCATATTCCAAAACATCCTGCACTGATCCCGTATTCTATTCTGCCTGCTTATTCTATCCTATTTGAAATTTCTGAACACAGTAAAACTCCTTTACCAAATTCCACTCATCTCTTCTTATATCCCTGTAAATCAAGGGAACAAACGGGTTAACTGGGAAATGCTTTCAGTGGCTTATCTTCAGCCCACTCTACCCTCCCCCAATAATAAACACTGCACATTCTACCTCTGATTACACACAAAGACTAATGATTATATTCAATTACCAAGAGCTCTGGAAGCTATAATTCTCCGCGTATATACCTTTTCACATATGAGAACATAACACGCTCAATCATACAGGTAAATACACCTTTTTTTTTTTTTTTTTTTAAACCCTGCGTATCCTTTCACATATGAGAGCACATAACACGCTCAATCATACAAGTGCATACGCGTATCATAAATTTTCCTGACCTCACACTAGTTACCTAGGAGTAAGTGTCTCTGGCGCGCTCCCTCAGACTTAAACAGCCATGTCCGCCCTTCTGACACATTAACCCTCACAGAATTTATCTCTTGGTCTTGTATACACAATCTTTAACCGTCTCAGACATATCATACCCAGCATACAGAATACCCCTTAGGCAGGTTAAAACGGTGGGGTTTTTTTCGAGCAGAAAGGACTATATTACCTGCCTTTCATTGATTTATCACTCTGGATTAGACATAGGCAGATTAACAGTTAGAAATCAGCTTGACACAGGTAGATAAAGCAATCTTACCGTGTTCTGTAGATTTTCGGGCCCCTGAGTTCTACGTGTTATCTGCCGATCTCTGTATTTTTCCAGAATGAAAGAAATCAAAAATCTCTACTCGGCCCACCACAGGGACACCAAATTGAACTGGATCATATTTTCCTCCAGCAGGTTTCGGGGTATTCTGTAGCTTCCAAATTGTATAGTGTGCACACATCATCGACCAGATCAGACACAAGTTATCAGTCTCATGTCCAAAATGGCTGTCTGGGCAGGAATGTCCAGACAGCCTCTTTTATTGAAAGACATAACACCTGCCCTTTATGGGCGTTTAACAGATTACATCAGTAACATATATATATTCTTATTTGCTGGGTTATATAGAATTCCCCGCCTCCCCCTCTCCCCACCTCTCTCAAGTAGGAGCCTTTGTCTTAACAACATGTGGTCAAAACTGAAACTGAAAGTATCTCTTTGTTGGAGAAGTTTCTGTGTGGGGGATGGGAAAGGACTGGGGAAACACTCAGTATTGAATACAGGTATACATGTAGTACTAAGACTTTTAACTCTCAGAGGCTGCTTGTGGAACATATATATATATATTAGGCTAACCTTATACCACACATCTTTCACCATGCCATTGTCCAGCAATTACTATAATGAAATTATGCAGTCATTAGCCTCTAAGAGTTAAAGTCACTACAGCTGCGTAATACATCTAGTTTAGTACAAATCAATAGACATTTTACACTGACTAATTATCATGTCTATCACATAATATACTTGCAGTAGAATGAGGCTACTTTTCGTGTTGCTTTTTTGTTTTGGTCATGTTATATAAATAATTATTACTATAAAAGAAATGCATTCTAAATTCACATTAATATAAAAGTGGCCACATTGTTATCCTGCAGAGTTTGACTCTTGCCTCTGTTACCCATACTCGTGTATGTTCAAAGGGTTTGTCTAGGATTTGGAGAAATGGCCCCACTTAAAGTGACCCTCCAGTTTCAGGACAACAATTCTGTCTTGGGACTTGAGAATGGAGGAGATATATTACCTGCACTTGATCTTATCCTCCGTCTCTCCATTGCGCTGGTTCTGGCACTGTTTTTGGATGCCAAAATGGCCACTGCCATTTTCTAACTAGAGTATGCACTGTTCTCTGATTGGCCATTGCTGATCATGTGAGCAGAGCTAGCCAATCACAGAGCAGGTATAGTACATTGGTAGTCTAACACAATGCACTATGAGTTACTACAGTAGGTAGTCTAAAGGCGGTAGCCATCTTGGCTCGCCAATAACTGGATTAGAACTGGCACAGTGGAGGGACGGAGGAGAAGATCAAGTGAAGCATGAAGTAAATTTTCTTGCCCTACCTCCCTGACTTCGAATGAGTGCTGTATCCCAAAAATTTAATCTAGTTAAAAAAAGTAAAAAACAAAGATTCATGCCATTGATATTATAGTGAGTTCTAACCTGTATAGTGTGAAGTGGTTAACCCCTAAAGGATGCAGCCTTTTTTTTTCTTTTCCGTGTTTCCTCCCCACTCTTAAAGAATCTGTGGGTCAGTACAAATACTAAGCTACCAAATATATATATATAATATAAATTTTTTTTTCTATTTTTTTGCTCTACTTTTAGAAATATAAAACAAAAAAAAATTAATTATTTTCTGCCGCCATATTCAGACAGCAATATATATATATATATATATATATATATATATATATATATATATATATATATATATATATTTTTTTTTTTTTTTCCGTTGTCAGAATTGTGCAATGGCTCATTTTTGTGGTACGTCCTGTTGTTATTATTGGTACCATTTTGGAGTTCATATGACTTTTTGATTGCTTCTTAGTACATTTTGTCTTGAAGACCGGGAGACTTAACTAAGGTCCAATTCTGGTATTAGTTCTTTTGTTTTTTTTTTTCTGATGGCGTTCACTGTGCGGGGTAAATAATGCATTACTTTTATAGGTCAGACTTTTAGGTCACTCACACACAGCGATGGCAAAATGCAGTCGTTTTCACGGCCATCTTCGAACCCAAACTCAAAACAGAACATTTAAATGCTGTCAGAATTTAAAGGGTTAACAGCTGCGATCAGCGGCAGTGCTGATCGAAGCTGTTGCTGGTAGGTGTCAGCTGTAAGAAACAGCCGGCACCTGCATTGTATGGAGTGGAATCGACCCATACAAACACCGAACCTTCATGACTTAACGTACGTCCTGGAGTGTTAAGGGGATAAACATGTCATTGGCAGAGAAAGGGGTTAATATATAAAACGGAATGTATTTTACCCCAGATGTGTAATAACTGTACCTGATGACACATAGTTCTCTGTTCTATCTGCTGTTGTGCCTTCACCTAAAATGTTCTGTACTGAAATAATTATCACCCATAAGCCACTTTCACACGGCCGAGAAAATCGCACGAGATTTGTGTATTGTGAGATGTGTGAACCCTTGGAACGCATCACCCATTGTTTTCAATAGGACAGGAAAACACATTGCACGGCGTCCGATGCAAGGTTTACCATTGGAAACACTTGCCGATCCTCCGACATGGCTGAACGCCATGCCAGAGGATCGCTACCTCCCAGAAGTGATGGGTGGTGTGTTTGACAGAAAGTCGCCTCAGACCTGTGGAAAAATCGCACATTAGTGAGTCCAATATGTGGCTGAGTTTCACAGCCCGATATCGTGCTCTGCCATATGTAGGTAGCCTTATGCAGAGGTTGCTGAAAAAGCTAAGCGAAGGGGATTGCTCTAAAGCTAAAATAAAATTTTTGTTCCTCATGCTATAGTAGTGTTGTATTTTGCACAATGTCTGTATATGCTATGCACAGGAGAATTAATGGGTTAATTTTGGGGGTAAATATTGAGCCAAATACTTAAAAAAAAACAAAAATGAAAAAATAGAAAATGTATATTTTTTTCTTTCCTGTTTCTGGCCTTTTTTCCTCATATTAGATCTCTGGCAATGAAAGAGTCAGATCTGTTTTGCGATTTTTCCAACATTTGCTTTCTTTTATGTCATTTCAGTTATTGCAACTTCTGAAGAAATCTTACAAAATTGAAGAACTTAAGATCTGTGAAATTTTTAATAAATTTTATGGTGAACTTGCTAATAAAAGCAAATTACCAGATACAGGTAATGTGTCACATCTTCAATACATTTACATAAGAGACTTCTTAAGCCCCATTTACGTACAATGATTATTGCTCAAAATTAGTTCAAACGATGGCTTTTGAGCGATGATTGTTGCGTGTAAATGCTACCATCATTTACTCTTTGGCTGAACGATGATTTTTAGGTGAACTTAAAATCCATCCTTCAGTTGGAGAGAGATGGCAGGGACCGCATGCTGTGTTCTCCACGGGAGCAGCTGATTACATTGTATTCAGCTGACAGTTCCTGTCAGACTATGCAAAGACAAAGCAGCTGAGTGCAAAGTCCAGACCACATGCTGGAATTTGCAAACAGCTGCTGGAGGCTCATTTGCACGCAAATGAAGTGGATAGAGTGCTAATGGGCATTAGTACCCATTAGTACTTGATGCATAATGATCTCTAGAGCTAGATCATTTGAAAGATCTGTCTTTGCATGTTAATGAGCCTTTAGCTGACAAGGATACAATCTGATTATAGCTTTTGTCATTGTGTATATGTAACAACGGGTAATCTAAGCCCTTGACAGCCTTATTGATACTAAAATGCTGGCATCTGCAGAATAACTATACTGAACAGAGACTTGAGATTTTTGTAACTAGGTGAGTAAAATTGACATTTGTGGGTCACTCATCTGTCAGGTGTCAATTATGTTATTGCTATTGCCAACTTTAGTCTGATCATATATTGTGTTGCATTCTGGATTCAGTTTTTTTTAATTTCATTTGGGGGTACACTGTGAAACCTGCAAGTCATGATATAAGCATGACCTTACCACAACTTGCATCGCAACTAAAGTGTTTCTCTATGGGAATAAGAAATGCAAGAACTCTGCTGTAAATCTGAAGTGACTGACGCATGAAATAATGCGGTTGTCTTATTTGTTTGCAGCTTTTCCATGTATGTTGCTGTATTCATATTGAATTGTTTTCATTGTACAACTTGGCGTATATAAAAATATGATCATTTTTCATTTGTAGTTGTAGTTTAGCCCGGCCCTTTGACTAGCTTCATTCTTTTTTTAACTTTGTTTTATTTAACACATTGCAAAATCACGGTACAGAGCACATTTGCATGAAAAGAGGAATATTGTACATGGCATTGATTGTAACTGTACAAATATCATGTATACGTAAAGTACACTTATTGCTGAACTGTACCTGTATAAATTGGCAATAAAAAAAAAGGGGGAGAAACATTGCTTTTTGTTTTGTTTTGCTTAGTTTCAAGTCAAACAGTTGAACAACAGTAAAGGGGGGAGAAAGTATCGGAGAGCCCGTGCCGGGCAGCCGCTCAGTACCTGGCAGAAAAATGGGAAATGCATTAAAGATGCGGGTGGAACGTAGGGAGGGATAAGGGGAATCTGAAGTCCCGAGGGGGGAGAGAAGGGGTGGAAACCCGGATAAGACTCATATTGTTGATAAAGTTTGTCGGTTGATGAGCCAGAGGCCCCAAATCTCCTGAAACCTACCCGGGCATCCTCTATTCTTATAGATGATTTTTTCATATGGAGTGACATCGTTTATTAGCTTTATCCATTGTGATAGTAGGGGTGGGTCTGCAGCCATCCAGTGCAGTACCACCACTTTGCGGGCCAGAAACAGTATTTTCCTGAGGAAGGTGCGTGTGTATTTGGGCCATTGATCTTCCGGCAGTAGGCCGAATAGAATTACTTTGGGGTCCATTGATATGTTAAATGGGGGTAGTAAAAGTGCGTTTGTAAAGGTTGCAATGTCGGACCAGAAATTGTTTACTGGTGGACAGTCCCAGATTAAATGCCAGAAGTTCGCCCCGGGTTGATGGCATCTGTGGCATGAATTTGATGGGGCGTTACCCATTTGGTATAGTCGATTGGGGGTGAGATAAGCTTGATGGATTATATAGAGTTGAATCAATTTATTATTCACGGCGGGCGAGACAGACAAATGGGATTCCATGATGTCTGTCCAATCATCAGTTGTGAGGGATGGGATGGAGATTGTCCATTTATTAAGGACTGGAAGTGGGTGGAGGTTTATTTTGGCTGAAAGTAAGTGTGTATAAAGTGCCGAAATTAAGCCCCTGGGTCCTTGGGATTTAAGGATTCCAATGGTTGGGAAGTTGGATATCTGAGTAGAGTTGGGGGGGAACTGGGTGGTCAGTGCGTGCCTAAGTTGAAAAAATCTGAACAGCTGGAGGTGGGGGGATTGTATTTGATCGCGCAGTTGAGTAAATGTAGGGAATATACCGTCCTTGTATATGTCTTTGAGTGAGGTGACCCCCAAATTCTTCCAGTATTGAGGGTCTGGGACTGACAGCAGAGCCGACAGGCCTGGGTTATCCCAGAGAGGAAGATCGGATACCGTGTCATCAAAACTCTGGATAGATTTTGTCTCTCTCCACACACTCAACGCCAGTTTGTGGATTGGTAATAAATCTGAGGGGTTTGAGCATTCGGGGAACTCCAAATACACCAACAGATTGCCGCCTTTCACTTGATGTTCCAGGTATTGATCTGTGATGGGTTTTACTGTGTTTTGGAACCACGGGCGGATATTGCGGAGTTGACCAGCTAGATAATATAATCTGAGGTCTGGGAGGGACATACCCGCTTGATTCTTGGGTCTCTGCAGTGACGTCAAACTTAGTTTGGGTCTCGATGAGCCCCATATAAATGAGGAGATGTGGGAGTTTAGGGATTGGAAATACCGTTTGGGGACGATCGTAGGCATGTGTTGTAGTATATATAAACATTTCGGTTGTATAGCCATTTTTACTAGGTTTATGCGACCTGCAACTGATAGGGGCAACCCGGACCACTGTTTAAGTTTGTGTCTTATGGTCTCAAATAGAGGGTTAATATTTTCTTCTAGGGCTCTATTATGGCTTCGGGTTATGTTTATCCCAAGGTATTTAAACGTTGATACCACCGCCAGGCCGCATCTAGCCGTTGAGGGGTCTATCACAGGGTTATGGTCCATGTATAGGATCGTGGATTTGGACCAATTGACTTGTAGGCCTGAATATTGGGCAAATTTGTCAATGTGTTGTAGAGCATGGGGGAAGGAGGTCTCTGGATTTGACAAGAACAGGATCGTATCGTCAGCGTAAAGGCCCACCTTGCTCTCCAGGCCACCCCACTTGATTCCGGTTACAGCCGGAGTGGCTCTCAAACGAATCGCCAGCGCCTCTATGGCTATGGCGAATAAAGCCGGGGATAGTGGGCAGCCCTGGCGGGTGCCCCTGGTCAATGAAAATTCGGCTGATGGAATGCCGTTTACAGATACATTGGCGCTTGGGGATTTGTATATTATTTTGATCCAGTGTATGAACTGGGGACCAAAACCGAAGCGGTGAAGGCAAGCCTCCAGAAAGCTCCACTCCAGGGAGTCGAAGGCTTTCATCATGTCCAGTGATGCAAGGGCCCAGGGCATATTAAATTTGGTACCAATCTGAATGGCGGTTTGGACTTTTCTTATGTTGATCGTTGTGGATTTCCCTGGCATGAAGCCGGTCTGGTCTGGATGTATAATAGAAAGAATGACTTGATTTAGTCTAGTTGCTAGGACTTTGGTTAGGATTTTGTAGTCGGCATTGACTAGCGAAATGGGTCGATAGGAGCTACAGTCCAACGGGTTTTTGTTGGGTTTTAGCAATACGATTATAGTGGCTTTATAAAATGAGGGGGGAAGGGAGTTACCTATTTGGGCTTGAAGTAGTGTTTCGTGCAGTAGTGGGGTAAGATGTTCACTATATTTTTGGTATACTTCAATGGGGAGGCCATCTGGGCCTGGGGCTTTGTTCAATGCCATATCTTGGATGGTTTGCTGGACTTCCTCTAGGGAAATAGGGGCCTCTAGAAACGCTATTTGTTCAGCCTCGAGTGTTGGGAATATCAGATCCTGGAGGTAGTTGAGGGAGTCTGAAGTGGTTTTATTAGTAGATGAGCTGTAGAGGTTGGCATAGAATTCTCTAAATCGTTCTGTGATGGACTGGGCGTCGGTGAGCGTCTCGCCTTGTGTGTTTTGAATTTTAAGGATGGTATTAGAGTGGCCCTCCCGCCTGATGAGGTTAGCCAGAAGATGGCTGGATTGGTTCCCCAATTCAAAATAGTATTGTTTGGTGAAGAATAATTTCCGTTTGGTTTTTTCATGGATTTGAATTTTATGCAGGCGGGACATGCCGAGCCATGCTATTTTCTTGGAGTCTGTAGGGTCGGAAATGTATAGTTTTTCTGCCTCCATAGCCCGGGCCTCAATGTCGCGGTCAGACTGGGATGTGGATTTTTTAATATGAGTGATGGTGGATTTAAGACAGCCTCTGAGGTAAGCCTTGAGGGTATCCCATTTCAGGGCATAGTGGGTGTTGTTGTTGTGGACGTCTAGAAAGGTTGATATGTGGGCGGGTGTTTGGTCGTCGGTATCAATAAGTTTAAGCCAGAATGGATGTATTTTCCAGTTAGGGATGATTTTGTTTTGGGGGAATTTAAAGGTTAATAGTATCGGGCAATGGTCCGAGATGCCCCGTGGGCAGTGTGTTATATTGGAGAGATAGATTGCTAGAGATGGGGAGCCGAATATATAGTCAATTCTAGACAGAGTGTTATGTCCCTGGGAGTGGCAGGTGTATTCCTGGGTAGTGGGGTGATTGATGCGCCAGAAATCTAACCATCCCACACTATCAGTAAGCTGTTGCAGAGAGGATTTAGCAGTGGTGGGGGCTGTGGATGGTGTATGGAACCTATCTATATTTAAATCCATTACTTGGTTAAAGTCCCCCATACAGATGACGCTTGCTAGGGGATATTGGTGGGCGAACGCGATGGCCGCTTGTACGGGGTACTGGTTGTTATGGGGTGGGTTATATATACATAAGATGGTGTAGGGCTTAGAGTCTATTTCAGCATATGTAAAAATGAATCTCCCTTCAGGGTCTCTACGGGTGTTAATTGTGTTCCATCTTACTGCTTTGTGAATAAGGAGTGAAACTCCCCTGGAGGAGGAGGTGTGGTAGGAGTGGCTTACCCATTGGACCCAAGGTTTTTTGAGTAGTTCGGCTCTTTCTGTGGTGAGGTGAGTTTCCTGTAAACATACAATGTGAGGATTAAATTGTTTAATGCATGAAAACACAGCTTTACGCTTGGCGGTGGTACCCAAACCTCTCACATTCCAACTAAAACATATTAACGCCATTTAAGTGGTAAAAGAACCCGGTGGTTCACGGGTAGGGCATTTATGAGCGGCAGCAGTTTGCATGTACTAATGGGATAATAGCACCGGCACGGACTCTCCGGGGGTTTAACAAAAACTGAACTGTGATCACATAAACAGTCAACTTGTGACATTCCGTTTAACAATTATAACGGGAATGTCAAGAGGAAATCTTTAAATTACGCTCTATCAAGAGAGTAACGGTTGTTGCTAGAAGGGGAAATTCCTGTGGCCTTAAGGGAAGTGGTGGCCTCGACTGAGACTGGTGGGTTTTGCGTCTTAAGGTCCCAATAAGGGGCTTATTGATTATTAATTGCCCATTGTTCCCAATAGGCCAGGGGAATTACAGAGTAACATTACAAATGAGATTTAAAGTATAGCTACGGCGTGTTCAGGATCCAGCGTCCGCGGATGGTGTAGGATGCATCTGGAGCCACTCCATGGCTTCGGTTGGTGATTGCATAAAGAGGGCTTTCCTGTCCGCTACAATGCGCAGGCGGGCTGGGTAGGCCATGGAGTAAGGGATATTCCTGTCCTTGAATTTTTTCTTGACCTCTATGAAGGTGGCTCTCTGCTTCTGTAGATCCGCAGAAAAATCAGGAAAAATGGAGATCAGCGAATTGTTGTATTTAAGTGGGCCTTTAAGTCTGGCCTGACGCAGTGCGATGTCGCGGTCTCTGCAGTTTAGAATCCTTGCCAAAAAGGGGCGTGGGGGGGCACCCGGGGGTGGAGGTCTAGCCGGGACACGATGGGCTCTCTCTACGGTAAAGGAGGCTGAGAAAATGTCGTTCCCTAGTAAAGACTTTAGCCAGTTCTCTGTGAAAGACTCCGGTTGGGAGCCTTCTGCTCGCTCCGGCAAGCCGATTATCCGTAGGTTGTTACGACGTAGGCGATTTTCTAAGTCATCCATCTTGGACTGGCAAAATTCTGACTGTTTGGTAGCTTTGTGTATTGCTGCTGGGAGTGGTTTCAGGGAGTCTTCAATGCTGGAAACGCGGTCTTCCATCTCGCTCATTCTGCCTCGCATATTTTGTAAGTCCTGTCTCAGCAGGGAGATGTCTGCTTTGATTTCGTCTATTTTGCCCGTGAGGGAGGATTTGCAGATATTAATGGCTTCAAGAAGTTGCCGCATAGTGGGTTCCGGGGGCTGCCCCAGGTCTGTCTCGTTCTCTCTCGCCTGGGTGGTGCGTGCAGGCCGTGGTGTATGTTCAGGTGTCTCTGTCCTGGAGAATTCTTTAAGTTTTTCGGCCGCAGTGCTACCCTTGGCTCGGGTACTCATGTTGAACAAATATTAAACGGGAAGGATAGTTGAAGCTGTCGGAGTATATCTCCGTGGTGTTATTGAGAGAGAATATATAGGGCTGAAAAGGGGCCCTGCTCGTGCTGTTAGTAGAGCTGGGTGTCTTGAAGCTCTCAGCGGCGCCAGCTGGGTACAACCGGCCGAGGGGGTGTGGGCCCTTGATCGTTGTGTAGGGGTCTGGACTACTGACCAGTCGATCTGGCGGGAGATGGTAGTTGAAGAAGGCGTTAGGGCTAGGCCCCAGAGATTTAATGTGGGTCCTGTAGTGGCTCCTGGGGAATGGCCCTCGGGTCCCAAACAGATAGATGGCTTGATGGGTTTATTGTTTCGGCTGCCTTCACATGCGCCGTTTGTCAGGGGCTATCCCGGGTGCACGGGTTTGTGAGGGGTTGCAGTGCTGTCGCTGATTCCCTTTATGGAGTGTTCTGCCAAGGGCCTTATCTGGGGGTGCTCCCAGTATTGGGCGATCCCCTCCTCGAGTGCAGTTTAGGGGATGTCAATCTCCCGGGCAATGACCCCCCCCTGACTTTACTCACTGTTCGCGGTCTCTCAGAGCAGGGGCCCAGCGGTGGATGAGCCTTGCCACGGGTCCCGTGCGTCGGCGGGCAGATCGGCACAATGCAGCGACGCTGCAGCTCCGGTCGGCGTGCTGTCAATCCACTGGGTCCCGTCCGGCAGGAGAAAAAGGTCAGCCCGTGGTGCGCTCAGGGCCCGCCGGGAGCGGGCTCGTCCGGAGCTCCGCCAGCGGGGGCACTACAGGAGGGGTCTCAGCAGCAGGCCAGTAGGTCCCCGGCGCCTCCGCCGCTGAGATGTCTTGTCGGAGACCGGGAGTCCGCACTTCCCGCGGGGGGGGGGGGGGGGGGGGGCCGGGCCGGCGATGTGATGTAGCGTGGTCGCCTGCACCGCTGATGTTCCCGAACCGCTGCACCGCCGGCTCCAGGCACCGGGAGCCGGTCTCTCTGATGTGCCGGGGTCAAGTGTGTATGGAGGTTCTGTCGCGCGGCGCCGCCGGGTCGCGGCCGAGAGTGTCGGCAGGGCGTTGGCTGGCGGTCACCCCGCGCTCCGTCTCGAGTCACCCACCGTCCAGCGGGAACCCAGAGGCGCCGCTGTTTCTTGTTTCGCCGCTGCAGCAGGGTAAATATGTCCTGTCGGTGCCTCAAAGAGGTAAGTGGAGTGCCTTAGGCCAGGATTATTGCAGGATAATAGAGATCCCCTGGGGAGCTACACTTAAGTGCGACCGGCCATCTTGGTCGCAGGCCACGCCCCCGACTGGCTTCATTCTTATGTCAGTTCACAAACAAAAATACTATTATGATGGGTGGCATCATCACTCTACAGACCATACAAGGACTATATTCCTGTTCAGAGGCAGCCAGTGGCAGGAGAAACAATGTTATTGTGATTCTCACATTACAACATCTCTAATTAGCATTGTTATTTTCTTCTCCATCCAGTCCAGACTGACATGACAATTTCTCCTAGACACGATTTGTCTCTAAAGAGGTTGCCACACAGCTGTCTTTTGTCATTTGCTTTTTCATATCCATAATCTCTATAATTAAGATAAATTTTTAATAGTACCACATATGGTTTCCCCTAAATACTGTATAACAGTGCAACTTACAGCGCTCCCTGAGTAATGAACAATGACTCGCACCGTCCCCCTGTATTGAGCAACGATTCATTCTGTGCCCCTGTAGTAAATAATAAACCTTACTGTGCCTTGTAGTAATAAATTGCCATACTGTTCCCTGTAGTAACATATAGCTGTAATATCCTCCATAGTAAAATAATAGTCTCTCCCACAATCCCACTGCGTATTCCATCCACCACTGGGCCTCTTCTGCTTCCTGATGTCCTATGGAATGACACCGCCAATATGATGACATCATTGCGTCACATAGAAAGGCACTGGGCGGTGGTGCAGTGAGCTTGGTGTGACTTTCGATGTTGCTGCCGATAACTGTATCTGCATCCTAAGGACGCAGATACAATTAACATAAAATTCCACCATGGAGGAGCCCAAGCAGCTAAATCACCGTTCCACCCCCAACTCCTCCCCCTGCAGTAGGGAAGGGGACGCCACCTGAGGCAGAGTACCCAACTCGCCTCATAGACAGGGCGCGCCCAGTTATTCCCGTATGCATGCCTTTGAGTGTTTTGTCAAAAGCAGACCCACATTGAGTTGGAAGGAGGCATGGAAATGGGATCCAGTCCTGTTTGGGATATTAATACAGTGCATTCATGAATCTGCTATTTCAAAAATTGCTTGTTTTATGCTTATATATATATATATATATATATATATATATATATATATAAAACTTAAAATTAATCTATTTGTCAGTGCCATGTTGTGTCTAAAATCATATGTCTATGTTCTGTAGTTTTAGAAAAGATATATGAGCTTCTGGGAATCCTGGGCGAAGTGCAACCTAGTGATATGCTGGACAATTCTGAGAAACTCTTTCGAGCCTATCTGGGAGAACTAAAGGGACAGGTACTGGCGTGTTAACATTAGAAGTTGTACACTTTTAAGAATACATATTTAAAAGGTCTGTACATCTCTGTAGCCACCCCCCTAAGGCATCTAAAAATAGTTTTTTAAACTTTGCAAAAGCATTACAATAGATGTCCGTCAGTGTCCACCTTGCAGCCTTGTTTTGACAAATCATGCATACAGCTCAGTGCCTTATGTAACATATATATAAGGCATGCAGCAGGGTGCCTATATGGGTCTGTGCACTGTATAGTACACAGAACGGAGAATGATTAGCATATGAGGTCTTGCAAAACCAGGCTAGAACATTGCAAAGGAGTGGGGGAGAGAGTGCATGCTTTATAGGAAATGCTCACTGAGCTCTGAACTTACAGCCCCACATGAAGATGTGAATAAATAGCAGCAAATAAGTCGCCATGTTCTCTAACACTATGTCTGTGTGAGTATCTGATTCTGTAGCTCCTCCTCCCCCCTCCCAACTGCTCTCTTCGACTTCAATGAGCACAATGACTTGATGCCCTTGGGTATAGCTGTTATATAACTCTGCTCCAGGTGCATACAACAAAGGCATTCATAGCTGCCCATTCACTTAATGGGCTGGTGTACTTTTGATATACTTTGTTCTGTTTTTGCTCTATGTAAAAGAACAATTATTTCATACAGAGACATCGAGATGTACTACATGGTATATGTTTAAAAAAAATAACCAAAACATGCAACAGACGGTGACTGATGCCCCTATATGCCTATACAGTGGTACACGTCAGGAAAGTCTCCTGATATATACCACCAACTAATACTACAAAACTTTATTATAGTAGCTTTAGTGTTATGAATATTTTCTGTAATAAATGAAGTATTTTATTTTCCAATTTTTTCGGAATCCTTCTAGATGACCTCATCCACAAGACAGCCAAAGTTAGCAGTGGTAGCTGGATGTTTGAGAGGATTATCAGCACTCTTGATTAACTTTACCAAATCTGTAGAAGAAGGTACAGTTACTATTTTGTGATTGTATAGAGTATTTTAATAAGCAGTGTAGAATATTGTCATGAGATTCTGGAAGGTATGTCAATCAATTTCCATACAGGATGGTGATAGTTGGAGGTTTGTGCTCTACAGATAATATATATAGTAAATTATATTTCTCTTGGGTATAGCTGCTGCCACTTAAATACGGATACTAAGTTTATAAAAAAGTGTTAACTCCCTCATAACAGCTATATAAAAGAAACCAGAAAAAACTTTTTTACAGCTGCGCTTCAATACCGACCCAAAGGTAAAATCGGGAATAAGCTACTAGAAACTTCGGTTCATAGTAAGCTATATTTTATTCCCCCAAAAAACCATATACATCAAGATATAGTGCAGACACTGAGCTAAACCAATTTTAGCTGAGTGTTTTTCTGCAGGTCCATTGGACGCTCTGAGGTCTTGCCACCTCATCCCTGCTTTCTCTTTGTCTGAGACAAGCCCAGTAACAGTCATACTCCTAAGGCCCAGGGACTGGGTAAGATCTGTCCTTGGCAGCCTACACTCCAGATGTCCGCACCTACAGCCTCTCAGCCAGTACTCCTCACTCAGGGATAACACTGCTCCCTCTCCATTGCATACACACTTATTTTGTGAGCATTTTCCACACCCCTTGCATACAGATCTGTATTGTACGCAGCTCCTGCGTACTGCACCCTATACAGCTATCATGTCAGAACCCAGAGGTGAAGCCCTTAAATAGTGGATGGCCACCTATTTCTTGTCTGTATCAATGGTGGACACATAGACCTTTGGTATAGCTACTGCCACTAGGAAGCGACACTAAGCCAAGTAAAAGTTAGCCCCTCCTACCACCTATACCTCTCCTGCAGGCACTGAACTAAATCCGTTTTAGCTAAGTGTCCGAAGGAGGCAGATAGTGCTCTGCAGGTCTTCTGATTTATTAGTTTTACTTTCTCCCTTCTAGCTGGGCATCAGGGATTAGATAACATCCCTGATGGTCCCCAAGTGGGGAGGGGGCGAACACTGCTGCACTGAACACTGTTACTCCCTCTTCCACCCCCCTTCCCTCTCGAAAATCCCAGCAAAAGAGCACTACACAGTCGCAATGTCGCCATGAGAAAACGTAGCAATATAGCACAAAACACAGCTATGAGTTTCTCGCGGTGATATCGCTGTCGCCTGAATGAAAGAAGCCTACGGGAACATCTATATTTGATAACACAGGATCCACCATTCACAATAAATGGTTATCACGACTTATCTACTCCCCACTACCTGCACAAAAACCTCTGCACACGTTACAGAGCATACCTAGAACAGCGTTGAATAGAAGTCTATGGGTCAGCTCATATTCCTTGTGTAAATAGGCCATGGATTCTGCTGTAAAACATCAGTTACGTGCTATTAAATGCAGCTCAGAAAATAAAAAAAGATTAGAAAATGGAAAATGTTTCGATACCTAGTTTTAATTAGTAAAAAAATATATAAGTGGTACATTGCCTTTAAAGGCAGCATTGATAATAGCCCTCCTACTCCAACTTAAGAAAGGGCAGCCTGAGGAGTCCCCCATGGTATAAAATTCACAAAACAGCTGATACTCGCCTCTCGCCATCCGTTCCCTGCTGCCGATCCCGGTCTCCGTGCTGACTTCATCTTTAGAGGCTGACCTGTCTACAAGTAAGCTGGTGCAGCCAATGACAGCGCTCGGTGATTATTGCTGAGTGCTGTCATTGGCTGCAGTGGCAGATTTTTGAGATGTCACAGGTGGACTGCAGCCTTTAAACAACAACACAGCGGACATCCGCAGTCACTGGAGAGCGATAGGTGGGGAGATATTTTGTATTAAATGGTGATGGTATATAAAAGAAGGTAATGGCTTATTTCCTCCCTCCCCTTTAATGTATTCTGCCATTGTATACTGTGTATGTGTAATATCATTATTTTATGATTAATGTAATAATTTTAGGTTATATTTACTTCCCCCAGATGCTAGCACTTCTAAAGAAATTTTCGATTATACGATGAAGGCAATTAATCCTCAGGTACAGCAATAATAATTAGAATAATGATAGATAATTGCTTTGTTTTATTTGTATGTTTTCTTTTTTGTAGGTTGACCTAAAGAGATATGCTGTGCCTTTAGGTGAGTCCGTCCGTCCTCATTTCCTTTTTTTTTTTTGATTGTCATTAGAGATGAGCGAGCATACTCGCTAAGGACAAATACTTGAGCGAGTATTGTCCTTTTTCGAGTACCTGCCCGCTCGTGAGAAAAGATTTGGGTGCCGGCGGGGGTGAGTGGTGTGTTGTGGGAGTGAGCGGGGGGTAAGAGAGAGAGAGAGATCTCCCCCCATTCCCCACCAGCACCCAAATCTCTTCTCACGAGCAGGCAGGTACTCGCTAAGGACAATACTCGCTAAGAACGAATTGTCATGCATGCACATTGCTTGATTTGTCTCACTACAACAAAGATGAAGTTTACATCAGATCAGTATGTGACACGCTAATTGTGGGCAAAAAAGTAGTACAGAGGATGGACTTGGCTCTCAGGCCTCTTTCACACGGGCAACAGTAATTTTTTTTTTTTTAGCAAGAAAATCGCAGCAGAATCGCATATTTGTTCCTGAAATGTTTTTGAGCAATATCGCTGCTTTCTTGTGTTTGCGGCAAAAGTCAATAAGAGTTTCTAATGTTAAAATTGCATCTCATCACGCAAAATTCGCAATTTTGTGGGATTGCTATGCGATGAACAAGGAGTCTTCATAGGGAAACGTGGGAAATGAAAAATAGCTCATTTCAGAAAAATGGAGCATGCCGGATTTTTTTTTGTTTCGCAACATAGCATCAGTGAAAACATCGCGAATGTGAAGGAACTCATTGGAAAGCATGGGTTTAACAAACATGCGTTTTCTCGCGCTGTCGCATCGCGGGAAAATTGTGTGATTTCTGTCGCCTATGAGAAAGCGGCCTCGAGCTAAGTAGGTAGCACGGCATGGCGGTTATGTTAGTTACTTTTTAACACTGACCATGCACATAAGATAAAAATGCTGATATTACCTGCTTTGGCCAACCATCATTTGAAAATCCTAAGCAAGCCATTGTTTTTGATAATTGCCGTCAGACTAGTGCCTTCCAAAATAGTGATCTACGAAGTTGGATCCTTTCGGCCATTGTTGGCTGAAACTACAAATGTATTGCGTGATCAGCTGTGAAAATGATGAAATCCACAGCAAATCTGACACATGGGAACATTCCCTTAAAGTGTGTTTAGGAATACTCAATGTTCCTAGCCTATCTTGTTTGGACAATGAGTTTGAGGCTTTTGATAATTCTTTAGTACTTTGAATTGAACCACATGTATTCTTTTGCTCGGTCTTATAAATCCTTCTCCGCTATTTCTTATTGCACCTGTATCTTTGTATAATTTTGTCATCTGTCTACATTTTGTATTAAAATACTGACTTCTACAAATTGCAGCTGGCCTAAATATTCTTGCTCAGCATGCATCCCAGTTTAATACCTACCTCATGGACACCTATCAGATTGTCTTTGAAATAATATCGAAGTGGTGCGGCCATGCAAATCATGACATGAAGAAAAGTGCATTTGTTGCTATGGACTCCTTTTTGAAGCAAGTATGTATGTTTGTTTTTTTTCTTTAATATCCCATTTCAAGATCCTGAATGGCAACTAATGTTTGACCGTCCTTTGTAGTTAATAATAGTATTGACTCACGAACTACTGTGGTAGGAGGTTAATGTGCTCTAGCTCTGTTTATCTCAACCCCTAAGTGACTGCCCCTTAGTGTTTTTATGTCCTGCAGCTGCAGGACGTGTATGAAGGGAGATCGAGATCGCGTTGTGATCTCCCCCCATACATCATGGATGTCATCTGTTTCTTGCAGCTGACACCCACAGGCAACAGCCCCAACACACCGCACGGCCGATCAGGGCTGTTAACCCTTTAAATGTCGCTGACAGCGGCATTTAAATCCCCCAAACGATGTTCGAGGAGTCTTTTATGACCCCCACTCCGCAATGAGATCGCAGGGAGCTGTGCGGGTGTCGTGGCAGCCGGGGCCTTCTGAAAGGCCCCAAGGCTGTCATGGCAGTATGCCTATCAATCAAGCCATACCTGTGCGGTGGCTTGATACAATGCCTGTCAGATTTATAGCATTACAGCATACTGCAGGAGCGATCAAAGCATTGCTAGTTGTGGTCCTTTAGGACGTCTAAAAGAAAATGTAAAAATAAGAACAACAAAGTTTAACTAATGATTTAAAAAAAAAAAAAAATTCAAAGAAACCCCCTTTTGCCATATCTATAATAAAAGAATTTAAATAATAAATCAAAAATACATATTTAGTATCGCTGTGTCTGTAAAAGTTTGATCTATCAAAGAAATGCATTATTTACAGTGCACGGTGAACGTCGTCTGAAAAAAAAACAAAACCAAAAATGAGCTTTTTTGGGCACCCTGTCTCCGAAAATGTAATAAAAAGTAATCAAAAAGCCGTATGTATTCAAAAATGATAGCAATGGAAACTACGGGACGTACCCCATAAAATGAGCCCTCGCTCAACTATGTCGACAGAAAAATAAAAAAGTTATTGTGTGCAGAAGATAAAGACAAAATAATTTAAAAAATTAAATGTCTTTAAAAAAAATACAAGTACTGCAACAAAAAAAACTATATAAGTTTGGTATCGTAGTAATTGTTCGGACTCGTGAAATAATGTTATCAGGTCATTTTTGTTGCAGTTTGTGCGCCGTAGAAACAAGACACACCGAAAGTTGGTGGAATGTTGATTATTTTTCCATTCCTCTCCACTTAGAATTTTATAAAAGTTTTTCAGTACATAATATGGTACATTAAATAGCACCATTGAAAAATATAACTCATCCCGCAAAAAACAAGCCCTCAGACAGCGACGTTGATGAATAAATAAAAGAGTTGGTTTTTTTTTTTGTTTTTTTTTGTTTTTTTTTAAGGGTGGAGGGGTGAAGGAAAATAGAAAAGAACAAAAAAGCTTTATCATTAAAGGGGTTGTCCCGCGACAGCAAGTGGGGTTAAGCACTTCTGTATGGCCATATTAATGCACTTTGTAATATACTGTACATCGTGCATTAAATATTGGCCATACAGAAGTTATACACTTACCCCTCCGGTGCTGGTGTCCCCGTCTCCGTGGCGCCGACCAAAGCCGCCTTCTGCTTAGATTAGACTCGCTTGCGCTGAAGGGGCCGCTCCGGCGTGCTCTCGCCGCACAGGTCTTCTGCGCATGCGCAGAAGACCTCTGCGGCGCAAGCACGCCGGAGCCGGACAGAAGAGGGTAGACTGCGCAAGCGCGTCTAATCCAGGCAGAAGGCGGCTTTGGTCGGCGCCATGGAGACGGGGACGCCAACACCGGAGGGGTAAGTGTATAACTTCTGTATGGCCAATATTTAATGCACAATGTATATTACAAAGTGCATTAATATGGCCATACAGAAGTGCTTAACCCCACTTGCTATCGCAGGACAACCCCTTTAAGGGGTTAAGAAATATTTTTTCACCATTTGTTTTGTGTTTTTTAGTTTGCTCCTGGTCTACCAAGATTTAACCACTGTGTCCCAACCTCCTTCTGCAATAGATTTAAGGGGGTGTCCAGTAAAGACTTGAAGGGGTTGTCCCGCGCCGAAACGTTTTTTTTTTTTTTTTCAATAGGCCCCCCGTTCGGCGCGAGACAAACCCAATGCATGTGTTAAAAAAAAAAAGTTTAGTACTTACCCGAATCCCCGCGCTGCGGCGACTTCTTCCTTACCTTACTAAGATGGCCGCCGGGATCTTCACCCACGATGCACCGCGGGTCTTCTCCCATGGTGCACCGTGAGCTCTGTGCGGTCCATTGCCGATTCCAGCCTCCTGATTGGCTGGAATCGGCACACGTGACGGGGCGGAGCTACGAGGACCAGCTCTCCGGCACGAGCGGCCCCATTCACCAGGGAGAAGACCGGACTGCGCAAGCGCGTCTAATCGGGCGATTAGACACTGAAATTAGACGGCACCATGGCGACGGGGACGCT
The DNA here is from genome assembly GCF_035609145.1 of Eleutherodactylus coqui. Taxonomy (NCBI): domain Eukaryota; kingdom Metazoa; phylum Chordata; class Amphibia; order Anura; family Eleutherodactylidae; genus Eleutherodactylus; species Eleutherodactylus coqui. The sequence goes on along the minus strand of NC_089845.1, from coordinate 91,973,322 downwards.
AGCAACGGAACAGGTAAGTGAATAACTTCTGTATGGCTCATAATTAATGCACGATGTACATTACAAAGTGCATTAATATGGCCATACAGAAGTGCTGAACCCCACTTGCTTTCGCGGGACAACCCCTTTAAGGGGATTGTTGCGCTTCTCCTCCTTTTTTTTTTTTTATTTGCTGCAGGAAGCAGACAACGTACGTTGTGTAGTGGCCCGGATTGGTAATGCAGGCTTAGTCTTATTCACTTCAGCTGTAAAATGCTGTGTGTGTAATACAGCCTTTTTCCGCTGTGTGAGCTACCAGTGAGCAGGCATGTTTCCCGCTCTGTCACTTAGCGATGTTGCATATAAATGCTGCACATGTGCAATGTAATTGCATATTACCGTATGGTTGCCTATGGGCACGTAATAAATGGGGTTCTATCGCACATAATACAGAACATGTTGCATTCTTTTTTACGCTTAATAAAAAAACACTAGTGTGAATGGGTCAATAAGAATCCATGTACTCTCATTGACTCCATTCACTGCCTATTATGCGCACGTAATACACAATGAAATTCCACTTGTGAGCCGGCCTGCAGTCTTATTATGCAGGTTCATCTACTGACTGCCACCCAGCGGTTAAATAATTGCATATATGTAAAACACAAAGCTTGATACGTTTTCATCTGCTGCATTTTCTTAACCTTTCCTAGATAGCGTTGCTGGTGACTAATGACGCCGACGCTCACAAGGACAAGCTGCAGTTCTTCATGAAAGAGTTTTATAAGATCATCAGAAGGATGCAGTCTTCCAACAAGGAACTTTCTATTGCTATTCGAGGCTATGGGTTCTTTGCAGCGGTACGGTTTGTCCTTTTTTTGCCACAATAATATTTCTAAGAATGTTGTAAAACATGTTGTCACAGCTATGTAATATGTTTTCACTTCTTCAGAACCCACTTAATGTGTCGTGCATGTGATAATCTTCTTGTGTTTGTTTACTTTATAGCCATGCAGAGCTGTCAATGCCAAAGACGTGGATTTTATGTATATTGAGCTTATTCAGCGATGCAAGCAAATGTACCTGACAGAGGCGGAGACCGAAGATGACAACGTGTATCAGCTGCCAAACTTCCTGCAGGCTATTGCAAGTGTCATCCTTTATATGGACTCGGTGAGTAGATCACTTCTCGCTCATCATCTGTTCATCGCACAGGTTTTTGTGTCCTGCTGTTTGCTGGCCAATATACATTTGAAAGGAATGTGTTCTTAGAAAGTCGATTTTTTTTTTTGTATAAATCGAGTTTTTATGTTAAAAATTCTAAGACTTGTTGCCAATTTTTCTTTTTAATGCATTACATTTAATTATATTAAAATAATATTTTTCCGTTTTCACACTGACCGCTAAGCCTTATAATAGTCTGACCTCTTCTGTAGAGAACTTTTCATCAGTCATTTTATTATTACAGGCAGGATTACAATGAAAGGTAACGCCTACATATAGATAGCACTGGATCCACCAATCACAATAGGTGCTTGTCACCACTCTAATCCTCCCTTTCCCCACCGCCTTTCCCCACCGGTGACAGAGCATGCCCGCAACACTGTCCTATTGGAGTCAATCAGCAATCTTCAAATCACAACTTCTTGATTTCTGAATGCTGTTAACAGACGTCCAGGCAAGATGCCCCCCCTCCCCCCACCCCATAGTCATGAACAGGCAATATAGCAAAAAATAAAAATTGATTAGAAATAAGTTTATCTTTCTTAGTATCTGGTTAGAATTGATGTAAAATATATTCCCCTTAACCCCTTAGTGACGAAGCCTGTTTGCGCCTTAGTGACGGAGCCAAGTTTTGGAAATCTGACGTGTCACTTAACATAGCATAACTCCGTAAAGGTTTTGCATATCCAAGTGATTTTGACATTGTTTTTTCGCCACATATTGTACTTGTGTATATTTATTAAAAGTGCTAATACTGGGAAAATTTTGAAAAAATTGTCTTTTTCACATTTTCAACTGTATTTGCAAAGATACTGTACAAACTTTTGCTAAGATATATATTTCCATCTGTTTACTTTATTCTGGGCGCACATTTGTAAAACTATATTGCCTGGAAATTTTAAATTGTACCCGGCAATCTGCGGCTTTTGCGAATGCGTCTGCCATTTTGGTGACGGGCACATGCGCAGAAGCCGAAGTAAAGTCTGCAGATATCTGGGGGCCTTAGGTACCTAATTTCATCTCCCCTCACGGATATGATCCATGAGGGGAGATGAAACAAACTTTTTTTTTTTTTAAACTTTTACATGATCGCTATTATCCATTGGATAGCAGCAATCATGTGACCGGGAACTGCATACAGCGGCTCCCGATGACAGCTCCCTGCTCTCAGCTTCTCATACTAGCCAGGAGCAGGCAGCTTTTAAATTTCCCGGGCCTCCTAGGCTTCTGCACGTGACGTAATGACGCCTCGCTCATATGCCCAGACGCCGGCGTACGGTCCTGCAGGACCAGAATGCCGGAGGACGTCGCAAAGGACAGGGGTGAGTATCTTCAGCTCCCGTTACGGATCTGATTCGTAAGGGCAGCTGAAACTTTAGCTTTTATTTACTTCTCATTGACTTTAACGTGATCGCCGGATACCGGCGAGCGCATGACTGACTTTGAACTGCTTTCAAAGTTTAGATTCTATTTACGTAATAAAACACTGTTGCCCCATGGAATTTATTGCTTTTCTACCATGGCAGACAATGTCTTTAAATTCAAAATTGCACTGTGTTCTTCCTTCAGATCCCGGAGATCTACACTCCTGTTCTTGAGCGCCTCCTGGTGGTTCAGATAGAAACATTTCCACAATACAGCTCAAAAATGCAGTTTACTTGCAGCAGGTCAATCATCAAGGTGTTTCTGTCTTTGGCGGGGAAGGGGCCTGTTCTTTGGAGCCTGATTAGTACTGTGGGTGAGTTTTTAGCTTAGTCTTTTTCAGTTGTATAGGATTTATTCTACATGATACATTTATTGTCTTGTGACCCAAATCTGCTTAAATCTGTAGTGAAAATATACCATGACCCCTTACAGATTATGTCTTCTCCGACTTTGTGGTGTGGGTTAGAAATCTGGGGCATTGTGCATTTCTTAATATTTTTACTTGATAAATGTTCTGCTTTTTATTGCCTTAAAAGTTTAACCCCTTAGCAACTTCCACAATAAATATACGGCTCGGAAAGGCAGCAAAAGGTGCCCAGCACTGTACATTTGTGGCACTGTGATTGAGGGTGCAAAGGTCATGGTGACACAATCCCCTCCATTGGGCAGTTCTGATTGGCAGGTACTACCTGCAACCAGTGGCTGGGAACTGAGAAAAAGTCCAGTCCTGGATGTTTAACCCCCGCTTTGCTCCAGTTAGTAGTAATTACAATATTAGCATACAGCACGTTACCATTACAACCATTTAATGAAAGCCTGACTTAAAGGACCAGAGTGGCCGTACTGGACCAGCAGGGGATCAAACAGGTGGGTATACCACTTTTGGTTTTTCCTGCCCTTATCTCATTATTTTTTTTTAATTACTCAGACGGCCCCTTATCAGCCCAGTGTCAATCCACCTGCATGCACATTCTTGCTGCAAAAACCCTTACATGCACACTCATGATACAGATGACCCCTCCGCCCCATCTTGGAGTTTTCATTTAACGAAAACCTCATTCGTATCTTGTTTTGACCTCCGACCCCAGGTTCCATTCTGGAGTCCCATATGAACTACCGAAAAACTGCATCCAGATGGAAACCTGGATGGAATCGTAGAATTCCATTACGCAAACTAAGACCAATAAGATCTTCGTTTGAGCAGGTTTCCATTCATGTCAGGCTTTTGTACTGGAAAGAACATTGATTTTGTCGTTTGCTTAAGGTGGGACAATTCCTTACCTAAACATTATTTGATTGAAATACTAATTTTTCGGTTGTTTTATTGGGGCACGCAGGTGTAAGCTGCTGCCACTAGGAGGTGTGATACTGAACAAGAAGTTAACTTGTCCTATGCAGGCTATATCCACCTACTGGCACTAAGCTAATTAGTTTTAGCTCAGTGTCAGTAGGAGGCAGACACTGATCTGAATTCCAGATACTCTTTGTCCTCCCAAGCTTCAAGCACGAGGAGCTGCCGGCCTGCAAGACGACTATCTCTTGGTGAATCTGTTCAGCAATCCTTGAGGTGCACCGTGTGAAGGGGCAATATACACTTTTTAGGATCACAGCACACTCTACCTGTTCAATGGGTGCTACCTGGGCAGTGCATCACCAGGCTGCAGCTCTGCAAGGCTGCCATGTGGTCTTAAATCCACACCCGTTCCCATTTTTTGGGGTGCACATGTTTACATCAGTAGATGTGGGCCTGGGCCCTACACTGCTACAGGCCACACTGACCTTTCTGAGTTGTTGTTTTTTGTTTGGCATTTTCAGTTTTTTGCTATGTTCTGACATCTATTTGACTAATTGGTGTTTTTTCCTGATTTTCCTACTGCTGGGGCACAAACTGATTAGCCCAGTGCCAGGAGGCGGGTATAGCCTTTGTAGTAGGCGTTAACTCTTTTTGCTCCTACTCACGCCTCCTAGTGGCAGCAGCTTATACCCATAGTTTGTGTTACGCAGTGAAGTCTATGACAAAGAGAAATTTTATGGTAAGTACAAAGATCTTTCTTGTGTTTAGAAAGAAAATTTCTGGTAAGTTTTTCCAGTTTGTTTAGCTCTGGGCTACTTTTTTGTGTAGGTTAAACATTTTAATGCCAAGTAGTTCCTGATAGCAATAATCATAACTCTTTTCTTCATTATGTTACAGTGCATCAAGGATTAATCCGAGTGTGTTCCAAGCCAATCAGATTTGTAAGGGTAAATATTCATAATATTACTTAATGTGCTAATATCTAGTTATATTAGGTTACATGTTGCACTGTAGGGAATAATATTTAAAGAGGTTGAACTACAATTGCAAGTTATCCCCTATGCATAGAATAGGGCTGAACTTGCTGATCGCTGGAGGTCTCGCCACTGAGACCCCCGCCAATTTCGAGTATGGGACTCCTGTGTCGTATAGACTATAACTAAATTTCTATTCAAATCAGTGGGACATTTTTGGATGTAGATTTTACGGCAGATTTTATATGGAATCTGCATCAAGTTCACTGTGCAATTTGCCTTATAACCTTATAGTGAAAATGGACTGCTTGTGAGATCCAACATGGTAGATTCTTTTGTTCTGCAGGTTCTGTTGTGTGTATACATATCTGTACTAGCAGATCTTGCCTAAAATTGCAAAAACTGCTGGCAGCTAAGAATTGTTAGTATTTATTAATAAACATTGTGTGTGCTGAGGGTTTCAAACTGTATAACTAAGTGCAATTGACATTTTAATTGCTTCATTTGCTTCTTTATCGTTGACTATCGCCTTATGTTTTAGGATGGATACGGGGCAGACAATTCTGATGAGCAATCTGCTTCTGGTGAGGTCCGTTCTGGAAAGTGGAAGGTTCCTACATTCAAAGACTATCTTGACCTCTTCCGTAGTCTTTTGAACTGCGATCAGATAAAGGTACAAACTTCAGCTTTTTGTTCAGTATTTAGAATACCTCACTGATTTAATACTATATGCTTCATTAATTACTGTCATCAAAATACTAACGACCACCTGTCCGTCTGTGCATGAGTTACATGCCCCACCCCTGATCACATGATGGGGACACCATCACAGGTCCTTCATCCCTGTGCAGATACTAACGACCACCTGTAAGTGAGTGAGTTACATACTCCACCCCTAATCACTTGACTGTGAGGTCATCACAGGTCCTTTATCCCTGTGCAGATTACGGGTGGACTACATCCCCTACAATCCACCGCCGCCTCAGTTGCTATGGAATACTAATGACCACCTAGCCAGACAGCAGCTGTGTGCTTACTGGCCTATGATGATGTCACTGTCATGTGATCAGTCACCTGCTTGGGAGTCCGGGGTCACATGACAAGGGGGTGATCATTGTGTGCAGGACTCTGCTGTGCCGGTTGTAATTCCTGTTGTATGGGATGAAGAATGTATGTAGCAGTGCTGTGTGTGTGACATGCAAGTAGCAGTGCTGTGTGTGTGACATGCAAGTAGCAGTGCTGTGTGTGTGACATGCAAGTAGCAGTGCTGTGTGTGTGACATGCAAGTAGCAGTGCTGTGTGTGTGACATGCAAGTAGCAGTGCTGTGTGTGTGACATGCAAGTAGCAGTGCTGTGTGTGTGACATGCAAGTAGCAGTGCTGTGTGTGTGACATGCAAGTAGCAGTGCTGTGTGTGTGACATGCAAGTAGCAGTGCTGTGTGTGTGACATGCAAGTAGCAGTGCTGTGTGTGTGACATGCAAGTAGCAGTGCTGTGTGTGTGACATGCAAGTAGCAGTGCTGTGTGTGTGACCTGCAAGTAGCAGTGCTGTGTGTGTGTGTGTGACCTGCAAGTAGCAGTGCTGTGTGTGTGTGACCTGCAAGTAGCAGTGCTGTGTGTGTGTGTGTGTGTGTGACCTGCAAGTAGCAGTGCTGTGTGTGTGTGTGTGTGACCTGCAAGTAGCAGTGCTGTGTGTGTGTGTGACCTGCAAGTAGCAGTGCTGTGTGTGTGTGTGACCTGCAAGTAGCAGTGCTGTGTGTGTGTGACCTGCAAGTAGCAGTGCTGTGTGTGTGTGACCTGCAAGTAGCAGTGCTGTGTGTGTGTGACCTGCAAGTAGCAGTGCTGTGTGTGTGACCTGCAAGTAGCAGTGCTGTGTGTGTGTGACCTGCAAGTAGCAGTGCTGTGTGTGTGACATGCAAGTAGCAGTGCTGTGTGTGTGACATGCAAGTAGCAGTGCTGTGTGTGTGTGTGACCTGCAAGTAGCAGTGCTGTGTGTGTGACATGCATGTAGCAGTGCTGTGTGTGTGTGTGTGACATGCATGTAGCTGTGTGTGTGTGTGTGTGTGTGTGTGTGTGTGTGTCGTGCATGTAGCAGTGCGGTGTGTGTCTGTCTGTCTGTCTGACGTGCATGTAGCGGAACTGTGTGACGCATTACCACCAGAAACACTGGTACTATAATTTACTAATAATTACTAATCCTTAATATATTATGCGCAGTACCATTTGCCTTAACTTGGGAGTGCTGTAGCACAGGCTTTTTAAGCCCTTAACCCTTTCTAATCCACTGTCTGACGTCTTCCTACATTCTGATTGAAGCTTGTACAGTTCCAATGTCAGGAGACGTCCACCAGAGTATTCTTACCATCTATTGCCAGCCACTCCGCTGTCGGAGCCTCTCTGGTGCACACATGATGACTTTAGCCAGCAGATGGCACCGTTGTATAACAGCAAATAAGAAAGCCTTTTAGGAAATCCTGAATCCAAAATTGGATGTACATTTACGTCCTGCAGTGTCGGGGTATGTATGAAGAGAGATCGTGGGGCGACCATTACAGCCAACACCCGCGGGCAAAAGCTGTAATCCGCCGCACGGCGGATCGACACTATTAACCCTTTAAATGCCGCTGTTAATTCTGGACAGCAGAACGGTGAACGTCGTCCTAAAAAAAAAAAATAAAGAACGGCAGAAATGTACTTTTTCGGTCACCCTCTCTCCCAGACAAAATGCAATAAAAAGCGATCAAAAAGTATGTATTCAAAAATGGTACCAACGTAAACTACAGGCTGTCTCGCAAAAAATGGACTATCTTCTCCTGTACCATAGTGCAACTATACTGACGGGCAGCTTGTGGAACAGTTATTGCCCTTTACCAAGTTATATAACTGTTGTGTTGTTCATTTTTGAGGGTGCATTACAGAGCTGCCACTACTCGAAGCACATTAAGAAGTTTTGGTGAGCTTCATTTTTCCCTTGAGCTACCCTTGGGTTATTGCAGTTTACCAGCTCCTACTAGATGTTCCTCTTTACGATAGTCACTCATGTCATAACCTATACAGCTGTGGTGAGCATTAGAGGGTCACATTACTTACACAGTTTCCTCATGGGTGGTAGTTTGGCAAAGTTCTGTTGGAGGGCATTGTCAGGGCAAATCATTTTTTCGAATAAGCGATGCATTACTCTGCCCCACCATGTCTTCAGCTCTAACCAAGCTATCAGACACATCATCTTTTCCTCCTATGTTTCATATTCGGGCATCAGTGCGAAACCAAGAAGCCCTCTTCCATATACTTCTTTTTTTCTCGCTCGTTGCATTGGAGGACACAGCCAAGACCGTGGTATAGCTACTGCCACTAGGAGGCGACACTAAGCACAAAAAAGTGTTAACTCCTCCTGCAGGCTATACCCCCTCCTGCCGACCTGAAGCTAATCAGTTTTTAGCTTAGTGTCGTAGGAGGCAGACGTCTTTGTCTGCGGACTTCTCTTTTTTACTTTTTCTTTCTGATTTTTTCCTCGCGAAATGACCAGGGCATAACGGGGAGGCAGGACTCTCCCCGTTAACCCACCGAGGGCGGCGAACAGAGGTGATATGTAGCCCTCTGTTGTCTGCCGGGTCCCCTCAGAAGACAAGGAGGCACACTCGGCCACCAAACTGAGTGTGACCCGCCAGCCATAGAGCCCCCCCGATAACCCACGGTCCAACATCCCCTCCCCACAAAAGGAAGGCGATGGCGGGGAGGATGCTCTGCTGGAGCCAGGCTACCACCACTCGCACATCGGGAGGTAAGTATGCAGTTTTATTATTTTTTTTCTTCCCGTGCATCCCGGCCCTGGTTACCCCTTCTCCTCCTAACTTAGCAGGCCACCTCCGTGCCCCGCGGCAGGCTGGCGGCTCCGCACCATGCTTCTTTTCCCCTCTGATCACCGGCCTGCCCCGCGGCCTTGCCTGCCCCGCGGTCCGCGGCCTTGCCTGCCCCGCGGTCCGCGGCCTTGCCTGCCCCGCGGTCCGCGGCCTTGCCTGCCCCGCGGTCCGCGGCCTTGCCTGCCCCGCGGTCCGCGGCCTTGCCTGCCCCGCGGTCCGCGGCCTTGCCTGCCCCGCGGTCCGCGGCCTTGCGTTCCTCCGGCCTCGGCCTTGCGTTCCACCGGGCCGCGGCCTTGCGTTCCACCGGGCCGCGGCCCGCCTTCTCACCGGAGCTACGGCCCTTGCCTCCAGCGGCCCCCAGCACTACTCCGCGGTACGACGCGGGGCGACGGTTACTTCGCGCAGGCCGCGCTCTCACATCGGCGGGCCGCGCTCTCACATCGGCGGCGCGCGTCACGCCGGCGGCGACTCCTGGGGCTCCCTGTCACCCTCTGTGGTGGTTCCCCGCAAGGCTATCGGCGGTGGATCCGGGGGAGCCGATTAATCTAGCTCCCGGCTCGGGCCTACACAGGCACACCTCCGGGGGCGGAGCTTCATCAGCGCGGGCTCTCTCGCCCAATCAGCGAGCTGCGCACCAAGAGGACAAGCCCTGCCCCCGCTTACCTACCCAGAGCCGCCATCTTCTCTCCTGGGACTTGTGGTGCCACAGCAGCGTGGGTGGACACAGCCTGGACAGCCAGAACCCCTGTTGGACCGGGTAGGCTCTGCCCTAGCGGCAGCTCTCCTGCACTATCTCCCGTGCACTATTCCCCCTGCATTTTTTATTTATTTTTTCTCAGCAGAGGCAGGTTGCGCAAACCACACGCTGCACTATGTCCGACTCCAGAACCCAAGAGTCCGGACAGGGGACAGCCAGAGCGACGCACTACGCTTGCTCTCGCTGTAATGCTAAATTTCCTTGCGGGTAGGTAGAGCCGTACTGTATTGACTGTATCGCTCCTATGCAGGCGCCCGTACAACCTAATACAGGCCCCCCGCCCATGCAGCCCTCACCCTCAGCAGAACCTGAGTGGGCCCGCTCCCTGGCGCAGGCAGTCTCTAACCTTACGCTTGCGTCTACCGCAATATTGGATAGGCTGGACCGCGCAGTTCCCCCCGGGCCAGACGTGCGCGGCGAAGATGACACTGTCAGAAGAGACTCGTCTCGCGCTAGACCACGGAAGCGTATTAGACGACCAGGGTCTCGGGACTCCTCGGGATCCCCGGCATCACCGAACCGTGCCGACTCTCCCGGGGCGACTTCTCTCCCGCCCTCTAGGGAAACCAGTGAAGCCGAGGCCGAATTCTCAGACTACCTCTCGGACCTCGACGTCGAGGACGAGCAGTTGCCTGGCGTCTCCGAGACGGTAGACGGTCTGATAGTGGCGGTGCGGGACACTTTCCAGCTCCAGGAGCAACCCTCCTCTGCGCCTGCGCCGTGCCTTTCTTTCCGGCGACCCAAGCGCTTGCCCAAGACGTTCCCGCCCCATGACGACTTTGAGGCGGTGCTGGATAAGGAATGGAAGTGCCCGGACAGACGTTTCGTAAAGCCGAAGCGCCTGGACGTCCTCTATCCCTTCTCAGAGAATCTGACTAAAAGGTGGGCGCCGCCGCCTACAGTTGACCCGCCGGTCTCCCGCCTGGCAAAGCACACTACCCTTCCCATGGCGGATGCTTCATCCCTACGGGATACACGGGACAGGAAGATCGATGTGCTAGCTAAATCGGCCTTTGAGGCAGTGGGGTCTGCTCTTAGTCCTACTTTCGCCTCCACTTGGGTTAACAGGGCTATCGCCGAATGGGCTAAACAACTGCGCAGAGGCATACTAGACGGGTCTGCCCCAGAAGAAATGGCGGACATCGCTCGCCAAATAGAGCAGGCGGGCAGATTCATCTGTGAAGCTTCCCTAGATGCGGCAAGGTTTATGGCTCGAGCATCGGCGACGTCGGTGGCCACACGGCGCATCCTGTGGCTGCAGTCGTGGGACGCGGACGCATCCTCCAAGGGATCCCTGACGAACATCCCCTTTGTAGGACTACGACTTTTTGGAGCCAGGCTAGACGAGATCATTTCAGAAGCCACGGGGGGCAAGAGCACGCATCTCCCTCAAAACCGGCGGAGACAACCACCGCCCCCACGACGCTCCAGTTTTCAATTCCATTCCTTTCGCCGGAGTAGCCCGCGCGCACCGGAAACTAAAAGAAGTACCCAGAACCAGGCCCAGAAGAGAGGACCATCATTCAAGCCCAGGCCATCATGGCGTACCAAGGCCCAGCCCCCAAAGACCAGGAGGAATGGCCCTCGTACAAAGTCATCCGCATGAAAACCAGCCCCCACCCAGGGTGGACAGGGTGGGGGGACGGCTTTCCCGATTCGCCGCGGTCTGGCTGGCACAGATATCGGACGCCTGGGTACGGGAAGTCGTCACGGAGGGCTACACAATAGAATTCGCCAAATACCCTCCCGACCGCTTCTTCAGCTCCAGGATTCCGGGATCCTCACAGAAGAACGCTGCATTGCTTCAGGCAGTCCAAGTTCTTCTAGATCAAGGAGTCATAGTGCCGGTACCAAGTTCCCAATGATTCACAGGTTTTTATTCAAACCTATTCGTTGTACCGAAGACAGATGGATCTGTGAGACCGGTCCTAGACCTGAAGAGGTTGAACCAATATGTGAAAGTGCGTCGCTTTCGCATGGAGTCCATTCGAACAGTAATCGCGTCCATGGAACCGGGAGAGTACGTGTCATCGATCGACATAAAGGATGCCTACCTCCACATCCCCATCCGACTGGTTCATCAAAGATTCCTCCGGTTCACGGTCCAAGCCGAACATTTCCAATTCACCGCACTTCCATTCGGCCTGGCAACGGCACCCAGGGTGTTCACGAAGATCTTGGCGGCAGTGGTATCTCTTCTCCATGCCAGGGGAATCATCGCGATTCCATATCTGGACGACATAATGATAAAGGCCCCGTCATGGAGGGACAACATGGAGAGCCTCCGCATTACGATGGACACGCTGAACAGGTTCGGGTGGATCGTCAGCCGTCAGAAATCGTCACTATCACCGGCTCAGAGCATGGAGTTCCTGGGCCTTCACTTCAACACGGTCCAGAACCGGGTGCTGCTTCCAGTTCCGAAGCGGCGCCTACTTCTGAAGCAGGTTTGCTCCTTGTGCGCCCGCCGCACGGTGACTATCCGTTACTGTATGAGGGTGCTAGGGCTGATGGTAGCGGCCTTCGAGGCAGTCCCATTTGCCCAATTCCACTCCAGGCCTCTGCAGTGGACTATCCTGTCGAGATGGGACAGGTCAGTGAAATCACTCGAGTGAAGAATCAGGATACCGCCAAAGACGCATCGCGCCCTACGGTGGTGGCTGGATTCCCCACAGATACATCTGGGCCGATCCTTCATCCCCTACCGGTGGCAGATCCTGACCACAGATGCCAGCCTCTCAGGATGGGGAGGAACCGCGCGGAACCTGGTAGCCCAGGGAACCTGGACCCGGCAGGAAGCCCAGTTACCAATCAACGTTCTGGAGCTTCGGGCCATATTCCAGTCACTGCAACACTTCTCGCAACAGCTGAAGGGTCTCCCAGTCCGGATACAAACGGACAATGCAACAGCGGTCGCCTACGTAAATCATCAGGGCGGCACCCGCAGCAGAGGGGTCATGCAAGAAGTCGTGGAGATTCTGGCGTGGGCCGAAACGTATGTACCCGCACTGTCGGCAGTTCACATCCCGGGGGTGGACAACTGGATTGCCGATTATCTCAGCAAGGAGACGGTCGACCCAGGCGAGTGGGAGCTACACCCCGAGGTGTTTCACGAGGTTTGCAAGCGGTGGGGGCGACTGGATGTCAACCTCATGGCGTCCAGGTTCAACCACAAACTTCCGAACTTCGTGAAAAGATCAAGAGACCCCAGGGCAGTAGCCGTGGACGCGCTGGTAGCTCTGTGGACGGGATTCCAGTTTCCATATGCGTTCCCTCCCTTTCCGCTGATCCCCAAGCTCCTCAGGCGAATCAGGAAGGAGGAACGCCCAATAGTGCTCATAGCCCCGGACTGGCCACGTCGGACCTGGTACGCGGAACTCGTCGACCTACTGGCAGACGCCCCGTGGCCGCTTCCTCTGCGAGAGGACCTGCTCCTACAGGGACCCCTCTTCCACCACAGTTTTTAGCAACGCTACGTTTGACAGCGTGGCTATTGAGGTCGAGGTCTTGAGAGCCCGCGGATTTTCGGAACCGGTCATCAGGACCATGATTAAGGCCAGGAAGCCATCCTCGGCCAAGGTGTACTACCGGGTGTGGAAAAACTTCCTACTATGGTGCGAACAACGAGGATTCCATCCAATGCGCTTCTCCCTGGCGCGCTCTTGTCTTTTCTTCAGGACGGCCTGGAAATGGGACTCAGTCTGAGTTCCCTTAAAGGGGTTGTCCCGCGGCAGCAAGTGGGTCTATACACTTCTGTATGGCCATATTAATGCACTTTGTAATGTACATTGTGCATTAATTATGAGCCATACAGAAGTTATAAAAAGTTTTTTACTTACCTGCTCCGTTGCTAGCGTCCTCGTACCCATGGAGCAGACTAATTTTCGCCCTCCGATGGCCAAATTAGCCGCGCTTGCGCAGTCCGGGTCTTCTCCTGTCTTCAATGGGGCCGCTCGTGCAGAATGCCGGCTCCGTGTAGCTCCGCCCCGTCACGTGCCGATTCCAGCCAATCAGGAGGCTGGAATCGGCAATGGACCGCACAGAAGAGCTGCGGTCCACGGAGGGAGCAGACCCCGGCGGCCATCTTCAGCAGGTGAGTATGAAGACGCCGGACCGCCGGGATTCAGGTAAGCACTCTCCGGTTTGTTTTTTTAACCCCTGCATCGGGGTTGTCTCGCGCCGAACGGGGGGGGGTTAAAAAAAAAACAAACGTACGTTTCGGCGCGGGACAACCCCTTTAAGGGTCAGATATCTGCACTGTCCATCCTCTTTCAAAGGCCATTGGCGGCTAGGTCAGCCGTGCGTACCTTTCTTCAGGGGGTTGCGCACGCCGCTCCACCGTACCGCTCACCGCTTCCGCCCTGGGACTTGAACCTGGTGTTCGATGCACTGCAGTCGCAACCGTTCGAGCCGCTGAGGGAAGTTCCGACAAGGATACTCTCCTGGAAGGTGGCTCTGCTGGTTGCGGTGACCTCCATCCGCCGAGTGTCGGAAATTGCAGCATTATCGGCAAAACCACCATTTACAGTCTTCCATCAGGATAAGGTAGTTTTGCGCCTGATCCCTTCGTTCCTGCCCAAGGTGGTCTCGGACTTTCATTTAAACGAGGATATCGTGCTGCCGTCGTTCTGCCCAGCCGCGGTTCACCCGAGAGAGAAGACTCTTCACAGGTTGGATTTGGTGAGGGCTTTACGAATTTACCTAGAACGGACAGCGTCGTTCTGACGGTCGGATTCTTTGTTCGTCATCCCTGACGGACCACGGCGGGGCCTGGCGGCATCCAAGGTGGTCATTTCTCGCTGGATACGTCTGGCTGTGGTGGAAGCCTACCACTCCAAGGACAAGACGCCACCGTTCAGGGTGACGGCTCACTCCGCTAGGGCGGTGGGGGCTTCATGGGCAGTTCACAATGGGGCCTCAGCTGCTCAAGTATGCAAGGCGGCGATGTGGACGTCGCTGCATACATTTTCAAGATTCTATCGAGTGCATACTTTTGCCTCGTCCGATGCCTCTCTAGGACGGCGAGTCTTACAGACGGCTGTTAACTGACCGCATGGACATGTGCTCCCACCCCAAGAGGGACTGCTCTAGAACGTTCCACGGTCTTGGCTGTGTCCCCCAATGCAACGAGCGAGAAAAGAGGATTTTTGGTACTTACCGTAAAATCTCTTTCTCGTCTTGTTCATTGGGGGACACAGCACCCACCCAGATATTTATGGTGGCATCCGGTTCGGAGTTTTGGTTATGGTAAGTTGCACATAGTGCAGTCGTGGTTTTACAGTTGTAACCGTTATGCCTATTGTTTTTGTTCCTTTTTATGGTTCAGATCCTGCATGGCTGCTCCTACTGCTCGCTGACAAACTGATTAGCTTCAGGTCGGCAGGAGGGGGTATAGCCTGCACGAGGAATTAACACTTTTTTGTGCTTAGTGTCGCCTCCTAGTGGCAGTAGCTATACCACGGTCTTGGCTGTGTCCCCCAATGAACAAGACGAGAAAGAGATTTTACGGTAAGTACCAAAAATCCTCTTTTTTTTTTTCAAGCTCCACTGTCTGGTAGAAGGGGTTGACCACAGACCACATGGCAGGTCTGTCTCGTATAGCTCCTCATCCAATGTAGTTTCTCTATAAGGGTTCCTCTCTGCCTACGATTCTGCTGTCCCAGCAGCACATTAGCGAACCAGCTTCCTCCAGAGGGTACCTACAGTTCTATATTTCACGCTGCATGTGGGTGTTGGGCAAGTTGGCACTCCCTCTTCACAGCCCCACATTGATTTCCTTGATGGGAACCACTCTGACTTCTTGCATCGGGTCCAGAAGCTCTGGACTTTACAATTCCCCAACCTGGATTTTTTTTTTACCCCATCTGATTTTTCGGGGTCATTTCCTTTTCTACAGTTCTGGTGTCTGATGCATATATAGTTGATTAATGTAAGTTGTATACAATGGCGAGCACCATCCTTATGTCAAGCAATTTGTGCTGCCATAGACCAAAGGTGCTTACTGGTATGGAGGAAAGTATTGCGCTAGACATTTGGCGCTGATGGATTAGGCCCTGCCCCTAGTTACAGCCTGGCCATGAATAGGTCCACATTAGGGTTTCAGAAAGTGTTGCAACAAAACAATGCTTTTGCAGGAAACAATATTTGTCCAAGTAGTTTAATTCTGGTGTCTACAGTGAGTGAAAGATCTTTTCATTATGTCTGACTTGATGTAGTAGTATTGTTGGTTTACACAAATGCATACCGTTAATACTGTCAGCACGATCAGTTGTATCCCATATCATTTCTTTCTTTATCGTCTAGGACACCATTTTTTCTAATGAAGTATTCCCTGTTGTGGACTCCCCTTTACAGTCTCTGAGTAGACTGTTGTATGATGAACTCATAAAATCCATTCTAAAAATTATTGATAAATTGGACCTATCGTTGCAAAAGCAATACTCCGGGCAAGAGGTGAGGATTGTCCTTTTATAAGGTACTGTTTGGCCATTCATCAGAGTTTGATAATTGGTAGGTAGGAAATGTGTAGAATTCTTTACTAACAATCCACTATGTAATTTCAATCATTTTCATAGTCTTCATAGTGTTGCCAACTTATTTCACAGCACTCTACTCACAGCGTTGGGGTCCTGTAGTGCATTTACAATATATCCCACTTGTGTAATTTTATTACAGTTGCAAGAAAAAGTAAGCTATTTGGAATGACCTGGATCTCTGCATTCATTGCTAATAAAATGGGATTTGATTAGGGATGAGCGAGTATACTCACTAAGGCACTCCTCGCTCGAGTAATGTGCCTTAGCCGAGTATCTCCCCGCTCGTCCCGAAAGATTCGGGTGCCACCGCGGGGCGGGGAGCTGCGGGGGAAAGCGGGGAGGAACGGAGGGGAGATCTCTCCCGCCCGCTCTGCCCCGCTCCCCGCCGCAACTCACCTGTCAGCTGCGGCGGCCCCCGAATCTTTAGGGACGAGCAGGGAGATACTCGGCTAAGGCACATTACTCGAGTGAGGAGTGCCTTAGCGAGTATACTCGCTCATCCCTAGATTTGATCATTACCCAAGTCACAATTATGAACAAGCACAATCTAACTAAGCTAATAACGCAAAAACATAAGGGAGCAACAAGTGGATCTCTTATGGGAACAAACATTCCTCCAATTAGAAACACACCAATCTGCGTACCATGTGCATCATCACAATAATTCTACTCTATTTCTTAAAATGACCTACAATTTGGATAATAAAGCAAGCTACTAAAAATCAACCCTGTTTTTTCCCCCTCCCCCCCCCCCCCCCCCGTTCATACCTACCCGTATTCCCTTACCCTCTAACCTCTCCTATCATACGTAACTCAATTACAAGACTTAAATGTATGTGAACAAACCTCCTTGCATTTCATTGCTGTATATTCCCCTCCCCCCTTTTTTTCCCCTTTCTGTACCCAAGTTAAAACCAAAATAAATAAAGAATTTATTAAAAAAAAAAAAACATAAGGGAACCTCTGCATTATGACTTCTCTAAGATCTAATTCCAAAGGCGTTTCAGTCAAAGGGATATGATTTGGAAGTGTGTGTTTCACAGGTGTTTGGCCGTTAAATAAGGGGACAGAAAGCCTAATTACTTACAAATTGTGTTCCTCGAGATGTTGTTTTTTGTGAACTAGTCCCTGATGCCTTGTGATCATTGAGGGAACAATGGATGCTTAGGTGTATAAAAACATTTTACATGAGAATTGTAAGGGCAGTAACCTCCAGCTGAAGCGAGGTTGGGGGGATGCAATACGATGGTGACCCAAAACATGGAGAATGGTGAAAAAGAAAATGTGGGTGTTGCAGTGGCAAAGTTTAACCCTATTGAAATGCTGTGGCATGACCTGTAGAGAGCTGGCATGCAAAGCTGAATCAAAACTCATCTGCAGGGAGGAATGGTCCAAAATTCCTCAGTCTTGTGCAAATCTTGACATAGGAAACCACTTCCATACCACCTTTCAAACGTAGACTGGCCAGGGATTAGCGGGCACTGCAGGCGTTAGAAGCGGATCAGACCCACCTACTGGACCATTTGCTATTCACTACCATACAGCAAAGGAAGGCTTAAAAGTCACTTTTACAAGGTATCTGGGCATTACGGACTTTAATGAAATAACCATTGACACATGCTCTAGCTTACGGTTTTCTACCAGACACTGCTTTTACCAGCTTCAAGCTGGTGACCGGTTCCCTTGAACTTACTTTTGTTGTATGTTATTAATTTTGCTTATCTATAATTGTGACTTGGATAACAATCGACGTAAAAACCGGGTAGAAAGCCTGGTACACAGCATAAATCTAAAGAGATGTGCTTTTAAAAAATTAGTCTTTTTTTTTTTTAATTACTTTCGTTTTTATTCATGTTTTAAATTTACAATGAAAGTAAATAAGAGAATCTGTTAAAATCAGATCGCACAAAAATCGCAAGTTTGTGCGATGCGATGAAGGAGGCTCTATAGGGAAACATGGGAGATAAAAAAAAAATTTGCACATCGCAGAAAAATAGGACATGCCGCAATTAGTTTTTTTCGCACAACATAGCAGCAGTGAAAGCATCGCTAATGTGAAGGAAACCATTGAAAAGCATGGGGTTCACAAACGTGTTTTTATAGCGCTATCGCATCGCCGGAAAATTGCGTGATTTTGTAACCCGTGTGAAAGGGGTCTAAGAGTGAGGCATGACTATAAACTCCCTACAGCGACTTTTTACCAGCATTGAGTCTGATTGTTAGTGGATACATTCTACTTATCCATTGAACAACATATAGACACTACCACCATCTAGTGGCTGTATATGATATAACATCTGATCCTGCGTACCACTTCAAACTACTTATAGAAAATACTACTCCATCTGATGAACTATTCTCGATTTATGCTTAATTAACTAGACATTGTTAACTTTAGCGGCCTGAATCGTATGACAATACAGTCCACATAGGATTATGACTTCTTGGTGATGTTATGCCCGTGACGAACGCCTTGAAATTATCGAAACCATTCAAGTCGTCAGTTATCTTGTGTGGAGATTCTAATTGTGTTCTTCACCCAAAACCTGATAGGAGCGCTATTTCCTTACCACCCCCCCGCCTTTACCTCAGCACTCATTATCTAAAACTTTTTTAATTCTCTCCTGGTGTGAAACGAATCAAACTACAAAAGATTTTTCAGCCCCCCTTTCATTATACTCCAGAATTGACCACATTGTAGTAGTTGCCATCTTTTTACCTCAGTTAAGGCCTCATGCACACGGCAGCTCTGAAAGGTCATCTGATTCTAAGCTTCATGCGCTCTCTCAGGCCAGAACTGAGTTAGATTTATGCCTTACAGACATCATTAAACATAAAATCTGATGGTCGCGCCAACGTTGTTATATACTAAGCAATAAACCATCCACACCTCTAACCCGTACACTTCGTTCACACTCCCCTACGACCTCTTTCTACAGTATAAGCTCCATAGCAATGCTGGAGTGATTACTGCAAACCCACTTAAAATTGTTTTGGAGTTAAACTTCTTAAGGCCTATTTAGATACAACAATAATCGCTCAAAATTCACTCAAAAGCCATCTTTTGAGCGATAACTATTGTGTCTAAATGTGAGGCCATCGTGCACTGTTTGTTCATCGCTCATTTCTAGCCAGCTAGAAATAAGTGATGAGCCTTATCAGCGCCACACACCGATATCTCAGCAGTTCTCAGCAGGACACCAGCTGAAAGCGGCAAGAACAAAGCAGCTGTTTGCATATACAAAACAGCTGCATTATTCTTCGAGCTATCACGGCGGTATTCCACTCCGCCTGCATTAACTCTTTAGTAGCTAATTAGCTACTTAGAGTTATGCAAAGATGATCGCTCAAAACTCACTCAAACTGTCGTTTTGAGCGATCATTGTTCCGTGTAAATGGGCCTTTAGTTAAATTATACTCACAATTAGCCTTAAAATGTGGCGTTCCAATTATTTTCATTCAGATATGTGGTGAAGTCTTGTTCAGATCCCACCCAGATGAATATCGGGTCATTTATGTAGCGCTTGTAAAATGTAATGTTTTTAGAGCAGTTGTGTTTGGAAGTAATGAAGAATTTATTTAAAAGGCCCCTATGACAAGGTTTGCTAAACTGGGTGTTAATGTCGTGCCCATTCCTGTACCTATCATTTAGATGGGAGTTGAATACAAAGAATTTTTTTTTTGAGGATGAAAAGAATACCATTCGTGATAAATGCCTTCTGTGTTGGTGGCATGAGTGAGTCGTCTGCCAGCACTGAGCAGATGACTTCAATACCTAAAGGTCCCTTTACACGAGACGACTTTCGGGCAAACGATGCCCGACACTCGTCCCTGTGTCTCCGTGCTCCTGTGCTGTTGCACGGAAGCCAGCAGAGCTGTCTCGCTCACGGAGCAGTCAGCAGGGGGGCAGGGCAGTGCAGGAGATTTTTCTCCTCTCACTCCCCCGCCCCTCTCCATTGAGAGTTGATGCCTGATGGGCCTTCCTGGGGGGCTATTGGTATCTTTATGAATCTATGTGAGATGGTTAAAAAAATTGGTAAGGTTGGATTCTCCATTATCGGGAAATCTTTCGGGTTTTTTTGTTATTATTTTATTCCCATAGGCTTCAGTAATTAGTTTGAGGAATTCCTTTTTGGCTACTATAGTGGGGGCAGATGGTAAAGGCAGATCAGTATATGCATAGCCTCATTTAAATCGGTTGGTTTGTCCTGCAGTATGATGCTGCCCCCTTTGTGGCACATTTATGTCTCTAGGTTCTGTGGAGACCAGGGAATGGAAGGTTTCTATATGGCTTCCTCTTATGCTGTATCCTATAGAAGGTTGATTTTAGTTTTAAAGTGGTCTGGATGGGAGAAATGGGGGAGCGTGCTGTGTCTGTGGTGGAATCTGGACTGGTAGTTGGTTGGATTGTTGTCACTATCAGTTATAGCAAAGTGTCTCTTTAGAGTTAGTTTCCGGATAAAGGAATTCACATCTACAAATAGATCGAACTCATTACATTTGTTGTTAGGAGTAAATGACAGACCTTCGTGTAGGAGCTCCCTTTCAAGCACTGTGAGAACATGACTGGAGAGATTAAATATTTTTATAGTGTAGTTTTATTCCTTTTTGAATTTGGTTTCCTTGTGTTCACAGTTTTTATTTTCCTGTTACCCCTCTTCTATCTTCTGTTTTTTCTTTTGTTTGTAGTTTCCTTTTTTGGCTCAGAGATTTAAAAAGACCGGCTAGCAGGGTTGTGTTTTGGGTTTTGTTGTGGAAGGTTCTTGAAGGTTATTGAGCTGTTTTGCAGTAGATACATTGGGGTAGGGTTAAGAGACTGGGGTAGTTCTAAAAAAAACATGCATAATGGTTAGGTTGCGGACCAGCTGGAAGGAAGGGTGTAGGGTAGCAATGCTTTGAGTGCAGGGATGCTTCCTAAAGGGGTGTTATAGATGGGGATGAGTGATTCTTCCACAGTTGAGGAAGAGCTAGATGTAGTCGAATGTTCGGCCTGTGGCCCTGTGCTGTTGTTGGCCAGGCCTTTTGTAATGTGGGTTCAGTGGTGGTGGTTGAGAAGATGTTTGGTGGGAGAGACAATGCTGTAAGAGGCCTGAGCCTATTGGACTAAAAAGTTGAGGATGGCTTCATCCTGGGTAGTTTAGATGAGTGACTCCAGAGGCCGAGTAGACTTCAATAGTTGATGGTGTGGGCTGCATAAATTGGGTCTAGTTTGTGCGATAGTCCTCAGATCTAATGGAGTTCTTCAGTAGGGTGGATTGTGAGGGTGCTCCCAAGCTCGTACCTGTGGGTCTGTTTAAAGAAGGCCCAGTAGGGAGGGAATGAGGTTTGGCTTAATGGTTGAATGGTTCACACACTCTCTAGCTTATTGTTTCCTACAAGACACTGGCTTTTCTGGCTTCAAACTGGTGACAAGTTCCCTTAAACTTACTTTTTTCTCACTGTGCTTTGGGCACTCTGTATGTCCAATACAGGACACGAGCAGTACAAGTCTTTGTGTCTTGTTAATTTAGTTATATTATGTTTTTCTATAATTTGTGATTTAGAGAATAATTGGAATACAATTTATTTATAATCTGTGCAGAAATCCAGGAAATCCCAAAGGGTTGGGTTACTTTTTTTTGCAACTTTACATTTGGGGAAATTTAGTTTCTCTCTAGATAGACGTGTCATTCAACTGTATTGCAGTTTGGTTTTTACTCTATACTGAAAATCTAAATGCAGCAGCTTTTTCTTTCTATAAAACTACCTTTACTGAGTTTGGGCAGAAAACCACTAATCTATAAGAATGAGTAATGTGTTTGTTTTTAATTAGAAAGAAATGTTATAACTGTAATTTTATTGCATACATTTTAGGCTGATGAAGATCAACTAAGCTATTTAGTAATTGCAACTTCAGACCCAGCAGCTAACCTTTATCCTACCAAGCCAAAAGATTTTACAGCTTTTGTTAATCTGGTTGACTTCTGCAGGTAAATATTGTGAAAGTGTTAGAATGACCTCATGCTACCTGTGCTTGCTGCTGTAAATGCACTTTCTTATTTTTAAGCTAACTTCTGCAAGTATCTAACTTCTGGTTTACTGGAATAAGCACCCAGTGCACGGGGCTGCAGAGTCAGGCCAAAGGCACATTAGTGTGGGCTAAACTTCGACAGCATGCTGACCCATAGTAGTCAGTGTGCCCAAATTTGTATATTCATTTTTTCGTATGGATCATGTGAAGAAAAATACTATTGCATGCACTGTTCTGATCCAACTCTTCAGTGATGCTCATTCAAGTTACTGGCGTTGCAAAAATAAGACTAAACACAAATGGCATCTGTGTGCAGTCCGTGCTGTCCATATTTCATAAACCCATTGCTAAGAAATGCAGAAAAATTGAATTGGGCCTGCTTTTATTTTGTTTATTGTTGCAGACAGGAAAACAAATTAAGAGTATGAACTAATGTACAACATACAGATAGCATACTACACACAGATGGAAAAAGTCAGTTTTTTTGCAGATGCAACACAGATGAGCTCCTATACGCTTTTCTGCCTTTGGCCTCAGAGTGAATTATTTACTGTGAAATATAACATTGACAACTACTCGTCCTAAAAATAAAGCCGATCCCACAAACAACATAAAGAATCACAACACCAAAAAACATTTTTAAAAATGCTGGGAACACAAATACAAACCCCCTCCTACAGCGCAGATGCCAAACAAAACGAGCAAATGATAGCCCCATGATAAGGTCTCCAACATTCCCGTCAGATGCACTTAGTACAGTATTACGGCAATCAACCCAACGGCCCAAATTGTCAAATTTGTCCGGACAACCTCGAAGCATATTTGTCAGTTTGTACATGGATATAGCATTGTTGAGTTCACCTATGCAGGCAGCTCTGGTAGGTTTCTTAGGATGCTTAGTGTAAATGAACAACAGCTTCTTTAATGTATGAAATGCTACATTAACTGGAATGTCTGTTACAAGGCACATCTTGGGATGTAAAATGCATAGTGCTCCATGGTGTGCAACGCAAAAACAAAACCTCGGAAATAGGGGAATTGCTGTCATTTGTTTTTTGAGGAGGGTCGAAAAAAATGTATACAATTCATTATTGACTTCAGAATGAAGTGCGCATGCAGATATATGGATAGAAAAAGGATCTCACTTTTAAACTATGGAGACAATAAAATAAGAAAGATCACTGCATCCTTAAGTCAACAGGGTCCTTAAGGGGTTAAAATATAATATGTCTATGGAATATCTCTTTGGGATGTAGTACCCTTTCATGGCGGAGTTTCGTTTTGGATGTGTTTATTATGTTTTGGATTCTGTTAAATATTTTTCTGTTTTTCCTTAAAGTGAAATCTTACCAAACAAACACGTGGAGTTCTTTGAGCCTTGGGTTTATGTGTTTGGCTACGAGTTAGTTTTAAAGTCCACTCGGCTACCCCTGATCAGTGGCTTTTACAGGCTGCTGTCTATTGTAATGAAAAATGCAAATAAATTCAAATATTTTGAGGTAAGTATTTATTTATTTATTTATATATATATGTTTTTTTAAATAAATTGGTTTCATGTCATAACCTCTAAGGCCTCCTTCCCACGAGCGTGACGGGCTCCGCAGCGTAATATTCCGCTGTGAAGCCCGTCACGGCGCCCCCCAGAGCCCCTATACTTACCTGCGGGAGATAGCGTGAAATCGCTTCCCCGCCCACCGCCGCGCGTCACCGCCCGTCACCGCCCACCGCCCTCGCGTCACCAGCCGTGTCACGTGCACGGCTGGCCGAGTCACGTGACGCGGCCGGACCGCGTCATTTGACGTCATATGACGCTCGGCGGTGGGCGGGAAAGCGTTTTTTCACGCTATCTCCCGCTGGTTACAGCGGGAGATAGCGTGAATGGACGGCTTCCATTGACTGCAATGGAAGCCGTCAGTGCGTACAGCCCGTCCTCACCCGCAGAAAATAGAGCATGCTGCGGGTGAGGACGGGAGAAATCGCGGTGCGTAATTCCGCGGTGGAATTACGCATCGTGAGCATTGTGCTATTAGGTTCAATAGAACCTAATAGCTGCGGGCAACGCAGCGGATTTTCGCCGCGAATTACGCGGCGGAAATCCGTTCGTGGGAAGGAGGCCTAAAACTGTTGTTTACTAAGAACCTTTGGATATTTTGAGTAGATTTACCTTCAGCTTGTTATCTAAAGGATGTGGTACATGGCACTAAAGGCATGGCTCACAGGGCCGTAAGCGTAAAACACTGCAGGGGTCATGCAGTGGCAGTGACAGTGTATGGCTGCGAAATTGTACTGCGTGCGACAGCGTTTACTCACCCATAAAGAACAAGGGTCTCTCACGCATATATACGTGGCAAAATAGAACATGCTGTGCTTTTTTTTTTTTTTTTTTTTTTTTGTGCTCGCGTGTTACGCAGTTCCAATGCGCTAATGTGAGCTGAACTGCGTAAGTCAATGTAATTGATTGCCTGTGAGTTACTGCTCATCACACAGTGCATACAGCGCTAGCGTGATACGCGTTAATCATAGCCTGGCCTTGAGCAACATAAAAAGCTTCTCTATTTAGGTGCTTTTACTCACATTTGGGCTAAATTCACACGGGCGAGTGCCATATTGGGCAGAGATTTTCACGCCGATGCGAGGTGTTTTTAATTCAAAAGTGCCATGCATCGCCTTTGGGAAATTGCAATCCTCAGTGTTTCAAGTGCGTCAGAAGATTGCAAATGTTTCCCATTGATTTCATTGGGAATCATCACATCATACGGCATGTAAGTGCAATGCGATGTCTTTAAAGGTCCCATTGAAAACAATGGTCGATGCGTTATAAGGGAGCACCCAAAGATAGCATTGCTGTGAGGGAAAAAAATCGCTAATGTGATTGTCTATTCAAAAGAATAGAGTTCATATTTGTGTGGATTTTTTGCGCCTCACAACAAACAAAACTCGTGCGAGATTCTCAACTGTGTAAATAAGCCCTTATAGAGATTCCTCATTTTCTACCCACAAGTAAATCCTAAATCTGTATAGAGGATAACTTTCTAATCAGTGGGGGGATCTCACCTCTGAGACTCCCATGGAACTCGAGAAAGGGGAGTCCCATCTCCTCTCTGGCTGTCACTACGGGGTCACCTCTCTAACTTAGAATGAATGGAGCACTGGCCGAACATGTGTGGTTGGCGCTGCATTCATTTTAAAGGGGCTGACGAAGATACCAGACCACTTGGCTATCTCCTCAGCCCCATTGAGAGTGAATGGAGCATCGGCGCACTTGTGCAACCACTGCTCCAGTCTTTTCTCGCTGTGGGTGGATGCAGTAAGGAGGACACAGGACTCCTGTTTTCGGGATCAGTGGGGGTCTCAGTGGCGAGACTTCAATTGATCAGCATTCAGGTACTTTTTCATTTCAAATTTTGTTAAACCTGCATTTTTTTCCAATGCTGATGTAGAATTTTTGAAATGTGCTGCATTTTGTTCTTGTAGGGCGTGAGTCCAAAAAGTTCTGCCAAAAGTCCACAAAATCCTGAAAAATTTTCTTGCTTTGCTCTGTTTCTGAAATTTGGAAAAGAGGTAAGGTGTTAATGTTTCAAGTAGTAGTATGCTTAAAGATGGTTGCAACCCAAAATGAAAACATATTAAGGCCTCGTGCCTATGATAGTATTTGGTATCTGTAGTGCATGGATGCTGAATATGGTGGGGCCATGCTTCCGTCCCAAGTAGAACAAATACTGTGGTAAACACAGCATATTGTTAAATGGAATTTGCTTAAAATAATTAAAGCTTGCTTCATCGGATTCCATACATTGGACATGGTTATCCCTTCTTCTAAACGTGTTTTGGAATGCAGAACATCACGTAGAACTATATGGGGGGGGGGTCACGATACTGAGCACAATAGCATTTTGGATAGTGTGCCGTATTATGGCCTGGAAGTTACGAGGTTGTGCTCTTGAGACCTGTGGAGAGATTGGCATTACTCTGCTCTGTTGCAATGGCTGTTTGTGCAAATATGACAGCTGGTAGTCCAGCCATAATGTTTATCACAAATGGTAATAAAGTTGTCTGTTTCTTAATTTATTGTGTCCGCAAAAAGTTTGTGAATCTTCTTTACTGTTTATTTGCTATTATACATCTATATATTCTACTTTGCTGGTTTCCTGCTGTTTTAATAACCATGTGTTTGTTAACACTAGGTATCTTCTAAAATGAAGCAATTTAAGGATGAGCTTTTGGCCTCTTGTTTAATTTTAATCCTTTCACTGCCTCATGATATCATCATGCTTGATATGAAAGCCTACATCCCATCATTACAAGTAAGTTATGACAACTTTGTATAACAGACCATGTGGTTGAGTAATATTGGATTTTTTAAATATAATAATAGATTTTCTCATCCATGTCATTGGGGGACACAGCAAGACATGGGTATAGCTGCTGCCACTAGAAGGCGAACACTAAGCTCAAAAAGAGTTTGTCCCTCCCACCAGCTATACCCCTCCTGCAGACACTGATCTAAATCCGTTTTAGCTTAGTGCCCATAGGAGGCAGACCTACTCTGTAGGTCTTCTCCGCTTTCTTATTTTAGTTTATTTTTCCTTTTTCCCATCTAGGTGGGAATCGGGAATGGACTACCTTCCCTGATTGTCCCCAAGTGAGGAGGGTGAACATTGCTGCATGAGACACACTGTTACTCTCTCCTCAAAGAAGACAAAATGAACTAATTATTGTTTCCCTTCAGTCATGGGGTCACCTGAGATTCCTGCTTACTTCCCTCCTCAACTAGCATGCTACCTCCATTAAGTGATATTTGCTGAGGAGGTGACTGCTGGTACCTTGGGGGAGCTAAGGTGAAGGGGATCAAGAGCAGATAAGTAAGCAGAACTAGGAATGTATGGCGCCACCCCAGATTTCCCAGGCCCACATCCTCCCAACGCTCCCCCTTAAAGTAGCCTAAACCCTTTCCCTCCACTGTTTCTCCCCCACCCCTCAATTTTCAGGTGTCTCTGACCTCATTTTTCTGCCAGCTTTAGCTGCCACACGTGTTTCATAGTTTTTAGTCGTCAGTTTTTCTTACCTGTTCCTGGGCATCATGTGTTTCCTCAGTCATCTGTTTCTCCATGGCCGCATCAGTCCCTATGCACTTTTGCTTATAACCACAATCTGTCCACTAGTAATCGAGACTCCGGTTTGGTGCAGTCTGCTAGGCTGCTTTCTACTACAAGGGCAGTATTCCTCTTTCTCTGGTGACTTGCTATTCTCAAAGATTAGGCTCATTGCAGTTCTCTGTTTCTGGGCAGGTTCCTAAGTTTGGGCCCCGTCTTTCCTGCCTACACAGGGTCAGACTTCCAGTTGACGTACTGTTGTTGGGGTGGGATGTCCAGAGGGAGCATTGGCTCGAGACTGGCCTTTCGGTAGGGTTCTCTGCCTTTTGAATTGATCTTCCAGCAAAGCACACTGGACTGGAGTCTCTTTCCCAGTAGGAAACAGTATGGCCAGTGACATGTCCAGCTTCACCTTTCTGACCCTGGAGTCGTTCTTCTATTCCTTCCACTCAGCAGCTCCTGTACTAACATCTACTCCACACAGCAGCCCTCCATTGCAAAATAGATTTCGGAGACCGTTATATCCCATATCTTTTTTTTTTTGAGACTCCTGTATCAGACCAGGTAGGCGCTGTCTCCGCACACTATATCCCTCTCTCTTAAACACCACATATATGGGAATACAAGAAGCCTTCCATGGGGATTATCCAGTTATCTTCTACATCCACAGTGGTTGTAGCATGGGATGCTTTGTGGCCTGTCAAGGTACCCTCTGCTTAATGTCTAGAGTATAAAATCATTTCAAAGTCCCTATCCCCTGTTAAGTCCACCACCTATTTAGCCGCACTAGTTCACTAAAATGGGCACATTTGTCAGGCTCCACTGCCTCCTTACTCCTTTCAATAGCTGGAGTAATGGAGCACTTTAGGATGATCTCCCGCATGCGAACACATACCTCCTAATTACTCACATCCATAGGAGAAGTAAAACACTGCTGCGAGGATGTCTCCTGCACAAGTAACATATACCACCTCATTGTTCCCTTCCGTAATTGGTGTGACGTGGCACTGTGAGTCTGTCTCCCACGTTTTGAGTACGGCCGCCTGATTACCCCCTTTCATGGAGGACTAATATAGTGCTGTAAAACGGTCTCCTGCGCGTTGAGTATGTACCGCATGTTTACCACCTTCCATAGGGGGAGTAATGGAGCGCTGTGTGTTGGTCTCCTATACGTAGAGTGCTCACAGCCCTGTTTTCTCGCTTCCATAGGGGGAGTAATGTAGCACAGTGAGACTGTGTTCCACATGCCTACCCACAATGACAGCACTGAGAGCCTGTGACTATATATAGCGAGCATATACTGCCTTATTACCCCTTTCCATAGGAGGAGTATTATGAGCTTCTGTATCAGTCATGTCTTTGCTACTGTGGCAAGCCCCATGCTACCTCCTTCCAGGCAGTAGTTATATTGCAGTTGGCTCTTATTGAATATGGTTGCAGGCATCCATCATTATCGCTAGCCTCAGTTTCTGCTGTGGTCAGGCAGCCATTGGATGAGGAATGGTATTTCTACTAGTCTTCTGCATGTACCTGAATACGCAGGTTTACAAATGGCAGGTTGCTTTCTTAACCCTCATATAAGAAGAGTACTTGTTTTGCAGCTGCACTCTTGTACCTAACAACATGGTTACACATGGTTACACATATTCGCAAGTACCGGAAATTCAGGACCTCATCCTAGAAAAGTTTTTCAGCTGGACACAGTGCGACAGGGTTATTAGCGAGTCCAGCATCAGCTGTCTACTTTCTCCTAGACTCTGCCTAAGGCTGTATTTACAAGCCAGTAAAATCATGCAATGCACAGATGCTGCACAATGTATTTACTCATTGTTTTCAATGGGTTAATTTACACAGACAGTTTTCCTCTGAGGCCAATGGTGCAACATGGAGGAGGAAAAAAAAATAAGACTGCAGCATGTCCTATTTTTGTGCGATAATTAGATATATAATGTGCGATGTCTCACAAGTTGCACAGTCCATGGGTTGTGCAATATGAGTTGAGCCCCTGTAAACCTGACTTTAGGTGATTACAATTTTTTGGCATATATCAGACCATCTCGTTACCTTCTTGCCGGGACAGAATTCTTGTTTGTTGTTATATATGGCACCCAATGTAGTTATGCAGTTTTTGCATATAGTCTCCCCTTCTTCCCCATCAGGTAGGGGTCATTGCTTATAGCCAATCTACATTTTGCATGAATATATAGCGATTGCCTGTCTCGCTCAGCCAGTTTTTCTGACTGATGAACTCTACAACCTGATCACTTAGGCCTCGCTCACTCAAGCGTTTGCAGAAACGCAGTGTTTGTCAACGCTGCATTTTACTGCGGTTTCAGCAGCATTGTCATGCATTTTTGACAACGTTTTGGCTGAGTTTTCACAGCCAGTGAGGCTGAATACTCAATACTCTATCGGGTGCCGTCCGGGTCCCTGCCGCTACTCTCCGGAGCTCCGGACAGGCTTTTGGGCACTTGTCATCTGACAGAGCATCTTTTGCTAGTGATGGAGTTTGAAGACCCCACCTCCAGCCAAAGATTGCTCTGATTGGCTTAGCCCTCGGGTTTAGCCAATCACAGTCAGCGCTGGATGCACCAATCACAGCCATTCATTGAATGTCTGTGATTGGTTCATTAAGTGCTGGCTCTGATTGGCTGAGCCAGGGCTCGATGAATCAATCATAGCAATCTCTTGCTGGAGGTGGGGTCTACAAACCCCAGCACTAGCAAAAGGCCCAGAAACCTGCCCTTACCTGCAGGGAGCAGCGGCAGGGACCTGGTCGGCGCCAGCTAGGTTAGTATAGATTATTTTTCTTTTTAGGTAGTTCACCTAGTGCTTGCGTTTTAGCGCTGTCAAAAACGTGGTACCAAGTTGTGCCACATTTTCAGCAGCGCTGAAACCGCTGCCCATTCATTTTAATAGGCGACACAGGGCTGAAAACGTCCAAAGATAGAACATGCGTCGCTGTCAAAGCGCAGCGTTTTGACGCTCGTGTGAGCAGCCCCATTGAAATGAATAGGAGCGTTGTACAGTGTTTTGTGCAGCGCTGAAAAGGCAGCGCTAAACTCTGTACAAAAACGTTTGTGTGAGGGAGGTCTTCGTCTTTGTTGCATGCTAGACAGCTCCTACTGTCCTTCCATGGAGGATGTTCTGCTTTTACTAGATTTTCAGAATTGTATGTTCAGTTTGTTATGCATTCATCAGTTATTCAGTAATTACCTATATATACAAGTGGCAACAAATCCATGAGATAATCTTTGCTTATGTTCCTCCATCATTTCTCCTCCTCTCTTTCATCTCATTATTCTCTGGATTGCTTGAGAACCCTCCACAGTGACCCTCCTGGGATATCACTGAGCGCCCTCTCTGCTGGCTTGTTTCACACTGCTACAAGGTTTCTTTCATCTTATTCTCACAGTTTCTTACATCTGCTAGATTTCTCTTACCACTGTCTCTGCTCTCTGTGGTTCTAGCTTGGTTTTTGAATTAACCCATTAATTTAATGTCCTGATGTCTGCAATTGTCCTTATCTGTTACTTTCATTGCTGCTTATTTCTCCAGGCCTCTGCTCTGTTGCCTCTGTTTTAGTTTTTTTTTTCCAATTGTTCTGTTCTCCATTTAGCTCCTGACGTTCTTAATTATTTATTGACATTCATTTATTATATTGTGTTGAATACTATGGTGTAATTTGTGAATGCAGTTCTTGTATTACATGATGTGATAGCGTCACATGTCTGTGATGTCTCACTCTGCCTTATCCTGCGGCTTTTTAAATCTCCTGTATATCTCCTTGTTGTAAAAGGCCAGATGAAGACACCCTTTCAGCATTGAAGTGGGTAGCCCAAAATAAAGTTTTCCTCCTCTTCTCCTGCCTTGATCTCTGTCCAGTGCGCCAGCGACTTCCACTTCAAGAAGGCATCTGCCAGTCCGTCCAAGGGAGGCTGCTGCTGTTGCCGACGGACGTGTTCTTGGTATTGCGCTCACACAATACCTACCAACGGACGAATACTCTTTCTCCCCCATAATTCATTGTCAACCACCCCTCTACACTATGGCATGCCTTTTTCTGTAATTCAAGATTCTTAGTGATGAGACCACTTTTCTGTCTTCACACTTTTTTCTAAGTTCTGTCGAATGCATCTTCTGCTGGGCCCTTTCAGTTTATTTGGTCTTCAGCTGATGGTATGCTGTCCACACTCACCTTTTTTTCTTTTACCCACCACTTGGGGACTCCATTTGAATGTTCCAAGGTCTTGCTGTGTCCCCCCAATGACACAGACAAGAAAACAGGATTTTTGTGTCTTACCGTAAAATCTATTTCTCGTCACGTTCATTAAGCGACACAGCACCCGCCCAGTTGTTTGTTCTTTGTTAGCGCTCTTTTTTTTTTTCCCTCTACAAATGGATCCTTAATCTGGCATGGTTCTTTCCTAGAACTATGTGTTTTTTTCTTATGGTCTGTATTGATTGTTAATTTGTTCAATTTTACTGCTTATGCACTGCTTCAAGTATCTGGGAGTGCTTAGCTTTCAAAAAAGAAGGCTGAGAGGAGACTTAACAGCTGTCTACAAATATCTGAAGGACTGTCACAGTGCAGAGGGATCAGCCCTATTCTCATTTGCACAAGGAAAGACTAGAAGCAATGGGATGAAACTGAAAGGGAGGAGACACAGATTAGATATTAGAAAAAACTTTCTGACAGTGAGGGTGATCAATGAGTAGAACAGGATGCCACAGGAGGTGGTGAGTTCTCCTTCAATGGAAGTGTTCAAACAGAGGCTGGACAAATATCTGTCTGGGATGACTTGGTTAATCCTGCACTGAGCAGGGGGTTGGACCCGATGACCCCAAAGATCCCTTTGAATTTTACTGTTCTATGATTCTACAATCTCTGATTTAGCTCAGTGCCTTAAGGAGAGGTACTGCTGGGGGGAAGGACAAACTTTTTTTCTGCTTAGTTCCTGCCTCCCAGTGGCAAAAGCTATACCCAAGGCCTTTCTGTGTCCCTCCAATAAATGTGACGGGAAATGAATCTTACGGTAAGTAACAAAATTTCAGTTTCCACAATGATTAGTTATTAGTGTTTTTCATGTTCTATCTATTTCTATCAAAACATTCAAGTAAGTGGGGGGAAAAAATACAGGATTTTGATTTCTCCTATATCTACACATCCCTCTTACCCAAATCACTGGTCGGAGCGATTTCATATTTACACTGTCAGTCTACTACAATGAAAGCTTTTTTTTTTTTCATGAGACATGCTCACATTCAAGTTATGTCAGTCTACAGCGGTCTACTTCACCTCCTTCTACTTAAATCCCAGTTAATAGTAATCAAAATCTTCTTCTACAGCTCAATTCTTGCTATTCATTAGCCATACAGGCTTTTGCTATACAATTATTTTCATATTCATTCTTAGATTGTGTCTCATCTTTTGTGTACGCTGTATATGTCTTGTTAGAATTGACTAATACAAAATAAAATATTACATTGAGTATCATTTTATATAGACTGCCTTCAAATTAGGCCTGAGCTTCCCACCGCTTGCTGATGCTGGACTTGATGCACTTGAATATTGGTCATCTCGAATTCCTCCAGGTATTATGGAGCCTTACTACAAAGACATTCTACCATTTCTTGATGGCTACTTGACAGACACCTCATCCACAGGTATGGATGTCATTTTGATTGCACTTCTATAGGAGATAATTCATTGTCTTAAACTGTAAACACACACTGTTATGGATTACTTGTCTGATGTGTAGATTAGATATACCGATATGTAGATTTTTACTACTGTGTTTTGTAATGCACAAGCAGACTTGCTAGTTTGATCCAAAAGTCCATGTGATCCTATACAAAGCCAGATATGTTATGCAGTCTGTTGGGATTTTGTGGAAGCTTGAATTTTGTCTTGACACTTACTAGTATCATTTTAGCCATCACTTAATAAGGCAATACACTTGGGGTGGCTTTACACGGAACAACTGTCAGACACATAAGTGGCCAACAGTCATCCCAACAACTGTCACTCCTGTGCTTTCACACAGGAGAAATAGTCGTTCAGTGAATGGAAACGGGGTGCTCAATTCACTCTGAGCAGGCAGTCATTCAAAGATGAACGACTACCTGTTCTCAGTGAGCTGAAATTAAGAGGTTAGTGACTACAAAGCAATTTCTCGCTCGATACCCTTTCAGGTCCCATGTTTCCATGGGACTGCTGTCACTGAAAATCGCTTCTTTAAGTGATTTTTATTTTCAGCCAATAGCTGGTCTGTGTAAAGCCTCCCTTAAACTCTCAGATTAACTTCCTCCAGTGGATCCAAGGAACCCCCATTAGACATTGACTTCTGCAGTCATGCAGCTTTGGTCTGTTTGGATGCAAAGAACCTCACTAACTGACTCGCCACTAATTCTCTAACTTCCCAGTGTCGTACAAACATGAAACTTGGCACGACCATTCTTTAGGTCCTAAATAGAAAAAGTAAAGGGGTCACAACTTGATTATTCAATTTCTAATTGCAAAAGTAAGTGTACCCCTATGTATTGTAACTTCCCTGTGTTGTACAAGCATGAAATTTGGCACAATCATTCTTTAGGTCCTAAATAAGAAAAGGAATGGGGTCACAACCTGATTTATTCAATGCTAATTGCAAAAGTAAGTGCACCCCTATGTAATGTAACTTTCCAGTGTTGTACAAGTGTTAATTTTGGTGCACGTATTCTTTAGATCCTAAATGAGGAGAATGGGAGGGGTGGCACATTCTGCAAAGGCACATCGGTACATGCAGCCTGAGGAGAATCTAACGCTCCTCTATGTGTATACATGTTTTATTCATCGGTTCCTCTAAAGTAACCTTGACTTCATATAATTTTCGGTGTGAACAACACTTAAACACCTGTATCAAATTACCTCGGGTGAAGCCGGGTATATCAGATATTATTGAATATGATGTAGTACGATGAAGTGACATTAAATTCATATGTAATAATTTTTTTTTTTTTAAATTCAGTGTGGACTACTGCCACTTGCAGAACTCTGTCCCTGAAGTCCCAATATTGGTGCCAATACAAAGTGTGATGTGCAAATTAAAATTGCCTCCAGGACTCATTGGCTGAGAGGCACAACATGCTGGCAACTGTCAGACAAAGTGTAACTGTGCTTGCTTTCTTCAGCTAAATGCAGTCACTGCTCGCTAGCTGAAGGGTGACTCAAAAAAAGTCTACAGGCCTGTCTTCAATTAGCAAGCAGTGATAGCGCTCGTCGCATTAGCTAGCTCATTCTAGCTATCGTGAGGGTCTCAGCAGCCGGCCCCTCAGCAGTCAAAACTTGACAGGTCTCTATGGCATGTCAAAAGTTTTTATAAAGCACAGTTACACTCTAAGTGCTAAAGGAAGTCACAGGCTGTAACCTCATTCCAACGAGGCCTGAGTCAATTCTAAGCCAACCAGGAGTAAGCGCCTTAATTTGTTTACAATTTGACTTGATAGTTAAGGCTCTAATATGCAGTTGTTTATATATTTTTTTTCTTGCTTAATTTTTTTTTTTATTGAAGGAAAATAATTGCACAGTATAGAAAGAGTGCTATAATAAAAAAACCTATAAACATTCCAGCACAATGTCCTATTTCGGTAATTGTGTCTATGGGCATTATATAAATAATGCATAACATGAGCATTCCATCACTTTCGGTCAAACCAGAGGTTCACAGTGATGTTGGGAATTAGCAGGTGACACATTGACCAGATTGCATTCAAATATGAGAGTCTGTGTTCATGGGGTATACTGAAATGAAAAGAAAGGGGATGAATGATCAGGCTTTTATCTGGACCTTCACCTTTAAAGGGGTTTTCTGGGACTAAAAAAAAATTCCCTGGCTTAAAATTGTGTTAAATAAAGTTAAAATGCATGCTACTTCAGAGGAACCTGGAAGAAGGCAGCGGGCAGTCACGTGCTGTACGTTCTGCACACGACTGCTCGGCCAATCACAGGCTTCAGTGACGATAGAAGAATCATTGTGCCAAGAGGTTACATGCACAACTGATGAACTGCACGTGATCGCTAACCTGTTTCTTCCACGGTCTGAATGGCGAGGAGCCTCTAAAGTAGGTGAGTATGCATTTTTCCTGCATTTCACGCCATTTTAAGCCTTTTGAATATTTTTTTTAACGTTCTGGATAACCCCTTTAAGAAAAAAGAAGAAAAAGTACAGTGGAGAAAGAAGAAAGTGTGGGTTTGGTGTAGGTCAGGGGGACAAGTTAGAATGGATTACCTGATTTGAGAGGTTGAGTTGTCCAGGTAAATGAAGGGCATAGGCTGTGTGTTCATGTTGTTGTAACCACATGTGGCTGAAATCATCACCTACCCGCAGTAGCAAATGACCGGAAGTCACTGCTGTTAAAACGGCAGTACTGCTGGCAAAATCGTTGTGCTGTTGGAAGTTGCAAATGTACGTGATTTCAGCCATGTGCTGTTCATTTCAATGGGGGAGAGCTTGCAGTGTCATTCTGGGCTGTAGCACATTGTACGGAACTGTGCTGTCCGGCTAGCAGCTGCGAACAGCTGATGTCGATGACCTATCTCAATGATGGGTCGTCCGTAGTATAATCCCAGAAACCACCTTTGATTGAACCCTTGTTAGACCCGCTGATGAGCAAGGACCTTGAGGATAAGGTTCTGCCACATAAAAAAAAGAAATCAGAAAAAAAAGTTGTCTGCTTTGCTTTCTGCCTACATAGATGCGTACAGTATACATTTATATCATTCATAAAAACATACAGTACGGTTTTGTTTTATCCTCTGCTCTTATGAAATCACTTATTACAATTTATTTCAGATTCACAGTCAGGCATACAGTCTAAGTAATATTGTTGCATGATGTAATTATATTGTTGCCATTTGATCTGTTGCAGAGGAGGCTCTGAGTGCTCTTGACGTGGATCGCCTGTCTCGTGCGTCACAAAAAGGATTTAATAAATATCTTATTAAGCAAATACAGAGAACAAAGGCTCTCTCTGTGGTAAGTCATCTCATCTTTAATGGAGCTTCTGTAAAGTTTTTGAAATAATTTATCCCCCATGGAAAGGTGGTACATAAGAGTAGGAAGTGTCCACAAATCATTCCTCAGGTTTGGGATGTGCGATGGAATTTTCCATCGACTCTATTCCCTCCTGAATTGCTAAGATCCCAACTATCTTCTAGGGTATCATTTATAAAAAGGATATATAAGTGTACACCCACGTTTGGTCTCGCTTTTAACCAGTGCCATCCGCATTATTATTCTTTCCTGGTATATGATGGTGTAAGTAGAAGGCATCATCTGCAGCGATTGTACATTTTATGTTTTCCATTTGTATTATTATTTGTATTCAAGTGATCATTCCTGAACATTAGAGATGAGCGAGCATACTTGCTAAGGACAATTACTCGAGCGAGCATTATCCTTAGCGAGTACCTGCCCGCTCGGAAGAAAAGGTTCGGGTGACAGCGGGGGGTGGGGAGCAGCGGGGAGGAATGGGGGGACAAAAATGATTGATTTGTTCAGCCCCTTCTGCGCTAGAATATGCGGTTATATGCGCAGTATGACAGACTGCCTTTAAAGCCTGTCTATACTTCTAATATTGGTCTCCAAATACATGCTGGATGTAATCTAGTGTATTCATTTTTCCTTATCTGTGTACCTCCATGTGGGATCATATTTACTTTTGGTTGTTTTTGTAGAAACATGAATCCTCGCTAGCAGCAGTGCGGAGTAGAGTTGTTCGATTACTTGGATCTCTTGGGGGACAAATTAATCGCAGCCTGGTAACAGGTAACCTCCTTATTATAGATAAAGTTCTTGTAGTTTGCTGCACATTTCTGTTTGGAACCTCCATCGCTGAATTTTGTTAATTCCTTCGTGACGGCCCTATAGTGTCTTTACGTCTTGCAGATGCAGGACATGTATGAAGGGCGATTGCGGGGCGACCTCCCTTCATACATCCCGGGTGCCTGTTGTTTCTTACAGCCGACACCTGGCGGCAACCGCTGCGATGAGCCACGCGGCTCATCGGGGCTGTTAACTCTTTAAATGCTGCTGTCAGAATTTAAATCCCCTGAACGATGTTCAGGGGTCCTGTTTGGCTCCCTGCCAGGAGATCGCAGGGAGCCGTGCCGGTGCATGGCAGCCGGGGGCCTTCTGAATGGCTACAGGGCTGTCATGGCAGAATGCCTATCAGGCCATCCCCATAGGCCTGTCAGATCGCAGTATGATGTAATGCTACAGCATTACATCATACTGAAGGAGCGATCAGAGCATCCCAAGTTGTGGTCCACTAGGAGGGCAAAAAAAAGAAGTAAAAGCAAGATCAGTAAAGTTTTACTAATTGCAAAAAAAAGGAATAAAAGTTGAACTCATCCCCCTTATGCCATATTTAAAATAAAAGATTTTAAATCATAAAACAAAAATATATATTTGGTATCGCCGCGTCCGAAAAAGTCCGATCTATCAAAATTATGCATTATTTATCCCGCACGATGAACATCTTCAGAAAAAAAAAAGGAACACCACAAATGCACTCTTTTGTTAACCCTGTCTCCAAGAAAAATTCAATAAAATGATCAAAAAGTCATACGTATTCCAAAATGGCACCAACGCAAACTACAGGACGTCCTGGAAAAAGTGAGCCCTCGCACAACTATGTAGATGGAAAAATAAAAAGCTATTGCATGCAGAAGACGGCGGCAGAAAATAATTAAAAAAATTAAATATCTTTGAAAAAATTACAAGTAGTACAGCAGAAAAAAAAACTATATAAGTTTTTGGTATCGTAGTAATCGTACTGACCCAGAGAATAAAGCTGTCATGTTATTTTTGTTGCAGTCTGTGTGCCATAGACACAAGAGGCATCGAAAGATGGCGGATTTTCATTTTTTTCCCATTTCTCTCAACTTAGAATTTTTAAAAAGTTTTTCAGTACATTATATGGTACAATAAATAGTGCCATTGAAAAATACAACTCATCCTGCAAAAACAAGCCCCCATACAGCTACATCGATGGATAAATAAAGGAGTTATGATTTTTAAAAGGGGGGAAGAAAAAACAAAAATAGAAATAAATAAAAAAGCTCCATCATTAAAAGGGTTAAGAAATAGGATGGTTGCACAGTAACTGAATGAATCCCATTATAATCAATGGGGACTATTTTGGTTCCTTCATAAGATGGATCTATTTGGCTACTAGATGCCGTTATCCTGCTGTGCTAGTGGAACAGGAAAATAGAACCTCTCAGTGCTATGTGAATGAGCCTTAACATGCGCACTGAAATGTTTTGCTGTTTGGTACCTATAATTTTCAGTATACAGTGCCCGTACGCACTGTATACTGACTATAAGCTGCAGACCTGAAGCAGTTCCAGCAACTGAATGTGTATATATGCCTACATGTACGTTTGGCAGTCCTGTGATATTTCCCTTAAAGTCAATCATTCTATATGCCCTAGAAGTGTTTCCCTCAAGAAGTCACAGTGGTATGAGAATCTATATGTATTAATTTAGAACCCTTCACAGATATAGATAAAAATTAATAATGTTTATTAAATACTTGTTAAAAGAACATGGGTTTACACTGACACACAGACAAAAATCAAAGAACGAAACAAAAAAACCAAAGAAGGAACCCTGGTTTGGAGGTACAAGGGGGATTCAGCACTTTTGATAGTGCATAGAGGTGAGTATGTTCATCCCTTGTTGTATATATAGGGATAGCCTAGAGAAGTTAATACAGACACAAGTTGCTGAAGGATAAGTAGTATCGAACACGTTGGTTATGAATACGCAATTCGTGCTCGAATCTATTCAGGCAAAGTGTATGTATCCTCTTAGGCAATTAGGGATAAATCACCAATGTCGACATATAAATCCACCAAAAAACCATTTTATCAATGAGACATCTTTTTCTTTCACCTACCCTGGTGTTGACTGGTCCACAGTAAAAGGACTAAATAAGTACTAATGGTATACGTACCTTCTGCTCCTGAGGAACTATCCAAAAAATCGGATAGAGAAACGCGTCGAGCCTATCTCTGAGCACAAGTCTATCTTTTAGTATAAGTCTACCTTTGAGATGGCATGCTGGCAAGCGGTGAACTTGTAGATCTCTATCAGCCGCACGCCAGGGCCAAACTCTGGCATTGTCCTGGTAGATCTACGAAGGCACAATTAGCTTGCGTCTTTGGGTTCTGGTTAATAATAATATCTATTTATATAATAAACCAGACCCCGTAACAATAAACTTACGATTATTGTGGCATACTGGGGTTTTCAGGATACGACTATATGTCGACATTGGTGATTTATCCCTAATTGCCTAAGAGGATACATACACTTTGCCTGAATAGATTCGAGCACGAATTGCGTATTCATAACCAACGTGTTCGATACTACTTATCCTTCAGCAACTTGTGTCTGTATTAACTTCTCTAGGCTATCCCTATATATACAACAAGGGATGAACATACTCACCTCTATGCACTATCAAAAGTGCTGAATCCCCCTTGTACCTCCAAACCAGGGTTCCTTCTTTGGTTTTTTTGTTTCGTTCTTTGATTTTTGTCTGTGTGTCAGTGTAAACCCATGTTCTTTTAACAAGTATTTAATAAACATTATTAATTTTTATCTATATCTGTGAAGAAGTGTTTCCCTCTTTTCATACAGTACTCCTCATTGCCTTACTATGGGGCTTAAAGGACAATACGTGTACACACACCCATACGTATAAATGCTAGCACACCCAGACTAAAGCTGCATGCAGACGGAACGATTATCCTTCAGAAAAGTGTTCAAACAAGCAAAACTGAACGATAATCAATCAGTTTAACCCAGTCGACTGAATGACAAATGAGAATCGTAAGGTTCTCACTCGTTGGTCAGTTTTGACCAACATACAAATCAGCGCCGGCTCGTTCACTTGATGTGTAGTTTAGAAACTGGTTGTTCAGTATTTTACATAGGATTGCGAAACGCTCAACAATCAGCGAACGAGAGCTGTGCGATTCTCAACAAGAATTGTGCAGTCTAATCCGGCAGCCTGAGCGCAGAATAGCTGGTGATGACGTCACAAGATCGTCCGCTTGGGCACACGAAAATCGGGTGTTTCTCAGCCTGTCTTAAAGGGCCTTTGCTAAGGAGGAGTCTAGTGTCCTAGTTCTGTGGGCCCTGACATCAAGGATGATCAGGAAACCGTTTTTTACCACCTCCTGCGAGCTTTTACTTAAAGCATTGTGCGGGAGGAAGTAAAGGGGGCAATGTGCGAGCAATTCTAATTATATTAATATACAGTATTAAAAATGTATTAAACCATATAACCAGAAATAGCCTACATACTGCAGATTACCATGACTGCCATTCTGCTGCTCGGGATTGTGCAGTATTACATTTTCTTGTATAACTGCAGTTATAATGGCTCCAAAAACAGATTAACCAAACTGTTTATATCAGTCGTAAACTTACAATGTAAGATACATGAGTAACTGTGCAGTTTGCATAAGTCATGTGAATTTATATTTGTATTAATATTTATGTCGCCTGTTTTTACTTTGAAGCAACATCTACTGAAGAAATGATAAAGAATCACGTATCGTGGGACTCCGAGAAAAGACTGAGTTTTGCCGTACCATTTGCTGATCTGAAACCTGTCATCTACTTGGATACGTTTCTGCCTCGTGTGACAGACCTAGCACTAACTGCCAGTGACAGACAGACTAAAGTACTTTTGCATTTCTTGTTGTTTTTTCATTTAAACGGCTCCTTCACACGGGTGTATTTGAGCTTGTAAAATGCAGTTATACATGTGCAATACACAGAGAATAGAACTTATTGATGTCAATGGCTTTGTACACGTCTCCTGACTTTCAGAACATGCTTTGTTTTCCTGTGCACCGAAGGTTCCCATAGAAGTATATGGGGGTGCGTGCAATGTGCAATGAAATGCACAATATGCTGCAGAATTCCATGAAAAAAAGAACACCTCTAGCAGCCATTTAAATCAGTTGTTTGTCTGCTGCTCACAAATAAACATTAGCGCTAAAGGTACATTAATATGCGCTCCTACGCGCAAAAAAAGCCTTGTTCATAGCACAAATACATTGCGCTGAGGGGTGCACAAAAATGCATGCGCCTGTGTGAAGGGGCCCTAAAAAAAGTGAGATTTTTCTTTTACTCTTTTGTTTTAATAAAAGTATAAAATTTACAGCCATGTTAAGCCATGCATCTGACAGCGTCCAAATGTTTACTGGAAATAGCTTTTTATTGGATAGATCAATAACAAAAGTGGCTTCCTTAGGCTCAAGGTTAGCAGTGCTACAGGTGGGAACCATAAGGTTGGCAGTGCTACAGGTGGGAACCATAAGGTTGGCAGTGCTACAGGTGGGAACCATAAGGTTGGCAGTGCTACAGGTGGGAACCATAAGGTTGGCAGTGCTACAGGTGGGAACCATAAGGTTGGCAATGCTACAGGTGGGAACCATAAGGTTGGCAGTGCTACAGGTGGGAACCATAAGGTTGGCAATGCTACAGGTGGGAACCATAAGGTTGGCAGTGCTACAGGTGGGAACCATAAGGTTGGCAATGCTACAGGTGGGAACCATAAGGTTGGCAGTGCTACAGGTGGGAACCATATGGTTGGCAGTGCTACAGGTGGGAACCATAAGGTTGGCAGTGCTACAGGTGGGAACCATAAGGTTGGCAGTGCTACAGGTGGGAACCATAAGGTTGGCAGTGCTACAGGTGGGAACCATAAGGTTGGCAGTGCTACAGGTGGGAACCATATGGTTGGCAGTGCTACAGGTGGGAACCATAAGGTTGGCAGTGCTACAGGTGGGAACCATAAGGTTGGCAATGCTACAGGTGGGAACCATAAGGTTGGCAGTGCTACAGGTGGAAACCATATGGTTAGCAGTGCTACAGGTGGGAACCATAAGGTTGGCAGTGCTACAGGTGGAAACCATTTGCTCCTGTGTAGGCTGCTGCACGTTTCAACACGGAAATAAAAAATCACAAAAATAAGTGCACATTAAAGGGAATTAGACAGTATTCTTTCTTTTTTTTTTTTTTTAAATCAAGAAACCAAAGGTATATTGTTACCTGCATGCATGTGGTCGCACTTTACATTATTAGAAACAATGTTGTTTTTCATTCTGTTTATATGGGGAAAAAATGCATGCTTCTTTAAATGTTACATTAGATCTGTCTGTAAGAAATAGGAAACTATAGCTATTTTTATAATGTTTGAATTCATCATCTTGCAGTGCAGCCTGTTTTCTATAACCTTTCTTGTTTTGGTTTCCATTAGGTTGCCGCTTGTGAACTTTTGCATAGCATGGTTACATTTATGTTGGGAAAAGCATCTCAGATGCCTGATGCACGAGAAGGGCCTCCCCCCATGTTCAGGCTGTACAAACGCACGTTTCCGGTGCTGCTCCGCTTGGCCTGTGATGTTGATCAGGTATGGTGTGTGTATATGTGTATGGCAACTCATTGGCACCCCGTAGGTGCACTGTAATGATGCTGATAAGGTGAACGCGGGGCCCTACATCCCTAACAAGGCACTTGGATGTGGTAGTTGAATGCGACTCTCAAGGCATTAAATGGTCTAGATTGGCATTCTCTCAGATATACTACACTCATCACCCATTGCTGGGCATATGACATCCTTGTTTTCTTATATTTGAACTCCCACAAGACATTTATAGCTAGGTGCGGAAAAAGGTTTTAAAATTGAGTGAAAGTCAGAACAGTAGCAGTAGTCTGCGGCCTCCAAGCACATTTCGACTGTCAGTAAATTTTCAAGAGTAACTGCACTTTAAAAAAAAAAAACTTTAGACTTCTCAGAATGACTTGTCCAAAATTGTAATCAGTGGGGGTCTGAACTGAATGGGCTGCGGCGCTCACCTGAGAGCTCTGTCTCATCAGTTATCATCATTGATCGTCTGTTCCTCTTGGTGCTGAAGATGAACACCTAAATGTCTATGCATCTGTCTTAAACTTCTGAGAGGCCATATATAATGGACAGTGCTTCAGTACTGTGTGTGAAAATCCAAGAAATAAAAGGACTTACCTGGCGTCAAGGGGTGACCCGGACCAGAGTCCCCCACGTCCTAGTTAGCGTATCGATAAACCACAGATGAATAAAATCCACAAACAGGTCTCCTGGGATCCCATGGCGGGAGAGCTTGCCTGGCCTATCGTACCTCACGAGGAGACCGATAAATGCAATATAAATACTAATAAACCTCTCTGATGTTAGACAAATT
The DNA here is from genome assembly GCF_035609145.1 of Eleutherodactylus coqui. Taxonomy (NCBI): domain Eukaryota; kingdom Metazoa; phylum Chordata; class Amphibia; order Anura; family Eleutherodactylidae; genus Eleutherodactylus; species Eleutherodactylus coqui. The sequence continues at coordinate 91,929,883 of NC_089845.1, read as the reverse complement.
AATTGTCAAAAGAACAAATTAATCTATGGCGAGTTTGAAACTAGTCTTTGAATTTGGTTTACAAAGTAATAGAGAAGAAATTCTAGTTAAATTCAGGCAAAGTGACAAACACGTTAGATAGAAATAACAAGGACAAACAAAGTAAAGATAATACAACACAGACAGAAAGAAGTATTCCAAAAATGGGAAATGAGTCCTCAGGGAAGTCTAATCATTGCCATACAACTAATGACTCTGTAAGTCATCCGGATATAAATTTCCAATCTATGGTCACGATTGATAATACCTTATGTGGCACCACTATAAGTGGAAATCCCAGTCCAATTTTTGGACCTACCCACGAGAAAAGCTCTATGAAAACTCCTCAGAGGATAAATAGTGACCGTATTTATTTCACTCCAGAACTAATACCACATTCGGTGGAAAGGGCATTGCTAACATCACCATTAGCACAATCTCCTTCAGATATATCCAATTCTTATCCAGGTCCCAGTTTCAAGGAAAATAATGACTCTGCCCCGTTTTTGTTTTTTTTAATAGAGGGTCTAATTTATCACCCGTTAAAAACCGCCAAGAGCATTGCACCGCCACGGGTTATACACCCACAAATCAATTCCAGTTTCCCATTTCTAAAAAAAACCTAAAATGTTTCAGTAGGTACTAGATCTTGAAACATCATCTGAAAAAGAGAACATAATCACCTAAACTTTCTTCAAAACAGTTGCTAGCAATACCGTAGCTACTTAGATTTCCGCAGCGGCCACTTAAAAAATTGGAAGATAAATGTCCCTTATAGACAGTTACAAAGAATAAAAAGGAATTGTTCAAAAAAATTGATTTCCTGATCACCTCACAAGAGATGTGCGCATTTGAATTTGAGGTAGAAGGTAAAACCAGACACTTTGGATTTTACCCTATGTTCCATTTTCTCTTCTAGGTAACGAGACAGCTGTATGAGCCTCTTGTTATGGGCATCATTCACTGGTTAACAAATAATAAAAAATTTGAAAGTCATGACACCGTGGCGTTACTCGATTCCATTTTGGTAAGTGTGCATGGCTCATTTTTCAAGCGTATTTTGTCAACCTTTTTCTCTTAATGTCAATGTACAAGTTTTTATTCTGTTCGCCGGATGCTGGAAATAAGCAGTCAGTACAAAGTTTTCATATAAGACTCATGTTCCAGCAAATACAGCGTAAATGAATAGCTACATATACATTAGAGATGAGCGAGCGTACTCGGTTCGATTGTTTTTGCACTCGAGCACCGCTTTTTCCGAGTAACTGACTACTCGGACGAAAAGATTCGGGGGGCGCCGGGGGTGAGCGGGGGATTGCAGAGGGGAGTGGGGGGGGGGGGGGGAGAGATAGCTCCCCCCTGTTCCACACTGCTACCCCCTGCTCCACCACGCCGCCCCCCGAATCTTTTCGTCAAGTAGTCAGTTACTCGGAAAAAGCGGTGCTCGAGTGCAAAAACACCCGAACCGAGTACGCTCGCTCATCTCTAATATACATGCATGTATGCTATTTATATAATATCACACTCAGGTTTTACATTTTTTTCTTATAAAATGTGTCTGTTCTTCTAAGGATGGAATTGTGGATCCCGGTAATAGCACCTTGCGGGACTTTTCAGGACGATGTATTCAAGAATTTTTGAAATGGTCTATCAAACAGACCACCCCGAGACAACAGGAGCAGAGCCCTGTGAACACACAATCCCTATTTAAAAGACTCTTCAGCCTTGCTATTCATCCTAATGCATTTAAGAGGTTGGGAGCTGCTCTTGCTTTCAACAATGTGTACAGAGAATTAAGGTGAGAATTGTGTCTAATGCTTGACTTGTGACAATGGTAGACGCTATCATTTTATATTTCTCAACTGCCCAAACTTATAAAAAAATGAAGGGGCGACATTCTCAACTTGGCTATTTTAAATTCATTGTTCTTGATTTTTAGAGAGGAGGAGGCTCTTGTGGAACAGTTTGTTTTTGAGATCTTAGTGGTGTACATGCAAAGCCTGGCATTATCTCATGGAGACGAAAAGTCCTTGGGTGAGATTCACATTATTTATATTTTCAAAGATTTTCCATTTCTCTTAAGTGTTCATACACATTGGATATATATTTGCTGAACCTGCTAATTCCAAAGGTCTCGAAGACCATCTAATGTGTATGGGAGTCTTCCAAATCTTCCCTAACGGCAGATGTTGGGAGAGACACTGGAAGGACTGAGCAGTTTATGCTCCATTTATGTAAGTGTCTCCGTTATATTCTCAATACGTTCCAGTCATTCCTCATTTACTTGTTGCCCTTGTTTATGGGTCATCTGTTATCTGTTCTGTTACTTTCCACACTGTACTTGATATTTGACGCAATGTTCTTTTTTCCCCCTTCTTATAAAATGCAAAATTGAAATAAAATACAAATATAAAAAAAACCAACGATTGAGCAATTGGATTTCGACTGACTGATCGTTTTGTTCTTGGGGTACATGTCTGGCAGCGGCTTTATCTCCTCTACATTCAGAACACATACATGTACCCTCGTACAAGATGAACATGCATGTATATGGGTGTGTCAGGCAAGATAGCGGTTGGCCAAACAAGCATCTGGCAGGTGGCTATCAAATGTTTCCAAAACTGCAGAATTCTACAATAATTAGCTTTTATTACTGTTATTTACAGGCACCATTCAGCAGTGTAGTGATGCCATTGATCATCTGAAACGCATCATAATTCAAAAAGCCAGCAGCCTAAACAAATCATCTAAAAGACGCATACCAAGGTATTTGTAATGTCTGCACAAGCCTTCTTGTAAAGTGTATGAAATATTGGATGGTGTCGTCCTGACTGTGAGGGATAACCCTGAATGTCCAGAGGAGTGGAGATCCAGTATTGTCGTCTGCTGAGTCTTCTGCTACTGCGCCGCTTCCTAAATATATATTCAGGCCTCTGTTTAAAAAAAGAGCACAGCAAAGAAACTAGTAGGGAAACTTTCAGATAATCCAATGACCAATTACAAAGAAGTTTCTGCTTTTATTAGGATATTTCCTTAAATATATCATTTAGAGCGGAAGCTTTCCAAGATATTCATATGTACAAGTACAGGCCTATTTTGAATCTTAATTTAATGTAAGGTATATTCCTCTGCCTTCTGGAATTCTTTTCTCTTTTTGTTGTTATTTTTTTAATTTTTTTTTGTTAAATCTGGATATGAACCATAGTAGTAGGTAGGTAGATTACAAAAACAAAAAAGTAGGTTGTCATTACATCCACGTACCATTACAAATGTGAGATTCAGGATTTTAAAGAGAACCTCTTAGGACACGAGCCATTAAGCCGGAGAAATGGGACTGCCATAGTCACTTACCTGCTCCATAATGAGAGGACAATATGTATGCACACACACGTACAATGCAGAGATGACTCCGCTGCTTGCACCGAGCAGCCAATTCCTGGGCAGACAGTGAGGGCATAGGGATAGGGGGCCAGAGGAGTATGAAAGTCACTGCACTGGACTCAGCAACCCCCATCCTGTGAGTCCATAACATTAGCTTATGGAGTGAACAGGACCTGACAGGTTTCCTTTAATGAGGTTTCCAGCTCTGTTTGTGCCCATAACATGGCAAGATTCCCTTCATTCCTCCTCTCTCTCTGATTAAACTCAATTTGTCATTTCCTACTTGTGTATTTTTACATACGGTGGTTAAGAGGTGATCAATGAGTGGAACAGGTTGCCACGGGAGGTGCTGAGTTCTCCTTCAATGGAAGTCTTCAAAGACTGGACAGACATCTGTCTGGGATGATTTAGTGATCCTGCACTGAGCAGGGGGTTGGACCGATGACCCTGGAGGTCCCTTCCAACTCTACCAGTCTATGATAGTAATTCTCTAACATCACCCAGGGACACAAGTGGCCTAGTCATTAATACCTTGTGTCATTGGTCATTTAGGGTGGTGATGGGGTTTATTGATATCCTTTATCCATGTTGATCTGCGGTGGTTATGTGATCGTTAGCTCTCATGGTTATATAATATTACCACTATATTGTGTATTATTACATATATGTTATGTGCCTGTGATATAAATGGTCCTTAGAGGATTTGAAGGTCTGTTTAGCTGCTACAGAGCTCCACATCCCCTGCATCCCAGTTACACCATTACATGAAGACGTCAGTCAACCTGCAGCTGGTGGATGCTTACTTTATAAGGTTTTGTACTGCTCCCATCAAACTCATTAACAAATCTGTGTGCCGTGAGCTCCAATAGTCGCAACAGAAATACAGGTTGTTTTTTTTTACTCATTTGATTTTAGTGTTTTTTTTCCAAAAACACTTAGATGGAAACGCCGGGTACTAGGAAACCGCCCTTCCTCAAGTTTTCCAATGTACAACTCTGTTCACACTGCATCTTTTAGCCATTTGTACACTTTGGGCAGATTTCCTGACATACACTACCTGCTGAATATTACAATATATGTACTATGTAGGTGTTCAGATATATACATCGTCAATAGACTTTCATGGTAAAGAAAAAAAAAAAAAGGTATTCTGTCGTCTTTTTTTTTCTTTTTTTATGTCTCTTTATAGGAAAGTCAAGTCAATTATGTTTTTCCATGCAACTGATAAAGTGTTAAGAAGATGTATATTGGCCCATGGGATACTGAGAGAACACTCTTTTTAGTATCTGTCAGGGAAATAGAGCCCTATGGATGCATTTGATGTATGCCGTATGTATTTTCTTGGCACCCATGCCAATCAAAGGGCTCAAACACAGTGTGAATAGAGGACTTGTACTGTGGCTTTATTTCCTTGTGAAGCTCATTATTAGTCTGTGGTCATATGAGGCGGATTTGCCACGGAGTTTCACTGCGGCAGTCCGCCTGCGGCCGCTAATCCTGCGATTTGCCAGCCATGTGGACAAGATTTGTCAAAAATCTCGTCCACGCGGGGCGGCAAAGCTGGTGCTGCGGCGCGGATTCCCGGGTCGCAGCATGTCCATTCTTTTTTTTTTTTTTCCCTGCTGCAGCCGCACTCTTCTCTATGGGAGAGCCGGCCGCAACAGAAAAGCATGCGTTGCAGCCACTCCAAAATCCGCGGCCAAGTGCTGCGGGTTTTGAAGCTGCGCTTTCCCAGTGGATATCTTGCGGTTTTTCGCTGCGGCAAAACCGCAAGGTTTCCACCGAAAATACGACCCGTGTGACCCCAGCCTAAGCGTGCTTGTTTTGTTTGCTTGTTTTTTTTTTCAATCTGATTGTCTTTCTGCTCTGTGATTAAATGCTAGATAATTGATATTACACTACAAAGTTTTGCGTTGTGACTAATAGTACTGCCATCTGAACCTAGTGAGTGATGGAAATGTGATGAATGAATGGTTAGTAATAGCACTTCATGTACTTGAAATGGGAAGTTTTAACAGTTTACTATCTCTGTGTTTTTATTTTCCGGAAATTAGAGGGTTTCCCCCTGGTCAGACAATCTGTCTCTTGGATATTGTCCTTTGGCTTTTACAACAATGTGGCCTCCCCCAGACGGATTGCAGACACAAGGCGATGGAGCTCTTCTTTGAATTTGTACCTTTGCTGCCTGGTAAATACTTTTGTAAATAAATTCATTTTTTATTGCTGTACTTTGAAAATGTGCCGGACGTTTATGGAGTTTTAGCAACTAGGTTTTATATATAAACAACAGTGTCATTCTGTCTACTTGGTATCTTTGTAAGTAATGTACTCTTGAATTACTTCATCTGGTGACTTATTGTCATGAGCAGGCAGTTTGGTGTGGATCGTACAGCATGTGTAGACTCTTCCTCTAGAGACACATTCCTGCCTGTAAGAAGAGCTGACTGACAATACATTGTAGCAAGTCGATTGACGCTCGTTCTCATTTCACTGGGCAGTTATCAGCAGGGCTTCATGCAAATGATCATTTGTGAGATGATTGATTTTTCTCTCCTCCCGTATACAGAACTCTAAATTGTTCTGGGCAGCACATCTCCTATTAAGCAAGGGAGATGTGCTGCCAACCAACAGTCTTTTTTTTTTTTTTTTGTAATGAAATGACAAATGAGCTTTTTTTTCGTTTGTCATTGCATCGTGGGGCCTTTTACACTGGTAAGTGATTGGGAATGAACATTCATACAGCCAGTCATTAAAATGTGTAAAAGGGCCTTAAGACTGGTGTATATGTTGTAGAAAAGCGTTTGAGAGCCATTTGGTTTCCCTTTTACAAGTGCTAAAATTTTTATGTATTTTAAAATGGGTTTCCTAAATTTATTTGGAATCTATATATTAGCCAAACACTGTTCTAATTACTTCATAATCATGCACGCTTGGGTTGGTTGGGTGTCCTTGCTGATTGCTTTGAAGTAGTCACCCGGCTGTCAATGTTTCCATGTTAGTTACATGATGTAAAGTTAAAGAACTTTACTAATGCCTGTCCTTTAATAGCAACAAGGATTTCATGCCAAATTGCTCTGCATGTGCCCAGTATTTGTGGGGAAGATCTCACAGTACCGGTCACAAATGTACTACTTTTCTTTTTTTCTTCTGTAAATGTCTTCCGTCATTCCTTTATTTATACTAATTTAGGAAGGCTTACAGTTCAACAGGACAAATATAGCCCATGTGCACATATGAGCTTACAACCTACAACTAAAGGATAGAGAATGAATAAATACTTCCTGGGATGGGAGTATTGGAACAGCAAATTTTGAAAACCATAGGGCTGGTTCTAAGGTTTTTTGTTGATTTTTTTTTTCAAAAAAGTTCCTTTCCAAGGTTCATGGAATGGTTTGGGTTTTGCCATGAGGAACTGGTTCTGAAGAAGTTCTGGATATAAGAGTTGATATAAGTTTTGTAGTGGAAAAGTTGGTGGACACAGCAGGTTTTGTATGTGTGGCCATACCAGGAGAACTGTTGTTCACCCAGAACCCAAGTCTGTATTAAATGGCACATAGTATGTTATTCTGAAAGAAGACAATGTCTATCTAGTTCAGCCTGTTTCCATTCCCCCTTGTTGATCCAGAGGAAGGCAAAAAATCCCCCGTGAGGCAGAAGCCAATTTAGCCCATGTGGGGGACAAAATTCCATCCCTACTCCATAATGGTAGTCAGAATAATCTCTGAATCGGCATTTGAAAGTTCCTACCTGCCTCCAAGACCTGGATTAACAATTCCGCAGGTTATTTAATGTCTATATCCTGTAATATCATAGCGCTCTAGAAAATGTATGTGACTTCTATATTGTGGTCTCTCTAGATGTAGCCATGTGCGTGTTTGCACTCTCCGTACTTTAATTGTAGGACCAAAATCCCTGCATGCAGCACCGAAGAACAGGATAAAATATTTTATTAAAGGAAAAATGTTGTTTTAGAATGTTCTCATTGTTTATATCAGAACCTTAATTGAATTGTTACATAAACTTTTTGTCTGTTTTTTTTTTTTTCTTTCAAAGAGAAAAAATCTCCTTCGGCCTGGGTGGAGGAGGTTGTCAAGAAAAGGGGCCTCTCTTTTTTGATTGAGAAATTTGAAAGTGCAGGCAGCATGGATGGCAACCAGTGTGGCATCTTATACATTGCCACTCTTCACGAACTACAGAAGAGCTCTTTACGAGGTGTCCTTCAGTGGATGGACATGTTACTTGCAGCTCTGGATTGTTACAATACCTTTATGGGTATGCGTGTTGTGAAAGCACAGACTTTACTTGGTGAGTAAATCAGTTATTAAGTGTATGAGGGGTATAGAGACGTTAAAAATAAAAGTTCTGCAATCGAGAATAGGGTAGGAATCTAGTGTCGGTGGCCATTTTAACTTTTTAGACATGTGACAGGCCCTTTTTAAGACTTCTTTTTTCATGCTTTGATCACATTCAGTTGTTGAAATCATGATAGCTGATCCACAGGTATGCTGGAAATATTGAATGTAAGATCTGGAAATTGCTGTGTGTCAGTGAAATTGCTTGATGGTCTGGCATTTAAACCACCCATCCACATGTGAAAATGATTACCTATGCATCACAATATTGAGGAAATGGCATTTAAGCACTTTTTGTTTTTAAGGTTTATAGTTGTGCAAACAATTGCCAAATCGGAGGCGTTATTCAAACTGATAATGACCCCTATAGTACAGAGAGATTGTAGGTGGAAAAAAGGACAGGTGGGGGCTCTATTATCATAACGATGGCGCTTCCATTATAGCCATTCCCCAGATGAGAGCTTTATTAACTGTACTGTAATGGCTTACTTCCTATTAGAATTTGGCAGGAATTAATACAATTCTTTGTTTTGTGCATTAAACTGTTTTAGATCCTTCTCAGAAGTCCTCTTTTCTTAGAGCACTACATTTCTTCATCAGTCATCTTTCCATGCATGACATCACCGGAGCACAAACCTGCTTTAAAGCCAGTTTATTCAGTCCACAAGAAAAAGAGGAATACAACTACAGCAAGTGCACAATTATAGTGAGAATCATTGAGTTTGTAACCATGATCCTGGAGAATTGCCCGCAGGATTTCTGGAAGGTAAACGCTGCAATCACTTAGTTTTTGTCAACTTTATAAAGATTGCAAAGTTAGTAAGGTTACATTTTCAAAAGCAAAAACGATCCAGAGTTTCAGGTATACATAACATCTGCCCTAATGTATCCAGATGCAGGGGTGAGAGTCCATGGTTATAAACTGCATCATTGAATACTCAAGCACTACAGTATGTAGACAACCCTCCAAACAATGGGCTCTTAAATAGCATCCAAGTAATCTTGAGAAGAATGAGGGGCCACGATTTTTGCCCTGGTTAACTGTGCAGCTCTAGCAGTGATGGATCTCTGAGCCTTCTGGGGTTTCTGTTTGCTGCCTGAACTTGTTTAGTACTTTATATTAATAGGAAAGCGAAATGGGAACTTTGATTATTCTTGGTTTAAACAGAACTGAATTATTGCTATTTATTACCGTACTTTCTTGTTTGCTTTTTTAGAATCTTGAAAATGAACTTCTGAATAACTTCATGTGGGACTTAACAGCAGTTACTGTATGCGATCCATCGAGTATAGGATTCAATACAGCGGATGTTCAAGTGATGAAGAACCTTCCAGATGTGTGTGTACAGTTGCTAAAAGCAGTTGCGAAATCGCCATACGGGAGAACCTTAGAAACCTGTTTACAGAAAAAAATTACAATGGAACGGTATACACTTGTCACAGTATAAAATGATCAGATATTATGCAAAGTGAAATGGTGAAATAATGTATTTCCTCAGTGGCCATTTTAAATTCCTTATTGTATTTTATCTTAACCATGGCAGGGTTGAAGAGCTGTGCGCTGTTGATCTCTATGATTCGGATATCCGATATAACAGTATTAGGATGGGTGCCACGCTTTCTGCTTGTAACCAGCTTTATAGGGCGCAGTTGTTGAACTCCACTCTGCATGCACAGGTGAGGAATAGAACTCTCTGCAATCAAAGTTCTCAGTGAAGAGCTCATGGGCTTGGGGCCCATTTACACGTAACGATTGTCGCTCAAACGAACAAAAGTGCCTGATAATTGTTACGTCTAAATGCGAGCCGCCGTGCACTTTTCGTTCGCTTTTCAGTTCTTCTTCTAGAAGCTTTTAACTATAATAAACTAAAATAGTGTATACCCCTTCATGTGTGGCCATAATCACTAAAGAAAGTACCTTTTTCTACCTCTAAAAGCAATAGCATGTCTAACTTTAATGCAAGTGCCATTCTATGATCCTTTGCATCAAAACTGATGGCATCTAATTTGAGATTAAGCGCTGCGGAATAAGTTGGCGCTATACAAATAAAGATTATTATTATTAGATTGCATTCTTGTAGTTTACAGATTTTCTGTATCATTCACTTGTGCATTCTCTGCTTAGGTTACTAGATCTTCTGTTGGTTCCAAACTCCTTTCAGTGGTTTATAAAGGCATTGCTGCTGGTAGCGACAAAAAGTCTTTACCGTCTTTAGACATCAGCAGTAAACGTCTTGCTGAAGAAATTCTACAACTGGCTTTTAATTTCGGTGGACAGGTAATTGATTGTTATTCAACAACTATTCTACGAAGCCGTACTTAATATGTATACTTTTGTATCACTAAAACCACATATATTTTCTTCTATCTAGTTGTATTTGCTGACTGTATTTTTTGTATTTACTGTTTACTTACAGAATTATTTCTGTAGTAACCTGTAAAAGCACAATTCATTACACTGTGCTGTATTCTCTTGGTCACGTTCCTTGATTACTGCTAGATCAAAGCAAAAATCCAGTTGTTGGTGCATTTTTTTCAATTTTTTGCTTCTATTCCTGCGACAAAACCATAGGCTCCCTCTACAATTTACTGGAAAGTCTGGCAGTAGACCATATCAAACATGGATTTTGATTGTGAGTTCAGACCCCACTAGTCTGATATTGATGGGCTGGCCTAAGGATAGGCCATGAGTTGTAAAGGTCTGGAAAGTTGCTTTAAACAGTAAAACTAATAAATTTGTTTAATTGGTTCTATTAGATTCTGCATTTTTAAAGTTTGCTTGCTTTCTTCTATTAAATTGTCTATTCTTTTTCAGTGTGAAGAACTTGTTAGTCTGCTGCTGAACACTTTGGTTTTAACAGTGCCGTTGTCTGGAAGCTCACAGAGAAGCCTAATCAGTTTTTCTCATGGAGAGTATTTCTACAGTTTGTTTTCTGAAACTATTAACAGGGAACTGTTGAAGAACCTGGAAACAGTTGTGCCTTATCTACTTAAATCAGCAACGGATAATCCCAAAATGGTAACGACCGTGTAGTGTCACTGAGGAAAAGAACATTATCCTTAAGGCTCCAATACATGTTAAGGAAAAGCTGTCTGAACCTGCCGGTTTTGATAGGACTGGTCAACTATTGTATGTGTAGGGGGCCTTCCAATAGAGGATGTCACAGAAAGGATCAATCAAACATATTGAATTTCAATAACCTGATCCTTTAGTTCTTCCTGGAGATAAGTCGCTGCTAGAAGAGTCTGGCAGTAGCTTACTCCCCTCTATTGAAAGCACAGAAACACTAAGCTGAACCAAGCGTTGATTATGTATGGGGAAATTGGAGAAATACCTTTTGGTCGACAGCTGTTGAAGGTGTACGGCCACCTTGATTTGAAACTGGTAATTATACAAAATTACTGATGTTTAGATGAATACAGAATACTAATAAATTTTAACAATATCACCACGCCATGCATATAGAGTAATACAGTATGAAAGAAGCTCTTCTGGGTTGTTCGATTTGAAACTAAATGAGCCTGATAACACACACCATCTCTGTGTGTTTAAGATCCTTTGTAAATTTAGTCAATTTTCACACTTAAAGGTTGATTTACACACAAAAGCATCCAAGCGTTGAGTGATAGCTGTTGCGTGTAAATGCGCGGCCATCGTGCACTTACCGTGCACTCTTCGTCCATCATTGACTTCAAGTGTAGCATAAAATCCTTTGTCCCTGACAACAGGGACAGCATGCTGTGTTCTACACAGGCAGCGCTGATAGCATTGTATGCAGCCAACAGCCCACAGCAGAACAAAGCAGATGTATTTAGAAAACAGACCACCCACTGTTCTCTAAACACGTGCAAATGAAGCTAGTTGGCAACTAATAGGCTAATTAGCCCATTAGTAGCTAATGCAAGATAATCGCTCAAAACTGTCAGTTTTTGATGAATTTTCAGCGATCATCTTTGCGTGTAAATGGAGCTGAAGTCCGGCAGCTTGTGACATTGGTTTGGTCTACTTGATGAAGTTTCAATATTTGCAATATTCGTATTCTTTAAATAGTAAAAACGAATGTTTTAGTTAAGCAAAATATCAGATCTCTGCAATATTTTACCGACCTGATGGCAAATGATTTCATCTATGTTATGAGTGCAAATATTCTTGATTAATTTGAGAAAATTCATCCGATTATGGAGTTTAGGTGGCCATGGTTATACATCTTAAATAGCTGTCTGCTGAACTCTTTTTCAACCATCAGCTGTTTTATCCCCATCTCTTACACCCACACGCTCCGCTCTGGCTTATTGGGCGTTAGGAGAAATTAATAGGGCATGTTAAAATCTAGCATTCCCCTTCCTCCTTTCTCCCGACATTCACCATCCAATGAGATTAAGGATACCCCAATACACATTAGTTGGTCAGCAGCCGGTATCACCAAAGCAGATTTAGATTTTTAAGATCATAGTAACCAGTCTTTATCAAAACCAGGTATGGGCAGCTTCACATTCCTGTTAGCACTTCCTGTTCTTTCCCCTAGTTCCCCATAAGCTTTTGAAATGGAATGTATGTATATATGTGTGCATGTGTATACACACACACACATCAAAACCTAGAAGGAGTTGTGGTGTGATTAGATGAACAGTCTTGTCACTTGACGCCCTAAAAGTGGTTCCACCCTTGGCCTATAAAGGTCTCTCCGAGGCTACATGTGTGTAGCTCTTTTTCTGCTTGTGTAGAGCTTGCTGACCCCTAGACGACTCTACAGTGTGATAAAAGCGATTTCGCCAAGGTAACAGAGTTTTAGAGGCAGTGTATTATTAGCATGCAAGAAGTTGGATGGCCATATAAACTAATTGCCCGCCATCTTGGCCGTTCTGACCAGACTGTTAGAAAGTGTTGGGACTAGTGGATGCATGATTACACGCACACAAGGCGACTGGGCTTAGGACGCCTTTGACAGACCACCATAGAGAAGATCATCTGATAAGCACAATTAGCTCCAACTGTTTTGTTGTTTGTCATCCAGAGACAGGTAGCACCATTGTTCTGGGCTCTCTGTCTGTCATAATAATTTCCAGGCACCAAGCTAAAGGACATTTGGTCTTCCAGCGCCCATTATATGTTGGACTTCTACTGAGTGAAACAGTATTGTCTTCAGTGATAAATCCTGGTTTAGTTTGGGCACTGACGACGGCCATGTTTGTGTTTGGAGACCTAGGGGTGAGCGCCTCAATCCTACTTTTGCTGTGGAGCAGCACATTTTCCCCATTGCTAGTGTGATGGTCTAGGGGCCATCACATATGATAGTCGGTCACCCCTAGTAGTGGTAAAAGGGACAATGACAGCTCCGAAGTATGTTCAGGACATCCTGCAGCCACATGTGTTCCTCTCATGGCGGCTTCCAAGAGGCATCCAGCAGGATAATGCTCGGCCGCGTCACAGCAAGGGGGGTCACAGGAATGTCTCCATAACATTGTCTCACTTCCGTGGCTGCCCGTCGTCAGATTTATTACCAATAGAACATGTATGAGACCATCTGGAATGACAATTCCGACTTCCAGTTTGCACAATCTAGAGGCTCAGTTACAGAAAATGTAGAGCGATATGCCGCAGCATACCATACGGAACCTGTATACCTCCATGCCCGCCCGTATCACATCTTGTATCCAAGCTAGAGGCAATTACAATAGCATACCAGAGTCTCCCTTCAAAGGGGTCAGTTTCCCACAATAAATTATCCTTTCGCTCTGATATTGTAATCACTGACTTATATCAATGTTACAATCACACAGAGAAAGTGTCATTCAATTCCAACAACTCTTTCTAGGTGCTTGATTTTTTTTTTGGACAATGAAATATATATAATATTTCATTGTCATATATAGTCTAATATAAATAAGCCTTCAGGCTTTTTCCTGCACCACACTTTGACCCCTTTGTCTGACCTTTGGTGGACAATTTTGGTGTCGTTAGATTAGTGACACCCTCCTCACCGCCGTAAAATCCTAAAATTGGAGTTTGGTATAGCAAGTGACCTGTGAAGGCAGCCCAAAGTTCCTATGTTAAGTGTATGTGCATGTGCCTGGGGACAGGGAAGCGTTGGTAAGCGAGCGTGAGCGGGCAATACTGAAGGGGAGCAGCCAGTACTGAAGGGCAGCGGGCGTTCCTGAACGAAAGTGGGCGGTGCTGAAGGGGAGCAGGCGGTATTAAAGGGCAGCGGGCAGTAATGAAGTAGAGCAGTCGATACTGAATGACAGCAGCTGGTGCTGACAGGAAGCAGCTGCTACTGAAGGGCATGGAGCGCCGCTGAAGGAGAGCGGATCGTGCTACAAGGGGGGTGAGTGGGGCTGAAGGGGAGCGCGCGATGGCTGTGATTGCTTCATCCTTTCAATGCGCTAGATAACCAATCACAGCCATCGTGTCATGGAAGCAGCATTTATGAATTAGCTAAGCCACACTCATAAATTCCGTTCATCCAGTGCCGCTCAATCGTGGCTCCTCAGAACAGAGGCAGCTCCCAGAACAAAAGCATAGAAGGGGGTGTAGTGACCCTGGCGATCATCAGTTGACATTCCTCCTCTGGGCCACCGAGACAGAAGACAAAGAGAAAGCAAACAAATGACAGACAGACAAAGAGAAAGACACAGCGAGACACATGGAGGCAGACACAGCCAGAGATACAGGCGCAGAGACAGAAAAATGGGCAAAGAAATACAAAAAAAACATTTTCCAAACCTTTTATGTTCATGTAGCGAGCATTGGGTCAATCCAGTACATATATAATAAATTCTATGTTCTTTTTCTGCTTGTAAAGGTGAGCTCCGTCTTGAATGGAATGCTGGACCAAAGCTTTAGACAGCGGTCAATTCAGAAGCATCAGGGTACACAGTTGGTCAACGCTGTGCTTAAAAGTTGGATGAAACTGGAGAGCTGGTGGGCGTCAGATTCTTCTCCAGAGAGCAAAATGGCGGTCCTTACATTACTTGCTAAAGTTTTACAGGTATTGATGGGACCCAAGGCAAGCCACTGTCCCTCTAAATGTTGTATTTGTTTGGTGTCATGTGCAGATATAGTTTATAGAAAGTCGTTCATTACACGTTCATCCAGTTTCTGCATGCAGAAGACCGAATGTTGAATCGCCCTGTCTAAACAGGCAGTCGTTCACTTATGGACGACTATATGCTTAATGTGAATTGAGGCGGGCGGGCCAGAACGATCCCCAGCTGCTCTGCCTCCATTCACTAGCTATAATCATTCCAGTGTAAGAGGACAGTTACGATCATTGCTAGGACAACCTGTTGGGCATCTTGCACCTGACACGTCCCCCTGTTAAAGCGCCTTTAGACTATACATAAATGAATTTCATTTCCAGTTTGCAGTCACTTCAATCTTTATTTGCTGTTAAATACATCGTTATCCTACAGATTAAACACTATTTGTACAGATTAAAGCGGTTATCCCGGCAGCGCCCGCCCAACGCCAGCGCCTCGCTCTGGCATCGGAGTGAAGCACTGCTCCAACCCCTGTTTAGTGGTCAGCGCTTGTAATTGCTGGCGCAGCTCGCATTGATTTCAGTAATAATTGAGAAGTAGTAAATTTCAGTATCTTGCAATTACAAGCGCTGGCCACTACACAGGAGTTAGAGCAGTGCTTCCTCTCCGACCTCAATGTATCCCGGTGGGCACTGCCTGGATAAACTCTAAGTCTCAATTAATTTGCCTCTGTTTGAAACAGATTTTTACCCTTAAAGGGGATAGTGCCATCATTAAAGGTTATTGGTATCCCCAGAAAAGGGAATAACTTTCAGATCAGTGGAGATCTCACCACTGGGACCCTCACGATCCTGAGACTGGGGCTTCAGCACATCCTGACGTAAGAGCGGTGGCGGTTATAACTGTGCACCATCACTCCATTCATTTTAATAGGAATACCGCAGATAGCTGAGCACTTTATTGGTTGGACCTCCACAGAGCTGAAAGTTATCACCAGTCCTGCAACTATTACAGTTCTTGTAATCTCAAAATGTACTGATAGTGTAAGATAATGGAAAAGACAGTAAAATGACAGCTCCATATTATCCTGAAACATTCAGTGCTGTTTTCTTCTACTTTTCTCAGATTGAGTCTTCTGTGTCTTTTGACACAAACCACCCTGCTTTTAATGATGTTTTCAAAACCTACTTAAGCATTCTCTTGGATGAGAAGCTCGGACTGAATTTGAAGGTATGTCAAACAAAATGCACAGACACGTAGTATATTCTGTTCAGCTTGTGTGCTGTCCAAGTAAAACACAGATCAGACTCGACCGTCTACGGAAAGACACACACCAGCTGTTTTACACGGCACACTGATTGCATGAAAAACCTCATGGCATGCATTATATTGATGCAGTTTAAGGACAAGGCTCGCCCATTCAAGTAAATGGGGATGCAAAAAAAGCAGACAGCACTTGGATGCGATCTGCATGCAGTTATTGTGCTGCTGTTTTTCTTAAGAAGTATAGAAAAAAAGAATTGGACCCGTGCCAGTTATTTTATTTCACGGATGTTTTATGCGGATTTCCGCAGCAGATGCACTGCGGGTCATCTTAAAATTGATTTTTTTTCTTTTTCCTTGAGGCCCAATGTCCACGTGCTAATTTTATTTATAAAATCCGCGCGTGGCCCCCACATAGCATCTGTAGGGCAGCTAACAGCATGAGATGTGATTTCTTCCCGGCGTGCGGGTCGCTCGCACGGGAAGAAATCACAGCATGCTCCATTTTCCTGCGAATGTGCCGCACAGATGGCTTCCATTGAAGCCTGTGGACGCCGTCTGTATCCGCGGCATAGCTACAGCTGTTTTTGTGCTGTGCCGTGGATACGTGGGAGAGCAGGAGATTTAAAATGAAAAAAAGTGTGCACTGCGCATGCACGTGGCATGCTGCCGGCGTGCCGAGCACATCTGCCGGCCGTAAGAAAGAGGATCCAGCCTGCACAGAGAGCCCCGCAGGGTCTGGAGAGGGTAAGAAATTGTATTTTCCCTCTCCATGTTCTCGGGCACGCACGCATTTCACTGTGGGATTCAGCAATGGTATCCATACGTGCAAGTGGACATGAGGCCTAAGGGAGATCGCAGATTGCAGATTTTTTCTGCGCAGATGTACGCGGATGCTCTGCGGATCAACACCGTGGAAAAAATCCACAACCCCACCTCCCAGCCCTTTCCCCACCTACCTAATTGCTTCTAAGCTTCAAATCCGCAGCAGATGCGCAAATGCATTTAAATGTACTGCGGATCCTAAGCTGCCATAGAGATAAATGGAGCCAGATCCACGTGTGATCCGCAGTAAAATGGAGCATGCTGCGATTTATTATCCGCGTGCCGCATCCGCAAATCATTGAAAATCAAATCCGCAGGACTTGAATAAAGTGCGGATGCCCAATGCTTCTCTATGGGCGGCTAGAGCTGCGGATCTCCTGCGCAGATTTAATAAGTAAAATCCGCCCGTGGACGTTGGGCCTCACTGAAGTTAAAAAAAACAAGCAAAAAAAAGCAAAACATTGCATACAAAACAACACACTAATGGAATAACTTCTGTTTTTTTGTGGTCCCAATACAGAAAAGTACTGTTAATTCCAAGTGGGATAATACAAAACTACATCATATGATTACTAGTATTACCATACAGTTCAGCTGACTGATCTAATGTGTACAGACAGTTTCATAGTGAAGAAAATATTGCTAGTGTTAAATAATTGTACTGTTGTAATTAGGTTACTGTTCTCTTATATATTCTTGTAGAAACTTTTTTTTTCCTGCAGAGTGTTTATAATGACATTTTCTTCATTCATAGAGCCAAGCTGTTATCGTACTTCCTTTCTTCACCAATCTAAAAGAAGAAAGGCTGACTGAGTTAAAGAACACCCTCAATCAATTTGTTGCCTTCAACTTTCCAATGAAATCTGATGAATTTCCTCAGGGCACTTTAAAGTTCAATAACTATGTGGACTGTATAAAAAAGGTAAATAAGGTTTAATCCGGATTCTATGTATGCGCACGCCAACATTGGTCTCCTTTTCCTCTTACAGTTTGAATTAAATCTGATATATTCAAAAAGGCCTCATGCGTAAAAAAACGATAACTTTCAGTTCAGCGATTTCATCTATCTGGAGCAACACCTTCCTTAATATCAGGCACCTCAGCAATCAGGTGTGGTTACTGTGGGAATCTAAAGGCAGCTTTTAATTTCCTCTGCAGCAAAATGTGCCTATTCACAATAATGGGTGACAATCCATACAGTATGCATAACAACACCTTCTGGAGCAAGTCTCTGCTTGATCTTGTTGATTGAGGTTACTGAGCGGGGACCCTGCCTATGATATACACCAGCATTATAATATAGAGAATTCCATGTTCTTTTTCGAATCCCTGGGCAACCCTTACTTCAAAAACCGTAAGGCCTTATGTCTACAGGCGGATCGGATTGTGCATGCGGGAGCCCACAGCGTAATCCAACCCTGCCCGTGGCCAAGGACACTGCGGGTCTTCTACTTACCCGTCTGGGTCTTCATTTTCTTCACTGCAGATGTGTACAGAAGCGCCGCCGTACATGCGCAATGGAGGTTTTTTTTTCAACGCCTGCTTTCCTGAGAAATCCGCGACCCATCCGCAGTTTAATTATGGACGGGCTGCAGATTTAACAACTTCCATTGACCTCGATGGAAGTCGTCCGTGTGGGATCTGCACTGAAATGGAGCATGCTGCAATTTTTTTATTTTTTTTTCAAATCCGCATGCTTTATTTAATTTGCAAACGCCCATGTTTCCCTATGAGGGGCTTGATTTGCGAATCTTCAGCGTGGATTCCGCAAATCAGATCCGCTTGTGGACATTGGACCTAAAGATGTTGCCCAACTTATACGAGTTTTGTCTAAACAAGCACCCAGTTGTAAAATAACAAGCGTGCTGCAGTTTCTCAGCTCCCCTGACTCCCGCTGTGTCCAGTGCTGCAGCTTCCAGTCTTATCTGTGATGTATTGTCTACAGGCTGCATCAGCCGTTTAACTGGACATCGCAGGTTGCTGCAACCGATCACAAGGCTCAGTGATGTCAGCGAGTAACATTTTATCAAGTTACATTACTCATTTGATGATGTACTGACATGAATCATGAAGGAAGTTACAGCGGATACATTCTATTTTATCACCCATCCTATGGATAGTTGATAAAAATTGATTCTGGTACAGCCCGTTTAATAAATATGGTAAAAAAGAGACCATCGCATAATTTAGCAATACACAATATGTGATTTATAATGATAATTGGTGTGCCTCGTGACTTTAAGAAAATTAATTTAAAAATCTATGTATTTGTCTTAGTTTTTAGATGCATTGGAATTGTCCCAAAGCCCGATGCTGCTGCAGCTTATGGCTGAAATTCTCTGTAGAGACCACAAACATTTTATGGAAGCTTTATTTCAGAACACCTTCAAAAAAGTTATTAAAAGGTAAAGAAAATGTGTTCCCTGCCACTGTGTGTTCTACAAATTCTCCATTAACTTGTTAGGTTATGTTTAGGCTTTGCAGTAGCAGGGTAACTTTTGGTGTGAGGTTTTTGTTATTTAAGGACACTTTCATCAAATACTCCTTGGACGGTTTGTATCGTGGGGGTCCATTCAAGACACCCGAACATCATTCATGCTGTCAGTCCACCACCAGGACTGACATGCCGCCGTTTTTTTCATTTATTATGATTTCAGTTTTTGTCTAAGGCTCTAAACGCAGGGATTAGCTTATCAAAGAACTATCATAGGTAGCACTTATCTGCTAAAATACCCACAGTATAATAGAGGGCTTTAGTGACCTAGTTTATTGATTACATCTGACGGCTACATTTGACCGTGGTATACTATCCCGGTCAAATCTTGAACTCTGAGAATAGATCTGTTCTTAAATTGACCCTATTCGTAATCGTTATTATTACGGTCTAGGTAATTCTCTAGATCTGTCCAGGAATATAGTGCACTTGAAAGCAATCTTTAATTGCAATCCAGCTGTTATTTTAAAGCTGTATTCGGACAGATCTAGGTTTGATTCCTCGGTATCTGGCTTCACCTGTCTTGGATTCTTATGAGGTTTCATTAAGAACCATCTTTACAGCCACAACCCAGTATATCACTGGGAATAGCGTATTGGAACCCCTGAAGAACCCACTAGGTGGGGGAAACGCGTAGGGTAACGCTTTTTTTCTTCATCTAATACTTTACGTGTGTCAGGTCTTCCAATGACATGACACACGACCGCGTGTCAATTTTTCCAACGATTTGACACACGACTAACAAACTTGGACTATCAAAGTCATGCTTTAAGACCAATGATCTGTACAAGTTGAGCCTTATTGTTTGACTCAAACTTAGTTGGTCATCACACACGAGTGGCATGTGTTCTTGAATTAACGTTCCTTATTCGATCCAATATATGTGTGTTTCGTTCTTCCCTTCTCAATTTTAGTTATTTATAATAAAAGTTATATTTTAATATTAGCTTGAAGGTCCACGCAGTAAATTTCATTCGGGGCATAAGGAACTTGTCAGGCCCCACATGGAATACTGCATACAGTTCTGGACACCGGTTCTCAGGAAAGATGTTGCAGTGCTTGAGGGGGTTCAAAGATGGGTAACTAAATTAATAAACGGAATGAGAGGACTGGAATACCCAGAGAGGCTATCAAAATTCGGATTAGTCACCCTGGAAAAAAAGACGGTTAAGGGGCGACCAAATAACTATGTATAAATACATGAGGGGACAATACAAGGATCTCTCCCATGATCTGTTTATACCCAGGACTGCGTCAGTAGCAAGAGGGCATCCTCTACGTCTAGTAGAAAGCAGCTTTCATCACCAACACAGAAGGTGGTTCTTTACTGTAAGAGCAGTGAGACTGTGGGGGTTCTTTACTGTAAGAGCAGTGAGACTGTGGAACTCTCTGCCTGGGGACGTGGTGATGGCAAAATCCATTGAGGAGTTTAGGAGGGGACTAGACGTCTTTCTCGAGCGGAAGGATATTACAGGATATAGACATTAGGTGACAGGCGGGTTTGTAGTTTCAGGTCTTACAGTCAAGTAGGAACTATCAAAGATTGATCCAGGGATTATTCTTACTGCCATTATGGAGTCGGAAAGGAATTTTCCCCCAAATGGGCTAATTGGCTCCTGCCTTATAAGGTTTTTGCCTTCCTCTGGATTAACTAGGAGGTTGAAACAGGCTGAACTAGATGGACATTGTCTTCATTCAGCCAAATATACTATGTTACTATGTATGTATTAAATTCTTATTACCATGACTTGATTCCTCGGGGCCAGCAAATACATGACCCCCAACTGATACCAAACTTTATTTTCAAGACATTCATTATGACTTATAGGCCTCGTTCAGACAGGCGACAAAGTCATGTGATTTTGTGCACAGTTTGGAGAAAGAGTGTTTTGTTGTGAAGTGTGTATGAACGGTCGGAGAAGTTTAAGGAAGGTTGCACAAGTGTCAGACAAGAAAAAGCAGCTGGAACAAAAAAAAAGATTAAGCACCTGTAAGGAGTTGTCATTTTGCTACAAAATTCAACATGCAGTTAATCCCCTTTTACACGTAACGATTATCGCTCAAACGATGTCTTTTGAGCGACAATCGTTGCGTGTAAATGCTACCATCGTTTGCTTTGCGGCTGAATGATTATTTTTGATTGAGTTTAAAATCCATCCTGCTTATGTACAAACTGATTTAGCTCACTGTCTGCAGGAGGGGTATAGCTGATGGGAGTAGCTGACATTTCCTAGTGGCAGCAGCTATACCCCGAGGTCTTGCTGTGTTCCCCTATTAACTTGATGAGAAATGGATTTTATTGTAAGTAAGAAAAATCTTGCTTTACTGGCAAAAACTATTGATAATCTATCCTCAGGATAGGTCCTCAATAGTTAACTCCTTAGTGACCAAGCTTTTTTCTGTTTTCAATTCCCCCCCCCCCCCCCTTTTTAAAAATCGTGACGCCATTATTTATCCGTTAATGTAGCTGGATGAAGCCTTGTTTTTTGCGGGATGAGTTGTATTTTTCAATGGTGCTATTTATTGTACCATATAATGTCCTGAAAAACTTAAAATTATGGAGAGTGGAGAGAAATGGAAAAAAAAATTTTACAATATCTTTTGGTGCGTCTTATTTCTACGGCGCACAAACTGCAACCAAAATGACATGATAACTTTTTGTTCTATGGGTCAGTGCGATTACTACGATGCCAAACTTATATAGTTTTTTTGGGTTTTTTTGCTGTACTAATTGCATTTTTTTCAAAGATATTTAATTTTTAAAAAATTTTTCTGCCGCCATCTTCTGCGAACAATAGCTTTTTATTTTTTCCGTCAACATAGTTGTGCTAGAGCTCATTTTTTGTTCCACGTCCTGTAGTTTGCGTTGGTACCATTTTGGAATACATACGACTTTTTATTGCATTTTTTCTTGGAGACAGGGTGACCAAAAAAGTGCATTTTTGGCGTTCTTTATTTTTTAAATCCCCACAGGGGACCACAGCTTTTGATGCTTTGATCACTCCTGCAGTATGATGTAATGCCATAGCATTATATCATACTCCTATCCGGCAGGCAGTCTATCAAGTCACCCCACGGGGATGGCTTGATAGGCATTCAGAAGTCCCCCGGTTGCTATGGCACCCTGTCATCTCATCGTAGGGGCCATACAAGACACTCGAACATCATTCAGGGGATTTAAATGCTGCTGTCAGAATTGACAGCGGCATTTAAAAGGTTAACAGCTCCGATGAACCATGCGGCTCATCGCAGCTGTTGCTGCCGGGTGTCAGCTGTAATAAACAGCCGGCACACGGGATGTATGAAGGGCGGTTGCCCCGATCTTCCTTCATACATGTCCTACATCTGCAGGACTTAAAACACGATAGGCCGGTCACTAAGGGGTAAATAAGCGGGGACCCACCACTCGTGATCCCCAAGTTATTGCAATGAGGCTGAACATTGTCATTGAAAACAGGAGTTGAACTGCCATAACCTGTTGAAATCATTGGGAGCTGAGGCCGGCTATTACACTTCTGGATCTTCTGACTCTAACACCTGGGTCAGACGTGGAATTGTAATAGCTGGCTTCAGTTCAAACTGATTTCAATGGAAGTGAAGCCAGCAATCACACTCCCACTCTTCTCCCCGATGAGAATGTACAACCCTCTGCACTGACAGTGAGCCGGGCGATCAGCTGATCACCGGGGATTTCAAGCTGTGGGTCCAGGCGATTAACTATTGATGACCTATCCTGAAGACCAGAAACCGAATTTAGTTTTTATCCCAAAATCCAAGGTTGTCATCCATATTCAATCACATATTGCCGTTGTTGATGACTTTCTGCAAGCAGGTTTTGAAAAAGGCATTAGATCATTCAGGTTGAACATAATATTGGTGGTATTGTAGAATGTAAAACTTTCCTTTTCTCTCCTGTTGTTTAGGAGTAGCTGTGAGAAGCAAGTGATCATGATGGATACAATACACAACATGTTCAAGAGCGAAGATCTCCTTTCAAATGCAACTCGGCATTCCTTAGTTGATCACTGCCTGCTGACTCTTTTGTGGAACTGCAGTTCTGATGCTTTGAAAGTTTTCTTCAGCAATATCATTACTTTTTCAATGGATTTTCTCAAGAGCAGATTCACAAAGGTATCCATTGCATGTATATTTTTAATGTGCTGTGACTTCTAGTTCTTAGAAGAATTATATAAGTGAGTCAATTAAAGGTGTATTCCCATTTTATAAAGTGATGACCTATGCCATTATTTTATGACTGGTGGGAATCTCACTGACCCTTAGAATTTTTAGGGGCTACAACACTGATTTGTTTCTACTGGTGGCTGAAAGCGCTGCTGTGCAAGGAGAACTTAGAAGTGGGTGCATCACTAAATCAGCACTGCAGTCCCTTCATTCTAACAATATGCCCTCATTTTATAAGATGGGGATAACCCTTTAAGATTAGAATACAAGGTCAAGTCATAAGTGGAACTCAGCAATGCTACTTACAGTAGTTAATCAACATTGTGTCCACTTAAAAATAAGGACCCATTTAGTAGTCTAAGACCAGAGACAGACGAGCATATTCTGGCCGCATTTATGTGTATGTAATACGGACCGCGGGTATCCTGAGCAGAACTATGAGTATCATAAAATCCTATGATGCTTCTGCTTTGGGTCAGGATACCTACGGTCAGCCTGGGACACCCATCTGTATTACATAAATGTGGCTGTGATAGGCTTGTCTGCCACTGGCCTTAAGCGGCATATTCTTGATTCCCAACCCCCTAAACTTTTTTATGTTTTAGGCCGCCTGCACACGGGCGGAAATCCCGCCGCGGGATTTCCCGCGGGATTTCCGCCACTGAAAGTTTGCATAGGAGTGCATTACAATACGCACTCCTATGCAGACGGCCGCGGTTTGGCCGCGCGAAATCTCGCGCGGCAAACAAGCCGCGGCATGTCCTATTTTTGTGCGGGGCACGCACTCACCGGGCCGCCGGCTCCAGGCTGCGCGGCAGCCAGCACATGAAAGAGCCGGGGCCGCCAGGCGCGGGTGAGTACGCGCTCGTCCCTGCAGGCTCTCGGGTCGGGACCCGCGGCGAGAATTCTCGCTGCCGGATCCGACCCGCTCGTGTGCAGGCGGCCTTAAATATAAATCGGCTCCACAAAATCCAGTTGAGGCATAAATTTAATTTAAAATTGAACTATAAACTAGTGATTTTCAGAGAGGATGTTCCTGGTTGCCGTTTACATCCTCTTGACCTTTGGTCATGTGACAGTATGCACTTTGAAGCTGGCTGCACACGGGCATATTTGCATTGTGTCCTCCTCCGGATTCCGCAGCAAATACCGCCCATAACATGCTATTGCTAAACTCTTTTTCCTGCACACAAGAGCAAATCAATAGCAATTTTCCACTTGTGGAGGAAAAATCGCAGAATGTTCTATTTTTGCATGAATGGTCTTCCATTGAAGTTAATGGAAGCTCTCCTATTTGAGGCTCTTCTGCAATAACTTTGCGGAAAGTTCATGGATTCCGTGTCATCACTAGGCAAAGACGCAGGAAAAGCAGGGGTTTAAAAAGAAAAATTCTGTACTGCGCATGTCCAATGGCACATCTGTGTAATAGACTAGAGCACTGGAAAATATAACACATGCTGCACAATTATTTTTTTTTTTGTGAAATTATGGAAAACCAGTGACGCTTGTAGTCATTGGGGTCTGTCAGATGACGTTCATGTGACTACTATCGCTATGAAATTTGAATTCTAGCATATATTTAAAATCAGTGTTGAATTAATTCAATTTGTGTGCACTTCATCTTTAGATGTCAGAAACCGTTTTTGAAACTCAACTTACAAAGAAAATTGGTTATTACAAAATGCTGGAAGTTCTTTTTTCACGTCTTTCTAAAGATGAAATTCATTCCAAAGAATCCAGAATAAATCATGCATTTGAAGGATCAGTGAATGTTGAAGGAAAACAGCTGACTAGGACATTGATAAAGTAAGTGGTTCAGTTGATGGTGCGTTGCTGTATTTCAGTGGTGTATTAGGAAGCCAAAGTGGCCTCGGAAAAAAAAATCTAAGAGTGTCTAAATTTTGTAGATTGGTACAGTTTGGCAGCAGGCAGGGTCAACAAGCCGTTAACTGGAGCCACATTGGTGATAGGTGGGGGTTTCAAAAGTACTATGGTAGGTGGACAGTCTCCAATTAAAGTGGCATATGTGTTGTATGGAGGGTAAGTCATCAAAAGTACACCTGGCTTGGGTAAGAAAGGGAGTAGGTGGCAGAACCAGCACTCTAAGGGTGCGGTCACATGGGACGGAAATCCGTCAGAATGTCCGCAGTGGGACCGTACTGAAATTCTGCTGCAGAAAGGCAGCTTCATAACCTCAGGCAGACTCTTCTCACACAGTCCTGAATCTGGCTGGAATCAGGACCTTCTGCACCGTTGTGCCCCAGAGTCAGAAAAGAGCACTTGCTGAGGAACCCACTTTGTGATCAGTAAGAGCAGCCCACTGGGTAGCTCCCCAATAGGGCATATTGTCAGTCTTCCTCATTTTCTATGCATATGAAGGGGATGCAAGAGTTGAGTGCTTTTAAGATGGAACGATTAATCGTTTGCACGAATAAACAATGTCAGAGTTCGCTCATGCAGCTTGTTTATACAGGCAGATAAATCGTTCAGTTCACATTCACTGCACCGACTCTACTTACACTGAACGATTATCACAGATTTTAGATTTATTTTTTTGAACGATAAGTATTGTTCCGTGTAAACGCAGCTTTAGTTCTTTCCAGTGGGCTAGGGAGGGTGTGGTGTTCACTGAACTTCCAGGACATAGTATCTTGTTTGCACATATTAAAACAAAAGTCATTTTTATGCATCCAGTCACGCAATCGCATAAAAGTAAAAAAAAATTTAAATAAAGTTAAATTACTCACCTCCAGCCTCTGTGACGTCCTGTGGTGTTTTGGTCCCACAGGGACCTGAAGCGGCCTTCTGCGCATGCGAGCCTGACGTAAAATGTCGGGCGCATGCGCTGAAGGCCCGGAGAGCCAGGGAAATTTTAAATCTCCCTGCTCCTGGCTCGCAAAGGTAGCTGAGAGCAGGAAGATGTCACCGGAGGCCACTGGATAGCGGCAATCCTGTAAAGTAAAAAAAAGTTTAAAAAGTTAGTTTCATCTCCCCTCATGTATCGTATCCACGAGGGGAGATGAAGTTACTTAAGGCACCCAGATTTGTTCCCTGACGGGATCTTATCTGCGGAACTTACCCCGGTTTCTGCTCATGTGTCCGTCGGCAAAATAGCGGATGCATACGCTAAAGCGGAGAATTGCTCAGGAAATTTTAAATCTGCCTTCTCCTGGCTATTAAAGGTGGCTGATAGCCTAGACATGTCACGGGGGGGGGGGGGGGGGAGCGCAGTATACGGTCCCTACTCACATAATCGCAGTTATCCAATGAATAATGGCAGTCATGTAAAAGTAAAAAAAAAAGTTTCACCTCCTGTCATGGGTCGGATCCGTGAAGGGAGGTGAAATTACTTTCAAGAGGTCTCCGGCAATGTCCCCGATTGGATCTTTATCTGTAGACCTTTCCTTGGTTTATGTGCATGTACCGTCGGAAAAATGGCAGACACAAGTTCACAAGCTAGGCATCGCCTGAGAAACTTAAAATTTCCTTGCTCCTGACAAGATAGCTGAGAGCCTGTAACAGTGACCGAGGGCAACGGTGAGCAGTCACCGGTCACTGCCACAGGTTACGTTATCTAATGGGTAATGGTGATCACGTAAAAGTTTAAAAAAAAAAAAAGTTGCATCAGTAAAGGAAGATGAAACTTCTTACCGGATGCCCCCTGCATTTGAACCCAGACACTATCATCCTCCACGGACCTTTCCCGGATTCTGTACATGTGACGGACCACCAGCAAAATGACGGACGCGTGCCCAAAATTGGGGGCCACAGAAGCCGGGGAAGGTTTGGGAAATTTAAACTCTCCTTACGTAATTTACAAGAAGTCCTGGGAACGCTTCCAGTTCCAGGAGCAGCTTGTTGAGTGCCTTCTGTGTGAGACCCCCACACCTCCACAAGCTTATGAAGCCTCACAGAGCGCCACTTTCTAGACCCCATTCCTGCCACAGAGGTCAAAAAATACCCCCCCAAAAAGAGTTGCGTTTGCAGCAAGCATGGTAGGTGGAAGGATACACTGTTTTATTGTCCCATATACCCATCCCAACCAGCCTCCGTAATTACCCCTCTTTTGAGGCATACCACATAGTTTACATTCCCAAAGGGCCTTAGTGTGCAACGGGGCCTCCTGGAATTTATTCAGTTGTGCCCTGAAATCCAATCGGTATTTCCTCCATTATAGACTTAGCCATGTGTCCTGGGGATACAATTGGGGTATTGCTGAACATAGAAGAGCTAGTGCTATAAAATTTGGAGTGCGTCTCCCCAGTTTTCCCTGCTTGAAACAAAGGAAACAGTAATTAAAGTGACATTTATCAAAAAAGAATTCTATTTATTTTTTACATGCTTTATAATAATTTTTGCAAAAAACTGTGAGGTCGGGTTGCTCAGTAAACACCTAGACAAATGGGCTAAGGGGTATAGATTTCAAAAAGTGGGGGACGTTCTATCTAACGGTGATGCCCTTCACTACGCCAAACAAGTTTATTTCACCTCCCTTATCTCCTCACTATCCCACAACCCCAAACAACTCTTTGAGACCTTTCACTCCCTCCTCAGCCCCAAAGAACAGGCCCCTGTAACAGACCTGACTGCTGGAGAACTAGCTGCCTACTTCAAAGAAAAAATCGACAACATTCGAAAAGAAATCTCTGAAAGCTGCATGGTTAGCCCCGATCCCAGTTTCATCAGCACTGTACCCAGCACCTACTCACTAGCTACGCTAGAACCAACGACAGATGAAGAAGTCTCCAGGCTCCTTTCCGCTGCCCGCCCCATCACCTGCACTAGCGACCCTCTCCCCTCTCACCTCCTCCGATCCCTTTCCCCAGCTCTCATTACTCACCTCACTACAATCTGCAACCTCTCACTAACCTCTGGCACTTTTCCCTCCTCATTCAAACACTCCATTATATCCCCTCTGCTTAAAAAACCAACCCTGGACCCAACTGATGCTGCCAACTACCGACCAGTCTCAAACTTGCCCTTCATCTCCAAATTACTGGAACGCCTGGTCTACTCCCGCCTTACCCGCTTTCTCTCTGACAACTCACTTCTTGACCCCCTCCAGTCTGGTTTCCGCTCTCTACACTCGACTGAAACTGCCCTTACAAAAGTAACAAATGACCTGATGACTGCAAAGTCGAGAGGTGATTACTCCCTACTAATCCTCCTTGACCTGTCTGCTGCATTTGACACTGTCGATCATAATCTCCTTCTCACTATGCTCCACTCTATTGGTCTAAAGGATACTGCTCTCTCCTGGTTCTCTTCCTACCTCTCTGGCCGCTCTTTCAGTGTTTCCTTTGCTGGTTCTATCTCTGCTCCACTTCCTCTCGCTGTTGGGGTACCCCAGGGCTCGGTCCTTGGTCCCCTTCTCTTCTCTACCTATACTGCCCCAATTGGACGAACCATCCACAAATTTGGCCTCCAATACCATCTCTATGCTGACGATACCCAATTATACACCTCCTCTCGTGAGATCTCTGGACCATTCCTCCAAAATATCACCGACTGTCTGTCCGCTGTCTCTAACATTATGTCCTCCCTTTTTCTCAAACTAAACCTCTCCAAAACTGACCTCCT
Source organism: Eleutherodactylus coqui (assembly GCF_035609145.1). Taxonomy (NCBI): domain Eukaryota; kingdom Metazoa; phylum Chordata; class Amphibia; order Anura; family Eleutherodactylidae; genus Eleutherodactylus; species Eleutherodactylus coqui. The sequence goes on along the minus strand of NC_089845.1, from coordinate 91,900,807 downwards.
TGTCTTTCCACCTTCTAACCGACCTCCCCTCAACATCTCCATTCCAGTGTCTGGCACCATCATAACCCCCAGACGGCATGCCCGATGCCTTGGGGTCACACTGGACTCTGACCTCTCCTTTGCCCCCCATATCCAATCTCTGGCCCAAACATGCCACATGCACCTCAGAAATATTGCTAAAATACATCCGTTCCTAACCACGGACACGCCAAAGACGCTCGTGGTTGCCCTCATCCACTCCCGGCTTGACTACTGCAACTCGCTACTCAATGGCCTCCCCCGCACTAGACTCGCTCCACTCCAATCCATACTAAACGCAGCAGCTAGACTCATTTTTCTATCCAGTCGTTATTCAGATGCCTCTGCATTATGCCAGTCGCTGCATTGGCTGCCCATCCACTGCAGAACTAAATTTAAACTTCTCTACCTCACTCACAAAGCTCTGCATGGCGCCGCGCCAGCATACATCGCCTCCCTACTGTCAGTACACCACCCAGCCCGCTCACTCCGATTGGCTAACACACTCAGACTAAACACCCCTGTAATACGAACCTCTCATGCTCGCCTACAGGACTTCACCAGAGCAGCACCCATCCTCTGGAATGCTCTACCCCAAGGCATCCGGACAATTCCCGATAAATGAAATTTCAGACGTGCCTTAAAAACGCACCTCTTCAGGGAAGCATACCAAATCTCCTGACCTAGTCCCTCGCCCCTCCCTATGGTGCTCCACCCTGTTTGCCTTCTAATAAATGATCTGTACATGAAATTTCCTATTGCCTGTGTTCCCCAACCCCTGCACCTCCTGTACCACCCCCAACCCATTTGTGTCTAACCCAATGTACCTCACATTGTATTTGTTGCAATTGTTGTATTGTTTTGCATTTATCCATGCCTGAAAGCGCTGCGGAATAAGTTGGCGCTATACAAATAAAGATTATTATTTTGATGCAGAAATGCTGCGGATTTTGACGTGAAAATTGCTGCTTCAGAAAGTGCGCAGCATTTCTGCCACAGGTGCATGTGCCCTAATAAAAGCATTACATTTTCTACGATTTGTCTGTTTCTACAGATTATGTCATGATACGTATACAGAGAACATGTCTGGGGAAACCCAACTACTGGAGAAGAGGAGACGGCTTCACTGTGCTGCATATAGCTGTGCTATAGCAGTCGGCTCATGCACCTTTACGGACAGCAAGTTCTATCAAGTCTTTCTATTCTCAGAAAAGAAAGAAAAGGTAATTGCTGGTATTTGTGGAAAGCTAGATTTACTATTGAGAGGCACAAAATGTTCCAGGTTAGGATAAAGATACTCCCTGGAAAATCCTGACTGAAATCTTTCTGGTGGTTTGAGAGATCCTTTGATCAATACTTCAGATTATTAAGACCAGCAACTGTAGGAAATGTTGCCCAAACACTTCATACAACTGTTAACACCATGGCCATCTTCACATCTCATCACAGCTTGTAACATGACTTTAAATCTTTAATGCCTCATGTCCACGGGGAAAATCAGGCCGCTACGGATTCTCCATGGAGAATCCGTAGCGGGTCCCTCCTGCCCCGCGGACTTGAAGCCAAAAAATAAGAATAAACTCACCTTCAGCGGTCCGTGCGTGTCTTCCTTCCGTCGCGGCCGGATCTTCTTTCTTCGGCCTGGCGGATGTGCTCGGCATGTCGGCTGCGTGCCGCGCGCATGCCCCGGGCACATCCGCCAGGCCGAAGAAAGAAGTTTCCGGCCGCGAAGGAAGGAAGACCTGCATCGCCTGGAGCAGGTGAGTTTAATTCAGGCGCGGGTCTCCTGCGAATCCGGACGGCTTCCATAGGCTTCAATAGAAGCCTGCGGGAGACCCGCGCCTGAATGGAGTATGTCCGGATTTTTTCCTGCACGTGGGACCCGCGCCTGCAGGGAAAAATGACATCCGCAGGTATTTAACTACCTGCGGGTGTCTAATGCATCCCTATGGGGCGCGGATCCGCGTGCGGGAAAAACACTGTGGATTTTAAATCCGAATTTGCCCGTGGACATGAGGCCTAACAAGGTTGCGTCTATAAATTATAGCATTGGTTGGACTACAGGATGCAGTAGACCCCGAGATGCACCAACCAAAACCATGGAACTGTAAGGGTGCATAGGATAGTTAGCTGATCCACAATAAGCTGCTATGTTTTTCAACTCCCTTAATGGGTCTATAGACTTTCTATACCATCGAATTACAGACTGTTGGTGATTCTGTTTTGAACTTCAATGTTTGCCGCTCATCCCACATTGGTTTATGTATTTTAAAATACTAATATTTGTTTACTTTCCGGTTAAAGAACTTTTATTTTGAATTATAACCACACAATGCTCTGTTCTTTTTAACAGCTGGCTTATGTGTGTTTTCTAAGTCTTATTGTAACATAATTATGTTGAATAAGGGTTAATTTCTCCCGGGCTCAGATTGGTCCTTTTTTTCTTTTAAATATGTCTACACACATGCTACAAGTGAGGTGTGATAAAGAGTGAGGTTACTGACTAAGGGCTCATGCCCACAGCTGGTTGGATTCCGCCTGCAAAATCGGACTCAGCGCCTCTCAGAGACCCTATACTAACCTGTCCAGATCCACTGCGAGTGTCTAGGCCGGCGAGCCAGCGCGCATGTGCAGTGCAGCGCATGACTCGCTGGGCTGTGACGCGGATTCCCACAATACTTCCACAGTGCTCACAGCAAAAGTGTCGCGGGACGGACAACTTCCATTCACTGCAATGGAAGCCGTCTGTGCGTTTTTCCACACAGAATAGAACATGCTGCAATTTCTCCTCCGGCGTTGATTTTCGCTCGTGAGCAGGGAAGAATCATTTAACACAGCATGTCTATGGACGGGCATTGCTGCGGAATTCGCAGCGATAATCCATCCGTAGGCATTGGGCCTATAATGTGTAAATGAAACGTGTAAACAGTGAAGATATTCTTTTACACAACAAGCAGAGTTCTTAACGATGAGCAATTGATACAAAAAGTATATTGGAAAATTTCTAAAATAAATAAATCATACAAAGAATAATAATTATTTGCTGAAATGGAAGAACCCCTTTAAAGTACATGGCAGTGTATATCTGTGCTAATTGTAATCGTCAGTCCGATTCTGTAGCAATTTTTTACACCGTGTCTTTTCATGTAATACTGCAGCTTTAATTATGTTCCGTATTCTTATGGCATACACACTGCTGGTAATAACTTTGTCATGCATTGCTGTTTATAGACATGTTGTATACTGGATCTTGATCTCTTGTTTTTGTTCCTCTTAACTTATTGTTTTGTTTTTTTTGTTTGTTTCTTTATTATTTAGAATGTCTTCATCCTTGAAAATATAATAGATCTTAACCGCCACTATTCCTTTCCCATAGAAGTCGAGGTAAGATCAAGAAGTACATTCGTTTTATCAATTATTTTGTTTTATCAATATAATTGTTTTTTAATGGGTTTTATTTCTTGTAAGATTTAAAGGCGTAATTCAGCCCTTAAAAATTAATGCCCATCCTCAGGAGTGAATGGAACAAACCTAAAGGACTGCTATAAAAAAAATTGCATTTGGAGCACCAACAGGATCTTGCTTCAATGTAAACATTGACAGGCTGCAGCACAGGTGTCTCAGCCGCCTTCAGTCAACTGATTGGCAGGGCCCGGAGAGGAGATACACCCTCCAGCTCCCTCCAAACTTTTGCTTATTTGATAGCTTGTGTGATAAATGGCAAAGCTGCTATTTACTTTTTTTTTAACCTGAAATAATGATTTGGTGCTGAAAAATCACTCTCTAAAGTTCTGTCACTCCTACTTGATGAGGTTCTGTCTGTTTGTGTGTAACAGAGACCAGGATCTCTGCAGCTCTCTGTGTACACTCTGTAGGATATAGCACAGCAGACTTCTCCCACCAGTTCTGAGAGGATACAGAATCAGATAAACACACTGCATAGGAGTAAACGCAAAAAATAAATGCAGGATGCAAGCCATATAATGGCCAGAAGTAGTGTTGTTCCTCATGTACGTACACGGCTCATGCGAAAAAGTCATCTGAAAACTCAGATACGCTTTTAAAGGAGTTGTCCAGTTGTGTATAATTGATGACTTATCTGCAGGATAAGCTATCAATAGTAGGGGTCTGCCACCTGGGATCCCCACAATTTGAAGTGAATGAAAACTTTTTCCTATAATGCCAAGCCTGGCCACTGTAGACAGAATGGAGCTGTCTGCTTCCTGCAGAAATCAGCTCAGCACATAAGCACCCTGGCTCGGTGAACAGCTGATCTGCAGGGATTCCAGGCAGTGGAGCCCCACTGATTTACTATTTATGGTTTATGTTAGGAGAAGCCATCAGTAGTTTACAACTGGACAACCTCTAAGTTGCCGTAACTAGAGATGAGCGAGTATACTCGCTAAGAGCAATTACTCGATCAAGCATTGGCCTTAGCGAGTACCTGCCCGCTCGGAAGAAAAGATTCGGCGGGGAGCGGCTGGGGAGAGCGGGGAGGAACGGAGGGGAGATCTCTCTCTCCCTCGGTCCCCCCTGCTCACTGCTGCAACTTACCTCTCACCTGCGCTGGCAGCCAAACCTTTTCTTCTGAGCAGGAAGATACTCGCTATGGACAATGCTTGATCGGAGAAAAATGCATCTTTCTCCACTTTATCAGGCATCTCCCCCACCCCACAACTAGTAACTTATTCTGAAAAACGACTAAAAACAATTTATAATGGCTCAGTAGTAGATTTGATTACATACCGCCCATAGAAGTCAATGGAGAGTCATTTACAATTTCAATTATTTGTTGCAAAATACAGCATCTGCTAAGTGTGATGACTTCATACTACTTGAAATCATTCCAATCTAAAAAATAGAATGAGGCACTACCAGAATTATACCAAAAACAGCAGTATATGGATGTGACCACTAAGTGGGCTGTTAGAGCTGTGGCAAGGTAGTATGCAGCATAAAATCGGGCATAATGTGTGCTAATCGGAAATGTGTCTGGAGAAAAAACTCCAGACATATTGAGTTCCCAGCTGAAAGCCACAGAGAGCGGATGCAGAGGCACCTACAGGCTGCAAAGCCTGAGGTCCAGAGCAGACCAGACTATGTTCATGATGTCTGACAGGGAAGGATACCCCCTACACGCCCTTGGTGGATAAAGTGGCAAGGACACTGCGGGTTGTGAACCCTGAAGTTATGTGTTCCAGTACATATGCTGTGAGTTGGTACTGTGATAAGTTTGCTGTGTGCAATAAAGCTGGGAGAAGCCAGAGTTTGAAGTGATCCTGTTGTCCAGGGTCTTATCTGAAGAATGGTGCCAACCATCTTACTGGAAAAGATGCGATCCTCATGAGCGAGTAACCCCCCAGGTTACCACTGAGTATAATCATTAAAGTGGCCTATATAAACATGTGGTAATTTTTGGCAGCAATTTCTTCAGCATGTGCATGGCTTTTTTACAAATCTTATTCAGATTTTTGGGACAGTCGCAGAAATTTCAGCTTGTGAGCATACTACCCTTAGCTGCAGAGCTATAAGGATGTAATAACTTTGAAAAAAAATTCTCTATTTGTATAATTGACTTGATTAGCTTGGGACTGAACAAAAGCTAAAAATGACACGGGAGTCTCGTGAAAATAGTTATGTAACTTCTGTGGTCCTCTATGGCAGAAAAAGTTAGTCTTTTCCCACCCATGTGGAATAATAGAATTTGCTCAGCAATTGCTTTCTTCTTGCAGCCCACATGCACCTTTTAATCACCAGACGCCTCCATCATTAAATTATAATACGGTAATAATAATCTGTATTTATATAGGATCAACATATTCTGCAGCGCTTACAAAACAGGGAAAATAGAAACAAGACCACGGATACATGAAGTAATCAATTGATGGATACAGTAGGGGTGAGGGTCCTGCTCCAACGAGCTTACATACTGCAAATAGGGTGATACAGAAGGTAAAGGGGTGGAAATGTGCACGGTAAGGCGAGGTGGAGAATGAGGGATGCTATACACACAGACAATGGTCAGGCCGTATAGTAGCTGAGTTTGTATGACTGCAGGGGGGCGGTTGATTACGGCTAGGAGGAACTGCAGTCGGTGGGACAGGGAGCATGTTATCGGGCAGTGCACAGAGGGGTTTGGTTTAAGGGATATGGTATGCCTCCCTGAAGAGGTGTGTTTTTGGAGCACACCTGAAGTTTAGTGTGCCAGTGATTGCCCAGATAGCTGTTGGTAGCATGTTCCAGAGGACTGGTGCTGCTCTGGAGAAGTCTTGGAGGCTAGAATGAGAGGTTCAAATTAAAGGGACACTTAGTCTGATTCTGTTAGCGGAGCGGGGGACCCGGGCTTAGTGGTGAATTGAAATGAGCGAAGCAATGTAGGGTAGCGTGGTGCTGGGGAGAGCTTTTTAGATGAGGGTAGTGAGTTTAAATTGTATTCTGTATTTGATTGGCAGCCAGTGCAGTGACTGGCACAGGGCAGAGGCATCCGAGTAGCGACTGGACAGGAGGATGAGCCTGGCTGCCGCATTCAGGATGGACTGGAGAGCATAGAGTCTGGCACAGGGGAGGCCGATCGGCAGCAAGTTGCAATAATCGAGCCAAGAGTGGATGAGGTCAACAGTGAGCATTTCTAGCGTGTCCACAGTGAGAAAAGGGCGGATTCTTGCAATGTTCTTGAGGTGCCACTGACACGTTCGAGCCAGAGATTGGATTTAGGGGTAAAGGAGAGATCGGAGTCATACATGACCCCCAGGCAGCGGGCGTGCTGTCTGGGAGTTATGGTGGTGCCTCACACTGAGATGGAGATGTCAGGAAGAGGGCGGAAACGCCAGTAGGTCAGTTTTTGAGAGGTTCATTTTTAGGTAGAGAGAGGACATAATGTTAAAGACAGTGGACAGACAGTCGGTGATGTTCTGGGGGAATGGTGCTCAAGTGAAGGAAGGCGGCAGCATCCAGGTTTACAAAGATAGAAAGCAATCTTTATTCTTCCATGACATTAAAAACAGACAGCAATATTTCGACCAGATGGTCTTTGTCAAGCTTGCTGTCTATTTTTAATGTCTATTTTTGTAAACCTGGATGCTGCCGCCTTCCTTCACTTGTGGACTTTACCGGTGGAATATGTTCAGGTTCCCACCGGCTATTGCATTTGTGTTGCATTTGTACTCTGTGCAGCCGATACGCGTCTGGTTAGAGAGGTGTATATGGATTATACTCTTTCCTTGCATAGAATTTCTTATTGCCAAAGCCCAGGACCGGGGGCAGGTGAACCCGCTTGAGCAAGCAGTGGATTGTGAAACATAAATGAAGTGAGCAAGCAGACAGCACAGCACACCATATTCATGTTTCTGGGGGAACGGTGCTGTGATATCACGGGAGGTGGTGTATAGCTGGGTGTTGTCAGCATAGAGATGGTACTGAAAGCCCAATCTCCTAATGGTCTGTCCAATGGGGGCTGTGTAGATGAAGAAGAGGAGGGGGCCGAGGACTGAGCCCTAGGGGACCCCAGCAGCAAGGGGGAGAGGAGGGCAGGTAGGAGGAGAACCAGGGGAGAACAGTGTCCTTTAGTCCAATGGAGTGAAGCATACTGAGGAGGAGTTTGTGGTCAACAGCGTCAAATGCTGCAGAGAGATCGAGGAGGATCAGTAGGGAGTAATCGCCCCTCGATTTGGCTGTCAAGAGATTGTTTGACACTTAAAGTCAGGGCAGTTTCTGACGAGTGTAGGGGCGGAAGCCAGACTGTATGGGGTCAAAGAGAGAATTTTCTGAGAGGTGGCTTATAGGGTGGGAGTAATTTTATGTTTCTTCTTTTCTCATCTACAGGTACCAATGGAGCGAAAGAAAAAGTATCTTGCTATACGGAGGGAAGCAAGAGAAGCCGCAAATGAGGATTCAGGTATTGTGAATTTGTTTGAATTTTTGTCTGACTTTTGACTCCCTTTCTTTCAGTGTTTAAGAAGTTGCATAAAGAGAAAGATGATGGGTGGGCATCACATCCACGACTAGTTCCCCTTTCGCCTGTGCTATAAGCACTGAGATAAAAGAAAAAAGTATATGTTTGAAGGACGGATATTTAGTTGTTGGAAAAGCAGCCATATATCGCCTCCAGAATGTCTGTAATGTTCATTAATAGTCATTTTGGGTTAAAACGTCATATCTCCACAGCAGCACATCTATGGTTCGTTCACTTGTGTCTTTTTTTTGGCAGTTTTTTTTTGTCTTTTTAGTTTAACAAACTGTCTTGTGCCAACAAAGAGGAGCTCACATAATTAGAACACACTCACAAATTGTCTGCAGAAAGCTGTTTATTTGTGTCACTCAAAATAGATTATATCCAAAAAAGTATGCATATGTAAGATAAGGAAAAAACAGGAACAGACAGCACCTCCAAAACAAAATGAACTAAATATATGCAGGTGCACATTACAGTGGCTACATTACAAACATACAGTGTAGCAGCCCCCTACAATCTGCAAGAAACACGCTAATATTTAGTAAGTACGTGAAAATTGAATTGCATTATTGCAAAAAAGAAGGCTGAGAGGAGACTTAACAGCTGTCTACAAATATCTGAAGGGTTGTCACAGTGAGAGGGATCAGCCCTATTCTCATTAGCACAAGGAAAGACTAGAAGCAATGGGATCAAACTGAAATGGAGGAGACACAAATCAGATATTAGAAAAAACTTTCTGACAGTGAGGATGATCAATGAGTGGAACAGGTTACCACGGGAGGTGGTGAGTTCTCCTTCAATGGAAGTGTTCAAACAAAGGCTGGACAGACATCTGTCTGGGATGATTTAGTGAATCGTGCACTGAGCAGGGGGTTGGACCCGATGACTCTGGAGGTCCCTTCCAACTTTACTATGCTATGATTCTTGCTGTTTATAAATTTGAGGTTACACCCTCTCTGAGTATAGTATGCTTGTATACAATACTAATTGTGCTTTACAAGATGATACTTGAGTCTGCTTTCAGTATACTGTGAAAGTAAGCCTCAGCCCTCTGTACAGCCCTAATATATCGTGCATCAATATAATTGTCACTTATACATGTAACCTGGAGTCATTTCATAATGGAACAGCAATGTGAAATGGTTTCTCTTTGAAAAGTGTCATACTGAAAAATTTACAAGACAGCAAGGAATTGACTTCCCCGTTGCGGTTACCAAATCTTTGTTGTAAAGGAAAGCGCCTCTTAAGCCTCAACTATGAGCCTTTTTCAGGTTCTCTTTTTTGTTTTTTTCGATCCTTGCCTATCGAGGGCCTTAACTTTTATTTCTCCAATGAAAAAGCTCTATAAGGATTTGTTTTTTAAGGGTTAAGTTGTATTTTTTTAATTGGCACCATTTAATGCACCATGTAATATATTGGAAAATGTATAAAAGTTTTTTTGTAAGTGGGGTAGAATTGGGGAAAAAGCACAATTATAGCATTTTAGGGTCAGGGGGGGTTGCTTTTGCGGCATTCATGGTGCTGTAAAACATGTTACCTTTATTCTCTGGGTCAGTAGCGTTATGACGGTACTAGGTATATAAATGTTTTTATGTCTTACTAAAGACATAAAAAATTGAAAGCTTTTAATATTATAACATTTTTTTCATTATCTTTAGAGCCCCATAACATTTTTCTACTTTAAGTGGGGTGTGTGAGGGCTCATTTTTGGAGGGTTGAGCTGTATTTTTTATTGCCAGCATTTTTGGGTTCTTACAACTTCGTGATCACTTTGTATTCATTTTTTATTTGGAGACTAGGTGACCTGAAAAGCGCAGCTGGATTTTTATTTTTACAGCATTCACCGTGTGGAATAAATAACGTGATAGTTCTGGCCTTTTGGACACCTCAATACCAATTATTTTTATTTTTGTATTGTTTCGATTGTTTTGTAGGAAAAACGTAAAGGGGTTTTTTTTTCTTCTTCAAATCTTTAGTATTTTTTTAGTTTTTTTTTTTATTTTTGAAAACTCCTTTTTTTTTGTCATCCTGCGGGACTTTGGCTGACAGTTTATATGCCGCAGTCAGGCTTGTAAGCTGTCAAACAGCTGTGAAATAGCTCCTATCGCGGCTGTTTCAGACAGGTTTTTTCACCAGCCTCGGACTCCGAGCCCGCTTCATATTTAGCCCGCACCTTTGTGATGTACGTATACATTACAGAGTGCGAAGAGGTTAAAGTAATCTGTAATGTTCTCTTTCCTTTTCGTTAAAAGATGTATTACTTTAATTAGTTTATAATTTTTTATGAGGTTTCATGACACTGGCTGTGTATTTCTTATTTATAAAATACCTATGCACCTGTAATAATGTAACTTTTTTCTTTGTTTTGCTTCCCATTAAAGATGAACCTCAGTATCTATCTTCGCAATCTTACATGGCAGATAGTAGCCTGAGTGAAGAAATGAGCCAATTTGACTTCTCAACTGGAGTCCAGAGTTTTTCTTACAGTTCCCAGGACCCGGGAAAATCTCAAAGGAGCAGAAGAATAAGAGTACGATAAATGTGTTTGACTTAATGGCATCTTATAGCAGTCACTTCTTTAAACCTTAAGATATCAATCCTATCCTGTATAGTTTAATTTATTTTTATGTGAAGACTGTTTTATAATTCAGTACTGTTATGACAGGATCGCAGCTCGGAGGTCCGAAACCCAGAAGATGTTATGGAGTTTGAAATGGATGAACTGAATCGGCATGAGTGCATGGCGCCTATGACTGGACTGATTAAACACATGCAGCAAAATAGCCTAACACCCAAAGTAGAGGAGGTATGAAGGAAGGATCGTTTCAGAAGTATTGGGTGTTGTATGTCAAAGCTGTCTGATAGAAAAAAAAATGACAGTGTTGCCCTTGGCAACTACTCAGAAGTTATGTTTAGTTTTTCTGGCATAGTTAAATAAGTGAAAACCGAACTCCACTGACATAAAAGCCCACAGTCTATTTTGGTACTTGAGGCCGATGGTATGAGCCACAGTTATGTCCACTCTTGACTTTCTGCAAATTTTATTATGGACTCTAATTTCTGACGATACACGTTCAATACATTGTGACATACTAGCAAAACCCTGGAGAGGCTTCAATGCACTTCACGACCATTGGGTTGCCACACGCACCACGGTAAGCATCTCCCGACAGAGTACTTCAAAAACATGTTTTTTTTTCCTTTTTCAAAACTGGTCATCTCGCGCCACACATCTTGGGATATATCAGGCCAAATGAAAGAGTCCGGAAAGGCACATGTGTACATTCATGATATTGTTCAAACTATCTCCCTCTGTTTGTATTTAGGGTAAAGTACCAGAAGAGCTGCCACCATGGATGGCATTTTTGCATTCTAAACTTGGAAATTCCTCCACACCACTGAACATACGGCTTTTCATTTCCAAACTTGTTGTTAACTCTGAAGAAGTAAGTTATGAAGACATATTTTTTTCTTTCCTATATACCATGTCTCATCTGCAGTCTCTGTTGTCAAATACACAATTGCACTTCCTTGCAGTCATTTGTTCTGCACTTCACAAATAGGGTCCAGTGCAGGTTCAAATGGAAATGTGTTGTAAATATGAAAGCTGGAATCTGATTAGTTAGACAACATTTGGCAAGTGGCTGGCACCACAAATAACAATAGTGAGATCATATGCCAGCGAATAGTCCATTTGAAAAAGGGAATGGCACATACAAAGATATTGCAGTACATATCTTTGATATATTTTAGTGTGCAACATTTTATTTCCCTTAACATCCCCCAAAAAATAGACATGACACTTAAAAACAAGCGGACCAGACAGATCCATATGTCCGTCATTAACCCCTTCCCTCCATATGATGTAAGGGTACGTCATGGCTGCGAGGTACTTCCCACAACTTGACGTACCCTTACGTCATGTGGATAGCGCAAGATCATAAGCGATCTCGCGCTATCGTGCTGTAGATCGCGGCATGGGAAGGGTTGACAGAGGGAGCGCGATATAATCACAGAGAGCCCAGCTAGTTGCCATGTTAACAGGATGGCAGACACCGGCGTCTTGTATTGCCATTGCCTATGATCGCTGTAATAAGCGATAAGGCATTGCAGGAGAGAAGTCCTGCAATGCTTTATTATAGCGATCAGAGCTGGTATGGTGTAAGCCTTTTTCTCATATTAGCATAAAACTTTTTTTTTTTTTAAATCCCACATATTTGGTATCGTCGTGTCCGTTGCGACCTGTACAATAACTTAAACATACTTTTTATCCTGCATGGCAAAAAGCATAAAAGAAAAGCTAGAAAACTAAGGCAAAATGCTAATTTTTAGCATTTTGCCTCCCAAAAACCGCAATAAAAGTGATCAAAAAAGCCGTATGTACCCCAAAATGCTACCAATAAAAGTACTGATTGTCTCACAAAAATAAGCCCTCACAAAGCTCCGTCCATAGAAAAATAAAAAAGTTATTACAATTTTCAATGCAGCGATTTAGTTTCCAAAAAAAGGGTTTTTATTGCAGAAAAGTGGAAAAACCTAAAAAAAAAAATAAGAATTTTGGTATCGTTGTAATTGTATCGACCCACAGAAAAAATGGATTGTGTAATTTATGTTGCATAATTAACACTTTAAAAATAAATCTGACAGAATTGTTGAGTTTTTTCTCTCCCTACGATCATAGACTATACAGTAAAACTTATTATTTTTTTTATGTACCCAAAAATGACAACAATAAAAACTACAGTTTGCCACACACAAAAACAAGCCCTTATATAGCCTTGTCGACAGAAAAATAAAAAAGTTATGGCTTTTGAAAAATGAAGATTAAAATCCGCCAAAAATCATTGCGTCCTTAAGCCCAAAATAGGCCGTGTCCTTAAAGGGGTTGTCCCGCGCCGAAACGGGGGTTTTTTTTTTCAACCCCCCCCCCCCGTTCGGCGCGAGACAACCCCGATGCACTGGTTAAAAAAGAACACTGGACAGCGCTTACCTGAATCCCCGCGCTCCGGTGACTTCTTACTTATCTGCTGAAGATGGCCGCCGGCATCTTCTCCCTCGGTGGACCGCAGGGCTTCTGTGCGGTCCATTGCCGATCCCAGCCTCCTGATTGGCTGGAATCGGCACGTGACGGGGCGGAGCTACACGGAGCCCCATTGAGAAAAGGAGAAGACCCGGACTGCGCAAGCGCGTCTAATTTGGCCATTAGACGGCGAAAATTAGACGGCAACCATGGAGACGAGGACGCCAGCAACGGAACAGGTAAGTGAATAACTTTTGACAACTTCTGTATGGCTCATAATTAATGCACAATGTACATTACAAAGTGCATTAATATGGCCATACAGAAGTGTATAGACCCACTTGCTTTCGCGGGACAACCCCTTTAAGGGGTTAAAATGCAGAATTGTGAAAAGAAAGCTAAAATCTAACAAGGATTTACACCTAAATAACAAAGGGTACTATTGTATTTTGTCACCACCCAGACCTCCGCTCACCCCCCCCCCTTCCCCGCTGCTTTGCTTGCTGCCCGCTCTCTGTCTCCATGCCTGCTGCTTCCGCTTGTTGGGTGGTCTGCCTTCTCCCTTCTTTGCTCCGCCACTCTGTAGTTCCCCAGGGCCGACCTCACATCAGCGCTGACAGATGATTTTTTTTCCTGCAGCGGCAGAGCGGGTAGCCGTCACATTTCAAGTCCTAGCAGCGTGTGGACTGAACTTTGGCTTAGATGGAGGGTTAGGGTGAGGGTTTAAGTGTTATGGTTCAATTATTAGCTCTTAATGCTTCCATTTTGGACCATTTACAGCTAATAATGAAAGCTTAACACTTAAACAAACCCTCACCCCAACCCTCCATCCAAGGCAAAACTCACTCCCCACACTGCTAGGACCTTCCTGCAGGCAGCCAATCAGGACTTTTAGGGGCGTACCCTAGCCCTAAGCTGTCACACTTGGTCTCCACCCATTATTCTGGTGGTGACAAGGTACAATAATAACATAACAAAGAATAAACATCTACAAAAGATGGCAATCTTCATAAAGTATTTTGGTTTATATACACACAATAACTTGACATGAAGTGAATAAAGATTTTCATTTGATTGTGCAACATTTTTGTGTGTGTCATTTTTTTTTCTCAAATTGACAGCATTGACATTTATACGTGTGGGCCAAAATTGTTTTTCTGTTTTAAATGTAATATTTTAAAGTAAATATTGAACTGCACCCTTTTCTTGTACTTGTGTGAAAGCATGATCTTGTATTTTAGGTTTTCCGTCCATATGCAAAGTTTTGGATTGGCCCGTTACTGCAGCTGATTGTGTCAGGAAATAATGGTGGAACAGGCATTCACTACTTGGTTGTAGAGACTGTGGTGACGGTTCTTTCTTGGTCGAGTGTTGCTACACCTAAAGTAAGTAACAGTAGAGGCCTAATAAAAAATTAAATGAAGTAATAATTCATAAGTAAAATGTTAAATGTGTTGTCCAAGTAAAATCTTTTATGTGAAAAAGCGTCTCCCATGTGAAAAGGCTTTCCTCTCCAGTCCTCTACTGATCATCGCTGAGTTCTGTAATTGGCTGCAGCAGCAGGTTTATAGGATGGCACAGGCTTTACTGCAGCTTGTAAATATGCAGCAAGGAGAACCGAAGCCGCTGTTAGGGAGAGGTGAGTATGAGCTCTTCTTTATGTTTTGCACATGGCGGACTCCTTTTCACATAAAAGTTTTAACTTATATAACCCCTTTAAGTATTTTCTACCATATTGATGATTGTTTAATCATGTGATAATACATTTGTTTATCAGGGACTTGCAAAGGATGAAATCCTGGCTAACAGACTGCTTGAATTTATGATGAGGAATTCATTTCATGAAAAGAGAGCAGTGTACAGACATAATTTGGAGATCATAAAAACTGTCTTGGAGTGCTGGAAGGATTGCCTTTGTATTCCATATAGGTATGCATAGTGGTTGTTACATGACGTTTTCTGTGTCTCTTCACCCTTAAATAGTCACAGATGTAATTAAAAAAACCTGTAATTTAGCTTGAGAGATGTTCAAACTCAGGCATACTTCTTTTCCTTTCTTGTCTGTTGCAGGAGGAGAACACTTAGTGAAAAAAAGTGTTAGCTCCTCCTTCTAGCAGTATCCCTCCTGCAGGCACCAAACTAGCTAGTTTTAGCTTAGTTCCTGTAGGAGGGAGGCAGACCTCTTCTATCAGTCTTCAATTATTTCTTCCTGATTCTGGGAATACAGGGCTGGCATTAGACTCTCCCTGTTACCCCAATGAGAAGGGTGAACAGATTAGCGTTAACCACTCTGTTGTTGGCCTGGACCTCAGAAGACAAGGATGCATGGTCAACGTTAGTTTGACCCTGATCTGCCAGCCATAATTGCACCCACTTTTGAGCACTTCCCTCATTCAAAAAGCACTGGGGTGCACACTGCTTGACATCTGGAGCCATTGCCTTTGGGGCAAAAAAGTAAGTATTTTTATGCAGGGGTAAGTATTCCTACTTTTCTCCTTTTTCCTCTCTCCTTCCACCGCCATTAACCACCACCACCATTCAGCCCACAACCCCCTTCCTTAAGCTTAGCTTCTTAGTTCTACAACTGGGCCAGTCAGCATACCTCTTAATGTGTTCAGGTGGACTCTGTTGCCTCCTTACTTCCTCGTGTGACCCTTCCCCTTTCAGGGCCACTACAAATTCAAGCTCAGAGTGAGGTAAATCACGGCAGTAGCAGTCGCCGGGAATCCATTCTTCCCCACCGGCTGGTTTCTTCCAGGTCTAAAGGTCTCTCAATGCTTTCTTTAGTGTCCTAGGATGTAATTCATCTGGACCTTGAGACTTGAAGTCATTTAAGTTAGCTAAGTGTTCCCTCACCATCTCTCTACTTATAGATAGCCTGCATTCTTTTATTCCCCCAATAGCACATGGAAAATCAGCTGATGTGCCATCCACTTTCTGAGAGAACAGATAAAAAAATAGGAATTTAAAAGTTCGCGTTCTAAACATAATTTTTAACCAATTCACCATTTTCATCCTGTAAATATTGCACATGATTCTAAGCTCCGTTACATTGTTTAAGGTTTATTGTTTTGGCTTTACCTGGTTTTTAACTTGTTTTTGTTCTACTTGCTACTCCTATGGCTTGCATACAAACTGGCTAGCTTGGTGCCTGCTGGTAGGAGAAGCTAACACTTTTTTTTGCTTAGTGTCCGTTTCCTACTGGCAGTAGCTATACCAAGGCTTTAAGCTCTGTCCCCAAATGAACGAGACAAGTAAGAGATTTTACGCAAAGTACAAAAAACTTACTTCATTAAACCTGCTGCATAAGACATTGCAATAAAACTTACAACCCTGTATGTCGGCTTTCTACAAACTGTGTTAGCTTCTACACTCAATTTAGTGACAGCTGCCGGTAGCCAGAATATGGGGCATATTGTTTTTTGTAAATTCTGTAGTTGGTTAGTCAATTATTCATGTTTATTTTACACTTCAGCATGAAAAAGGCTGACCGAGGAAGGGGGACTCCCTCTGTCACCCATCGGACCCCTGACATCGCAAACGGAGACTTGAATATGGCTATAGGCTATAAGTTTCATAAGTTGTGTAATACTCTGTCATACTGAAGTATAGTAGTGTATTATAAGAATGATAAAAGAAGGTGATATTCAAGTCACCTAGGGACAAAAATAAATTTAAAAGGATTTTAAAAAAGTATTAAAAAAAATAAAAACATCAAAACCCCACCTTTACTTTCTTATGAAAAAAATCACAAATTTGTAATAACCCAGAGGAGAAAAATAGTACAGTATTTAACCCACAGAGTGCACGTCATGAAAAATAAATACAAAAAGCATGACGAACGTAGCTAATTTTGCCTATCTCGAATTCCAAAAAACAGAATAGAAAATTATCAAAATATTACATGAATCAACAAATTGTACCATTAAAAAGTAAAACTCATCCTACAAATAAAAGCCCTCACACATCACAATTGACAAAAAAAAAGAAAAAATGTAAGGATTCTTTGAATGCAGCGATAAAAAAAAAGAGTTAAAAAGTTAGAAAAAAAACCCTGTATAAATTTGGTAATGGCGTAATCGTACTGACCTGCAGAAGTAATTTAACATATTATTTATACTGCATGGTGAATGCCGTTTAACCCCTTGAGTGGCACGTCCGGAAATTTTCTGGGACGAGCTCCACTGCCCATAGCAACATAGCCCGGAAGATTTCCGGGCTATGTATCACTATGGGAGCTGCAGAGCACAATGCCACAAGCTGTGACACTGTGCTCTGCCTGCACAGACCCACATAGAGCAGTGCAGGACTTTGAAAAACCAGTAGAAGATATTGCCGATGTGCCGGCAATCTCCTGGTTTGTTTACAGGTTGCCATAGAGACCATCGGCTTGTCAGAAGCAAGCCGATGGTCTCTGTGGCAGGGAGAGCTGGTTGTTAGCTGTCAGAGGACAGATAGGTACTAGCTCTTACAGCAGAGATCAGAGAAAACCTCCGATCTCTGCTGTGTTAACCCTTTACATGCTGCAGTCTATGTGACTGCAGCATGTAAAGGGTTGTCACTGCAGCATGTAAAGGGCTGTCACCATCGGACCCCCGGAATGTGATCAGGGGTCCTGATGGGTCCCTGTGGAAGTCCCCTAAAGGGACAAAAAAAAAAAAGTTTAAAAAATTATAAAAAAAATTATAAAAACACTTGTCTCCCTTTACTTTGTAAAAAAAAATCAAAAATACAATCACACATGTGGTATCCATGCGTCGTAATGACCCAGAGAAGGAAGTTAATGCATTATTTAACCCCTTAATGACATGGCCCCTTTTTTTCTTTTTTCCCCATTTCTTTTTTTTCTCCCCCCTGTTTAAAAAATCACAACTTGTCCCGCAAAAAACAAGCCCTCATATGGCCATGTCAATGGAAAAATGAAAAAGTTATGGCTCTTGAGATGCAACTGCAAAATTAGTTGAAATTCAATGATTAGACCATTTTAAAAAACCTGCCCTGGTGGGCATGACAGGATGGTAGGAAACCCGCCACTCAAGGGGTTAAATATAGAAATTTAAAAAAAACATGCCAGAGTTACAGATTTGGTTAAACCTCTAGAAACAAATGGCATAAAAAGTAATAAAAATGTTATATGCTCCCAAAAATTAGTTAAATTCAAGTTTATGGTTCATACTGCAAAAAACAATCCCCTGTAGAGTTCTGTCAATGGAAAAGCAAATACCCCATGACTCTTGGAGTGTGACAACTCAAAAGCCAATCTTTGGAGGGGAAAAAGTGTGTTTTAGTGTACAAAAATAGCAAAACTAAACCCTACTAACTGGAAAACCTGAGTAATTCTTTCAATTAAATGACAAACACATACAGCATACATTAGGGGCGAGTTAATTGTTTTAGGACCTATAATTAAAAAGCAAAGAGCACTATAAATTCCATATTATCCCAGATCTGGAGTGCAGATAACCTGCATTAAATAACCATGAACCCTGACTTATTACCTGAACTTAAGAAACTTAGAAACAAATTAAAGGACCTATTCAAATGTAAAGGCAGCTAAAACATTTCAGATCTCTAAAATTAAAATATATGCACATGGAGACAAAGGATCCAAAGCCATGACCAGACTGATCAAAAAAGCAAGGAGAAAACACTTTCATTCACAAAATACCGTCCCCCGCAGGCAATAAAGTTACGAATACGACAGAGATCACCAAAGAATTCCAAACCTACTACGAGGCTTTGTTAGAATTGAACTAACAATTCTCTCCCCGACTCCCCACTTCCCCTAACTACCACTTCTTAGATTTAGTTACCTTTCCTGAATTTACAGAAGAGGATGAATCACAATTATTCCAACCATTCACAGCTCCAGAGATCCTAAAGGTCCTCTCATCAGTTCCCAATGGGAAATGCCCAGGTGCAGATAGCTTCCCTATAAGTTATTATAAAGCATTCTCTAACATCCTTGTCCCACCATTTATCTATACTAGGCAGGACTGCCCTCTTTCCTTGACCCTTTTTGTATTGATGCTGGAAACCCTGCTCCAAAAAATAAGACAGTGTCCTGACATAAGTGGCCTAAAAGTCAGAGAGGTTACACACACTACAGCAGCCTATGCAGACGATCTCCTAATTCTAATAATAAACCCAAAAACAGCATCCCAGCAATCCTAGGAATGTTTGAAAATTTTAAGAAATTCTCTAAATTCAAAATGAAGCCTTAAATATTTCTGTCCCTGAAGATTCGATGCCAGTTGTAAAACTACAGTCTCCTCTCACATGGCCCATTGCCGGTATCAAATATCTGGGTATCGCACTAACACCGGGCACGTCCATGCTATATAAACTTAATTACACTCCTCCACTTTTAACCAAAATACAAAACCAACTGCAGAGCTTAAATATACTTTTCCTTTCGTAGATGGGACAGAAAAACTTTATATCCATATATGGACGCCCACAGACAGCTGGGTTGGATCCCGCTGCGAAAATTCTCGCAGCGGGATGCGGACCTGTGCCACTGCACAGCCCTGCGGCTTACCCACTTCCGGCGTCTTCTCTCTGCACTATGTGCCGGCTGCCGCCCAGCCGGTGTGTGAGCAGAGCCGGCCCGTTACCAGTGACATTTCTGTGAGGGTCTCGCAGAGAAATAGAACATGACACGATTTTTTCCCCGTGCGTGTTTTCACGCAGACAAATTGCGTCTTTCTGCATAGAATTGCATTATCTAATGCGATCCTACCGCAGTGGGCACGGGCGGAAATTCTGCGGGAAATCCCGCCGTAGAATTTCCGCCCGTGTGTAGGGGGCCCATGTTTTACCAGCTATTCTATACATTATATACAAAACCAAGACACAAATGTTTAAACATTTGGAAACCCTGGTACAAATACATCACTTCAAACAATATCCGCTTTTGACCATGAACCTCACCTCATACGATTTACTAAGTCCTATATCCCCACACCCTCTAGTCCTCCTCAGGAGATCAGTCGAGCATATTTGAAGAATTTAAATAATTATCTCGTTGACCATATAGCAACGACAGATTCATTTAGATGCGACTGCCTTAACCCCTTGAGTGGCGGGTTTCCTACCACCCTGTCGTGCCCACCAGGGCAGGTTTTTTAAAATGGTCTAATCATTGAATTTCAACTAATTTTGCAGTTGCGTCTCAAGAGCCATAACTTTTTCATTTTTCCATTGACATGGCCATATAAGGGCTTGTTTTTTGCGGGACAAGTTGTGATTTTTTTTATTTATTTATTTATTTATTTTTTTAAATCTTTTTATTAGTAAGATTTTTCAATAATAGTGTACAAGGTATAACAATTGACATCCATATACAGTATGCTTTTCGATCAAGATTGCATCCAATATATCTAGTTATGCAAGTACAGACTATTGCAATCATAAATAACTTTGGACGTCGTATGATGTGGGACAGTGTCGGGATATTAGGCTCCGTTCCTATTGCGTCTTCCACTTATATCCCGATTGTCTCCATTAATTTTTAACAAAAAATGAACTAACGTGTGCAAGGTGGGTTGGGATAGGCGAGTGGGGGGGAGGAAGATTGTAGGGTAGTGGGGGTGGGGGTGGGGTATCTCCATATGTATTTTAGTGCAAAGTTTTACTTACTTTCACTGTCTTCTCATCCTACTCTCAGGTGTGGGGCTGATCCCCTCCGGGGGATGTAAGGGACTTTCTCTCATCTCATCTGGTCCCGCCTCAACGTCCGGGGCGCGTATCATGTTTTTACAGCCTTGGGTGGCTAGGCCACCTTCCGGTGGGGAATAGAGGCCTGAAGCTCCCTTCGGTCAGTGCGCCATGGCCTACGCCATTTATCCCAACATTTTTTATCTATTTTGGGGTACCAACATTCGCTTCCACAGCTCCCAGTCCTTCATGAATTTGTCATGGGTACCTCGTTTCCAGCTAGTGAGTTCTTCTAGGTTGTAAATTAAGTCTACTCTATCCCTCCATTGTGACACCGTGGGTGAATGCTTTTGGAGCCACATGGCCGGAATGAGTGCTTTAGCTGCGTCAATGAGGATGGCGATCAAATTGTCCTTAAGGGGGTGGAATGTGGCTGTTGGCTTCCATAGAAAAATGATTTCGGGTAGTAATACAAAGTCTGGTTTAACGCTTTTAATCGCTGCCTCCACATCCCTCCAGAAGGCGGAGAGCACTGGGCAGTCCCACCATATATGTCTGTGGGAGCCCTCATCTGCATCGCATCTCCAGCATTTTTCCTGTGTAGCTAGTTTATGTGAGTAAAGCCACTGTGGTGTCCTGTGCCATCTCGCCAATGTTTTATAGTGGCCTTCTTGCGAGAGGACACACGGTGAGAGTCCAAAGGCTAATCTCAGTATTATTTTTGTGTCTTCCGGGGTAATTGTAATGTTTAGCTCACGTTCCCAAGAACTAAGATAGGCTGGTTTGTAGCTTGTGGTGGGAGAGATAAATTTCTTTTGAAGATTGGATATTAGTTTGCGTTTGGGAGCCCCTTCCAAGCAAAATTTTTCAAATGCTGTTGTGGGTCTTGTAGATCTAAACCCCTTAAAGAATTTCTCTATGGTTCTGGTTATGTGAGCTTCCTGCAGGAAGGACAGGCGTAGGTCTGGTGCCAAAAGGCGAAGGGCCTCCCCTGGGTTGCTACTGCTTAGGTGTTGCAGGTCGCCCAGGTTGGTACCTGTGCACCTGTTCCACAAGCTTCTAACGCTGGGGTCAGAAGTGATGCCCAGGAGGGGACAGATGGTACTCAGAGGGGCCATTGGAGAAGGGTCCGGAGCCAACTGGGTCCGCAACATATCCCAGGTCTCGCAGGGGGCCCTCAGCAATGGGTTGAACTCCTTGGAGGTGTACCTACGTCTTGTCGGATGCCATAGGTCTTCCGTCATAGTCTCGCCGTGTGTGTTACCTGCCAGGGCTTGGGTAAGGGGGTCTCTTGTCGCATGAGTCAAGTCCACCCAATTGCTGAGTTGAATAGCTCTGTATATGTCTGGGACATTTGGCATGTCGATCCCCCCTTCCCCTCTCCTTTTAGTCAGTAAGCTATAAGCTATGCGTGGTCTTTTTTGCTTCCAGATGTAGTTTGAGAATAGTTTGCGTAGGGAATGGAAGAAAGTTTGAGGGATGTGGATAGGCAACATCCTTAGTTTGTATGTAATGATGGGAAGTACATATGATTTAACTATATTTTTTCTGCCTAGCCACGAGATGTACGGTAGATCATAACGTCTCAGTAAGTTCTTTATTTGTGGGAGAAGTGGTAGAAAGTTAGTTGTATATAGGTTTTCCGCTTTCTTTGTAATTTTTACCCCTAAATATTCTATCGAGTTCTCCGCCCAGGAGAAGGGTGATTTGAGTTTCAGGGTGGTGCTCTGTTTTGCGGGTATAGATACATTGAGTATAGTAGACTTTGAATAATTTATTTTAAAGTCTGAGAATGTGCTGAATTTCTCAAGGATTGTGACCAATTCTGGGATCCCTCTCGTTCGGTTGGATACTAGGAACATGATGTCATCAGCGAACGCCGCTGACGACAGTTGATGCGGGCCGGCTTTAATGCCTTCTATGCCCGGGTGCAGTCTAACTTCCTGTAACAGGGGTTTGAGTGCCAGGACGAACAGGGTCGGGGATAATGGGCACCCCTGTCTCGTTCCGTTCCGGATCGCGAAGGGGAGAGAAAGGGAGTTGTTAATCCTCAGTCTCGCATAAGGATTGCCGTATAGGGAAAATATTGCCGATATCCAGTCCTTTGGGAAGTTAAAGTTCGCCAAAACTCTTTCTAGGTACGACCAATTGACGCGGTCGAATGCCTTTTCGGCGTCGGTACCTATCAAGACCAGAGGGATTTTGCGAATTTGCGCTAGTCTCATCGCATGTAGCAGTTTATGGCAATTGTCTTTCCCCTCTCTTCCCTTCACGAACCCCGCCTGCTCCTTATGGACTAGGGCTGGGACCAAGTCCTCCATTCTTTTCGCTAGAAACTTTGCCCAAAGTTTCGCGTCCATGTTAATGAGAGAGAGATAGGTCTGTAATTTGAGCATATTTCCGGATCCTTATTTTCCTTGTGTATGAGGGTGATATGCGCCTCCAAAGATTGTTTCGGAAGCTCCTCTCCCTGCATTAAGGAATTAAAGAGGTCTTTCAGTTTGGGGATTACGTTTTTTCTAAAGGTCTTATAATAGGTAGCCGAAAAGCCGTCCGGCCCAGGACTCTTGCCCGACGGGCTAGAGGTAATTAGATCCTCCATTTCTTGATCTGAGGCTGGCATGAGCAAGGTTTGGGTGGCTTCTTCATCTAATTTAGGAAGTTTTAGGGCTCTTAAGTACTCGTCAATATTGTTTTTGAAGGATTCTTGTTCTATTGGGTTAGGTTGGTCTCTTAGGTTGTATAGTTTGTTGTAGAATGCTTGGAATGCTTTAGCTATTTCCCTGGTTGTAGTTACTACTTTTCCCCCCTGAACTTTGATTGCATTAATATGATTTCTGGTTTGGGATTTCTTAAGTAATGTTGTCATATATTTGCTACCTTTGTTCCCCTGCATATAGACCGACTGTTTGAGGAATAGGTGTTTTTTGTTGAATCTCGATCTGATCAGTCGCCCCAGTTCTCTCCTTTTTTCTGTTAGTTCTATCAGATTGTTTTTGATTAGTGAGTGTTTGGCTGTCCTCTCTAGTCTTGCTATTTGATTAAGAAGAGTGTCTATTTCTTGGTTCAGTTGCCTTTTTCTTTTAGTCCCAAGGGCAATGAGTAGACCCCTCATGTAGGCCTTGTGGGCCTCCCAGATTATGGGAGTCTTCACTTCCTTGCTATCATTCAGCTGAAAGTACTCTTCCAGGAGCTCTGAGAGTTTTTGCCTGTCCTCTTCTCTATCTAGGAGAGTGTCATTCATTCGCCATACCCAATCTTTTGGGCCTTCATGTATAATCTCAACGTCTACATGTACTGGCGCGTGATCTGACACTGATATGACATCTATTTTAGCCCGTTTTATATTTGGGAGGAGGGTGTTTGATATGAATATATAATCGAGTCTTTGGTAGGACCTATGCTGCTGTGAGAAGTGGGTGTAGTCCCTATCCGAGGGGTTTAGCGTCCGCCAAACGTCCACCAAGCCCAAGTCTCCCATGGCCTTAATAACTTTACTCAAGTGACCCTGCGGGACCTGGGATCTACCCCTGGAGGAGTCAAAGTGAGGGTTAAGGGTTACGTTCAGGTCCCCTCCCAGTATTATCATACCATTTGCAAACTCTTTAAGGATATTAATCTGTTTGGATAGCCATTCTGCTTGGTGAGTATTCGGGGCATACAGGTTAGCTATAGTTATTTTTACCCCATTCAAGGTGCCTTTTAGGAATAGGGCCCTCCCCTCTTCGTCGGAAAATTCCGACTGAAGAGTGAAATTGACTGATCTATGAAATAGAGTCGATACACCCTTGGAAGCCGATCGGGGGTGGGAGCTGTGGAAGCAATGTGGGAACTGTTTCCCCGGGAGGGCTAGGCGTCTGTCTCCTTTGAAGTGTGTCTCCTGAAGGAGCAGAATTTTTGTTTTGTACCTTCTTAGTAGTTGGGAAACTCCATACCTCTTCCGTGGTGTATTGAGGCCCCGGACGTTGAAGGACGTGCACCGCAGAGGTTCCGCTTCATGAACGGTGTGAGAGACGTCTCCCTGCATCTAAAGAGTAAGACAATGAAATCAAGCTCAAAAATATAAAGAGGTTATGTGAGTTGTTGGTGGATCTGTTTGTTGTGGGCTCTGATGTCCCTGGAGGCCACTGAAAGGTGGTATTCTTGTGTCAGCAGTATATGCTTATTTGGAGTTTTGTCGGTAGTGAGAGAGACTGGAGATTCTGGGGTAGGGTAGGGAAAGTGCGGGAAGGCAGGGGTAGGAAAAAAGGTTAGGGTGTAAGTGGGGTGGGGGTTTTCACACACAACAAGTAGACAAACAAACAAAGTTATCTATCCCACTATAAGTGAGATGTACGGACAATAATTGGGTTAACGGTTACCCTCGTCCGTCGGTTGGCGGTGTAAACTATATATCATTAACTGTAAATAACACTCTAAGTGCCTGATCGGGTGTAGACAGACAGGCGCCCCTTTTTGCATATACGCCATGGTGCAAGAACAATCGTGGGAGGGCGAAGGTGCCCTTAGCATGTTAGTAAGGGTGGGGTATGTGGGGGTGGTGGGAAGTTAGAGGGGGGGCTCCGCCTGTGCCGGCCAGTCCGGGTTGTCGATACTGAGGGTGAAATATAGGGGGTAAAGTCCCGCAATGGTCTTTTGTGGCGGTAGTCCTGTGATGATCCAAGTCCTCAAATCAGACTTGTTTCCAGGGTGGGGATCTCGGGGGGGGGGGGGGGGGGGATCCCTCATGGATTGTCTCCTGTATTATCTTCTCTGGCTTTTTTCTTGTTTTTGTTTCTAGGCGACTTCGCATATGGCACTATGTTCCAGTTTTCTGCTGATGGTAGGTGAGGCAGATCCGGGAAATCTGGTAGGGGGAGCCAGTTCGGCAGGTCAATGGGTTCTAGCTCCAAAAACTTCCAGCTACTCTGTAAATCACTTGGTGTTCTGATATTAATCCTCTTCCTTTTGTAGGTTACCCCCAAACCGAAGGGGAATAGCCATGCATATTTGGCGTTTTTAACCCTTAAAGCGTCCAACAGGGGCCTTAAAAGCCGTCTCTTGGCCAGTGTGGTAGGGGATAAGTCTTGATACAGCTGTATCGCAGCACCAGCATACTGCAAGCTCCTGTGATTTCTTGCTGCCTCTAAGATGGCCACAGCGTCTGGAAAGGACAGCAATTTACATATCAGGTCCCTGGGGGGTTCCCCCGCTGCCGGTTGTGGACGTAGGGCTCTATGGGCTCTTTCTATGGTCATTGTAGCGGCTTTTTCAGGGCCCACTAATGATGTGAAAATTTCTAGGATGACTTTAGGGAGGGCTTCCGTCGCCCACGTCTCCGGGACCCCCTTTATACGAACATTACTCCGGCGGCTGCGGTTCTCCAGGTCCTCCTGCATTAGGAGGGACCTGTTGAGGTGGTAATGCTGCGCCTTTAGAGCCTGTGAGAGTTCTATTGCATGGGAGGAAATGGCTGCTGTAGATCCCTCCAGGTCCTCTACCCTCCTCCCCATGTGTCTTATCTCTTCTTTTATTACTGTCAGTTCAGCAAGGACTGGGCTCATGGCTTTGCTGATGAGATCCCTCATAAATCCTCTTGAAACCCCTTCCTCCTCCTCCCCCTCTGAGGAAGACTCACATTCTCTCCCGGTCCGAGGTGCTGCTGTAGCTGCCGGCATCATCTTACTTGGAGCACGAGGAGAGTGGGAGGCTCTTTCCTTCAGGTATTTTTGTAGATCAGCTTGTCCTCGGGCCGGTCGGGGGGTCCCCAGGGGTTCTCCACTCCTTTCTTTAGTTAGTTTGCCCATGATAGGTAAAGATAGCTGCTGTGGGGCGTCTGTTTCTCTGTCTCAGCAATGGAGCAGTTTCAACATGCAGCCATTGCTCTCCTCGGTCAGGCTCCGCCCCAAGTTGTGATTTTTTAAACAGGGGGGAGGGAAAAAAGAAATGGGGGAAAAAAGAAAAAAAAGGGCCATGTCATTAAGGGGTTAAATAATGTATTAACTTCCTTCTCTGGGTCATTACGACGCATGGATACCACATGTGTGATTGTATTTTTGACTTTTTACAAAGTAAAGGGAGACAAGTGTTTTTATTATTTTTTTATTAATTTTTTACCTTTTTTTTAAAAAAAAAAATTTTCTTGTCCCTTTAGGGGACTTCCACAGGGACCCATCAGGACCCCTGATCACATTCCGGGGGTCCGATGGTGACAGCCCTTTACATGCTGCAGTGACAGCGCTTTACATGCTGCAGTCACATAGACTGCAGCATGTAAAGGGTTAACACAGCAGAGATCGGAGGTTTTCTCTGATCTCTGCTGTAAGAGCTGGTACCTAGCTGTCCCCTCTCAGCCAAACACCAAGCTCTCCCTGCCACAGAGACCATCGGCTTGCTTCTGACAAGCCGATGGTCTCTATGGCAACCTGTAAACAAAGCAGGAGATTGCCGGCATATCGGCAATATCTTCTGCTGGTTTTTCAAAGCCCTTGCTTTGTTCTCTGTGGGACTGTGCAGGCAGAGCACACTGTCACAGCTTGTGGCATTGTGCTCTGCAGCTCCCATAGTGATACATAGCCCGGAAATCTTCCGGGCTATGTTGCTATGAGCAGTGGAGCTCGTCCCGGAAATTTTCCGGGCGTGCCACTCAAGGAGTTAAACGGGTTGTCTTGCGGCAAACCTCAAAATTTTACCTTACCCCATTCCCCCTGTCATCCCCCTGGCATAATATAGCAAATTAAAGTGTTTTTTAAACCGTTTGCTACTCACCGATCCGACGAAATAAGGACTTTAAAAAATCTTCTCCCAAAGATGGCCGCCGGTCCTTTCCCAGGGATGCACTGCGGTTTTCTCCCATGGTACACCGCGGGTCTTCTCCCATGGTGCACCATGGGCTCTGTGCGTTCCATTGCCGATTCCAGCCTCCTGATTGGCTGGAATCGGCACACGTGATGGGGCGGAGCTACGATGACGACGCGGTGAGCAGCTCTCCGGCACGAGCGGCCCCATTCACCAGACAGAAGACCGCACAGCGCAGGCGCGTCTAAAAAAGCAAGAAGCCAGCGAAATTAGACGGAGCCATGGAGACGGGGACGCTAGCAACGGAGCAGGTAAGTGAATAACTTCTGTTTGGCTCATATTTAATGCACGATGTACATTACAAAGTGCATTAATATTGCCATACAGAAGTGCTGAACCCCACTTGCTGCCGCGAGACAACCCCTTTAATCGGTTATGTTATTACATTATTTATGATTTCTGTTTATCCTTTATCAAAAATGTTATTATTCCAGAAAGTATAGACCTCTTTTATGCTTATATAATACAAATATATTTACTATCTTGTGTTGACAAATAATTATATTTAGGCTGGGTTCACACAGGGCTGATTTGCCGCGGTTTTGCGGCGGATTGCCGTTGCATATCCGCACTTCGGCAAAACCGCTGCGTTTGCAGTGCAATGTAGCACAAATGAGATTTGCCAAAAAGCTGTTCTCACAGGGCGGATTTTTTCCGCACAGCCGCAGTGCGGAAATGCAACTGCGGCGCGGTTTTAAAAGATGCAGCATGTCCATTCTTTGGTCTTTTCCGCAGCGCTTTTTTGTCCATAGACCTCTATGGACGCAACCAAAACCGCACCAAATACGCGGCAAAAAGTAAAAAAGTGCTGCGGAAAAAACCGCTTGCGGATTTTTCCGCACGAAAATCTGCAGCAAAATCCGTAAGCCAAAATTAACCTTTGAAGCGGTTTTGCCGCAGAAGCAGTTCTTCTGCGGCAAAACTGCAACAGGAAAACCACGGCAAAACCGCATTGAATCAGCCCTTTGTGAACCCAGCATTATACCTTCTGATGGGGACCTGCGTGTCCCATTTTTGGTAGCCTCTTCCAGGTCTTTCAGCCTGATGTTTTGTAACCTGCATTGCAAATTTGAGATGTACTCAGTAAATTAAGATTGATTAACAATAATAGCAAAACAAAAACACGGCATAAACTTGGTAATGCCGGAATCGTGCTGACCCAGGGAATAATATTGTCACATTGTTTATTTTGCATGTTGAATGCTAGAAAAATGAAATAAAAAAATAACCAAAAGGTGGATTTTTTCCCACAATCCCCCTAAAAATAATTAATTAAAATTATACAATACTTTATATGTCCCCCCAAAATTATATTAAAAATTACAACTTGTTCTGCAAAAAACCAGCCCTAGTATACTATGTCGACAGATAATTTTGGAAGTTATGGCTCTTTGAATGCAACGATGAGAAGAACTGAAAAATTAGCTGGTCATTAAGGTGCAAGCAGGCTTCATCACTAAGGGTAACAGCGCTGAGTTTTGACTATAAAAATATGTTTATATCTTTTTGTCTTAAGGTTAATATATGATGGCTTTTCTGGCACAGACCCCAATACGAAAGACAACTCTGTGGGAATTCAGTTACTGGGTTTGGTGGTTGTTAATAACTTCTCTCCATATGACCCGAAATGTGAAATAGGCTCTGACCGGTGAGTTACCTTTGTTTTCAAGTGCATTTCCTTCCAAAAGGTAAAAATGTCTATATACAGTAAATCAGAATGTAAAGCGAAGTTTGTTATTGCAGTATTTCCATTATATGATGTGATGAACTAGCGCTAGGGGTGCTGCTTTAAGAATTTAATTTTTGTTGGAAGGGTACCCTAGTGATAGGTTGATCACAGGATTTTACAGTACTGGGACCCTCAGCAGTTAGCTGTAATCTGTGGGGGGACCCACCCAGTAATGATCAACAACTGGGGAACAGTAGAGGCCCATTTTCCCGCAACGATTATCGCTCAAAATTTGCTGTCTTTTGAGTGATAATCGTTGCGTATAAATGCTACCATTGTTTACTTTTTGGCTGAACGATGATTTTTAGTTGAGCATAAAATCGATCCTTCGTCTGGAGAGCTGATAGCATGGACCACATGCTGTGTTCTCCACGGGAGCACTGATTACATTGTATACAGCTTGCAGTCCCAAGGCAGAACAAAGGAGCTGTATGCAAAGAACAGAATACCTGTTGTTTTCTGCATACAGCTCCTGGAGGCTCATTTACATGCAAATGAATGTCATAAGCTCCTAATGGGCATTAGTGCTGATTAGCAGCTTATGCCAAACGATCGCTAAAACTGTCAGCCATCCTATTTTTAGTTGAATTTTGAGTAATCATCTTTGCGTGTAAATGGGCCTTAACACTGGGTAAATGAAACCTTTCACAATTCCTGTTTTAAAATATTGGACTGTCCTTGTAATGCAGATGTGCGGAGTCCTGCAGATTGAGCAACACACTTTGTAGCAGCCCTTTGTTATAGATAAGAACCCTTTATTTGTGGACCCTCTGTGTTAACTCACAAATTCCTAGTAACGTATTTTATAAGGGATTTTCAAAATCAGATGATCCCTTTAACACTAAATACCGAGAAGGAAATATTCATTCACCAAGTTTCGAGAAACTGCATGGTTATTGTGATAGTTCATTCTTACTAAAATGTCAATATAAGTTTAAACAAAACCCCAAGAAGTAAATGAACTATGATTACTTCTGTAACTTTTTCGAAAGGCTCATCTACATTGCGTATGGCATGGCGCATTTACGTCTGTGAATAGAACCCATTGATTTCAATGGGTTCATTTACATCTGCGTATTTTCTACATGATTTTCAGTCATGTGAAAAAACATGTAGCATGTGATATTTTGGTGCATATTACGCACTGAAATATGCTGTAGGAGTGAATGGGCTAGCACGCATACGTATTCTACATTTGTATTTTCACATCAAATAATGGGCCCAAATGTTTTTCTTGCACTTGTAAATCTGCTGTGTGTTTATGCAGGCATAAAAAACAGCAGGGGGTCGAAATACGCCGGTAATGGGCATTTTTAAGTCTCTGTGCAGTGCATATTCGCAGACCACAATATGCGTCCGCCCGTGTGAATGAGCCATAACTCTAATTTCTCTACTGGTCAGTGACCATGTTTTAGTTTTGGGTGTAGTAATCCTTTTTTAATAGATTTATTTTGTGCTAATTCTTATAAAATGTACATTTTGGTGTTAATCTGTCAATCTCCTATTTAGGTATTTTTCAGCTCTTGCCACCAATATTACATTCACAAGATTTAGAGAAGTGTATGCTGCGGCTGCTGAAGTCCTTGGGCTTGTTCTTCGATATATTGCAGAAAAGGAGAAAGTATGTAACGTTACAAGCTAGTGTTTCAGCTCATTAGATTAATGTATGTGGTTAATATTGTGCATATTATTAGTTTAACAGTGTTCTGTTCAGACAGGGGGGGGCAGATTTCCTGCTTCCCAAACTGAGTAGGAAAACAGAACCCTCCTATGCCTGATTAAAATGAGCGCTTGTGTGGGTGTCCTTTTTGGGTGGGGGAGGAGGGAGAGTGTTTATTCTAGAATCCATAACTAGCGGATCTTAAACCAATTCCCCCCCCATCCTCCACCTCGACTCTGAGCAAACAAAGATGGCCTCCCTGCTTCTCTGACTACTTGGATTATATTAGTGCACTATGCACATGCTCACATGACCAACACTGGCCAGTCAGAGCAGCTTGTAGTGTCTTAGACTACCAATGCATACTAGTCAGAGAAGTGGTGCGGCCATATTTGTTTGTTAAATGATAAATGATCTGTACATAATCTGTACATAATATTTCCTATTGCCTGTGTTCCCCACCCCCTGCACCTCCTGTACCACCCTCAACCCATTTGTGTCTAACCCAATGTACCTTATATTGTAATTGTTGTATTGTTTTGCATTTATCCATGCCTGAAAGCGCTGCGGAATAAGTTGGCGCTATACAAATAAAGATTATTATTATTATTATTATTGTCCAGGACTGTATGATTATCTAAGTACTGCTTTTGTAAGCCCTCCTTGTCTTTTTTTTTTCTTTTTCACTGTAAGGACATGGAAGGACCAATGTTTGCTTGTGTAGAGAAGACTTTAAAATCTCTTCATACTAGTAATAAACAAGACAAGTTCATCATGTGCTTGAATAAAATAGTCAAACATTTCCCACTGTTTGCAGACAGGTAAGGCGAACTAAATCCTAGATATTTGATAGTTGCATTACTAGTATACATATTTTAGACTTCCCTTTCTTCTTTTACAGGTTTATGAACATTGTTCTCTACCAGCTGCCAAAGCTTAATGGGGTTCTCAAGACCCAGTGCCTTGAGATAATAATGTGCAGGGCTGACGAAATACCAGATCTGTTTTTGGAGCTAAAAAATAGAGATTTCAAGCAATTTATGAGCAATCGGTAAGACGAGATCTCTTCTTTGCTTTTGATTATTTAAAGCTCAATATGATGTCATAAGCATCATGGAAACTTGGTCGAAAGATAAGCATTAGAGATGAGTGAGCACGCTCGGATAGGGCAGTTACTCGGGCACGCGTCGCTCTCCTCGAGTAACTGCATTCTCGTCCGAGCAGGCTCGGGGGGGCAAGGGAGAGATGAATCTGCATGTATTAAGCACACGAAGCCCGACGTTGGAAATGCTGGGCTTAGTAAATATCCTCCATGATGTTTTTATGCGGCTTTACATGTAGTAGCGGTTAATAGCGCAGCATTACTGAGATTCAATACTTGTCACAACCTCATACTTACAATTCTGGAATACCAGTAAAACATGACGTATATTTGCTCATTTTTTATACATCATTCATTTTCAGAGATGATGAAAGACAGCGGGTGTGCCTAGATGTGGTGTACAAGTTGTTGGCCAAGCTGAAACCACTTGAGCTGCGGGAACTCTTACCATCCATAACTGCATTTAGTTCTCAGAACAATCTGGTTTGTCGGGAACGTATGTATGATATTCTCATGTGGATCTATGACAATTACAGGTAATATTATTTCCATCATGTTTACAGTTACATTTAAAAATATTTAACATTTTCTTTATTGTTTAATACCTGTAATACACTACTATGACTTTAACTTCACTATAGCTTTTCAGTTGTGTTATACTAGTCTAGTAATCTTTAGTCTTCTAGTAAAGTGGACCAGTTAGTTTAGAGAGACACACAAAACATTATAGTTTAAGTTTAATGATTATTTCAAATAAATATTATCAAATAGAGGATTCATCGCTGTTATAAAGTATACAGTTTCTGCTGTAAAGAGGTCATCCAGGATATATATAATGACCTATTCTTAGGTCATTTATAGCAGATCAGTGGGTGCCTACCAGCTGGTACCCCCATCAATCTGCTGTTTGAAGAGGCTATGGCTTCTTTCTTGGCCTATGACATCAAGTTCCTTGGTCATAGGACCTTTATGCAGATCAGACTCCTTCAAGTGAATGGTATTAGGCTGCAATACTAGGCACCACCACTACAAAATGTAGGGTGGTGTGCCTCATAAGCAATGAAGAGGCCGCAGCACTCATCCAAAAGCCATGACCCTGCGGGGGTGTCGGGAGTCAGACCCTCACCAATCTGATACTGATGACCTACCCTAGGGAAAGGTCAGAAATGTCTACTTGTTCTTTTGCACGGGACAACAATTCAAAAATCCTGCTGTTCTGTGTGAATAAATACAACAACTGAAAGAGAATTGTTTAGTCGTTCAGAAAACTGAACAATAAGTGGTTCAGTGTAATCAGTCGCTCACTTCTGAACGACTACCTGCTTACTGTGAATGGAGGTAGGCAGCAGAAAAGCGCTCCCTGGCCGCTTCGTCTCCATGCTGGCTGCGCTGTGAGCAATGCCAGCCATACTCACTCCTGTGTAACGGCACAGGAGCGAGCACCACTATGACAAGCTGCTGGGTATTGTTTGCCTGACAGCTCATCCTGTGTAAATGGAGCATTTGTCTTTGATTACCTTTTACATTTTGAAGAGATGTTGACTGCAGTGTGAGCTTTGAGCGGGAGGAGCTGATTCTGCATATCTGCTGGGCCAAGTCTAGCCTTGATATCAAATTTAGCCAGGATTTGGGTGGATTTGGCCTGTTTTTTTTTACATTTTGTCAACTTGCTGGTCCATATAATACAATGGAAAAACCACAAAGCAGCAAAAAAAAATAAATAGTGAATTAATCAGTGCATTTCAGTGGGTATCAAATCAGTCAAATGCAAATTGGGTAAAATTTGGGCGCCTCCATCCAGAAGTTTGAATTGCTATTTTATCAGCTATGTGTTAATCCCATAATGCCACAGGACATAAGTTTATGTCCTGGCTGTAGGGTACGTAACGTAACAAGACCCATGAGAAGATCAGAAGCTGAGCCCATGGCATCCTGCAGCAGGAGTTGGCTGTAATTGATAGTAATTGCAGAGTGCCGATGGGTTGCCATGGCAACAGGACGCCAGATATCGGCTTGCCATTGCTTATTATTGCTAGTCTAATCAACAAGGTATTGCAGTACATACGCCCTGCAATGCATTATCATAGCGATCAGAGCTATTATGTTTAAGTCCCTACAGGGGACTATTTGTATTTTTTTTAAAAACTACATATTTGGTATCATCGTATCCATAACAATCTGTACAATAAATTGAATACATTATTTATCATGGAAGGCAAAAACTATTAAAAAAATTAAAAACAAACAGGGAAAATTGCATACTTTTGTTTGTTTTGCCTCCCAAAAAAATGCAAAAAAGCCTTTTATGTACCACAAAATGTTACAAATAAAACCTACAGTTCGTCACACAAAAAACAAGCAATCCCAAAGCTCCGTCCATGGAACAATGAGAAAGTTATGGGACTTTAATGTAGAAAAAACAAGTTGTAAGGTGTTTTATTGTGGAAAAACCAAAAAAAATTATAATAATTTTGATATAGAGACCTGCAAAAAATGTATCATGTCATTTATGCTGCATGATTAACACCATAAAAAATGGCAGAATCGATGTTTTCTCTCCCGGCTCTAAAGAAAAAAGTAATAAAAGTTTTACAATACATTTTATACACCCATAAAATGATGCCAATAGAAACTACAGTTCGCCACACAAATAAAATGCTTAAATGTTTCCGTCTTCACTGAAAAGGGGAAGATGAAAATGCCCCCAAAAATTGTTGCGTCCTTTGGGCCAAAAGAGGCCATGTCCTTAAGGGGTTAAGCTATCCGTCTGTATTATGCAACCCAAGTTTAAAGGAGATGTCCCGAGGCAGCAAGTGGGGTTATACACTTCTGTATGGCCATAATAATGCACTTTGTAATATACATTGTGCATTAATTATGAGCCATACAGAAGTTATAAAAAGTTTTATACTTACCTGCTCCGTTGCTAGCGTCCTCGTCTCCATGGTGCCGACTAATTTTCGGCCTCCGATGGCCAAATTAGCCGCGCTTGCGCAGTCCGGGTCTTCTGTAGTCTTCTATGGAGCCGCTCGTGCCAGAGAGCGGCTCCGTGTAGCTCCGCCCCGTCACGTGCCGATTCCAGCCAATCAGGAGGCTGGAATCGGCAGTGGACCGCACAGAAGAGCTGCGGTCCACGAAGGCAGAGGATCCCGGCGGCCATCTTCAGCAGGTGAGTATGAAGACGCCGGACCGCCGGGATTCAGGTAAGCGCTGTGCGGGTGGGTTTTTTAACCCCTGCACCGGGGTTGTCTCGCGCCGAACGGGGGGGGGGGTTTAAAAAAAAAAAACCCCCGTTTCGGCGCGGGACATCTCCTTTAAGGAGTAAGAGACAGTGGCTTATAAAGGGTTAATTTGCCAGAAGAATTGGATATTTGTAAACAGTTAGACATTGCCCAGGGTTAGAAAAACACAATTGCTTTTTCTCTAGAAATGGCAATGTACTTGTCCATCGGTTGTGTCTACTATTGCAGCTCAGCAGTACTGAACAGATTTGCGACTGAGCTCCAATATCTCACACCACAAGTGGTACTGATTCTGGAAGAAAGCTACAGTGTTTTTCTAATCCTGGAAATCCCATTAAGTGTGCTATTACATGAGCACCATTAACGCCTATGTAATAGTCTTAATTGCCGGGCTGAAACTGTGCATACAGATTCAGCGTGCTAATTATCAGGAAACACGCTGAATCTACAAGATCTGGCGGCTGCTGGTAGTGGTCTTGTAATAGAGTCATTGAGTCCCTTTTACACGCAACGATTATCGCTCAAAATTCGTTGAAACGACCGAATGTGAGCGATAATCGTTACGGCGAAATGCGGGCAGTTGCGCGCTTTGTCGTTAGCCAAGGTTTTTGGCTGGTTTAAAATCCATTGTTTGTTTGTTGGGAATTCTTTCAGTTTGAATGCAGTTCATTCAGGGTTTCCAGTGGCTAAGAGATGGCTTTGTTTTGCTTTGCATATTCAATGAATGCAGTGTTTACTCAGCCACAAGGATCCATCAACAGAACAATGGGATGTGCCAGCCAGATGTTTGCTCATAACAATCGCCTAAAGACACGCCCAGATGAGCAAACAACTTGTGGAGGGAAAAAACAGAGGATTAAAGCAATTTGTTCAAAAATGTCATGCTGCTGTTTAAGCGATTATCTTTGCGTGTAAAAGGGCCTTTAGTCTGCTAGAGTATGACAATGCAGCTACCTGTAAAGTGTTAATCTGAGTTTCTAAGGAGAAATTGGGAGAGGAATTGACTAGATTTACCAGACCTGTGCAACTACTTTTTGTAGCTATATCAATAGAGTTTATGCAAGTGTGTGCTAAACATTATTTTGCTTCAGAGATCGGGAGAGCCAATCAGATGTGGATTCACAGGAAGTTTTTAATATGGCTAAAGAGATATTACTTGAAGGATTGGTGGATGAAAATGCAGAACTTCAGTAAGTGTTAACTTTTTTGTACTCCTTTCTAAAGACTATTTATCATTCGTTGCATTGGGGGACACAGCTAAAACCATGAGTATAGCTTCTACGACTAGGGGGCAGACTCTAAGCAAAAAAAATTGTTAGCTCCTCCTACTAGCTATACACTTCCGGCTGGCATCAACCCAGCCAGCTTTAGCTTCGTGTCTGCAAATGGCAGTCCTCTTCTTCCATCTGTCTTCAGTTGTGTTTCTTTCTGACTCTAGGAATACACGGCTGATATTAAACTCTATCTGTTACCCTACCGAGGAGGGCGTACAGACTGGCAATAATGTTAGTTTGACCCTGACCTGTGATCCATAGTGGCCTCCACTTTGGAGCACTCCCTCCCTTCCCAAAGGCAGGTGAACACTAGGATGTGCATTTCTAGACACTTGGAGCTATATCCTTTCAGGCAGAAAGGTAAGTACTTTCTTCCCTGGGTTAAGTACCCCTACCTCTTCCCCCCTTTCTCTCTTCCATCGCCATTACCCCAACCAATATTCAGGCCACTACCCACTTCCTCTACTACTGCAGCTGGGAAGGTCAACATAATTTTGTTATGCAGGTGGACCAGAATTTGCATGCCCTCACTCTCGGTCGGTATTTGACTTAACTAAAACATACACCGCCATCATGGACAGGCTGGACCGCTTTATCCATCAACTGCCACCACGCGTGTCTGATGATGATTTTGCCACATATGACCCTCCACGTGGTAGATCGCGAAGACAGGCTAGGCCTCCTCACTTGAGAATTTTCAACCCATCCCTCATATCGCTACTTCATCTCCGGAATCCCAGCGACTCCTTCTAAAGTGATACAGGAGCGCTCCTGTTCCTCCCTTAGAACGCTTCAAGGGGTTCTATTCCAACCGCTTTGTGGTACCCAAAAAGGACGCCACTGTCAAACCTGTTTTGAACCTGAAAAAGTTGAAGTTTTTGAGGTCAGTCATGGAGTCATGGCACCAGGGGATTTTCTTTCATCAATCGACATTAAGGATGCATATCTTCATATCCCAATATGTCGAACACACCAGCGATTCCTCTGCTTTGCCATTCGCTCGGATCACTACCAATTCACAGCTCTGCCATTCAGGTTGGCCACGGCCCTCTGAGCCTTCACAAAGGTTCTGGCATCTGTGACGGCTCTTCTCCACTTTAAGGGGATAGTAGCCATTTCCTACATCCACGACATTTTGGTGAAAACTCCAACTCAGATGGACAATCTGAACAGTTTGCACATCACTCTGGAACACTCCAAGTTCTGCTTCTCGCCATCTCAACGTCTGGACTTTCTGGGGTTTTTATTCGACATGGCACATACCCAGGTTATGTTCCTGCTGCAGAAATTGCATTTCCCTCAGGTGTATGTGTGTTCCCTGCAAACAGTCTTTGGTGACCATTTGTCACTGCATGAGAGTACTGGGACTGATGGTCCTATCCTTCGAGGCCATCCAATTCAGACAGTTGCATGCCCGGCCCATCCAGTGGGCCATTCTTTCCTGGTGGGACAAATCTGTAAGCTTTCTTCATCAAGAGATCAGCCTACCTTGACATCTTCAACACGCTCTTCTCTGGTGGCTGGACTCTCCACAGATCCATCTGGCCCACTGCTTTCTGACTCTGCACTAACTGCCTGGGAGAATGGGAGTTAAATCCTGGCGTGTTCCAAGTGCTCTGTTAGTAATGGAGTCATCCGGACGTCGATCTGGTGGCGTACAGATTCAATCGCAAACTTCCAACCTATGTGTCCAAATCTCAGATCTCTCAGGCTCGAACAGTGGATGTCCTCATAATTCCTTGGACCGAATTCCAGTTCCCGTACATCTTCCCTCCCTTTCCATTCAGACCATGACTTGTCAAGATGTACAAGATGGAAGGCCTTCCATTAATTGTCATTGGTCTGGACTGGCCTCATCGTGTATGGTACATGGATCTTCTTGACCTGCTCTTTGACACTCTGCGGCTCCTCCCTCTTTGAGAAGATCTTCTCCTACCGGAACCCCTCTTCCACCCGAGTTTCTCAACACTTCGTTTAATGGTGTGGCGGTTGAAGCCGCAGTCCTGAGAGCCCATGGTTGCTGCTGAACTCCTCATTCAAATTATGATGAAGATTAGAAAGCCCTTCTCTTCCCGAGTTTATCATGCTATGGGCAGAGAGTCTCCCTTCTGGGTTACTGCACACTCTACTCGGGCAGTGTTTGCCTCTTGGGTGGTACACAATGGTGCGTCCGCTCTTCAAGTGTGTAAGGCTGCTACATGGGCGCCTCTGCATGCCTTTTCTAAATCCTACCAGATGCACACTTTCCTCTGACTCCTCTCTCGGTC
Source organism: Eleutherodactylus coqui (assembly GCF_035609145.1). Taxonomy (NCBI): domain Eukaryota; kingdom Metazoa; phylum Chordata; class Amphibia; order Anura; family Eleutherodactylidae; genus Eleutherodactylus; species Eleutherodactylus coqui. Next base: position 91,862,048 of record NC_089845.1, on the reverse strand, counting down.
GGACAGTTTTGCAGATGGCCATAAAATGACCACAAGTAGCTTGATCTATTCTTCCCTACTCTTGCAAAACTGCTCTGGAACATCTCATGGTCTTGAGCTGTGTCCCTCAATTTAATGGACAAGAAATTAAGATTTTTGAACTTGCCGTAAAATGTCTTTCTTGTCTCCTTTATTGGAGAACCCAGCGCTCTCCCAAAGCGTTTTTTAAGCATTTTCCCATGTTCACATGCTTGTTGGAATGTTCTCCCTGGAGTTGCACATGGTTCTAAACTCTGTTACATTGTTTAGAGTTTCGCTTTACCTGTTTTCTTTAACTTGTTTCTATCCTACCTGCTGCTTCCACTGCTTGCATACAAACTGGCTAGCTTGGTGCCTGCAGGAGGCATATAGCTGGTAGAAAGAGCTAACACTTTTCCATGGGCTTTGTGTTGTATTGCAGATATGGTCCAAATCCATATTTTTGTATTTATAATTATTTTGCAGTCGCGTAAAACACTGTAAGTCTACTGAGATGTCCATGATGTTTTTTTTTTTTAAATCTCTTGTTACAGTAGTAACATAATGCTGTTACTAATTTAATATGCATTTTATTAGACTTATTGTCAGGAATTTTTGGGGTGACGAAACACGGTTGCCAACTGGCACAATGGATCGAATGGTCGCTGTACTGTGTTCCTTATATTCCACCAAAATTGAAAAGCACTTTCTAAGTCTGGCCACAAATCTGCTTCTTGAAATGACAAGTAGAAGCCCAGATTACGTCAGGCAAATGTTTGAGCATCCGCTTTCCGAGTGCACATTTCAGGTAATATGTTTAATTGTACGTTTATGTTAAAAATGTCTTCTATTTCATGCTTACATCAGTTATTCGTGTTATCACTCCTATAGGATTATACTGTTGATTCCAACTGGCGTTTCCGTAGCACAATCCTCACGCCAATGTTTGTGGGGACCCAGGCTTCTCAAGATACTTACAGGGCCAGGACACAAAGTTCACTGGAAGAGCAGGAATCGGGGGGAGGCCAACTAAGAGCAACCCAGCAGCACTATCAGTTCACACCTACCCAGAATATTAGTATGTTTGTTCTTTCTTTTACAATATAAAATATATTGTATATAATAATACTTTATCTCTTAATGTTAATTGAAAAAAATGTATTTTCTTCATTTTACACTGGATTGCAGGTGGCAGAAGTTCATTTAATTGGTTAACTGGAACTAGCATGGATACATTGGGCAGTTACCCTGCTGACTCTTTGGAGTCCCTCTCATCATCATTGCTGTATACAAGTACAAGGAGTCAGAAAACCCAGAGGGGATCCTTTAAACCTCTGGGGGCTAATTTTGGAAAGCGGCGACTTGGGCTTCCAGGTGATGAAACTGACAGCAAAGCCAAAGGTGAGATATTTTGAAACATTCAATTTGTCTGCAAATTCCAGGGTTCTAGAAGAAATTCAGTATCACATGGCATTCATGATAATGCATGGTTGCTGGGTTTCCTCCAGAGCGAGGGCTGCCCTGCTCACTCACTGACTAGTAGGTCTCCTCCCGGGGACACTAAATATTATTGCTGTCTTCTACTCCTCTTCCAATGACTCTACAGATGCTAAATTACCAATAGTGGCCTGGGCGATAACCATACTGTTCTGGTTCTGTCTCATCTCTTTATGTCTTTAACATATTCTGAATTAATTACACCAGGTTCAGATGTTTCTGTTCAGACTTGTTTACTTCAATGCTCTTTAAAAGATTTGATCCAGCGTTAAAAACATTTTATCTATTTAGAAATCCAATTGGCTTCTTTAGCTAATATACCCTGATAAAGTATTTAAAGACTCCAATATTGATGACTTGTCCCCAGGATAGGTACTTGATATCTGATCAGTGAGGGTCCGCCGCTTGGGACCCCTGCTGATCAGCTGTTTGAAGAGGCTGCAACACTCAGGTGAGGACCATGGTCTCTGCTCAGGTCAGTGGCATCACATTATATTGTCATGTGGTCTGAGTTCCTATACCAATCACTGCCACTACGATATGTATTGTGCTGTGCCTGTTGTGTTGTGAAGAGGTCGCAGCTGATCAGCAGAGCTCTTGAGTGGCGGACCCCCACTGATCAGATGTTGATGATCTTTCTTAAGGATAGATCTTCACTATTGGAGTCCTGGAAAACATTTTTAAACCACATTGTTCCGTACGTTTCATATTGCACATTTGTATTCTATAAAAAATTGGAGGTATAGTTTATCAAATGCTAAAATGTTGTATAAAGTGTAGCTTTTTGTGCCCACTTAATAAAGTTAAAAAAAAATCTAGGAATTTCAGTATTTTTTTTTAGGGATGCTTCATACAGTCATTCTAGTTCTGTCAGTCAGCACTGATGAGGAGAATAGCAAAGTCTAAGCAGTGTGAAATTAGGTAAGGTTTACAACTGCTTATTAGGAATGGGAATTCGGAGGACAGGTACCCCAGTATTATAGTTTCCAGATAAATACAAGTATTCAAGAAAATAGAAGTGTCCAGTGATATGCCCGATTCTCTTGAAATGAACTTGTGAAACTATGTATGGCTAGGTTCCCACCTGCGTTGGGGCTCACCTCAGGGTGTCCGGCTCCGTATTTAAATTGAAATAAAACAGATCTGTTTTTTCCCATTGATTTTCAATGGGGTTTTAAAAAATGGAAAGCAAAAGGTAATGCTTTAGTCGTTTCCATTCTGTTAGTTTTCCGTTTTTTTGGACGGGAAAATGGTGCAGCGTGCAGCATCATTTTTCGGGGGGGGGGGGGGGGCTGGGAAGGGATGGACAGAATGGAAGCAAATAGAAGGCTTTCCGTTTGTTTTTTTTAATCCCATTAAAATCAATGTTTTATTTAATTTTCTCTCCTACAAAAGCAGAGCTGAGAGACTGAAGTCCTGAACTGGCCCTAACGCAGGTGTGGGAGCAGCCTAACTCTAGATGTGGGTGGTGTTTGATGTAGCTTTCACTCTATAATAGCCTTGATCAGATGTGAACAGAATCTTCTTTGCATTTTTCTGCATGTGCTTTTTAAATGTGATATGAAATCCGTACATTATAGTCCCACTGTAAAAATAATGTGTACATATATATATTTTGAACCAGGGATTGAAAAAAGGTCAGAAATTTTAAGATTGCGCAGACGTTTCTTAAAAGACCAAGAAAAGCTTAATATCATCTATGCAAGAAAAGGAGTAGCTGAACAGAAAAGAGAGAAGGTTTGTTTCCTTCTCTTTTCTTTCTACTGTGTCTAAGGCTGATGTCGTCCCTCAAATATATGATGTTGATTATGAAGTCTTTGGTCTGGTACATTAGTAGTAATATCAATCTAGTACTTCTGCTGTGAGATATATGTGTGTGTGTATATATATATATATATATATATATATATATATATATATATATATATATATATATATATATATATATATATATATATATATATATAGCATAATTTATGGATTTCTCTTGTCTATATCTCTGGCTGTTTGCGTTATTAGGAACCATTCCAGCGGACTCCTAATTAGCCTCATTAACAGACAGAGATCTGGACTGTCCAAGTGGAGTTGGAGCCCGTTCTGCTCTCCTTAGTCTAGCAACCAGGCCCTGTTACAGGTGTTTTAACCCAACCACTTGTAGAGAAATGCCTGTTTGTCGGCTACACGCCACACTGCTTGGTTGCCTGAAATGTCACGTTTTGTGACCGAAACATGCTGGTTCTGTAGCTGCCCTGTTTCTAGAAAGTACAGTAGGCTGATTCTTTTCCTTTTCACTCCATATTAAAATAGTCATGAAATGTCCACTTTTTAGTTACGGACACCCTGAAATGTGAATCTTTCTTAAATATAAATCATGAATGTTCAATACATAAAAGAAGCATTAATTTTATTTTCAAGGAAGTAAAAGTTGAGCAAAAGATGAAGCAGGATGCTCAAGTCGTTCTTTACAGAAGTTATCGACATGGAGATTTGCCTGATATCCAGATTGCACACAGCGCACTTATTGCACCATTGCAGGCACTCGCACAGGTCTGTTATGCTTCATTCTATATTAAAGATTAGACTCCTAGAAATATAGGTTAACGAATGCTGCACTAAATGTAAATGTCAGTCGAAGGCCTTTCAAATCAAAAGTATTGCCCCTTGTTACATAAAATGTTTAACCCCTTAAGTATGTGACAGTTTTGTGTGTTTTTTAATTTCCAGTTTTTTTCTCCCCACTTTAAAAAAATTATAGCTCCTTTATTTATCCATAAACGACGTTGTCTGGAGGTTTTTTTTTTTGCAAGACGAAAAATGTTGTATTTTTCAATGGTATTATTTAGTTTACCATATAATGTACTAAAAAAAATTCTAGGTGGAGTGAAATGGGGAAAAAATGCAATACCACCATCTTGGGCGGGTGGGGGTGTCTTGTTTCTATGATGCACACACTACAGAACAGATGACATAACTTTATTCTATGGGTCATTATGATCACTACATTACCACATTTAAATTACTTCATTTTTTTCCCTAGACTACTTTTAAGAAATAACATTTTTGTAAACAGATAACATTTCCTGCCTTCATCTTCTGGCAACCATAACTTTTTATTATTTTTCAGTCTACATAGTTGTGTGAGCAATCGTTTTTGCAAAACATCCTGTAATTTCTATTGGTACTATTTTTGCCTAGTGTCCATAGGAGGCAGATCTACCGGCTCTTCAGGTCTTCTCCGCCTTTGCTATTTTAGTTTATTATTTTTACTTTTTCCGCTCTAGGTGGGAATTGGGGATAAGCTAACTTCCTTGATTGTCCCCAAGTAGGGAGGGTGAGCAGTGCTGCATGAGATACACAGTTTCTTCCTCCTTCAAAAAGACAAAGTGGACACTAACCACTCTGCTTCCTGCCAGCCATGGGGTCACCAGAGTTTCCTGCCTGCTCCCCCAAATTTCAGCAATCTATCACTGCTAAGTGTTAGTCACTGAAGCATCGGCACTGCTGGTGCTCTTGGGAAGTCAAAGGGAAGAGAATGAAGAGGACTTTATGTCCCTCACCTTCCGTACGCCCATCGTCTTCTCCTCCTCAGCAAACTTTAAATATATATTAGAATGGGGACCCTTCTCTCCATGGAACACCCATTGCCAATCGCTCCACTTAGTTGGCCACGTTACTTCGCAGGCAGCTCTGTTGCACCTCTAATTACCTCTGAGGGTATCTGGCCTACTGTAGGTCCACTTGCCGCACTGTTCCTGGCTGGTCACATATTGCACTTTCTCTGCTCCTTTTTAGTTGCAACTTAAAGGTGAAGGGGACCGCTAGCATTCCCTAACACTTTTCTTTCTGTGGGGCCGCCATGACATTGCGCCCTACAGCCTTTCTTATCCGAGGCGGTGGCTTCCTAGGTTTCTGGGCGTTGCGCAGACTCTCCTGGCACTTATAATTTAGCCCAGGGTTTCCTGGGCCTACACAAGCCAAGGTCGGAAGGGGGGGGACTTTTGGTTCATGTGCTACAATGAGCAGGACTTCTGTCCACAGCACACACCTTCCCTGTTCATTTGTAGGCCAGTCCTAGCAGCAATTACAGAACTGTGACCTCTCCTTCTGGGACAGAGTTCACAAGCTTCACCTGTACAGGCCATGTGTGTTGGGACACATGAGACCAGCTGCTTCTTCCCTTCCCAGCGCATGCACCTCTGTTAAGGAGGGACCTCAGATGGGAGCTGTTAGGAGACCTGCAGCCTCTCCTCAGCTTTTCCAGGCTTCATCATCGAACCTCCAGTTCACAGCCCTTTCAGCCTGCGTCATCTACAAATGGACAAGTAAGAGCACCTGGAAACGCTCCTAACTGCAGTCATTCAACAGTCAGCCTGCCTACCATGGTTCCCCTGCATCTGACTGGGTGAACTCCATCCCCAATGTCTCCCCACTTCTCTGTGTACTAGCTCCGCTCTTTCCCTCATGATTGGTAAGCAAACTACCATGGCAGCACATCTCCTGACACAGTCCCTACCATCTGGAGTGGACCTGATATTTGCCGTATATGACCTACCCCTTTACCTTAGTTACCCTAAATGTACTGGATAATCCTGTGTCAGATTAGAACAGGTGTCAGATTCATTTGGATGTATCACTATCTGGGACACGGCAACGTGTCTCCAGCAGACGGCCTAGTCATACAGTTTACATGGACTAACATTACCCCTTCTATCGGAGGAATAATGGGAACACTGGGAGGCCTGTGTGTCAGTTGTGCCTAAGCAGCATCGGAGACTCTTACCTGCCTAATTACCCTCATCCATCCAAGATTGGGTTTTGCAGTTAGAGGCTGTATCTAACGTGACTACACAGTACAGCGAGGGTCAGCTTCAACACAACTCTCCTGACCACCTACATCCTAATGCAGGCAGCTGGATGGCCAGCCTCAACTGTCATTGCTAGCTCTATATATATATATATATATATATATATATATATATATATACAGCAATCTGCTTGCAAATGGCAGGATAGGCAGGAAAATGGCAAACAGCGAGGGTTAATAATACTGCACCCCCGTTACATATACCCCATAGCCAAAGATGTCTTGGCAGCAAACTCTGCAGTCTTGGGAGAAATTGCCAGGATGGTCTGGGGCGAGTTTAGAAGAAAAGTAAAGTGAATCTCCAAATTAAATGTTTACTCTTCATGTCTCTGCTTGGTTTAAGAGATGTTTAAATCTCTTTAGAGAGTAAGAGTTACTTTTCATTTATTGGGCAGAGGATCACTCATGGGGATGAATAATAGTAGGTACAAGCGTTTGTCCTCGTAGGCTGGCTCTGCATCTTCCTCTTCACACTCGAAGATGTACTGCTGATCAGTGAGCATTTTTATGCTTGCTGAAAATCAACAATCGTTCTTTTTCTACAGCCCGATGCTTGGGCATCACCATTCAGACCTGATAATTGAGACATTTAAAAGGGCCTTAAGGCCACCAGGATCAAAAGGCATCCTTTCAGCGAGGAAAAAAAGAGAAACAATTTAGTTCATGACACCAACAGTTAACCTTTGGGAGAAAAACCTTATTGGCTATAGTCCATCCCTAAATATTGACTTGATATTTCTCTGGTGGTGCCGTCTTGAGAACAATACCGGTAAAACATTGATTGTGTTTCCATAAGTCCTCCATGATTACACCCTTATATACTCTGCCTTCAGTTTTGCTCTGTTTTTGAAGGTAGAAAGAAAAACCTAGTTGGCATTTAACCTCATGTAGAAAGCAGTGAGGGGAAGGGCTTCTTAAACGTATGTATTACTCTTCCTGCCGGTGTTAAGAGGCAATCTCTCTGATAGTTTTTGTTATGAAGGACTCATGAAAAGCAAATTACTTGTAAGGAAAAAGCCTACTTTTGTTGCATGTTGACCAGTGTGGTATTTATTGCCCAATGTACACATAGTTGCTCTGTAGTAAACGGATTTCTAAATGTGTTTGCACAACGCAGCTGGAGACCGCCCTGTTGTTGGGGCATGTTACAAAAGATAAAAATGAAATACTGAATGTGAGTTACAGTAACAAAAAACATTGTATTCACCCTTCATCTCTCTTGGACCAATGTTTCCCACCGGTGACTCTTCCACCTCGCTGACGTCATCACTCCTGCTAGTGGTTGACTGCCATTGTTATAGGTTATGATGAGGCATCATCAACGAAGTTTGGAAGGAGAGACCATTTAACCATTGGTGGGGGGGATTTAAAAAGTGATTGTAGGTAAATATTTTTGTCATATTTAACCCATGTTCACTTTTTTTCCGGGGCAGTAAAAGACCTTATAGAAAAACGAATTCCAATTCCCATATTCACTTTTTTTTGTGGGGCGGTAAAACCCCTTACAGAAAAATTAATATGATTTATTTTTCTCTACTGCAGAAAGACCCAGCTCTGGCGAAACAGCTATTCAGTGCATTGTTCTCTGGAATTCTGGAAGCAATCAGCAGCTCCACTGACATGAACAGCATTGCTGCTAAACTGCTGGAGAAGTTCAATCAGTACTTAAGTAGCACTATGTACTATTTCTCACCATTCGTTGGATGTATACAGGTACTTGCAGAAGCATACTAACATGGTGGTAATATACATATTTAGCTTTGATTTTCCTGTTTCTTCAGAACTAATCATCTTTTTATCCCTTTCGCTGCCGTGAAAATTTCTTGTTCATGTTATTGGGGGACACTGCAAGACCTTGGGGTATAGCTGCTGCCCCCAGAGGCAACACTAGGTACACAAAGTAGAACCGAATTGAATGAAGCCCTGGAGGAGGGATGGTGGCAGGGGAGGTCAGGAGTCCTCTTCACTAACACAGTTGTGGGTAAGAGGGGAGATCACAGCATGTATTACTGAAAGGGCCACAACCAAGTAAGCTGAGTTTGAAGCTAGAAGTAGGTTGCAAACTGCTTATCAGTGGGTCTGAACTGGAGATTGCAGCCTGAAATTTAGGCATCTGTTTAATGTAACTACTAGTGCATGTAGAAATCACTAAATCCATGTTGTGTGTCCATAGCCGTTACCTTGCCCCATTAACGTGTTGTATCTGATCATGGCTGTTTAGAATTCAGAAATATTGCCTATATACAGGACCTTCAACATGCAGTATATATTTAATGAAAACAAATTCTGCTTTAGGATATGTGTTACAACCATGTTGAGCTGCTTGATCTGAACCCAGCAAGTGTAAGCACAAGTAGCATAGAAAGCTTGCAACAGTCAATTGGTATTCTGCTACTTGAGAAGGGACTACAGCACATTTCAACACCAGGGGAACCTCCGACAAAGAAGATGCGTGGAAGATCAGACCCCCCTCCAGATGTTCTGAGATGGATACAACTTGCTCGGTGAGTCATATAGAAATGCTCCTAAGTTTTCTTGGGCCAATGTCCACTTGCACGCACAGATTCCACTGCTGAATCCCGCAGCGGAATCCCTGTGTGCCCGCGGACATTGGGAGAAAAATAGGTTTTCTTACCATTCCGACTCCCTCGCAGATCTCCTATGCGCCGGACTGATCTTCTTTCTTCAGCACAGCGGATGTGTCCGGATGTGCCGGATGCATGCGCAGTGCTTTTTTTTTTTTTTTGAATGCCCTGCTCTCCTGCGGAAACCGTGCTACAGCCAAAATGACAGCTGTGGCTGTGCCGCGGATATGACTGCTTCCATTGACTTCTATGGAAGTCGTCCCGCGGAATCTGCAGCCAATATAAAGCATGCTGCGATTTTCTGCCACAGCGTGCAACCCGCACGCCGGGAGAAACTGGCATCCGCATGCTTCTAAATCCTTTGCGGATGCTAATGCATCCCTGTGGGCTGTGATTTGCAGGTGAGCCGCGTAGATTCCGCAAATCAAAGCTGTGCGGATTCCACAAATCAAAGTGGACATTGGGCCTTCTAGTAATAGACATGTTACAAGTATCAGTTATGAACTGACTGATTTGTATATATTTTCCTTAGTCTAACCACAGCTGTCTTTGTTCTTTAAGGCTGTATCGCTCTATTGGTGACTATGATGTTCTTCGAGGTATTTTCAGTAATAAGATTGGAACAAAAAGTGTTACACAACTTGCCTTAAATGCTGAAGCAAGATCTGACTACGGAGAAGCTGCTAAACTCTATGATAAGGTATGTACTTTATGCCCACAGACCATGATTTAGGCCAAGGCCAATTAAATGCAGCATCACAGTATGAGATAATTGTTCAGGCATTATTGTAATATGTTCTTGAATACATTTCATGTTTGTGCAGAATTGATAATGTACCTGTCAATTCAGGGGACTTTTCAGAATAAGTTGTTACTGGCTTAAATTTAGCATTTATTACTTGTTTTTCCATTTGCAGGCTCCATCCATTTTTTCTTGACCTAGTGGGTGAAAACTAGCTATATCTCTCATACACAGTGCATATAGAGAGCGCATAGGAGGCGTTCCTGCTCCCCTGTATCTCTGAAGCAGCATCATGCAGCAGTTCTGAGCAGTGTAGATGTGATTCAAGCACTGGAGGGAGAAAACTTTACTAGAGCACTCAGCAACATCTGTGTGTGTCTGCCTCTCTCTCACTCTGCAGCTGCTACCTTCTACTTTAGATGTATATGGGCAGCATGTAACCTAATCACTCAGTGGTCTCATTGTCTGTTTAATCTCTCAAGGCAGATTTAAGCAGTAAATTGAGAGTGAATGATGAGTGTGGGAATGGGTGGGAGAAATGGCTGATAAGTGGAGGAAGAGGCAATTTTTCTGCAATAGCTTATTATATTTGCTTGTACTATAGATTTGTGAATGTTTTTGAAAGAGCTGTGCCTATTGAACACTAGTGTTGTACTTCACTTCGGGGTTTCTTTGTTCTTTAATAGGCACTAACTTTTCAAAGAACATGTGCTAATGGGATAGCCAGTGTGATAATTAGCAAAACTGAGATTTACTTTATTTACCTAAAATAAAGTTTTTGTGCTGAAAAATCCCCTGCCTTTTCTGTCCATTGTCTGCTCTCACATGATTGATAGGGCATGCTAGCACTGCAGAGCAGGCAGGTGAAGGCCCTTTTACACGGGACGATTATCATTCTGGTTGTTCAAAACTCTGCACTCCCGCGGTCTTTTGAACAATAATCGTCCTGTGTAAAAGCATGCAGACTGACTGGACAAGAGTCGTCCAGTCATTCAGTTTAAAGCATGCTTAAAATCCTGAATGATGATCATTCAGTGTAAACAGCAGCCTTTCAGTACTGAATAACCGCTGCTGAGAGTGGCGGGGGAGAGCGAGGAGAGAACTCTCTTCCAGCTGCCCCGCCTCCCTGTCAGTGATCCAGCTATACTCAGTCCTGTCTAACAGCACGGCAGCGAGTATACACAGGGACGAGTGTTGGGCATCGTGTAAAAGGGCCTTTAGTCATCATGCTTATTGAGCTGCAGAGAGGAGGGGTGGGGGGAGAGACACTAAGACACAGACATGAATGTTGGAACTAATGCTTAGACCTCTGCTGCTGTTTATACACATAAGGGGTAGGGTCCATCACTCTTCTCCAATAGTTTTTTGTTCTCTTTTGCCTCGTTACGCTTTCCACGTATAAAATAATTTACAACTAAATGTATTTCTAGGCTCTACAGGAGAAGTTTGCAGATGGGGAACCTTCAGATGCGGAGAAGGATTTTTGGGAAATTGCTTCTATGGACTGCTACAATCATCTAACTGAATGGGAGCCACTAGAATATTGCTCGACTGTAAATATTGATAGCCAAATGCCAGCAGATCTCAAGAAAATGTGGAGCGACCCTTTTTATGAGGTCATCATTCGGTATTTTACTCTTACAGTATTGCCCATGTGACTGGACACCCCCCCTCCCTCCCCCCCCCCAAAAAAAGCCAAAAATATTTATCTTTTTTTTTTTTTTTTTTTTTTTTTTAAATATGTGTTTGACAACATTTTTGTATCAAAACAGGAAACCTACCTTCCTTACATGATTCGTAGTAAAGTGAAGCTTCTTCTGAATGGAAAGGAAGACCAGTCCTTATTAACGTTTATTGATGATGCCATGAAGATTGAACAGAGAAAAGTGTTAATTGAAACCTTCTACAGCCAGGAAATGAGTCTTCTCTACATCCTACAAGATGATTTTGACCGGGCGAGATATTACATTAAAAATGGAGTAGATATGTTCGTCCAGGTATTAATTATGAACATTTAATGAAAATATATTTTAGATCATATAGCTATTCAGTATTTTTCAAAATTGAATTCATATTATAACTTTACACTTTTAAATCTTTGTAAATAGCATGCAATAATCATAATAATTTATATAGCGACAACATAATCAACAGCAAGTCTGAGGGAGCATAAAGAAAATAGGCTAATGACGTACAGTGGTAAACCAATAGACAATTTGTACAATAAGATTAAGGGTCCCGCTGACAAGAGCTTACAGACATGGGGAATAGGGGTGGTACAAGAGCTTACAGAACGGGGGAATAGGGGTGGTACAAGAGCTTACAGACATGGGGAATAGGGGTGGTACAAGAGCTTACAGAACGGGGGAATAGGGGTGGTACAAGAGCTTACAGAACTGGGGAATAGGGGTGGTACAAGAGCTTACAGAACGGGGGAATAGGGGTGGTACAAGAGCTTACAGACATGGGGAATAGGGGTGGTACAAGAGCTTACAGAACGGGGGAATAGGGGCGGTACAAGAGCTTACAGACATGGGGAATAGGGGTGGTACAAGAGCTTACAGACATGGGGAATAGGGGTGGTACAAGAGCTTACAGAACGGGGGAATAGGGGTGGTACAAGAGCTTACAGAACGGGGGAATAGGGGTGGTACAAGAGCTTACAGAACGGGGGAATAGGGGTGGTACAAGAGCTTACAGACATGGGGAATAGGGGTGGTACAAGAGCTTACAGAACGGGGGAATAGGAGTGGTACAAGAGCTTACAGACATGGGGAATAGGGGTGGTACAAGAGCTTACAGACATGGGGAATAGGGGTGGTACAAGAGCTTACAGACATGGGGAATAGGGGTGGTACAAGAGCTTACAGAACGGGGGAATAGGGGTGGTACAAGAGCTTACAGACATGGGGAATAGGGGTGGTACAAGAGCTTACAGAACGGGGGAATAGGGGTGGTACAAGAGCTTACAGACATGGGGAATAGGGGTGGTACAAGAGCTTACAGAACTGGGGAATAGGGGTGGTACAAGAGCTTACAGACATGGGGAATAGGGGCGGTACAAGAGCTTACAGACATGGGGAATAGGGGGTGGTACAAGAGCTTACAGACATGGGGAATAGGGGTGGTACAAGAGCTTACAGACATGGGGAATAGGGGTGGTACAAGAGCTTACAGAACGGGGGGAATAGGGGTGGTACAAGAGCTTACAGAACGGGGGAATAGGGGTGGTACAAGAGCTTACAGAACGGGGGAATAGGGGTGGTACAAGAGTTTACAGAACTGGGGAATAGGGGTGGTACAAGAGTTTACACAACTGGGGAATAGGGGTGGTACAAGAGCTTACAGACATGGGGAATAGGGGTGGTACAAGAGCTTACAGAACGGGGGAATAGGGGTGGTACAAGAGCTTACAGAACGGGGGAATAGGGGTGGTACCAGAGCTTACAGAACGGGGGAATAGGGGTGGTACCAGAGCTTACAGAACGGGGGAATAGGGGTGGTACAAGAGTTTACAGAACTGGGGAATAGGGGTGGTACAAGAGTTTACACAACTGGGGAATAGGGGTGGTACAAGAGCTTACAGAACTGGGGAATAGGGGTGGTACAAGAGCTTACAGAACGGGGGAATAGGGGTGGTACAAGAGCTTACAGAACGGGGGAATAGGGGTGGTACAAGAGCTTACAGAAATGGGGAATAGGGGTGGTACAAGAGCTTACAGACATGGGGAATAGGGGTGGTACAAGAGCTTACAGACATGGGGAATAGGGGTGGTACAAGAGCTTACAGAACGGGGGAATAGGGGTAGTACAAGAGCTTACAGAACGGGGGAATAGGGGTGGTACAAGAGCTTACAGACATGGGGAATAGGGGTGGTACAAGAGCTTACAGAACTGGCGAATAGGGGTGGTACAAGAGCTTACAGACATGGGGAATAGGGGTGGTACAAGAGCTTACAGAACTGGGGAATAGGGGTGGTACAAGAGCTTACAGAACTGGGGAATAGGGGTGGTACAAGACCTTACAGAACTGGGGAATAGGGGTGGTACAAGAGCTTACAGACATGGGCAATAGGGGTGGTACAAGAGCTTACAGAACTGGGGAATAGGGGTGGTACAAGAGCTTACAGACATGGGGAATAGGGGTGGTACAAGAGCTTACAGACATGGGGAATAGGGGTGGTACAAGAGCTTACAGACATGGGGAATAGGGGTGGTACAAGAGCTTACAGAACTGGGGAATAGGGGTGGTACAAGAGCTTACAGAACTGGGGAATAGGGGTGGTACAAGAGCTTACAGAACGGGGGAATAGGGGTGGTACAAGAGCTTACAGACTTGGGGAATAGGGGTGGTACAAGAGCTTACAGAACAGGGGAATAGGAGTGGTACAAGAGCTTACAGAACGGGGGAATAGGGGTGGTACAAGAGCTTACAGAACTGGGGGATAGGGGTGGTACAAGAGCTTACAGAACAGGGGAATAGGGGTGGTACAAGAGCTTACAGACATGGGGAATAGGGGTGGTACAAGAGCTTACAGAACGGGGGAATAGAGGTGGTACAAGAGCTTACAGAACAGGGGAATAGGGGTGGTACAAGAGCTTACAGAACTGGGGAATAGGGGTGGTACAAGATCTTACAGACTTGGAGAATAGGGATGGTATAAGAGCTTACAGAACAGGGGAATAGGGGTGGTACAAGAGCTTACAGAACAGGGTAGTAGGGGTGGTACAAGAGCTTACAGAACTGGGGAATAGGGGTGGTACAAGAGCTGACAGAACTGGGGAATAGGGGTGGTACCAGAGCTTACAGAACGGGGGAATAGGGTTGGTACAAGAGCTTACAGACATGGGGAATAGGGGTGGTACAAGAGCTTACAGACATGGGGAATAGGGGTGGTACAAGAGCTTACAGAACTGGGGAATAGGGGTGGTACAAGAGCTTACAGAACTGGGGAAAAGGGGTGGTACAAGAGCTTACAGAACGGGGGAATAGGGGTGGTACAAGAGGTACAAGAGCTTGATATGTACAATGGTCCCAGCCATCTTTTAAAAAGAATGGCATACTATATGGTAATAGACATAAGGCTGTATAACGATACGGGATCACAATTTGATTAATTAAATCAGTCCCCATTTCTCTTTGTCATTATTAATGCCTGTGGGCCTGCGTTGTTTAACCAAATGAGTGTTTTCTTTTTTCTTAGAACTATTCAAGTATCGACTCACTACTGTATCATAGCAGATTAACAGAGTTGCAGACAGTTCAAGCCTTAACCGAGACTCAAGATTTTATCAACTTTATCTGCGTTCCTGGTATTTCATTTTGCATTTGAGATGCATGTTGTTACATCGGTGATGATATTAACGGCAGTATAGGAAGTTAATGTGGCAGCAGGATGTGTAGAAACGTTAAATCCCCAGAGCTCTATTGCAGATGCTTTATTAGTTCCTGACGATTTTCATTTATTTACCTGCAGCAACGACGTGCCGCACATTCGTGTGGCCGCTGCAGTCGGTCACTGTCTTTGCTGTTATGCTATCATGTATGGCATATCACTGCTCTGGCCAGTGATTGGCTGCAGCTGTCATGTGGATATACAGCACATCATGAATATATATAATGTATCCCCTTTTTGGGCAGTAGAGCAGATTACGCTTTCCTATACATTGTGCCTTAACTCTGGCAAGCCTTACAATGAGAGGCTATCAGTCTGGCAGACCAGACGCAGCATGGCCAGCCATTAATTTAACCCATTGTTATACTATTTACTGAAAACCTAACATGTAAAGAGAGAGAGAGAGATGTATTTAGACAAGGTTGGTTACTTTATTATATATATATAGATATATATATTTTTTTGCTTTACTCATTTTGATGTTGAACTCTGTAAAGTTATTTTTGTCTCTTAGAGATTGTAACACCACAGTTATAACCCAAGATGTCAATAGTTTTTAGCCATGTTTTCATATCAGTTAATACAATGCCAACTATAAAATCGATACTTATGATTGCTTTTAGGTAATTTATCATCGCAGCCCGCCCTGAGAAGGCTGCTCCATCTCTGGATGAATCGATATCCAGATGATAAAATGGATCCCATGCACATCTGGGATGATGTCATTTCTAACAGGTATAAAGGGTTATAGTTCTATCACAACACAAATCTCTGATTGTTCCTCTGTTGCCCTTCTATAAACTTTATATTTTTCTTAACTTTAATGTTGTCATTCTCCATGTGTACAGGTGCTTCTTCCTGGATAAAATCAAGGAAAAACTAGCCAGTCAGCCGGCGGATGAAAGTATGGAGATGGACACTATGACTGAGGATAGTGAAGAAGGGCCAGCTGACAAGCAAGAGGATGTGACCTTTCTCATTACCAAATGCAGATTTGTTATGAGGATGAAGATGATTGACAGCGCCCGGAAACAGGTAACCGAATTCTGGGATCAATAGATCTTCCCGTTGCACCAAGCTTCAGTGCATATAAATGCCGTGCCTCACACGATTTATGACTATCCGGTTATTATAAACTTTTAGTGAGTGTTCCCTGCTTTATGCCTGTTCAGTTTATGTAATACACCCCATTGTGTTGTTTTTTGGAATAAAAAGGAAATACGTTTTTCTTCTGTAGAGCAACTTTACTGTTGCAATGAAACTTTTGAAAGCGCTTCATCGAGAGTCTAAAACCAGCGATGACTGGTTGGTGAAATGGGTTCACAGTTATTGTCGTTACAGTCACAGCCGAAGCCAAAGCCAGAGTAATGCGGAGAAAATATTGACTGTACTGAAAACCGTCTCATTACTAGGTAAGAATTGTTCTATAGGGGTACATTCACACGAAGCACATTTTTGTGAGGATCCGCACCAAAATCCACAACCTGTCTTGCACTGTGAAATTTGGTGTGGATTTGAACCAAAATCCATGTCCCAATCCGGACTATGCGGTGCGGTTTTTGATTCAGGTCCATAGCTGATTTTCACCCTTTCAATTGAAAGTGGATGCATGGCAAAATTTGCACCGAGAATTTGACTTGGATTTTGGTACAGATTTTCTGCTGCACCAATTCTGCACCATGTGAATGTAACATAAGACATTATACTTATATCTGCAGCACCTGTATATTGTATATAATTTCTGACTGCCTAACTGGAATGGCATCCGATAGTTAGCTGTGTGTTTAGAATTAATGACATTTTAATCTATGCTTCTTTTGACCTTTAGGAGTCCTTTAGGCAATCTCAATCAAAAATGGCCTTCTTTGTGTGGACTTGCATGCAGAGATAACGATCTTTCACTGAGCAGGATGTGGCCTTTGGCTCATAAGCCTGGAAAAATCAGGAATTTAAATAAATACATATTAAGTTGTATTAAATCTTCTCAGCTACCTCTGCACTATGAGATGTCGCTCACAGATAGAACAGCAAAATGTGGTCTCACTCTGAAGGCCAAAACCGTCTACATTCTTGGTTGTTCTAACATCATTTGTAACTAGAAGTTAGATTAAGCATGGAATATTTTTGTACATCTATTTTTTTTCTTCTTGACAAAGTTGGTTGTCATGATTTTGCAGAGACTCCGGTGAGCTCACCATTAAAGGGGTATTCCCAAAAATGGACTTTTATCATCTATCCATAGGATAGGTAATAAGTCTGCTTGTTGAGGTGCTCACCGCTAGGACGCCACCGATCCTGAGAACGGGGGTCCCGTGTCCTCCACTCCACCTCACTATGGACTCACTGCACCCTCTGCAGTGTTGTGGAGATCGATTGGAGCGGCTGTGGAGCATGTGAGGTGCTGCTCTGTTCATTTCAGTGGTGTTGCCGAATCTCGCAGAGTATAAGCACTCGGCTGTGTCCGGCAGTCCCAGTGAAGCTGAATAGAGCGGCTCACACATGCTTGATTTCTGCATTCCGTCTCCTCACTGTGGGGAGTGTAGTGAGAAAGATGAGGGAGGCACAGAACCCTAATTCTTGAGATCTCAGTAGTGATCAGACTTTTATCACCTATCTTATGGATAGCTGAGAATAGTCAATTCTGGGAATGCCACTTTAAAGAGGTATAATCGCATGGGTCTATAAGAAAGTGTGTTGGCTCCTTGTGTTATTAAGGAGTTAATGGAAAGCTGTAGATGAAGAAGATGAAGAATTCACTGTTGTTGGTTTTCATTCTAATTGCTATATTAACATTGTGCAGCAGCACATACCCTTAGAGAGTCCCACATCATTTGTATTGCTGCTTCTGTGTTCAGTAGTATCAGATAAGGCAACAGACTGATGCCCCATGAGTATTAAATGTCATTTTTAGTCAAAAAAATGTCTTCAGTCTTTACCTCACTGACTGCCTATATTTGTGTTCTGTACCTTTACAGAGGACAGCAGCCCTGAATATTTAAACAGATGTCCTCAGTCATACAGATATCACAACATGTTACTGGGTGGCACTTATAACATCATGGGCGATGCACTCAGCAAGGAACCTGACAGCCTGAATAAGATAGAGGAGGCCAAGGCGAGGAAGGTCATAGAGCTTGCAGGGTCAGCAGAGGAGGTAAGTGCGAATGCAAGTACACTAAACCTAATCACATCTTATTGGGAAGTCAAAATAATAAGGCTTCAAACTAGTCCTCCTTGAATAAACGTGACTAGTTTCAGAGCCCGTTTCTTCTGTTTTCCTAGTCTAGATCAGCATCTCAGTAACTTTTTAGATTACTGTTCGTCCACTAAGAGATTATGTTGGTTCTCAGGTTGTGCTCTCCAGTAAGGGCACCTCTGAAAACCTCCAGCCTGTGTGTAACGGTGGCCATACACTTAGGATAGCTGCCAGCTATTCTTCCCAACCTCATCCTAACAGTATTGACAATGAGTAACAATGGATCAGGCACTAAAGTTATGGTGGTAGCTCATTCGGCTGACGGGTATTTCATCCTACTCCACCATAATAAGTATGCACACTCTGCAGAGCGTATACCTTAGTGGGGATAGTGGAATAAGCCACTGCCTCACACCTCAGACAGCCGCCTGTCTTCTGTGGGAACAAAGGTTGGGACGTGTTGGAATCTAATCATGCCTGATCCTTCTTTGAATTGGGAGGCTCCATACACATTAGATGGCCTGCGGGTTTTGTTTAATGTGCATGGCTACCTTAATATATCTCATCTGTAATACTAAGCTCCCTGGCTTTTCCAATGATTACAATTTAAAGCTTATACATATGTACAATAACGTCACCCCCGCCACCTTCTTTTTTACTAATTGCATTTCTTACATTCACATTGATGTAAATCATTTGTGTGCAAATTTATGGTGGTAAATTATGTCCAAGCCGCAAAACTGGAAATCTGGGACATATATTTGAGGGATTTTTATGTATCATTTTGATTTAATGCCGTACCTTGCTAGTTCGTTGACCGCACTCTAATTATTTCTATTACCTAGACCATGTCGCTGTGTTTTGTTCAAATATCCACATTGCAACGTGCTTCTCCACATGTAATCTATTTAAACATAGTAGACTCCTGTTGGAACTTAAAGGTGTTTTCCAGGACTATAATATTGATGGCCTATCTTTTGGCTATTGATCTCTTATTTGGTGGAGGTCTATCTCCCAACACCTCAATTAATCAGCTGGTTGAAGGGGTCATAACCAGTGAGCACTTCACACCCTTAATTATTTGCCCAGGCACAGCTCCATGCAACTGGTTGTGGTTGTGTCCGGTACTGCAACTCACTTCCATTAAACATATAGAGCTTCGCTACCCAATGTACAGTATTTTTAATTGTAGTCTTAAATCATTGCAACGTTACTTTCAGGTTGCTGCTGGGCTGTATAGAAAGTGTCTCCATTACTTGGAATCTGCTGTCAAGAAAGCTGAAGAGGAAACACAGTCTCGTTCAGCAGATTGGACTGATAAAGGAGTCATTAAAGCTTACATGACCCTGGTGGATTTTTGTGACGCACATCTTAGGAAACTAGAGGATGGCTCAGCAGGTAATGGCATCTTTAAACGTGCTGCTTTGCTGTTGCTTCCTTGTCTTTTCCTTGCAAATCATATGTGTGGACATTGGGTATAGAGGAGAGTATCACACAGGCATATCCAAGTACAGAAACCATCAGAATGCCACGATGTGTAGAGCTGACAGACTTCCAATGGGGTCTGGTGGTGGGATGTCACCCAAGCAACCAGTTTATATGGGATATCGCAGCGCTTTCAGACCTTCCAAAGTCCACTGTTGGTAATCTTAGTCAGCAATGGGTACCATCTGGTGTGTGCAGTGCAGCCACCTGCAGGGAGACCCTGTAAACTAACAGACACTTTAACCCTTTCCAATCCGAGAAACATATTTTAACCCTTTCCAATCCACTGTCTGAAGACATTATGATTTAAGGCTGTACAGCTCCGATGTTTGAAGACGTCCGTCGGGGTTCTCTTACTGTATATTGCCAGCCTCTCTGCTGTTGGAGCCTATCCAACGTGTCACCTCATGCAGTACTGGCTTTGGCCAGCATATAGCGCCGTTGTATAACGGCAGAAAAAAGAGTAAGCCCCCTAGGAAAACCAGGATACAAATTGGATTGGAAAGGGTTAACAAAGTCTTGTACAAGCCGTGAAGGCATCATTTACATTGTTTGCTGAAGCACTCGTTCAGGGGGTCTTACAGGCTATCGGAACATCAATTAGCATCAGAAGCATCCGTAGGGAACTACATGTGAAGGGGACAAGTGCCTTCACACAGCCCAACATCACAGCAGTGAATGCACAGAGGTGCTTGCAATGGTGCTTGAAGCATCGTTCTTCAACTGTAAATGAAATGAGCGGAAGCAAGTGTTGTTGACAGCTGAATCACGGTACACCATCTTCCAATTGGATGGCCAAACTTAGGTGTGGTGGTTGCCTGGAGAGCGGTTTCTACGCAACTGCATTGCTCCAACACTGAAGTTTGTGAGGAGGTTCCATATGGTATGGGGGTGTTTCTGCTGGGAAGAACAAAGGCCATTGGTTATAGCAAAGTCCACCCTTAACACCAATGGGTGCAGAGATATTCTGGACAGTGTGGCATTACCTACCCTGCAGCAATACTTTGGTACAGCTCCATGTCTCTATCAATACAGCAAACAATGTTAAGGCTTGGTGTGAGAAGCAGAACATCTGCTAATTTCATTGGCCAGCTCAAAGTCTGGATCTCAATCCCATCGAGCATCTTTGGGACGAACTAGCGCGCCATACCCGTGCATGCTATACACGCCCATCATCCACCTCATCACTATCTGAAGCTCTCTTCGAGGAATGGAGTCATTAAGGGTTAAAGGCAGCCCAGTACTGGATTGAAAAATTTGACTAAAATTGAACTTCATCGACTTCTGTGTGTGTCCCAATACTTTTGTCAACATATTGTATGTTACTGACATACATGCATGGCAATAAAAGAATTTTCTGTATTGTTTTTCACTATTAGTATTGAATGCTCAAGACTGGAAACCATTCCCTGAAATCATAGTAGATAAAATGATTAAGGCTTTGAAGCTTGGGTCTAAAGAAGCGCGTCTAAAGTTTCCAAGACTACTTCAGATTATTGAACTGTATCCCAATGAAACATTCGACCTGATGGTTAAAGAGGTGAGCCGGAGAACAACCGCTGTAATGACATTGTATGTAATGCAGTTTGGTTTCTGTTATTTAGTCCCAAAAAGAACTTGTAACCCATAAGAGAAGAACACAGAAAAGACCACCACTATTACTGCATCAATACCGTGTTTCACTGAAAGTAGGATCTACCCTGACTTTTGGGGGCAGGGGGATGCTTGAAATATAAGCCCTACCCAAAAAATAAGCCCTAGCTACACAACATTAAAAAAAAACAATACTTACCTAGCAGGCGCCATCCAGGTTCCTCACGCTGGTCTCTGGTGCTCTTGCTTCAGTCCTCAGCAGCTAACAGAACATTGCTTCCTGGTAGTGGAGTTCATAAACCCCGCCTCTGGGAAGCAATAGCTATGATTGGCTCAGCCGCGGTGCTCAAGAACCAATCAATGCAGCGCTCAATTAACCAATCCCAGCTATTCAATTTTCAAACTCATTTTCACCAAGGGCCACATCAGCCTTATGGTTGACGTCAAAGAGCTGATCATATATTAGTGGCTCGTTCACATGAGCGTATTATGTGCGTAGTGCGCAGTGCTTTCGATGGGTTTGTTCACGTGATGTGCATTCGCGCGAAAAAATATTCCAGCATGATGTTTATGGTGCATATTACGCACAGCAATAGGCCATTGAAGTGAATGGCTGGGCGTACATATGCAGGAAACCTATACATTGCCAATGGCTGTTACAGCCATTCAGATTGCCTCTGTAGCCTGTTAACAGACCCAGCACCCAATACAGACTTGTAGTGAGGACTTACAGGGAGCCGGAAGAGTTGAATCTATGTAGTTTTATTATGTTTTGTCATAGGGCGTGCTAATTAAAAAAAAATGACTCTGACAACCCTCTTAAATACAACATCGAGCAGCATTTGTCTCCACACTTCGTATTGTTTTACAGGTGAGTTCCGTCCCATGCTGGCTGTTCATCGGCTGGATAAGTCAAATGATGGCAATGCTTGACAAAAGGGAATCCCTAGCAGTGCAGTTTATCATAGAGGAAATTGCAGACCACTACCCTCAATCTCTCGTGTACCCATTCATGATCAGTGGAGAAAACTATGACTTTGAAGACACATTTGATGGCCACAGGAATAAATTGTTTGTGGAAAAGTAAGTAGATGGACAAATTAATTGTAGTTTGAACATTTTGCATAAATACATTGTTTGAAGACAGTAACTATTGTCAGACTGTAGTAGACATTGTTCATTGAGTGTATATAATGGTGGAGACCCGTAGCCGCCCCTGCCCAGCTGCAGACGGAAACCTTCTGGGTTGTGATTTTACTGCAAATCTTTGTGGTTTTCAAATTATTACTAATTCCCAGGTGATCTTGTAGATAAAGCTGATATTTAAAACTCAGAAACATTAACAATCACTTGAAAACGACACCACTTTGCTGTAAAATCTCATGTCAACCATGTTTTGGATGCATCGTAGCCAGACAGTGGACACTACTTGTGTCTGTGGCCCTAACACAATTCAATGTTGTAATGTCACTAGAACACATCCCTATAAAGCCAAATGCACATCGGTCAATAGGGTTACATAAATGAGGACATAAAACTGGGACAACTTTCAGATTAACCCCTTATGTGTAGGTCGTGGTGATTGCATGGGCAAAGAAACTTTGCTAGTGTGATCAATAGCAGAAGACCAGCTGGGCTCCTAGTGTAATGATCAGGAGCAGAGAAATGTACGGCCCTGGCCGATTAAACCCTTTGGAGTTAGTCAGTAGTGAACATTGCATCTAAGAAGCTTAACAGACTGAGGCGGCTCCCTCTGTCTTTTCATTGGTGCAATATGATCAGGGGGTGCCATTGGCTACTGTGGCCAACAGGGGTTTAGTAAAGGCCTACAAGACACCCCTATGTATAAGCTTGTTAGATCCCTCGACTGTCTCAGTCAGTCCTATAGATATGAATTGAGTGACAGTACACACTGTAGACCGCGCTTCGTTCATTCAGGGGATGCTTGGTCTTGGGGCTGGTCCCAGTGGTTAGACCCCCAATGATCATACACTTATCCCCTATCCTATGGACAAGTTTTAAACTTGGCACAACCCCTTGGCAGATGTGCACGGGGTTTGCAGTGGGTGCTGCTGTCAAATACAGCTGCAGTGGTAAGAATCATTGATAACTCCTATCATGGCCATTAACCCTTTAGTTGCAACAGTTGGCATTAACTACAGCTTCTATATGGCTTAACAGAGGGAGGGGACTCCCAAACTGCATTCCCGTGACAGGATCACGGAATACTTTTGGTTACCATGACAGCCTGTGGTTTACTGAGGGCTTCCGGGCCTGCCATGGGTGTCTTCTTAAATGTTGCCTTTGATGCGGTTTAATAGGCTGATGTTGAAAGTACCATATACTGAAGTATTGCAGTATATTGTACAAGCGATCAGATATAAGTTCAAGTCCCCTAGTCGGTCACCCTGTCTCCAAGAAAAATTTGAATGAAAAGTGATCAAACACTCATATGTACTCCAAAATGGTACCAATAGAAACTCCAGCTCATCGGCAAAAAACAAACCTCCTTCAGCTTCATCGACGGAAACATAAAAGAAGTTATGAGGGTAAGAAGACTTGAGCAGAAAACCCGGACATTTTTTTGTTTGTTTTTTTCCTCCCTACTTTCACAGAATTCATAACTTGTTTTTATTTTTCCATTGACATTGGCTTGTTCTTTGCATGACAGGTTGTAGCTTTCATTGGTACCATTTAGGGTGGCTTCACACGAGCGTGTTTTTGTGCGTACATAGGTGCGCACCCATGTACGTGCAAAAACGCACGTAAATGCAGGTCCGTGCATTGTTTTCAATGGAGCCACAGCTGCATTGAAAACAATGCTCTGCCGACCCCCTGCATTCTTTTTCAGGGAAGGGCTCTACATATAAGCCCTTCCCTGAAAAAGAAAAATTTTAGTGTAAAAAAAAAAAATAAATAAATAAAAAATATACTTACCTGTCCGCTGCTGCCGTGACCCCCGTGGTGATGAAGAACACATCTGCCACATGCAGCTGATGTTTCCTTCATCCCTGCTAGTTAAAAGAATTCCCTGCTGCTACATCTGTGACAGATGCAGCAGAGGAATTCTTCAATTCTCTACTGCAGCTGTCACACATGTGAGCTGCGATAGAGGATTCTGCTGCTGGCAATTGATTTCAGGGAAGGGCTTTAAATATAAGCTTTTCACTGAAAATCAAGTAAAAGTGGTTTAAAAAACAAAAAAATAGATACCTTGCTTCAGCTGCTGGGGCACAGCCGCGTCTTCTCCTGCTGTGTTCCTTGCACTGTGGTCCTGATCTGTCAGCAGGCAGGGATTTAAAATCCCTGCCTGCTGAAAGAGCAGAATGTGATTGGCTCAGCCAATTACAGGCAGCTCTTACCGAATGAATGACGGAGATGCCGGCAGCAGGATTCTCTACTGCAGCTGTCATGTGTGACAGCTGCGGTAGAGAATTGAAGAATTCATCTGCTGCATCTGTCACAGATGTGGCAGATGTAGCAGCAGGGAATTCTTTTAACTAGCGGGGGTGAAGGAAACATCTGCTGCTTGCGGGGTCACGGCACAGTCATGCGGGGTCACGGCGACGGTGGACCGGTAAGTATATTTTTTATTTATTTATCTTTTTTACACTAAAATGTTCCTTTTTTAGGGAAGGGCTTATATGTAAATCCCTTCCCTGAAAAAGAATGCAGGGGGCCAGCAGACTATTGCTTTCAATGGAGCCGCCCACAGCAGCCGCGGCTCCATTGAAAACAATGCATGCATTCCCTATCTTTGCACGCACACGCCTGTAAAGCACGGACATGTGAACACACCATAGGGAATGCATTGTTGCAAATAGAAGCGTGTTTTTGTGCGCACATATGCACGCACAAAAACACGCTTGTGTGAAGCCACCCTTAATGTACCATATCATATACTGAAGCACAATTAAAAATTTCTTAGTGGGGTAAAATGGACAAAAAGTGCAACTGCACCATTTTCTTTTTTTTATTGAGGGTGGGGGGAGAAGGTTGTCCACGGTGTTATAAAAATTATACATACGCTGTATTTAGCGAGTCAGTACGATAGTTTTTTTGTTGTACTAATTAAATTACATTTCTTTAAAAAATAATCCTCAATGAGTTATAAATTGATGTTTATGTAACATTTCCTGCATATTTATCTGTTATCTACTACAATTAAACGCATGTACTTGGAATTTTAGAATTCAAAACAAACTGGATAAAAATGGAGTAATTAAGGACTTTATTCAAGCCCTGGAGCAGCTGTCTAATCCTGCACTGATATTACAGGTGAGAAAAATGGACAAAGACGACGATCGCAGTGTTATAAGAATACATTGTGTTATACATGTAAATAGGGTGAATTTGTGAACTGATGTGCACCGGATTTGTGGGTGGTAAAGTTGCTAGCTTTGGAGCATGCACTATTTGTGAAAGACTCTGCAACTATTCTTGCCACTTGCTAATTTCTCAAAGTTGCAAAAAGGAATTTCAAGGAATTTTTATTAAAAGCCACAGGAAAAACCACAGCCGCAAATTTGTGCCAAATTTTGTTGCAGATTTCCCTTTTGCAACATGGATGTTAATTATCCACTGCAGATTAAACCGTGGATCCACAGGAGCAGATTGTTCAAAATAACAAAAAGCACTAGGATTTGAGTGCAGTTTTTTTTTCATCCCCTTTGTAGTCAGTAGGGAAAATTTGCAGCAAATCTTTGCAATTTCCACAGCAGAAATTGACATGATGCTGAACCAATCGTACTCTCCAACATCTCTGAAACCTTCAGAGCAATCGGAAAACCCACTGCCAGCCGCCACTACATAAGCCGTTTCTGCCCTCCCCTACCGTCGCCTTCTCCTTGCAGGGTCCTCTTTGTATTAGTTTGAGATTCATGTTTCTTGTACTTTTTTTATATATTCTGCGCCCTGCAATTAATGATGCTTTAAAATAAACAATTAAAATTCTGCATTGCAAGTTAATTTCTGAGCAGAAATATTCCACCGCATGATGATATTTGTTGGAATGTCTTGTATCGTAATCCGCTGGGGATCTTACCTGCACAAATCCCAGGTATAATGCCTCCCATTTCTGTCCTGTATGGACGTAGCGTGATATTTCTCTCTCTCCATCCTTGCCAAGTGTTCAGTGCTGTGCTATGCACTCTGAGCCAACTAGGTTTATCTGTTTTGCTGCTGTTCCTGTCTCCCCCCCCCCCTTTTGTTTTATTTAACATAATTTATGGAGAAAATAAGTGTTTATGGACCTTTATTAAATGTTGCAGGATTTTAATACTATTGCTAAAAAAAGTTGTGTTTGTTACATTACTGGACAGCTATGTTTTAGACCTATGGTATTCAGTCTATGCATAATTTTTATTTCTTTTTTTGTCAGCAAACAATTTTTTGGCAATTTTAACTGTTTTATTGATTAGGACTGGAAAGAAGAAGTCTATAAAGAATTATCTAAACCAAGACCTGATCGAAGCAAAGTTAAGATAATGTACAAAGAGATGTATGCAAATCTTGGGGATGCAAAAAATCCTAATTTTGGGACATTCAGAAGGAGGTTTGCAGAGGTATGCATTTTCCTGGCTGTGTGAAAGCTGCTGCTCTATTGCTGTGCTACAACTAATATATGCTGAAGTGCACTATATTATAAATGAACCATAGGAGGGATTCTGTGTATGCATGAATTCTTCCCATCTAGCAGTTGTTTTGATCTGTAGTGATCTGTTTTATGCAGGTGGGGGTAGCTGTACATGGGTTTTTACTTTTCATACAAATGTGACTCTAAATCATTTAAACGGTTATTCCTATCTTAGAGATTTACGGTATCCACAGGACACGGCTATCCGATAGATGCAGGTCTTTGGACCTGCTCCTCTCTTCACAATGAGGGTCCCCTGATACCTTTCTGGCTGGTGAGGTTAGCAACTACCACAAGTACTCCAAAAAAGGACAACTGGCGACAGGTTTATGGGCACTGAGGGATCATTGATGCACTTGGCAATGAAGGCTAGCCCATCTAATGTGATCCCACAGAATAGCTACTAAATAGCCAGCACTACATTTTTCAGAAATGTTAGAAATGTGCAAGAATACATAATTTATAGTTCAGAGCGGTTTGCTGTATGTGGGGCTGCCGACCGGTTAGATTGCCAATTGTTACCCCTGCGCACCACTGCAAATGCCTACAATGGGGATGTGTAATTCAGATTAACAACAATAATGGTTAAATGGCACAGCCCTTCAAAGGAAGTACTGTGCAGGTGAGGAAGCTTAACCTGATTTCTCTTTATTAACCCTTTAAGACTACAGGACGTACGTTTACGTCCTGTAGGTTCGGGTTTTATATGTCGGGATGCGGGTGCCGGCTATTTCTTACATCCGCCACAACAGCTCCTATAGGCAGGGCCAATGCTCGGGGTCCCGCACTGCCACCCGCAATGAGATTGCAGGGTTCTGTCCGATTGCCATGGCAGACGGGGCCTTCTGAAAGGCTCTAGGGCTGCAATTGCAGATTGCCTATCAAGCCATGCCTGTGGTGTGGCTTAATAGATTGCCTGTCAGATTGCGGTATAATCAAACCATCGCAAGTTCTTGTCCCCTCTGGGAACTAAAAAAAATAAAAAAGTTAGTTTAAAAAAGTTTTATTAAAAAAATAAATAAAAAGCAATAAAAATTGAAAAAAACCCTTTTGCAATACTTGTAATAAGAGTCTAAATAATAAAACCCCAAAACATATTTAGTATCTCTGTCCATAAAAGTCCAATCTATCAAAGTAACACGTTATTTAATCCGCATGGTAAATGTCGTCAGAAAAAAAAATAACCTCCACCAGAATTGGGGTCTTAGGCACCCAATCTCCAAGAAAAATTAAATAAAGAGCATCAAAAAGTTGTATGTACTTGGAAATGCTACCAATAGAAATTACAGGAGGCCCTGAAAAAAATGAGCCTTCGCACAACTATGTTGAGGGAAAAATAAAAGTTATGGCTGTCAAAAGAGGGCGGCAGAAAATAATTTTTAAAAATGTCATATCTTGGGAAAAAAATTAAAGTAGTACAGCAAACCTAAAACTATATAAATTTGGTGTCGTAATCGTACTGACCTATAGAATAAAGTTCTCATGTCACTTTTGTTGCAGTGTTTACGCCATAGAAGCAAGACTCCCCCAAAGATCGCAGAATTTTCACTCCACTTAGAAGTTTTTAAAAGTTTTTCAGTACATTATATGTATATATATTTGCAAAATACAACTTGTCTCAAAACCCCCACCACCACCCTCCCTGGATATCTAGGTTGATGGATAAATAAGAATTTAGGATTTTCTGAAAGGGGGAGGAAAAATAAAAATGGAAAAAAGGGCCACATCTTTAAGGGGTTAAAACAACCAGCGCATTAACGCTGGTTGCGGTGGCATGGCCTTGTCTTCAGAATTGCTGGGTGGAACATAGCTCAGAGGGGACAAACAGCATGCACGCACTGCGAGTAGAGAAATGACAGGTAGTACATGGTTACAACCTTCCACGGCACCAGTATTCCCTTATGGCAGTGGCCTCTTTCAGCGGGACAATGCACCTTGCCACACTTGAAAAATACAAACGTGCTCATGGCCATTACTCACAACACACATCATACATACTTATCAATTCAGTAGAGTCCTGATGTCAAAAGTTTTTTGAGGAGATGGTGATGATTTAATTTCCTTTTACAGTACATTAGATAAATGTAAAACTTTTCATTGTAGCATATTTCAGTATTATTTACAGAACACAGAGCCTCCTAGTAGTACCTGGTTTCCCCGAAAATAAGACCCTGTCTTATTTTAATTTTTGTTCCAAAAGTGGAGCTAGGTCTTATTTTCGGGGGATGTCTTAGTATACTTACCTAGCAGGCTCTGTCAAGGTCCCTCCCGCTGCTCTCCGGAGCGCCGACACAATTCCAGTCCTTGGTCGCCCACAGAACCTCACTTCCTGGCTACAGGATTCATTAATCCCGCCTCCAGAAAGCGATGGCTCTGATTGGTTCTGAGCACTGCTTTGCTTGGCTGAGCAGCGCTGGAGAACCCATCGGAGCCATTGCTTTTTGGAGGTGGGTCCCGTAGCCAGGAAGCAATCTTCTGTAGGAGGCCAATAACTACAAGAAGCGCGTCAGAGCTCTAGAGAGCAGTGGGAGGGACCTGGACCTTTTTATTATGTAATGCAGCTAGGGCTTATTTTTGTGGTAGGGCTCATATTTTACGCATTCCCCCTGAAAATTCAGGCTAGGTCTAATTTTTGGGGAAACAGGGTATTTGTGAAAGTGGAGACCATCTCTAGACCATCAGGTGTTATTTGCCATTATATGCTCTCTGGACAATATTTAGGAATGTCCGGTGAATCTGTTAATCTAAGTGGACCACAAGCACTCAAACGTCCTGTTTCTTTGGTTTTCAAGGCCATCCTTATGCAGCGGTAATTGTTGCACATTGTATTTCAGAAATATTCAAAGGAGTTTGATAAAGTTTGTGGAAAAGATGGCTCGATCCTCAGTGGGATGAAAGGTGATGTCTTTTCTAAATGCTTTGGTTCACTAGTGGACAAAATAAGAAGAGAACAAAAAACAGAGCCGGGAAATTTGAAGGAATATTCTCCCTGGATGAGCGCTTTCAAGCCCGAGTTTTTCAGAGAGGATCTCGAAATTCCTGGTCAGTGCGAAATATCTATTTTCCTTTCTATAATTCCCAGTTTCATCTAAGTAAATATAAACCCATTGTACCTTCTTCCAGGTCAGTATGATGGTAAGAGCAAGCCTATGCCAGAATATCACATACGGATCTGCGGGTTCGATGAGCGGGTATGTAGGCGCTGAGCTGCCATATAAATGAATTAGTGCGAACCGTTTTCTGATTTTGTTATAGAATGGATCTGAATGATAACGCTGTGCGGTGATGTGGCGGGTTTGTAAATTGTGCCTATGTTATTCCAATAAGGTAAAAGTTATGACCTCCATGAGAAGACCCAAGAGGATTGTTATTCGTGGAAATGATGAGAGAGACTACCCATTTCTTGTCAAAGGTGGTGAAGATCTGCGCCAGGACCAGCGCATTGAGCAGCTCTTCGACATCATGAATATAATCCTTTCTCAGGATGCTGCTTGTAAGCAGAGATATATGCAATTAAAGACATACCAAGTGATTCCAATGACGACACGGTATGAGTTTCCCTGTCTGTGTTATTGCCTTGTACGTAAAGCTCAAATGTGGAAATGCTATAATCATGGTTCGTTACTAAAATTGTTGCATTATGTCTTTTTTTTTCTTTTCCAGGTTAGGGATGATCGAATGGCTGGAGAATACATGCACTTTAAAGGACTTTATTTTAAAAACTCTGACAACAAGTGAAAGAACAGACTTCACTGGGTATTGCAGTTTATAATGAATGATACAAAATGAGCTCAGCTTTGCCATTGTATAATGTATTTCATCTATTCAGTGGGGTTTAATGCAGAAGGATAAGTGTCGGCTCATAAATATCATGCTTAGCGAGAGCGATTCCTAAAAAGAAAAGAGTTCAACACTTTCCTGTGAGAATGTACACACATCCACTTCATAACTAAAAGGAAGTGAACCTGCCCTCTGATTACATTTCTGCTATGTTCACATTGGCGTTCAGAGATTGTATCAGGTTCTATCAGTTCTGATGGCAAGAACAATGCAGCGCTATTTTTGCTATCAAAGTAATGAAAATCTTGGCGGAGCCTCTGCTGACTCTTTTATAAGTGGTTGCTGTTTGAATCCATCATATAGCCAATCGGGCAGACCATTATGGCATAGCTTCCAAAATATATAAATGCAGAATAGAAAAAAGGGGGTGGAGCAACACCTGTATGGAATGAGTGGCCCAGAATAGAGGCAAAGGTCGTGGAGGTTTGGGGTGTGCAGCCTAGCAGAAGACGTGCCACTTAAGTGTGGTGTATGGAGGAGTGCAAAAACAAAACACTGGTGGCTCGGCGCAGTGCTCCACAACTAATTAAATAATCAGTACAATTCGGTGGAAATTTCTCCCTTTAATTGGTCGGATAGACAACCAGCATTGGAAAATACATTTTGGGGCAAAACCCCATCATCACTTCCACTGGATTAAATACTAAAACTGGACACGGACAAGAAAAAAGGATTTTTGTTATTAAGCGTAAAATGCATTTCTCATGATCATTCAGGGACGCAGCACCCACCCAATTTTTTTCCTTTTCTCCAGGTTGAATCCTTAATCTTTTCTGATTCTTTCTTAGCACCATCTGTTTCTTCCCACAGTCTGGATTATTTTGCAGTTGTGCATTAATTTATGTTTGCCCCACTGCTTTCCTACAAACTGATTTATTTCTGGAGGGGCATAGCAGGTTGGTGGAACTTACACTTTCTGCTTAGTGCCCATCTCCTAGTGGTAGCAGCTATACCCAAGGTCTTGCAGTGTCCCCCAATGCATGTGACGAGGAATGGATTTTATGTTGAGTAACAAAAATCCTGTTTTTTGTTGAATGGAGCTGTGTAAGCACATGTATTTTGTGGGAAGACCAGTAGTTACTGTTGGTTCCATTTTGTTGTACATACAACTTCGTGATAATTTTTAATTGATTTTTTTTTTTTGGAACCAGGGTGACTAATTCTGGCACACTGTGTTTTTTTCTGGTAGTATTAACCATGCTGGGTAAATAATGCAATAGACCAATGCACACGAATTATGTTACTTTTTTTTTTCAATTTTTTTATTTTACGTGTGTACTGGGAAAAGGATAGGGGTTTGAACTTTTAATATACAGATACTCCCCGACTTGCGAACGGGTTCCGTTCCGGGAGCCCGTTCGCAAGTCCGTTTTGTTCGCAAGTCGAACAAGTAGTAGTATGGAGCGGGATCGCGGGTGGATCCCGCTCCATACAACGTCGGGTGCCGGCTGTTCTTACAGCGGACACCCGGCGGCAGCAGTTCCGACGAGCCGCGCCGCTTGTCGGAACTGTTAACACTTTAAATACCGCTCTGACAGCGGTATTTAAAGTGTTAACAGTTCTGACGAGCGGCGCGGCTCGTCGGAACTGCTGCCGCCGGGTGCCCGCTGTAAGAAACAGCCTGCACCCGACGTTCAGGGGGCCCGTACAGCGTCCCACGATGAGATCGCGGGACGCTGTGTGGTTGCTAGGCAGCCGGGGACCTCCTGAAAGGCCCCAGGGCTGTCTATGCAGAGTGCCCATCAAGCGCACGGCTTGCTAGGCGCTCTGCATAGACAGCCCTAGGGCCTTTCAGAAGGCCTCCGGCTGCCTAGCAGCCGCGATCTGACCGGACAGGCTTCTATCAGGATTGATAGGAGCTTGTCCGGTCCCTGCACAGTATGATGTAATGCCATAGCATTACATCATACTGTGCAAAACAGATAGTTCGTATCTAGCGAAATTCGCAAGTCGAATGTTCGCAAGTCGGGGACTATCTGTATAGATTTTTTTAAGAATCAAAAAACTTTATTAAACTTATTTTTCCTTTTTTTTTTTTTGTCCCAATAGGGGACTTGAACTTGCGTTCAACAAATAAATTACGTGTGAAATGTGAAGGTCCCTTGTAAACATGTACCTCAAACTCAGATATTCAAATAAAATTGAGCAACAGTTAATACTAACTGCATAAAAATTCAAGGTTCTTAGTGCACATTTTGATCAAGACATGAGGGCCCATTCACCACGTCCAGGCAAATCTTATTGGAACCCATGAGCAGCAATAGTACAAATTCTTTCAGATATTAAATGTGTATGTGTGCTGAAACATGTTTCTGTTATTAAACTTACAATCGTCTGATGGCTTTCACAATATACTGCAATACTTAAGTATTGCAATTTGTTGTATATTTGCTTGATCCTATTAAGCCCTGCCTCTGTCAAGGCTTAATAGGATGAAATCTAAGCCAGCCATGGGAGCTCTCATGAACAGTACACCGTGATCTTGTTCTAGTGGAGCTGTTCAAGGGACAGAGGGAGGCCCCTCACTGTGTGAAGCTATTTAAACGCTGCAGTATTTAATGAGTGGGGATCACAATTCTCTCCAATCGCGGCAGCTGAGTGTTAGCTGCATTTGAAAGCCAACAACCACACTGTGGATCGAGCTTGACTCCAAGTCTGCTCCTTACTAACCCTGTACACATCTGACATTCATGTCTGATTGCACCATGTTACCGGCAGTAAATCCAGCTTTAACCCTTCATGCAAAGTGCAAAAAGGTATTGAAAGTGTAATGCAAATGTTTAGGCAGTAGTTTCAAAAAAGAGGGATAACCTGTCCATTGCTGCTCCTTCAAACACTGGGATGTGTATGTGTATATATATATATATATATATATATATATATGTATTATAGTGTTGAGGTTATGAGATGCCAGTGGAGGACTCTTTAAAGTCACGCAACTCCCCAAAAAATTCCACTGCACCAAAAAGCAGTTTTTACAATTAGTCTAGAGTTTAATCGATATAATAACAAATAAGCCCCCATATGGCTACATCTGACCAATGATCAGACCACAAGTCTCTCAAACATGAAAAGTCTAAAGACACAGTAAAGTGAGAACAGAGTCTGCATTCAAGCACTCTCCCCATCATATACATGGTGCAGGATACGTTTAATAGTTCCTCACCTATTGTACGTTAGTGATACATTATATGGCATATCCACAGAATATATTATGTAAATACCTCCTCAGTCACCTTCCATGGGTTTTTTAATTAGGTGTTTCACAAGCACTTACAGATGAGATAATCCTGTGTCACATACTGTTAGCTGGCTGTATAAATTACTTCTGGCAGTATCAGGCAGGGTTCACACATGGCGGATTCCCGTCGGAAATCTCGCGGTTTGGCCGCAGCAAAAACCGCGAGATTTCCGCTGGGAGAACCGCCGCGGCTTTGAAACGGCTCGGCCGCATGCTTTTCCGTTGTGGCCGCCGCTCCCATAGAGGAGAGCGGGGCCGCAACGTAAATAAACAAAAAAGGAAAGGTAAACAGACCTGCTCAATCTTTGGAAACCATGGCTGCGGCGGCTGCAGCCGCGGTTTCAACCGGATTTACCGCAGCAGATTAGCCGTCCCGTGTGGACAAGATTTCTGAGAAATCTCATCCACATGGCTGGCTAATCCCGAGATTAGCGGCCGCGGGCGGATCTGCTGCGGCAAAACCGCGGCAAATCCGCCCTGTGTGAACCCAGCCTCATAGCGCACATTGAGGGATTGGTATCTGGTTCTCGGTCTTCAGTCCAAAACAAGTACCCCTTTCTATTGTACATCCAGCTAATTGTCTATGACCAGCTGTACTGATTGGACATGCAGCATGGTGAGCAGGTTACTGTATTCCCTCATCATGTGCTGTATTCGTATAGATGACACATCTTATGAATGCTGGTTTGTGAAATGGCTAAAAATGTATCTTTATATTTGGATTTGTAGGAAATACAGCCCAGAGAAGCATTACAAAGCCTGGCTGGACAAGAAGGATAAGCTTGGAAGTCCTCAACAACATATCGACGCCTATACGTAAGAGCCTGAATGAGTGATTAGGTCTTGTAATCTGACGGCCTCTAGAGCATTGTAGAACACCTTCAGTTTAACCTGTTGATGATCAAACATTAGGGGCCTGTTCTAAGACCGGTGTTCCATACTCCTGACTTAAAGGGCTATTCTGGTTCTAGGTTGTTTTTTCAATTTTTCACTAATCCACTGGATGGGTGAAAACTGGTAGATTGGATAGGGTACGACCGCTGGGACTACCACCGCTTCATTCATTTCTATTGGGGCAGACAGAGATACCCGAAAGCAACACTCGGCTATGTGTCTGTGCCATTGTGTGGAATGGATCCGCTGCACATGTGTGACCAGCGGCTCCGTTCCCCACTACACAACAGAAATGGGAGCCTGCATCTTGAACTGTAAAATGGGGGAGGCCCAGGTCCCCCATTCTTCAGTGCATGGGTGAAAACTTGAAAAAGTGACCTATGACCAGAATACCCCTTTAATATGCAGCCCTGCGATTGGACGATGCACCTTATATATTAAAAAATGTATGCCTCTTCATATATTAGGCATATCTCAGGCTACCTGTACACCAAAAATGAAATTGTGGCAGCTACGAGCCAGAGTAAACTATATTAAATATGATGGTGGTGTCCCCACCCTCTGCTGCTAAGTCCTGCTCACTTCTTTTTTAACCCTTTAAGGACCAGGCTGTTTTGTACCTTAAGAACAGGGCGCATACGGCGACGGTTTTGGTTAGCGACAGCTTTGGATCATTTTTCTTTTATTCTGTAATTTTTTTATTCTGTAACATGACCTGTTGGCGGTCCCTGAGGACTGGAGTTGGGGGAACACTGGCGAAGTAGAAGAAACACTTACACTTCTTAGTACACAGCGCTCATTGAGTGCTATTTTCCCCTGGAAAGGAGAAGGCAGAAAGGGTTAAAAACTGCTTCTCCCTTCTCCTCTAGGTTCTCGGTTGTGAGTAACCGCTGACAATCCGACCTACTGCTTGATTGCAGGAGCAGAGGCTTTAATCCCATGCAATATTTTTGCTATTGGGCGGGATTAAAGCCCAGAACCAAGCGCCATAAATTTACAGCGCTTGGTCCTTAAGGGGTTAAAAAGTGGCGAGGCTGGCATAACCTCACTTATGTGAAAATTGCCGCTTTTTAAATGGAATTTCTTTAAATAGTAAATTGTGAACAATATTTCTTCCGCAGTAATGCCAACCGAGCCTCCGCTGTGCGCTCATTCAGTGAAAGAGAAGTGCTTGTTCCTGGAGACCTGCTCAGGTGAGGAAAGAAAACCAGTGCTGTCGCTTATAGCAGCCGATGAGAATTTAGCTATTATTATGTTGAGGGGAGCCCAGAGTCTTCTCATTGACTCTGGACAGTTTTGAGTGAGGCATGTGGCAGAATCTATAAGGCCTCTTTCACACGGGCGTTGTGATTTTCGGACACTCGCATCACAGCCGAAAATCGTATGAAGAAGAGAAAGCCGCAACCAAGTCGCAGCTAAATCTTGTGTTTTCTCGCCCATTCACTTGGCCAGGTGCGGTTGCTGCTAAAGTCCCTCCTCTTGCCAGGAGCTTCAATGGGAGCTGCCGGCTGATCACGGCTAAAAGATAGGACAAGACCTATCTTTTGCGGCTGCGTGTAAAAGCGGGCGACCGGAATCTGCAGCTTATGTGCTATCTTTTCCAGCCGGCCTATTTTATACACCAAAATCTGATGCTTCAGATCGTTGCGTTTTTCGGCCGACATGTTATAGCGGCAAAATAGATGCGATAAAACATTTGTGTGAATAAGGCCCTAATATGAGGACAAGTGATTGATAATTCCAGGTCAAGCCTTTTAACGTGGCATCGTCCTCTACAGTGAACAACACATTGTTTGATTGTCAAGTTTTAATGGTCATTGTTCACTTAGACCATTTGGCTGTTGAACTGCTACAGAGCCATCCCCCATAATGATGCTGATTTGCGGAGTTTCATTAGTCCATCGCCTAGTCAACTCAAGTAAAATCTGTTGCTTCTCAGGAAATAACCCACAGAGGTTCTCTGAGAGTAAAAAGAAGGCAGCACATCAAATATAATAAGTATTGTGTGCGTCTTTTGTTTCTTACTTTGCCTCTTGGTATTACAGGCTAAGTTTGCATTAAAGTGAATGGCCTGTAATACTCAGCCTGGCCACTGTGGTAGGAATGGAGCTGACTGCTTCCTGCAGAAATCAGTTGAGTGCACTGGCACAGCAAGCAGCTGAGCAGAGGGGGTCAAAGGGGTCAGACCCCCACAGATTTACTATTGGTGGCCTGTCCTAAGGATAAACTAGTTTACAACTGAATAACCCCTTTAAGAGAGTTGTTCAGGACCCAGAAAGCAAGGGGTATGACAAAATAGGTATTACCTGGAAAATCCACACTACTCCTGCCAGATTCCACATACTAATAACGTTGAAACCACCAACATGTGATGTCTGCAGCTAATAATACTTATTTTAGCATATCTTTTGCTAAAATATGCATATACTTTTATGTGAAGGTTTTTTAAAGGTTACAGTCAAAGAAACCGTATGATACAGTGTATACCTCCAAGCTACAAGGTTATTTCATGAAGTACCATGGAACTTTAGTATTGGCCTTGATTTAGTTTACTGTAGTTTATATGCGCTACCCAACTCTTTGGGCAAGAAGCGGGTGTTCCTTCTGTTGGGTATGAGGAGTTTGCACACGGCTGCATCCTGAAGGCTCTTTACATAGTTCACTACCATCTACCAAATCAAACTACTGAACTCCTGACATCTCTGAAGGGTCTGTATCTTCGTTACTTCACACAGTTTCTACCACCAGACTACTGATTACAATGTGTTAAATCTGTCCTATACATTGCAGGAGGGCCTTTATTAAGATGAGCGCAACTCCTGAAGCTTTTTTGGCTCTCCGCTCCCATTTTGTCCGGTCTCATGCTTTGCTGTGTATAAGCCATTGGATCCTTGGCATCGGAGATCGCCACCTGAACAATTTCATGGTGAATATGGAGACTGGAGGAATGATTGGCATTGACTTTGGTCACGCCTTTGGCACTGCAACTCAGGTAAGTGCGCTACACTCAGATTTTCAGTTGTATTTGAGTGGTCTCCAACATGAAGTGCATTGTTCTATATGTAAACACAGACGGGGTAGAGCTGGGTCTGTAACTTAATACCCCATGATATCAATAATGGTTGTACCATCTTTGGGATTTACACTGTACTATCTTTAGGCCACACTCACACATGCAGCCGACATAATGCCACAATTTAAATTTCATTTTCAGACACAGGTTTCTGCCCCCAACAGGGGGATTTAGCACACGCTATCATTGTGATGGGTGATGAGGTGCGCTAAACGTGGTAAAATAGAGCAGACAGCACTAGAAAATCATGACATTAGAAAACGCCACAACTGGGCACATGTCTGCGAGGCCCCATTGAAAACAATGGTAGTTTATACCGCGATTACCGCGGCGTTTAAAACGCAGCAGTAAAAAAAATGATGTGTGAGGGTGGCCTTAGTTGTAAATTAACAGGAAGCACAATTCCAAAGATGTAAAGAGGACCGGTCATCACTCCTGATGTGGCTGTTTGTTATTTTATGAGGAAGACAAGTATTTACTCAATTTTAGAGGTTTTTTTTTATAGCTCTGCTCTGCGCCGTTCCTGTGTTATTCCTCCTGAAAATGTATGAATAAATTGACAACTGGGGTGTTATCATTCCCCCTGTCAAAGAGGCATGTCCATACAGTCTTATACTGGTTAGTTAGTGTCTGAATGTGCAGAGATTCACCCCCAACTGGTAAAACACAGAAATGTTGTACTGACAACCAAGAGGGATGATGGGGGAATAACTCAGAATTGTAAGAAAACCTCCAGAATTGATAAAGAAACACTGCCATCACCTTTGAGCCCCTTAACCTAAGTTATAGGGCTCAGACGTGATGGAATGGGGGCTTTGCGGAGGTACCTTTCCATAGCTCTTCATAGCACAGGACACTTACACTGCTTCTGTAACTTCCCGAGTTATGGCAACGGTGTAGCATGCTGTTTCTGTAGCTCCCATTCACTTCAATGAGAGCTAAGGAAACGGCACTCGGCTGAAGCACTTGACTCTTTCCAACAGGTGGTCAGGACAGAGCACCAGGTTTACCAATCTCAGCCATGAAAAGCTGAGATCGGAACATCCGTCTAATGCCTGTAATACATTAATTTCTCTAAATCTTGTACTTTTTTTTCTTTTTTAGTTTTTACCTGTGCCAGAACTGATGCCTTTCCGCCTGACTCGTCAGATAGTTAATCTCATGTTGCCCCTGAAGGAAACTGGAT
Organism: Eleutherodactylus coqui; assembly: GCF_035609145.1. NCBI lineage: Eukaryota > Metazoa > Chordata > Amphibia > Anura > Eleutherodactylidae > Eleutherodactylus > Eleutherodactylus coqui. Next base: position 91,822,824 of record NC_089845.1, on the reverse strand, counting down.
TATTTGATTCTGTGATGGTACATGCATTGCGGGCCTACCGGACAAACCCTGACCTCCTCATTAGCACAATGGATGTGTTTGTAAAGGAGCCTTCGCTGGACTGGAAGGTAAAGCCTCCATTATTTGTTACCGGTATGACTTGGATTAATGTGAAATGGATACGGCTGTGGGATCTCACGATGGTTGCTTGTAGTTATGTGGTACATGTTGGCTGACTGAGTATTGCAACTGCTTCACTTGAGCGTCAGCGATAAATTGGTCATCGTCAGCTACTCGGTGGCAGTTTGAAATTTGATCCACATTCTTGATGACTACAATATGAACAGCTTGATTGGCCATTAAGCTGCTCCTCGAACAACTTAAATGAGCATGTGTCATTTCAAAACCCTTTGCTGAAATCAGTAGTAGAAATGAAAAGAAGTAACTTTGCAATTAAATCATATTAGAAAAAACTGCCTCTTTCTCCGCCTTTCAGCTACTTCTCCTCCCCCTATTCCTATCCCTTTCCATTCCTGGAATACATCTCCATGTGACCGAATTCCTTGTGGCCTCAGGGTGTGGAGGGTGGCCCACACTGTTTCCACTTTCGGTGCCCACGCTACTCTGATCGCCTTCCCTTCCAGCCTGCTAACTCTTTTGGTCACTTCACCACTTCTGGCGCCTTTTTTTCTGGCCTTCACTTATTCATGAGGAAGAGGCATTTGCTTCGCATTTATATTTACGTGGGGAATGCGCCTGTTGCTGATAGGCACTCAAATTCGGCCTGCCTAGGATTGGTTGCGACACACTTCCCGGGGTAGGATTTTCACTACTAACGAGCGACCCTGCCTCCAATTTCCTGTGTTTGTCATCCTGGGCTCTGTTTTCTTTGGCTCCTCTACTCCACAGGTTGGGGTGGGAGCTCCTGGACTTGGGTAGGACCTACTCCTGGCAGCTCCTTACCACCATTGCCCATTGTTACTCTTGCCTCAGCCCTTACATTGTACACACATGCAGCTAGGCAAATTAACCAGCACATGCAACTACAATGCTAGGTTCTAGGGCGGAACCCCGTCATGAGAGCATGACCATTGCGACATATGTTGCATGCTTCAGCTGTTGTACCAAATTTTCATGCAGGCAACAGGAGCCCCTTTGCACAAAATACCTGCCTCCCAGACCAGCAAATGCAAAAACTGTTAGAAAATGCCCCATAATATCTGCAGTTCTGTTCTCAAGTGAGCGATAATCGTTACCTGTGAAAGCGAAACTATCGCTCACTTGTCATAAGCGGTTGTTTAAGCTGACTTTTCTGATGGCTTAAACGACCTCGTTAGCGGTCGCTGGCTGCTCATGCTGTCTGAAAGCTCCCCGCACAATGCTTCCAATAGGAAGCGGGAAGCTGACGAGAAGCCACTCTCGTCTGGCAGGACTTTCAGTTTGAATGCACAAGCACTAACTACCTTAGTGGTGCCGTCGGCCCTCCTGTAGTTGCTGAAACGACTAAAACATACAGCGTGAAAAGAAAAAGAATGTGACATGCACCACTTGTCATGTATTACACATGCATGCACGCCAAGGTAATGTACGGGGATTCGTCCGTACTAACCGCATTGTGTACTGCTGTATGCTCCGCTCACGGGAGATACGCCACAGAAAAACACTGGTGTGAGAGAGCTCTTACCATATTGTGATATCTAACTTACATATTCTTTTTGCTCTTCCCTATGTGCAATTTGACATTTGCTTTCCCATTAAGGCCGTGTTCACTCATGACTCAGAGCTGCACAACTGATGCGTCCATCGCATTTTACTTCATACAGATGAACCTCACGTGTGAATCCGTCCGCACTCCTCTGTTACACAGCTGGCACAGATTTCTAGAAGTTTTCGCTGTCGTATTTATCAGTTTATTTTGACATAAGTTTGTGATAAGTGGATCATTTTTCACCAATTAGGTACTCATTAATATTAAATCATTATATAGAATTTTGAGGCCAAGCAGCTGAAAAAAGGAGGAGACTGGGTAAAAGACATAAACACGACTTCAGAGGACTGGTATCCTACACAGAAAATCAGTTGTGCAAAACGGAAGCTAGCGGGTGTAAATCCTGCAGTGATCACATGGTAAGTCATCCGTCTGCATTGTCATAATCGTTTCAACATAAATAATCATTACATGCAAAGTAGTCTAGCTCTCCCCTAATAAGATAAATTACAAAGTGGCATCATCCTCGCTGGGCCGCAGGCTGCAGCATCTCTCTTCACAAACCTACTCAGTCCCCCAAAAACTCCATCCAGCGTGTCTAAAGAGTGGCTGTGCTGGTTTGTTATAGTATAGTTTTGTTATGGTATAGCCTGCACTATTATAATGTAATAGTGGGTCGCAATTAACAGGCCATTCCCACTATGCACCGTACGGTCATGGCGTGGGGCATCGGAGCTGTGCCTGCAGTATCAGCAGTGGGTACTAGCTTTAACTAGCAGCATACATCCTGCTGTAACTGCTGGTATCGGAGGTAAAAACTCTGTGCCCGGCCCGTTAACCACTTAGATGTCTCAGTCAATAAAAGATTCTCACATACACCGCTCCTGGATACAGTGATCAGCCCCTGGTCATGTGATCCCTGACTCCACCCAAACAGGTGATCACATGACTGACAACATCACAGGTCCTGGTGGCTGCTGTTGGCATATCCAGTAATTTCTACCAAACTGCACAATGGCTCCTCCCACAGCAGTGACATCACTGCATGACAAAACACACAAGTGTCTCACTTCACTAATAAAATAAATTTGCATTATTTATTTCAGCGAAGAACTGCGACTGGGACACGCTAAGTCTAAGGCATATGGGAAATTCTGTGAGGTTGCCAAAGGAGTTGAGGAGTACAATATACGAGCTAGAGAACCTGAGGATGGACTTTCTGAGGAGATTCAAGTAAAATGTCTCATCGATCAGGCTACCGATCCCAATATCCTTGGCAGAGTCTGGACAGGATGGGAGCCTTGGATCTGAGGATGCAGCATCAGAAAACCCCATCTGATCTAGTCCTCTGCATTACTTACCTCCATCTTTCCTGAACACGTGTATGGTGTAGAATTCTTTATGTAATGAAATGTTCATGTAACTAGTTTCCTTCCTGCACTGAACTGATTGGGCAGGTCTGCTAGACCTGCTATATATACCAACTACTCCGGACGCACAACAGCGATCAGCTATTCATTACTCTAAAATAATACACAATTGCATTTTTAGATTGACAAAAAATAAAACAAATATTTTGTAAGAGTCTCAATTGTGTTTCAAATGTCGGGAAAGGGTTAAAAATAAACACGTATTTCATGGAGTTCTCGTAAAATACTATACCTGCACGATAGGGTGATTGCATGGGAATGCTGCGGCTTTGGGTCGTTTTCTTTAATGTATATTTTTAAAATTCATTGTGTCATTTTCTCTTCCTTAGGGTGCGTTCACACGAGCGTGTTTTTGTGCGTACATACGCACGCACACAAACACGCTTCTATTTGTAACAATGCATTCCCTATGGTATGTTCAGATGTCCGTGCTTTACAGGCATGTGCCTGTAAAGATAGGACATGCGTGCACCATAGGGAATGCACGGATTGTTTTGGCTCCATTGAAAACAATGGTCTGCCGACACCCCTGCATTCTTTTTCAGGGAAGGGCTTTACATATAAGCTCTTTCCTGAAAAAGAAAAATTTTAGTGTAAAAAAAAAAAGAAAAGAAAAAAAAAAATGCAGGCATTCTCTTCAATGGAGCTGCTGCCGGCGGCTCTATTGAAGACAATGGTCTGCTAGCACACCTGAATTATTTTTCAGGGAAGAGCTTAACATATAAGCCCTTCCCTAAAAAAGAAAAATGTTAGTGTTATTAAGTAAATTTTTTTTTTTTATCTGTCTGCTGCTGCTGTGTCCCCCGCAGGGATGAACAACACATCGGTCGCATGTGGCGGATGTTTTCTTCATCCCCACTAATTAAAAGAATTCCCTGGTGCTACATCTTCCACATCTGTCAGGCAGCTCTCGCTCGTCATTCATTCATTCTGTGATTGGCTGAGCACCTCAGCCAATCACATTCAGCTCTTTCAGCAGGCGGGGATTTAAAATCCCCACCTGTTGATAGATTAGCACCACAGTGCAGGGGACAGCAGGGGAAGACGCGGTTGTGCCTCAGCAGCTGAAGGGAGGTGAGTATCTATTTTTTTGTTTTTTAAACCACTTTTACTTGATTTTCAGGGAAGGGCTTACATTCAAAGCCCTTCCCTGAAATCAATTGCCGGCAGCAGAATCCTCTACCGCAGCTGACGTGTGACAGCTGCGGTAGAGAATTGAAGAATTTCTCTGCTGCATCTATCACAGATGTGGCAGATGTAGCAGCAGGGAATTCTTTTAACTAGCGGGGATGAAGGAAACATCTGCCGTATGCAGATGTATTCTTCATCCCTGGGGGGACACAGCAGCGGCGGATAGGTAAGTAATTTTTTTTTTAAACACTACTTTTAATTGGGCCTCCATTCACTGCAGGGGGTTGTCTAGTTAAAAATGAACCTTTTCAAATTGGATTTAAATTATTTAAAACAATAAAGCAAACAGAACTTACCCTCCTCAGCCCAGCGATTCTCACAGTCTGTATTGTGAGTGGAAGTTAGGTGACTGCTACCTGCCAATCACTGGCCACAGCGTCACCGTTCCAAACTCCTAGCATCATGGCACCCAGGATGTGAGCGCTGATGCCAGGAGAACAGAGGCTTCTGATTGGCGGGCAGTAGTCACCTGACTTCTGTTGCCAAAATAGACCAGGGGAGGACTTCTGGTTCTGGCGCCATAAACCGGGAGGCCTTCTGGTTCTGGCACCAGAAGATAGGCTCCTACACCTCGACTCCGGTGTTACAGCTATCTACAGCTATTCAACGGGACACCCAGCGATTGACAGGGAGAGAGGACGAACCTGTCGGGGATCACTGGGAGAATCACTGCTGCCTGCGGGAACGTTGCAACAAGGAGGGAGACCACAGTGCACCGCAGAACACCTGGTAAGCGCTGCTAGGGACCCAGGTTAAAACCAGAGAGAAGGTGAAGCACATGTTCCTGTCACCCCTAAGGCGACAGCAGCCATCTTAAATTTCTTTGGGAGTACAGAAGGAGCATACAATACAGGGAGCAAAATAGGAATATTACTCAATTTGCCCCATCAAGGACATTGAAAGCCTGTAAGGAAAACAGGAGTTACTCCCCTGCCAGTGAGCTACAAGCAATAGAGCTCTCCCTAACTTACAGTAGCTCCATAAGGGTAAAACAGCTCAGGAAGCGCAACTACAAAAAGGGTGAGTCGGCGCTATCTACTCCTCTTTCTTCTGCTCCGTGTTTTCTGGGTTATGCTAAATCACTATATATAAATAAAGCTACGGCTAAAACACTGCCTGGAGGACTTGATCATTAAACTGGGACGTAATAAAGCAAAGCAAATAGAAGTAAATGTAAAAGTCAGTACCAGATATGGAAGCAATCCCTAAAGATCGGTTCTTATCTGGGGTCCCCCCCTGCCTCTCCCAGACCATCTGACCATAACCTCATAATGAGGGAATCTACAGTTCTGGATTATAAGACACTAGCAATTGAAGTGGCAAAACTTATTTCTCCTGATATTCAAGATACTTTAGCCACTACGGTGGCTGGTTCATTGCGTGAGTTCCGGGAAATGGTATCCCAACACAGCAACGGTCTGGATTCCATTGAATATGAGATGGAGACCATGTCATCAGAGCAGAGCTCCACAGCTAAATACATTGAAAAACTGGCACGAGACAATAAACATGGGACCGCCTTGAAGATCTGGAAAATAGGTCCAGACGTAACCAATCTGCGCATCATTGGGGTCCCGGAGTCCTATCTACAAAAGGATTTATGCCAGCTGTGAGAATCTACGATCCCTAACAACACAATTGCAAAGTTGAGTGAGCTCACCGTCTGGGTCCAGATATGCGGTCTGCAACTAACAACCATGCCTCAAATACAAAGTCACGCCCAAGACCTACAATTGTGAAGTATCTGGACTATACAGACAAAGCCCTTATTTTACGTAACTTCAAGAGCCGCAGAAATACGCTGGAGATTGAGGGACAACATTTTTAATCTTTGCGGACTATTCATCTGAGGTTCAACGCAAAAGAAAGGCGTTCTCTCCAATTTGCTCCGAACTACACAAGAAACAACAAAAATTTGCACTAATATAGCCGGCAACATTGAAAGTGTATTGGCACTGATGGCGCCACCTTCACTTTCTACAATCCGGAAAAGGCAGAACTGGAGCTAGGCTTGACCACATCCAGAGCTTCGCCAGACAACCATGGAAATCGCACCTGTCCCGCGACACAAGAAAATAGGAGCAGGCAGGATGACATACCAGGTCCTTCAGTCGCTTCCATGGAACAACGTCGCAGGACTGTACCTCCATCAGCACCTGCTCCATGAGACCCTCCAGCGAGACGGTGAGTAGCGAAAATATAAGGACATGCAGAAAAGAAGGACTGGCACAGGACATTAGTCAAACAGTGTTTGATAGAGTTAATGGTTTTTATACTTATTGACAGTTACTATAATTCTCTGGAGCGAAGCAAATGTATTTGGAAACGAAGGGGGGAGTTATTCCCCAATTAATTCCAAATCGTGATCTACAAGGGAGCATAAAAGAAAAGGCGTTACAAGTTTAGTTACAGTCGCAAATAGATGGCACTAGTTAGATTTTGCTCCCAAGCGCTTGCTTACGAAGTGGAATTAAGGGAAGTCGATTCATGCATTCTCCTTTTGGGCTTATGCTAGGCATTTTACTCTAAAGGAGACCGCATTCTTTCTTTTTTTCTATATTTTGTTTGGTTTAACTCTCGGTAAAGCACTAGCCGCATCATGAAGGACATTAGGTTTACTGGGATTAGTTGATAGTTAAATTTTAGTTACCTGCCTGTGGACTAAAAGTCCATTTACACAGAGCGACGATCGCTCAAAATTCGCTAAAAAGCGCTTGATAGAGCAATGGAAGATCGACGTAACCAAATTGCCCGGCGAAATAATTTTGGACACCAAGACTAATCTACAAAAATGTATTCATACGTCTCAAGTTAGAGATATTTGGTGGGGCCTCAACCCAGAGGGATGAGAATTCACGCATGTCTACCACATACATAATTCATGGTCTAGGATAAACTATATATTTATGTCTCCTCATTTGATGTCGAAACTAAATAAAAATCACTATAGGGGGACTGGTAATTTCAGACCATGCTCCAGTGAAGCTGTCCCTGTGCGATGACTGCCCGAGGGGCACAGATTATATTTGGAGATTTCCTTCACATCTAGCGGAAGACGAGACATTCTGCGCACTATTAAAGGGATAGGTGCTAGAATGTATGCCAGACAATGAGGAGCATTTCAATAATCCTCAGTTGCTCTGTAATGCGGCCAAGGCTGTCATCAGGCAGGATAATGGCATATGTAATATCGCTAAAAAGAAAGATGGACAGGATAAGCCACTTCAGCGAACAATTACGGGATGTGTACACACGATTTAAGGACAGGCCAAACGATCAGAACAAACCAAAATGGGCAACAGCAAAAGTGTCCTACGAAATTTGGTTGCATAAAAAGGGAACAACCATGTTATTCGCGAAAGGAAGCAGGTCTGTTTTTAATATGGGAATAAGGCAGGCAAAATTATGGCGAATTTAGCAAGAGGGCCTTTTCATAAAATCGCAGGCTTAAAAGACGAATCAGGGAAAATACAATTACACCCCCCAAAAAATAAACAACATATTCTTTGCATTTTACTCAAAATTATACTCACAGAAATTATCTACTATAGATATAAAGGAAGACATGTTTTCAGGCATGTCCTGGCCGCATACATTTATATTCCACAACACTTCTGCTTGATTCAACCCAAACAACCAATCACTGTGAATCAGCCAACCCAAGCAACCAATCACTGTGAATCAGCCAACCCAAGCAACCAATCACTGTGAATCAGCCAACCCAAACAACCAATCACTGTGAATCAGCCAACCCAAACAACCAATCACTGTGAATCAGCCAACCCAAACAACCAATCAGGTTGCTGGAATTGTGAATTAGCCAACCCAAACAATCAATCAGGTTGTGAATTGAGCAGAAGTGTTGTGGAATATAGATATATGCGTCCTGGCCCTTACTGACCGCAGAACAATGCACATTATTCCTCTCCAAAAAGGTACCAGGCAAGGGTGCCCCCTTTCTCCACTGTCATTCAACTTAGCAATTGAACCGCTGGCACAACTACTGGAAGGGAACGAAGGGATTGTAGGCATCAGCGTCCGTGGTAAGACAGTTAGGACTATGCTAGTTGCAGACGATATTCTGCTGGCGCTTGTGCAACCACAATCTGATCTACCGCGGGTCTTTCCTTCATTGGAGGCTTTTGGTGATCTATCAGAATTTAAGGTAAATGCCACAAAATGCGAACTGCTCGACGTCTCCCCCCCAAAGTAAAACTGCTGATTCAGACCTTATAGAAAGCCCTGTCAGCATAGCAAAAAAATCTATCAAGTACTTGGGAATAAGTATAGGCAAGAGGCCAGAAAGCCTGTACACGCTGAACTACCCCCCAATAATACTCAAAATAACAAAGGAACTGGACGGATGGAGTAATCTTCCGCTCTCATTCTTGGGCAGATGTAATTTACTCAAAATGATCAGCTTCCCAAGACTTTTATACCCATTGCAGACTATACAATTTCTACAGCAACTGGGAGATTTGGGGAAATTACATAAGGCATCCGTGGCCTTTATATGGTCACGAAATCGTCCGCACATCGCTTTAAAGAAATTGATGGTCCCCAGGAATGGAGAAGGCCTCAATTTTCCAAATATTCGCACATATAATGTGACAAGTCTCATGCGGCACTCCTTAGATTGGGTGCGAGGTTTTAATGATTTTTCAAATAATGACTTACGAGTCTGAACTTTTCAACCCATGGAGTTTAAATGCCCTCTTACATACAAGCTTCACCAATCTCCACATTGAGATCACACATTCTGTCATGGCAAAAGATACCATAGCAGCCTAGAAGATAGTCCGTAAGTCATATGGACTATCATTTAAAATCTGTAAGCACATGGACCTATGGAACTACTCGGAATTTAGGGAGGAGAGGGATAATGAAATGTTCAAAATTTGGAGACAAAAGGGTATTACTAAGGTTCAACACCTTCTCCAGGACACCCAGATACAAGACGTTTCAGGAAATGTGCGAGGAATACAATTTACCCAGGTCTCACTTCCTTCCATACGCACAGGTACGAAAATTCCTACGGGACAGACTAGTCAATATATCTAAGGAAGCGATACTTAATCCTATTGATATCCCAGTTAAGAATTCCTTACATAAACAATCAATTTCAATCTTGTATTCTAGATTCAGAGAAGGGTGGATGGCAGAGGATAGCTCTATCATATTCAAAAACTAGGTGCGAGACGAGTTACCCCAAGAAATAATTAAAGGGTCAATATCCGTGAGGAAAGTCCTATCTAATGAATGGTGGCGAGAAACATTTTAACCCTTTCCAATCCACTGTCTGACGACATTATGATTTAAGGCTATACAGCTCCGATGTTGGAAGATGTCCGTCGGGGTTCTCTTACTGTATATTGCCAGCCTCTCTGCTGTCACAACCTATCCAACGTGTCACCTCATGCAGTACTGGCTTTAGCCAGCAGATAGCACCATTGTGTAACGGCAGAAAAACAGTTAGCCCTCTAGGCAACCAGGATACAATTTGGATTGGAAAGGGTTAAGATCATACATAGGGTAATATATGGCTTTGACAAGCCTCAAAATATAAATGGTGCAACTAGAGTACAAGCGTGCCCTAGATGTGCCTTGGCAAAATCCGATTTTTTACACGGCATCTGGCACGGTCCTAAGATCAAAAAGTACTGGGCCGAGACCCAGAGGCTAGTGCAGGATATAGGAGGCCAGCTCCAGTTAACACCACAAACTTTCATAATCCATTCCCTCCCACAACAAACAAGGAAGGCCAATACGATACACACTATTCTCTGGATTAGTAAAAGATGCTTATTGAACAACTGGCTGCAAGCCAAACCCCCAGGGGGAAAGGACATTATACAGCAATTACAATACCTCATGACAATGGAGAGAGTGGAGAACTGCAAGCCCCAAAGTTTTTCAAAAAATGGAGGGACTTTATAGAGAAGTTTTGTAGCCCCAACGAAATCAATGAATGTGTGAAACCGTTCACCAACACAACGTAGTACTATAGCCAAGATGACATAAACCAGCTGGGAATTTTGAAGATAACATAACACAGAAAGAAAAGGTTTGCTAGTGTGTCACACGGCGGGGGAGTTAATAGTTATGAGTTTTGGTCAATGGTTCTGTTTTTTCTATTTATTTTCTTTCCTTTCTTTTTCATTTAAGAAATGGTATAAAGATCTATGGAAGTTTAGGGGAGGGGCAGAATGACAACTTCAAAGTTCAAGTATGAGCTAGACACATATATATGTGCATATAGATTAAGAGGAGGTGAAAACTATCAATGATTAACCCTTTCCAATCCACTGTCTGACATCTGAAGACATTCTGATTGAAGGCTGTACAGCTTCGATGTAGGAAGACGTCCGGCAGGGTATTCTTACTGTATATTACTGGCTGCTCTGTTGTTGGGGGCCTCTCCAGCATGTCTCATACCGCAGTACTGGCTCTAGCCAGCAGATGGTGCCATTGTTTAATGGCAGAAAGAGAGCCCCTTAGGAAACCCTGAATCCAAAATTGGATTGCAAAGGGTTAAGGGGGAAATGTGGAATATGTGACCCTAAAACTTTATATAATTTTCATTGCCCTACTTATGTTATTTTTTGTTTGCCATTAAAAATGTCAATAAAAAGGAGTTTAAGAAAATAGACCAGTGGAATCATGGGACTCACTGGGGTGAGGAGGGGAAGTACAATTTGTTTTATTGTTTTAAATCTAATTTGAAAAAATAATTCCACTTTGTCCTTTAGCAGTACACAAAGGGGTTAACATTCACAATTTCCTAGTAGGACAGAAGAATAAACATATTAATCAAGCAATTAAACCCTCAAGTAACCTCATTAGTGCTGTGCAAATACCTGCAGAGCTCATGGCCCCATGTGCTTTTTCTTCTGTCACTACAGGAGGAAGGTTTGCATGCTCTTTATAGTATTTGTGGCACACAATGAGTGTTCCTGGCTCAGCCAGACCCTAGGGTTTTGGAGGGGGTGGGGGTTGCCTATAGCAGGACTTTATTTTGAGTCTCGGGTGCTCCTGCTGCTCCAGGGGTGTTTGTTTTCACTCCCCCTCACTCTGTATAGAGTTTCTTACAACTGAGACTGTAGTCAATCTTGCTGTTGTGGTTTGGATGCAAGAACTTCTATGAGTGGAGTGGCTACCTTGCTCTCCTGTTGAGAGTTCCTTTATTTCAGCGCTGCGTGGCAGATGGTGCGTGGAACTTGTTGGACTGGCTCTCCCTCAGTGTGGATGTGGACTGACCCTTCTCCACCTTGCTATGAATCTGTTCAGTGGGGTAAGGCGCATGCAGGGACAAAGTGAACTTCTTTGGATCAGGGACTTGCTTTGGTGGCTCCAACCAGACAAGGTGCCTCTGGGGATATTTGGGGGGGGGGGGGGTAGATCATTGCCGAAAGGCCAAGTCCCATAACAACAAATGCCTCCAGTTATTACTGGGCACCATGGTGGGTCCAAGGAGTTTGGTCTCGTCCAACTGGAGGGATCCGCGAGCAATTAAGTTAGCCCTCAGACATTTTCATCATCTTCTGATCGACAAGAGTGCCCTGGTTCAAGCAATTTAGCAGACATATTCTATATGAACAAGAAGGGGGACACAAGGTCTCAATGCCGCCTGGAAGAATCTCACTAGATCATGGTCTGGGTGGAGTCTTCAGTTCAGCCAATCAGAGCAGTCCATATTAGCGGCTGAGAAAACAGCCAGACAGACTGGCTCAGCAGAAACTTTTTAGATCTGTCAGAATGGAGTCATCCAGAAGTTTTCTTTCAAGTCAGCAGAAGGTTTGGTTAGCCACACCTGGAAGTCATGGCAAGACGGGAGCATCGCAAGACCAGAAGATGCAGATTTTGTTCCTTGAACAAGAGAGATTGTGCAGATCATCTGGAAGGCTTATCCATTTCATGGAAGGGAATCAAGGTGTACGTGTTTCCCCGTTCGCTTTCATTATAAGGGTTCTGAACTGGATTCTGGAACATGCAACAGCAGCGAATTGATCCTGCCCTTTTGGGCTCGCTGAACTTGGTTAAAGGGAATCTGTCACCAGGTATGAGCACCATAAACTAAGTTATGGTGTTCATACGGCAGGTTCCCGGGCGTCCAGGAAGGTATGTCTTATGCCTACCCAGCTCTCCGATCCAGCGCTGTCACCCCTGAAAGTCAGTGTGGAGTGTGCCGCCGGATTGATTGCTGCGGGAGAGCGTGCACAGTGAGCAGCCAACAGTCCGGCTGCATAATCCGCACTGACTTTCACGGTTGGGAGCGTTGGCTGGGGAAGTCGGGTAAGTATAAGAAACTGAAACCCAAACTCCAGGGAACCTTTAGTTTATAGGGTTTTAATAGACGGCGACAGGTTCCCTTTATTAAACATGTTTATTGTTCTGTCCTAGTGAGAAAACCGCAAATGTTAACCCTTTTGTGTGCTACCTACGGATTCGCGGAAAGAAAGATTTCAGTGAGTTGGGGTACATGCACATGGAGGTTTCTATCCGATTTTCAGACTGATTTATTTGTCAGACATGTCACTCCATTTAAATGAGTATATGGACATGGGCTGCCTTTTTTATTTGGAGGGAAAATCCGAATTTAAAAAAAAAAAAATATCGCAGCATGTTTTACTATTCGATTCTCTGACAAAAATAGAGGTGCGGGATTCCATACATCGAATTTTCAAATCCACAGTATGCTCTATTTGTTGCAGAAGTGACACAGACTTTCAACCACTGAATTCCTTCATTCATTGCAATGCAATAAATGAATGAATGAATTCTGCAGTGAAATCCATGCCAAAATCCGCACGCAGATTTTGGAGCGGACTTTCTCCGTGACGTGTGAGCTTACCCCAAGAGAACGAAAACATACTAGATTTAAAGTGAAATATTTCAACAACAGGAGAATAGCTGCTGTAATAAAGGTTCAGTGACAGTGGGTTAGGCTTTGTACCAAGCACCTTTTCTCACTCTGCTATACCCACATTGTACAGCAGAGGGAGCCTTTTACACATGGAGGTCATGAGCTTGCACACTTTCATAGTCATTGCATGACTGGCATACAATTCCTGTCTGTATTTGTTATGGTTTTTATGAGTCCACGGCATTGCCTGGAAATTGTAGCATGCTCTGGCAGTTCTTTTTTTTTTGGTTGGGGGTGATTGAGTTTCAACGAGAAAAGAGAAAAAAAACAGTCACCACGCAAATACACAACGCATGATGGACAAAAATGTGGCACAAATACGCATATGCTTGTGTGAATGTGGCCTACGGCTAGATGCACACGGTTGTAATGCGAGTTGCGTTTGAGAAACTCAAGCTCAACTCACATCAAACGCTACATGGTGTGAAAATGGACAGGAATACGGTCGGTCATGCCATGACACTTTTTTTTTTCACACAGACCATAAATCCATGTGAAAAATCACACATGTGTAAAGACACAGATGCTATAATGTAGCCGTGTGCAGTCCGTGCAGTACATGGACAGCTCACATCCCGATAACACATCCATGTGCCATTGCTCTAGTCCCCAGATCATGCTCATGTAAACTGAGGTGTGATAAGTCCTTGTACTACACCGCCCTGCACATATTTCACAATTTGTTCACACTAAGTACCTAAGGGAAAGTATGAGTAACTTAGGATAATGACAGCTATAGCCACCTCTGAGCCCCATGGTTGTAGAACTCCTCCGATTGTGTTGAAGTCCCGGCCACATCATAACATTGGGGGTAATTACCGACGTAACTCTACAAAGAGCCAATATTAAACTGTAGCGGAGCACTTGGGTGTTTCATTAAGAAAAAAAAATAGTCCTTGAAATGTAACTGGAACCGTTTTTTGGAGGTTTTCTTTAGGGTGCCTGTCCACGGGCGTGACTTCGATGGCGGTAAACCGCCGGCGAATCACACCGGCCGACGCTTTCCATAGCATTGCTATGGAAAGCGCCGGCCCCTGTCCACAAGTGGAGAATCATTGCGATTCTCTGCTCGCGGCGGGCAATTCGCAGCATGCTGCGAATTGCCCCGATTCTCCGCAGCCAGCCTATCAGATAGGGCTGGCTGGCAGAGAATCGTTGGTGGCTCCTGCTCCCGGGTGGCGGCTATCTGCCGCGGGACTTCGCATCGCCTGTGGACAGGGGGCCTTTATAACAAACTATGTGTGTAAAAGATAAACGAATTTCCTTTTAACTACTTATCAATATGCTTTCACCTAACTGTGTACATAACGGAGGCTCCAGACACCCGGACAGGCCAGGGCCAAGCTAAGTGACCAGGTGGGGCATTTCCCAGTCATTATTAATTTGCATTAGTGCCATCCCACATCCTGTACAACAACTAGAGCTTTCTAAATATACCAACACACACATTCCTATGTATTTACATTCCAGCTGACTCTGTATAACCACAAGACGGCGCTGACAGCGCTGCATTCATAGGAGGACTGTGCCAAACACAACCACCAAGTGGCCAGAGTAACCGGACATTAACTCTACGGGAATTTCCCTAACAAGACTGAGGAGGGATTTTTTTTCTTCCTCGTTCTGGGAAGTTACATAGGCAAGGACATGTTACTGCATTAACCCATGGTCGCTACGTAAGTGCTGGCCACTTGTTCAGGGATAGGACAAGTAATCTAGAAGTGAAGCTGTGGATAGTTACACCCCGAGGGTTCTTTCCCAGCATGTTTTGCCTGCCTTTTTTTTGCAAAAAAACACCATGGCTGGATATTACCTGCAAGGCAATAAGGGAAATATTGAATGCACTACAAATAAATATACAATACTATTGAATGTTTTTTTTTGCATAGATTACACTATAGGACATGAAGAATGCCAGAAAAAAACACGCATCAGTTAGGTTTCACGACCGTGATTTCGGCGCACGTTATGCACAGCCGTGTGACACGCAGTGAATTGCGTCAATGAAAGTACATGGACTTTCATTGATCTATACATTGCATGTAGATACGTGCAAAAAAAAGATTGCAGTATACTCTATTTCACCGGGACTGTGGGAGATAGTCAAGCACATTGACCTCTCTCAATCCTATAGAAGCAAATAGTACAGTGGTCACACATGCGTGCTGCCGCCGGATTCACATGGACCATTGTGTGCGCCATTCTCACACACCACCTGATGAGAAGTGATCAATATCACACATATTGAAAAATCTGGATATATTACTTCTCCATTCAGATGATGCCATCTAAGGTGGGGGTGTCAGAGAGGCGTCTCCGCATGTATGAGTCTCTGTAATGTTCATCAAACCTTCAGTAAGTTGTGGAGAATGATATATCTCTATGACCTTATACTAATAAGGGTGAATGCCCATGGACGGATTTCTGTCGCCTTCCCTGCGGGAAAAAATAGTGGCATGTTCTATTTCACCGCGTTTTTCCACATTAATGAAGACTGCGAAAAAAACACGTTTTTCCGCGATCACCAGCGGGGATATTTTGTTTACGACCGCGATACTCCCATGGCGTAAATCCGCGGGCGTATCCTGCTCCGTCTGTAGGCATGAGCCCTAACGTTACTGTATTTTTGAAGCAGCGATATCCCATATCCTACACTGATAATGACATCAAATACCCACACTTTGTCCACTCTAGAGTAGAAGGGATATAAAGGTTATAGAATAATGTGTGAATGATTGATAGATACTTTAAAGCGGACATGTTCATAAACACCAGCAACAAGACACCAACCTGATAAACATGAGGGCAGACATCCCTGGAGAGAGATGCTCTTCCTGGCTCTTAGCAGGAATTAGGGGTCAGCAGGGGGGAGCCGTCTGCCATATAAACTAGTGGTCCTGGGGGGAAACTGTCTGCCTTCAGCAAGAAAAACAAAGAAGATGCACTTTAAGTACAGACTTCACAGGATTATAAAAATACCAACAATTTACACATTTATACCTATATTAAGTGACAAGGATAGCGCATATAGAATATACAGTCAATACACTGATCCAGCACTAGATCGCAATACTGCTGTCCTATTATGAAGTAACAATAGTGTACTTGAATAGAAAGGCAAGGATGCTACATGATGGTATTGTGCACTGGCCCCTGGGGGCCCCGGAACATGGATTCTAACTTTGTGTTGTGGCCCCTGTAAGAAATAGAGACTAAAACCCTATTGCAAAGCTAGAGAGTAGTATATGACAAGCAGATACTTGCTTTCCTTGTAAAAGTCCCGTGGGACCGCTGGGACTGAACTAAGGTAAGCGTATTTGAAATGACCTTCTGCTACAATAGATGCATGCATGTAGCCATTGTTACACCTGTGTTCATTCCAAGGACTCTCAACACAGCGGATGACTTCCTGGATGGTCCACCCCAGAAATAGCCCATTTCGAGTACGCTCTGCTTACTTCGGTCATAGCAGCGGTCCCACAGGACCTGAAAGCGAAAAGTGGATATCTGCTTCTCATATGCTACTCTTCAACTTTGCAATTGGGTTTTACTCTCTATCTCTTGCAGGGGCCACAGCACAAGTGAAATCCATGTTTCAGGTCCCCCCAGAGGCCCATGTGCCATACCATTGTGTAGCTTCCATGACTTCCTATTCACGTACCCCATTATTTCACTATAGGACACCAGTATTGAGATACAGCGCTGTATCAGTCTCTGTGATTACACCCTGTCCGGGTTCTGGATTATCGTTCCCATTTGGCCCGGGTATAGGTCTTAACATTCTACAGTTTGGATGCTTTACTAATGAGCAGATTGTACCAGAGGTGTAAGGTGCTCTTGGGCAGTGTCTCTGCTTGGCTCTATATACTTGGTCAGTAGGTAGAGCTGGACACTCGTGACGTGTGTCTTGAGCTAATTTGGGGAATGTTTTTTTTTCTTGTGGAAGCGATCCAAATGATGACAAGCATCCACTTGGTGCCTAAAGAAAGAAGAGGAAAGAGCCATTTAGTCAACATTTAGTTTCCAACTTCAAAAGCATTAGCATTTATATTGTAATCCGTCTCAGAACAGAAATCTTTTACTTTGAACTGAAGAGCAAAATAGTTAACAAAAGGGACTATAAACATGTAGCTTGGAAATGGCCCATTCTGCTGGCACCAACAAACCTGGAAGTAGTTTGCTCCCCGCAAAGAGCGGCCTCTGCACTGAATTACCCAGGAGAGATTTATGGGATGAGCGCCCAGTTAACAGCTTCTTTGCTCTCTTAGTCAGGAAGCCTCATCTCCAGCAGAGTAGATCACCGGTTATTGTATACCAAGCTGATTACAGGTGGATTACACCCTTAGACCTCCGGCACAAGCCTGAACATGGATCTGTCAAACAGCAGCCATGGATATCCCTCTGTATGGAGGTATCCCCTTCCTGAAGAGGATACGCTGTACCTAGTGTGCCTATGGCACCATAAGGATAAATTCACACTTGGCAGAATTGTTAGATTTTTGTTTTCCCCCCGCAGAAAACTCCATTCTACACAGTAAAGCTGGATGGGTTATCCCTGCAGCAAATGCACTTACTTCTCCAGGCCCCACTGAGATGAATGTGACAGATCTGCCAGGTGCGAGTTCACCCTTATGCTCTTATCTTTCTATTAAGTAGGTCCTGGTCCCTGTTTTTCAGATTGTAATGTTCTTGTTAATGTTTTTCACCATATAAAAGTGTCTTATAATGTTCATATTCACTATTTTGTGTTCTTCACTGTTTTGAAAGTTGACATCTGTTACCAACCCTTTCTACTTATAATGGAAAGCTTAAGTGTTCACATTGTTGCTATATGTTGTCTGGCTCCTGTTCTTTGGAATGGAACATACTGTGCCTTACATTATCATTGTACTCGCCCGTTCTGTAAAGGTCAGAGCATCTCGTAGAACTCCACTATACAATCCACATTCTATGTACATCCCATGATCAGGCGAACACTAGGAAGGTGAATGCCCAGTACTCAGGCTTGCAAGTTGTTTCTATCACCTATGGAAGTTTAAAATGCATCTAACAAAGCAGTATGAATTTAGCAGTGATGTAGATAATTTGTTGCACCCATGAATCAGACTGCAGATCTGTATTTCTGACCAATTCATATCTAGTTTGACCAGTATTAATATAACGGTGTGGAAATGGTCTATTAATTCAATAAAACCGGTCTCATCTGCTAGATGTGGCATGCATGCTCCCCCAACATCTGCCATCAAGAGTATACTTCCTGCCCATCATGCAAATATCTAACCCTGATGGAAATTTTGCGTTCGTCAAAGGATCCCAGAAGGGGGACATAAAGTGGCTGCAGGATTGTGTTTTTACTGGGACTAGAGTGCAACGTCATATAACCAAAGAGCTCTAGCTGTTTGGTACTGGTGCATCTTGTCTCCACCGGAAGAATGGGTGGAGACATGGGTTGGCCGGGTTGAGTAGTAGGGGAGGGCGAGGTGATGACCACAGCGGTTTTGCTGATGCACACATTCGTCCCTCACACAGCTAAACATTCACACAGCTGAGCACGATATCGGGCTGAGAAACTTGGCGTAGAATCATAGAATGGTAGAGTTGGAAGGGTCATCGAGTCCAACCCCCTCCTCAGTGCAGGATCACTAAATCATCCCAGACAGATGTCTGTCCAGCCTCCCTTTGAAGACTTCCATTAAAGAAGAACTCACCACCTCCTGTGGCAACCTGTTCCACTCCATTTGGTCATTTTTTCAATAAGGATGGTATGAGATACTTTATCAAATGCTTTACACAAGTCAAGATATACTTTATCTACTGAATTTCCCTGATCAACCCAGTCAGTGATTCTGCCATAGAAGGACATTAGATTCATCTGGCCTGACTTGTTTGTCGCAAACACTGCTGGCTCTGGTTAATTACTCCATTCTCATCCAAGTACTTGCCTAAATGCGGTTTAATATTTGTTCAGTATCGCGCTTGCCAAGCAATGTGAAGCCTTTTTGATTAAAATTTGCATCACTTGTGTGAAATTGCGATTTTCACGTGCGTGGTAGGATCGCAAGCGTTTCCCATTGACTTCAGTCGGAAACATTGCATCGCACTCACGAGGGAGGAAGAGCGAGGCTTTCCGAAGGAGCGCCCAAAGATAGAATGTACTACAAAAGTCGCTTGTGTGAATGAATCCATTTAAAAGAATGGATTTCATAGTTGTTCGAGTTTTGTGCGCATCGCATCATACAAAACTGGCGTGAGAATATGATTCGAGTGAGTGCGCCCTCACTTGTACATGCCTGCACAGGTGTTTGCTGGGGATTTGGGAATAGATGTGTTTTGAACAAGCTCTGGACTTTTCCTCCTACTTTGCAGTTCCCTGAAAAACACATAACTGCTTTCCCTTCTTCCAGAAAGCTGACAGGGACTGGGCGCCGGTCCAGAGTCCTCACATTCATCCAGTCCTGCCATAGTCCGTCTGGTCCTGCAGATAATCCCTCTGACAGCTTCTAGAGCGACTCGCACACAAATCTTGTATGACAAGTGAAGTAGGAGCAAAAGCGACAAGAGGTGCCGAATATTTTTAGGACGTTTCCCACGTAAAGAGGCACGGTTATTGAAGGGTTCTCTGGTTACCGGACAACTCTGCTGCAATAGCGCCAACTGTCTTAAAACAACAGGACAGTACTTACCCGTCCTCTGCCGCGGCGATCCCGGTGATTGTGGCAGATGACGTTGGCTGAAGCGTCTCCATTCTGAACTCGTGGCAGGATGTGATGCCACAACGGGGGGTGACGCTGCAGCGGGCAGGCGACTTTCGCTGACATCATCTGCCACAACAGTCACCATGCAGATGGCGGAGCAGCAGCAGCGCTGGATGCCTGCGGCCGAGGACAGATACATTATACTGTTATTTTAAGACTGTTGGAGGTATAGCAGGAATGTCGTCCGGCAACCAGACGACCTTTTAAAGATGCGTATATTGGTGTATATGACATATCCTCCATTATGGCGCGTGCCACCCACCGTCGTTTAGCCTTGGTTTACATTTGCGGTAGGAATTTCATTTTTCTGTTCGTTATAGTAGCATAAAATTAGTATTCAAGCTGTGGAGGATTCATCATGACCGACCCCGTAGACTCATGACCGACCCCGTAGACTCATGACCGACCCCGTAGACTCATGACCGACCCCGTAGACTCATGACCGACCCCGTAGACTCATGGCGGCCCGTAGACTCATGGCGGCCCGTAGACTCATGGCGCCCCGTAGACTCATGGCGGCCCGTAGACTCATGACGCCCCGTAGACTCATGACGCCCCGTAGACTCATGACGCCCCGTAGACTCATGACGCCCCGTAGACTCATGACGCCCCGTAGACTCATGACGCCCTGTAGACTCATGACGCCCTGTAGACTCATGGCGGCCCATAGACATAGGTGATATAACGGATACGGTTACGACTTTGAGGTGATACGACTGATATGGTTATGGCTTTGAGGTGATATAACGGATACGGTTACAGCAGTGAGGTGAAGTAGCAGATACAGTTACGGTTGTGAGGTGATACGACTGATATGGTTATGGCTTTGAGGTGATATAACGGATACGGTTACAGCAGTGAGGTGAAGTAGCAGATACAGTTACGGTTATGAGGTGATACAACTGATATGGTTACAGCTGTGAGGCGATACGACTGGTATCGATATGGCTGTTAGGTGATATAACTGATATGGTTACAGCAGTGAGGTGAAGTAGCAGATACAGTTACAGTTGTGAGGTGATACAACTCATATGGTTACAGCTGTGAGGTGATACAGCTGATATCGATATGGTTGTGAGGTGATACAACTGATATGGCTGTGAGGTGATGCAGCTGATATGGTTACAGCTGTGAGGTGATGTGGCTGATATGGTGGCAGATGATACAGCAATAGTTGTGAGGGGATATAAATGATACGGCTGATACGGTTACAGTTGTGAGGGGATACGGCTGATACGGTTACGGCTGTGAGAGAATACGGCTGATATGGCTGTGAGGTGATGTGGCTGATATGGTTACGGCTATGAGGTGATATAACTGATACGGCTGTAAGGTGATACAGCTGATACAGTTGCGGCTGTGAGGTGATACGGCTGATACGGTTACGGCTGTGAGGTGATACGGCTGATACGGTTACAGCTGTGAGGTGATACGGCTGATACGGTTACGGCTGTGAGGTGAAACGGCTGATACGGTTACGACTATGAGGTGATATAACTGATATGGCTGTGAGGTGATGTGGCTGATATGGTTACGGCTGATACAGCTATGGTTGTGAGGTGATATAAATGATATGGCTACGAGGTGATACGGCTGATACGGTTACGGTTGTGAGGGGATACAGTTACAGCTGTGAGGAAATACAGCTGATATGTCTGTGAGGTGATGTGGCTGATATGGTTACGGCTATGAGGTGATATAACTGATATGGCTGATACGGTTACGGCTTTGAGGTGATATAAATGATACGGCTGTGAGGTGATGCGGCTGATACGGTTACGGCTATGAGGTGATATAACTGATATGGCTGTGAGGTGCGTTTTACTAACGGCCTTGGTTTCTCCACAGAGGTGATACTTGGTGTCCCCCTCACAGGTGATACTTGGTGTCCCCCTCACAGGTGTGCACTGCTGTCTGCTGGTGTGTGGAGTCCCTCCATGGTTTTTATACTTTTCAGCACCGTTTATGGTGTAACTCTACTGATAAACCTTCCCCTACGAGCAGAGAGCAGCCGCCGCTTCTCCTCACCTCTAAGGTCCCTGTGAGGCTTCCTGTGATGCCTGCTATAAGTACCCCCCAGCCCCGAGCCCCGAACGGGTTAAGGTGCGGTGCCTGTAGGTGAAGCAGCGGCTCCTCCCAGCACGTCAGCAGGCGGGGGAAGCCGGGAACTATATATCCAGCCGAGGCGGCTCGGCTCTCACTGACAGCAGCAGCACGGATACAGCGACTACACGCAGCAGCGCCACCTAGCGACCATACAGAGTGACAGCTGCTCTCCGACAGAGCTCCAGCGGTGGTTGCCATCGTCTCCCGTGCCGGCCACTGCACACATGAGCGCCGTGTCAATGAGTCTAGACCTGCGCTGTGTGTCCCCCTACGCCACATGGTGCATGGAGCCCACCAACTTCTACGAGCAGAGAGTGAGCAGCTCCTCCACTCTGTGCAAGCCCCGGGCCATGTGCGAGGAGGCGGAACCCCCGGTGAGCAGCAGTGGCAGCAACCTGGCAGAACTGAGCGCTGCCCCTGCCATGTACGACGACGAGAGTGCCATAGACTTCAGCTCGTACATAGACTCCATGTCCTCTGTGCCCAACCTGGAGCTGTGCCACGATGAGCTGTTTGCGGACTTGTTCAACAGCAACCACAAGGGCGGCAGCAGCGAGCGGGCAGAGTGCGGGAGCGACTACCTGAGCGGCCTGCTGGCAGCGCCGGGCAAGATGCACGTGCTGAAGAAGGAGCCCGAGTGGAATGCCAATGACATGCCTTCTTCCCTGCCCCGGCAGATCGCTACCTGTGCCCAGACCAGCATGAGCCTGCAGCCCACCCCGCCCACCTCCCCGGAGCCCTCCAGTGCCACCAGCTCCGCCTGCCCTTCCCCAGCCTCTTCCAGCAGCAAGGAGAGGACTGGCAAGAAGAACCTGGACCGCTTCAGCCCGGAGTACCGGCAGCGGCGGGAGAGGAACAACATCGCGGTGAGGAAGAGCCGGGACAAGGCGAAGAAGCGCAACCTGGACATGCAGCAGAAGCTGCTGGAGCTCTCCTCCGAGAACGAGAAGCTGCACAAGAAGATCGACCTCCTTACAAGGGACTTAACCAACCTGAGACACTTCTTCAAGCAGCTGCCCCCTACTGCCACAGCTGGCACCTTCCTCTCCAGCCAGGGGGGCATAGACTGCCGGTAACCTGCAGCCAAGGACTGTGATCATACACCCAACTCTATACCTCAAGCCAGCAGAGGGCGCCTCTGCACAGACTGAGCCAACACTAGACTGTTATAGGTTATTACAGTGCAATAAAGTTGCTAATCTCTTGCAGAAGGGACTCATGTGTTACATTGTGGCATTCACGTTTTATCAGCCAAGTGCCAACCCAACAAAAGCTGGCTTCCTATATCAAGTATTGTAAGTAAAGGTGCAGCACTTTTATGACCTGGTGGATGTGATGCAGCTGCCTTGGCATACATGGTACGGACTATATAGCCTGGCATGGACTGGTTTGCTCTCATCAGTGCCTTGTATCTTGCTAGAGCCATCCCAGAAGCATTGGACAGGTTCTGTTATTTTAGTGCCTTCAAGCAGCCTGTAGCTGGAAGTACTGTATGGGGAAAGGCACACTTTTGGGGGGCAGTGCCAAACAGAAATTGTGCTGGTCTTCAGTTTCTTTATTGAATGTAGCCAATAACCGTGCTACCCTTCCCCCACCCTGGAAATATAGAACTATAAATATATTATATATGTATTTTTTTTCTCTTTATAAAACAAAAAGCTAAGACATTTCCCTTTCCTTAAATTATTTTTGTAATTGTAGTTTTCTATCCCCTGTACTGATGCAGCTATGGTACACTTGTAAAGTGATTTCTGAGACAAAAGACTTTGTATTGTAGATAGTAGGGACAGAAAAAATGAGCATGCTCAACTTTTTATATGATCATTTTTACAGCATTTTTAAAGAATAAAACCGTAAAATGCACCAATATTTGTGTCTTGATGTTTATTACTGTGGGGGACTGTATTTGGGTGAAATGTTATAACAGATACCTGTAGAAGGGTTGTTCTTTATCCTTTCTCTCTTTGCACCTGCAGAACTATCATGCAGAAGTTTAACCTGCAGTCCTATGTAAAACCACAACATTTCTTGCTATCCTCACAAGTTGACATCATGCCAAATGACCAACTCAGCTCTTCTACACACATTTTATGCACACCTCAGCACTACCAGGGTTAATCAATAACTTAAAAAGACTGCATCCCCATTAGGACCTGCAAGAGGATAAGAAGAATATTGGCTCCAGGTATTCTTATCAGGTGGGGGAATTCTTATGTCATGCACTGATCTTCTAGGTTGGGTGAACTTTCTATTCTGTGCATTCATAGTAAGCTGTGGCAGTGTTTAGTCTAAAAGGAAAGAAGAATGTCAAAAGTAGTCATGTGACAATCCTAAGTGGTGCAGGAGTAAATGTGTATAATACAGGGTGGCCACGGAAAAGTAGCCCGACGCCACACTACTCATTATGAATAAAAGAACATCTGTCTTTGTTGTACAAAGCAACCAATCACAGCACAGCGGTCATGCTACCTGAGTGGTATAAGTAATGAAAGCTGTGCTGTGATTGGTTGCTATGGACAACAAAAAAGTTTTCCTTTTACACAGTTTTCATAAAGAGCGTGGTGCCGGGCTACTTTTCCATGGCCACCCTGTAGAAGGGGTTAACAACATTTTATTAAGATTTTGCTGCAAAAATTCTGCCATTATTCTCTATTATTAGACCAATGGGAATATGTTTTTAATGATTGGTAAAACATAGATTCATCCCGTCTTCGCCACACATTGTAGTAGATAGCGCTACACCTCGTGTCGGCAGGGTATTGTCTAACACAGGTGTAATAATTGCTGCACTGGCACTAAGAGATATACAGCACATTTAATCATCGCGCCATTTCATTCTGTCATCTATGCAGTCAGGTGTTTTGGTATTTTAGTACATAGGTGACAAGTATGTTGGCTTCCATTGCAGCTCCCACACGGGTTGTCACCACAGCTGATCCAATAAGACACGGCTGAAGGCTCTTTACCTGTGTCCTATTGATCAGCTCCGGTCCGTGTGCTGCCTGAGCCCCGCGGGGCATTGGACATTTTATGTGCTATTCTCATCCACGTTACAGACTACAACAGGACATGCTTCGATTTCTTTTTTTGCACAGACCACGGTTATGAGTAAAGAAGTTGCATGTCTGAAAAGACCAATTAAAGTCAATTGATCCATATATTGTTCATGTGCGGCCTGCTGCAAACACAGACGAAATACATGGATGTGTGAATAAGCCCTAAGAAGAACCTGCCATGTCCTCTGCATACCTGCACAGCTGGCTCTTCACCTGCTCAGGTTTTACTTTAACTCTAGCCCCCTTTCCAATATATCCACAATTGCTCCCTTTAGTTTCAGAGCCATATACTAGTCAGTTGTCATATAGATGGTCTCCACTGTCAATCAAACGTGACGTCAGCCATTGACACTGGGAGCCTGAACACATGACAATGGACTAGTATTGGGCTCTGGAACTAACAGAAGCGATTGTGGGCATGCGGGGAGACTACAAGTACAATAAAAGCAGAGCAGGAACCAGTGAGGATCTGGCGGTAGGTATGCAGACAGTTTCACTTATCGGAGGCTGGAACAGGTTCTTTTCTAAGTCAGCAAACAGAAAAAGCAAACACAACGAAAGACAGGAAAATGGTTTTATTTACATTCTAATTTCTGTACACATAAAATCAGAATCCATAAACAGTCCAGGCAAAGTCCACTGCTCATCGATCTCCACTGGATGCGGCTTGTAGAAGACTGATCTCCTCCAGGCTGACCATGCCAGCCGCCTGCTGGACGTAGCAGTGGATGGGTCCCAGCTCCTTCCCCATGACGGCACTCAGCTCATACCGCTGCAGATAAAAGGCATGTGTGCTCAGCAAACAGCACCGCACATTCTGTACAGAGCAGCACATAGCTGAGATAACAATCATGTAGCACAGACCTCTCCTAGTTTATACAGCCCAGACGGGAGCCCAGGTGAGCCAAGAACCTGCTGGACTCTTCACCGTCTGCAGCTGCTAATCCACGTCACACATTTCTTACCACATTGTCACATTACCGCTTATCAGTGAATGGTCATTACTGCTAGCAAAGGTTACTCCGCTCACTGGAACACTGCTCAGGAATATCAGCACATTAAACTACCTCTTTCCATGTACGCTGTTGAATATTATAGCAAACATCGCAGTGAGATGGAATGGATTTTCCACACAGCGCACAATTGTATCACAACTCGCTATTCACTGCACTAAACGGCCATGCTTCACCTGTGGGACCTGTTCTTTTTTTTCACATGATAGCATGAGGATATTGTGACAAGCTGTTACATCATTACAGAAGTGTTGTGCTGCAAATGTACCAGAATATTCACCCCTTTACGCCTAATGCACAGGATCTGGAGCTTCGGATCCCGCAGCAAATACAACCAAATGCATTTCCATGCCCACGAGCAGAAATCAACAGCGATATTCTGCTCACGGGGTAGAAATCACGCATGTCCTATTTTAGTGCGAGTTTTGCAGAGCCGCATCATCGCTGACACGTCGGCTCTGCACTGTGCATGTGCGGCTGTGCGCCAGCCGGCACATCCACAGCGTAGAGTGAAGATGTCGAACAGGTAAGCCAGAGTCACTGCAGGGGCACAAGGATCTCGCAGTCAGAATCCGATACGGCCGTCTGCAATTGGCCTTAAACAGATATTTAACAAACCCACCAAGATGAGCAACAAGAAGTTGTCCATTTGCAGAGCTGGGCATGTAAGTATATGGGTCAATGTTACGGTAACCGCAAAGCAGCCGCAACCCTGTCCTGCGGGCAAGATGATGAGGCTATTGGCTGCCATGGATGGACGGGGTATGGCCACATTGCAGTTACTGATGCATCAGCTCATTCGCAGGGCTTAAGTGCATTGCGGACCTGCAAATATGCCGTGTGTTATCACGACCAAAATCTGCTTATGCTCGCGTATTTCGCCTGCATGATTTGTGTGTGCTGCTGCACCGCGTATTTGCATACACAAAAAAATAAAACACACACAAAATCAAACTCATTTTGTGCAAATAAGCGCAGCGACTACATAGGTTTTCTGCGTATGCCGTGCACAATTATCTCACTCACAAGTGAAGGAACCCATTGAAATCCAGGGGTTATATTCACAGCACATCTTGTGGGGAAATTTACGCACGTAATATGCTGATATGTTCACACAATCAAATTCACCGTGGGAAAAATCCACGTGAATTCAACCTCTAAAATCCACGTCCCTCACACAGATCTGCATGCAGAACTTGCCCTGTCAATGGGAAAAACCACATGCAGAATTTCAAAGCAGAAAAGCACAGAAACAAGATTTTCCACATTAAAGCGTCACATGTGGATTTCGCCCATTGACCGGGCAAATTTCGCATGTGGATGTGCGCAAAAATCCACGTCAAAAAGATGCGGGTTTAGATGTGGATTTTAGAGGCAGTATTTGCATGAAAGCTCTCCACAGTGAATTCCTCCATGTGAACACCCCCTAAGAGTGCTCTGGGACCCAGTCACCCATTATGTAGCCTCCACATAATGAACTACCTGGTTTACGGTATTTGGGAAAATGTATGAGTGCATCCAAGAGGGGTTATAAAGCTACTTGGCACCCTCTCATCCATCTAATGACAGCTGGCCTACCAGGATCGGAAGAACCGGAGAATGCTCCTATCTCTGCCATTTAACCCCTTAGATGCTGCGGTCAATGTTGACTAGAGCACATACCTATTTTGAGTGTTCTAGGTCTTTTTTAAAAAAGTGTTTTTATATTGAAAAAGTAGTAAAACATAAAACATTTGGTATCGCCATTATTATACCCCCCTGCACTATTTTGATTGAGGAGAGGCTGGACAGGGGCGGAGCTAATTCCCAGAATTTAGCCCTGCTCTGTCCCACCTCCTCTCATTGCAAATAATGCAGAGGGGCGGAGAGGGGGTGGAGAGGAGGAAGAGGGGTCTGGAGCTCAGAGCATTGCTCCCGGCTCTTCCAGCCTCCTCCCCCTGCAGACAGAAACGCTGTATATCGGCCGGCGTGAATACCCAGCTGATATACGGCCGTGTGAATGCCCCCTTAGTTTTGACACTATCAATATATGTATGTACAGTTTTCGGGAGGTTCATGTGTCAAAATCTATTTTTTGACACACACAGCAAAACTGCTTAAGGGGGCTTTTACACGGGCCGACGGTCTTTCAAACAACTGCAGGAGCGCTGACGTCAGTGCTCAGGCATGAGTGTTTACACAGACAGTGTTGCCGCTGGATCGCGGGCTTCTCGTTCACTTTCCACTCAGCGCTTCACGTTCTATGTGACAGGGCGAGAAGCCAGCAAGCCAACATTGTTTTTTAAGCTGACTGAAAAGTCAGCTAAACAAACCGCAAACAATTGAGCGATTTTTGTGCATCTACACTGAACGTTTATAATTTGTTTGAACGAATTTTGAGCGATAATCGTTCTGTGCAAATATGCCATGACCCCCTACCATCCTGCACTGCCCCTCCCCCTCAAAAAAGAAAAAAAGCACTCCCAAATTGACCTTACAAGACATACCCCATCTTCACTGTTGCAAGAACCCAAAATAGAAGCAATGGTCTCTTCACGTAGCTGTGGGGAAAAGTGAAACGTAAATTAAAACTTTAAAAAATATTTGATGATCAGCACAATTCGGCATTATCAGCAATATGGTGTTACTAAAGGTGGCCATACACATTAGATGAATGGTGCCCAAACCACCAGATTTCTGTGGCATTGGCTGACCATGTAATGTGTATGAGGGTGTCCTGACTCTCACCCAACAGCAAATCTTGGCGGTGAAGAAGGATGTTGGATTTCAACCTGTTGCTGATTGACAGACTTTTCCCTATGTAAAAGGGAGAATGCTTCATATCAGCAGCTGGTGGACAGGGGAAGCCTGTAAATGATGAATACATTGAATTCTTCCTTGGAAAGTTGGCCATACACTACTAGAATTAAACTGTGGGTTTGACCAAATAACCCCATGATAAACTACACATACATAGTTCAAGACACCATTACAGGCATTACTGCATAGCCTGTATAGCATAGCCTCCGCTTTAGGCCTCAAGTGCACAGAACAATGTATATGGAGCCTGTATACTGGTGCATTAAGTCCTCACGGCTCCATGTGTCACCATAGGGCACCATTTTACAAAGAGATATATATATTTATTTGCTTAAGCGGTTATCCGCTGGCACAGGTTAAGATTTATTTTTGGTCTGATGCACATGGAATCCAACGAAAAAAAGGCTGCATGCCTCTGTATGAAATCAGAGCTATATGAAGACATAATATGACCCACAGACTGCAATAAGTTCCATATTACTTATGGCTTTGTACAGCTTGGATGCTGCACAGAGATACAATACGTCCAATGCGAGGGGCTACAGTATCGACCACAGTATAAGTAAAATACATCCAAGGCTTACCTTTAATGTCACTTTACACTGTGGCCTTGCTGGACATTGTAGAAATACTTCCAGTTGCATCCTGATAACTGGAGAACTTATATCCGAACTGCACTGACAACAGTAAAATGTGTATCTGGGGGAAACAGTAAGAAACAATGACAAAACATGAATTCTAGCATGCAAGCAACATTGAGAGGATATAATACTCCATAATCTTCACATAAAGCATTAGTTACACTGTCATTAGCCTTTCAGGAAGCAAAACGCAAGCCGGAGCAATACTTTTACAGATGGGTCTACCATGTCCCTAATGACTTCTGGCTAACTAGTTAAAAACTTAATTTGCTTGTCTGATTGTTAGCAGATAATAATGCTGAAGTATTTTTATCATAAATACAGATAAAAAGAACTGTATATAAAATAGATATAAAGTGAAATTTCACCCAGCTGTCAAAACCATAACACACAAGTATGTACTGCAGCTTGGAAGTTGCAGGCAATGAACTGTGTTCTGCTGCCACTACAACAGATAATGGGCTACAGCTGTTGGCCAACTTTAAGTAGCCCGGCACTAAGTAAGTACACCCAGGATGGTCTCTTGCTGTGAACTGTCTGCACGACGCACAGAGTATACAAACATTTCACTATAAGCGTGTTACGAGCTCTGTCGTTCTGGTGCCACTGACACCATAGGGAAGCTTTAGACCAATGTGGATGTCCTATCTGCCCCTACAAGGCATTCAGCAGGTCACCAACTTTGATCTTCTAAAAGAGACATTCTTGTAGAGCCATTGGCACAGATCTATGAAACTAGGGGTCCCGGTCTTGTTCATATTCTACTGTTATGTGATAGCACAGTCCAAGTTAATGTCTGGACATAAGTATTGATTAGTGAATGTTGAACCTACCATGAATATGGAGGTGTATGCAGTGAAGAGTGTGGTTATTACTTTATTTTTTACTTCCATAGCCCATAAAGACCTGATTATTTATTCAAGCAAAATGGATTAATGGCAGAAGAAACCGCAAACTGTATGTGAACAAGGCATAGTGGAGACTGCATAATATTCATAGACTTTGACTTCTACAAGCAATGAAAACCTCTTACAAGACATAGCTTGATAAAGGAACATGGATGCTGGATGAAATGGAGCATCCAGAAATAAAATTAAAAATGGGAGACAAATCTAAATGCCATGTAATACCACCCGCTCACACACAGCACCCGAATTGTAGCTGTTCGATCGTTTCTTTCAGCATGGCAATACAAGGCATTTGGAAAGTCTTCAGACCTTTCACTTTATTTTACATTTTGTTATGTTGTCGCCTTGTGTAAATTTTTAAAAAGTCACGTTTTTCCTCATTGCGCACTCAATACCCTAAAATACCCCATAATGACAAAGTAAAAACTGAATGTTCGAAATCTTTGCATGTTTTGTAACAATAAAAAACCCTAACATCTTGCCTTGACATAAGTATTCAGACTCTGTACTCAGTACTTAGTTGAAGCACACTTGGCAGCAATTACAGCCTCCAGTCGTCTTGGTATGATGCCACAAGGTTTACACACCTGGATTTGGGGATTTTTTGCCATTCTTCTCTGCAGAGCTGCAAGCTGAGCCAGGTTGGATGGGACCATCTGTGGACAGCCATTTTCAGGTCTCTCTAGAGATGTTCGATTGGGTTCAAGTCAGGGTTCTGGCCGGGCCGCTCAAGGACATTCACAGAGTTGTCCCTAAGCCACTCCTCTGTTGTCTTGGCTGTGTGCTTAGGGTCATTGTCTTGTTGGAAGGTGAAGCTTCTGCCCAGTCTGAGGACACTTGTACTCTGGATCCGGTTATCATTAAGAATATCTCTGAACATTGCTCCATTCCATTTTCCATCAACCCTGACCAGTCTCCCTGTCCTAGTTAGTGAAAAACAGCCCCAGCATGATGCTGCCACCATCATGTTTCACTGTAGGGATGGTATAGGGCAGGTGATGAGCAGTGCCTGGTCTTTTCCAAACATAACACTTAGAATTGAAACCAAAAAGTTCAATCTTGGTTTCATCAGATCAGAGAATCTGGTTTCTCACAGTCTGAGGCTCTGAAGAGTTTTCAAATGTATCGCAAATTAAACTAAGTTCACACCACATTTAGGACCAACAAGTAGGTCTAATGCTTATATAATTTCCATACCATACATTTTTGCATACTTGTGAGGGTATATGCCGGTGTATCTCTGCTTCAATTGTATAGAAAAGTATAGTATACTTAAAAAAAAAAAAAAGCTACATCCAGTGCCAATGGCAGACATATAGCATACATAAATCCTGAAATGTGGTATGAACCAAGCATTACTTCAGTTTTATTGACTGCAAGATAGGGCCCCCTGTCCACGGCCATGAGGGAATATTGCTAGCGATATTTCGCCGTTGGGAGAGCTGTCACGTTTCTGCGCTGAGCCTATCTGACAGACAGGCTCACCATGGAGAATCGGGTCAAATCACGGGATGCCGCGATTTGAATCCCGCGAGCGGAGAATCGCTATGATTCTCCGCTCGTGGACAGGGGGCTGCGCTTTCCATAGCAACACTATGGGAAGTGTGCACTGCGTTACTCGCAGCTGGATTATTGCCGTGGACAGGAGCCCTTAAGAAGGGTTAGAATTATAATTTGTTGTAAATGTTATGATAATATTTGTTGAAAGATGCTGATCACAATGTCCACACTTTGTGTATTTTGCCTCAGCAGCAATTTGTAACCTTTTGATTGCCTATTTAAAGGTGTTGTTTGATGACAGGTTTTCGCTGTCATAAGACACTCCAGCCACGACTCAGTTCCAAAGTGAAGGGCAGCGGGTGATCACATATGGGCACCGCCTCTTCATTCACTTCAATGGGACCCCCGAAGATAACCAACTTGACTATCTCCAGCAGTCCCTTTGAAGTGAATGGACCAGTTGTGTGCATGTGCGGTCACCCACTGACAGTCACTTCAGAACTGAGCAGCAGTCGGGCTGTCTCATGACAGGGAAAACCTATCATCAGACAACCCCTTTAATGCAACAAAACAGGGGCATAACTATAGAGGATGCAGGGGATGCGGTTGCACCCGGGCCCAGGAGCCTTAGGGGGCCCATAAGGCCTCTCTTCTCCATATAGGTAACCCAGTACTATGAATAAAGCATTATAGTTGGAGGCCCTGTTACAAGTTTTGCATCGGGGCCCGGGAGCTTCAAGTTACACTTCTGCAACAAACAAAAACATTGCAACAGCGTACATAAATCAGTTGCATTTGTAAATACACATTAATTCAGATCTGTAGATCTTAGAATGGCAGCTTCTGTGCAATGTTAATAACCTTCAAAACAAAAAGCAGACAACTCCTGCAGCTGAAGAAATGTTACCTTCTTTCAGGTAGCGGTCGCAGTTTATTGCTTCCACAAAGGTTACACACTGGCCAAGAATACGACTCGGTCTCATTCACTCCAATAACTACCCCTGAAAAAAGTAACATAAGATCCTTAGAAGATGTATGATCATAAAATAATCATCACTCAGCCATAAGGAAGATGGTAAAACATGAAATACCGCTGTGGCAGATGACAATGCTAAAGACTGCTAGAAACAATGGTACCAGAAGAGCACTGTCCCAATAGGAAAACCATGAGTTAGGGATCACCAATACTTACAAGCAGTCCAGCTGAATGGCATTAATTGTAAACATAAGAGGAAGCAGAAGGAGCTGACTTCACAAAGGGTTTTAGGTGCATTGATTGAAAAAGTGTACATATCGTTTTACCTTCTCATTTTCTTTTTTTCCTCCCCACTTTTAAAGAATTTCAGGTTACACAGCTCCATGAGTCTTGTTTTTTGGGGGACAAGGTGTATTTTGTACCATTGAACAGACCATATAATGTGCTGCAAAACTTTTAAAATATGTAAATGTAGAGAAATGGGGGAAAAATGCAATGGTGCAATTTTTGGCGAAAGTTTGCTTTTACAATGTTTCCGTTGCAGTAAAAATAACGTGTTATCTTTATTCTGTGGCTTAGTAAGTTTATGGTAAGTTTTTTATACAATATGACTTAAAAATAAAATACTTTTTAAAAAGTTATTGGGGGTGAAATATAGCGACAGAAAGCAATTTTTTTTACATTTTTTGTACATTGCCTTGTGAGAGGGCTCATTTTCTGCGCAATGACCTGTAGTTATTGGGGTATATACGAGTCTTGATAAGCTTTTTATTGAATTTTTTCTTGGATATGGAGTGACCAAAATAGCTCAATTCTGAAATTAGGTATATTTTTTTCTGATGGTGCTCACTGCGTGAGATTAATAATGTGATATATACCAAATTTATATTTTTTGATGAGATGACTGAGAAAGGGTGGGTGGGGGGTAAAACTTACTACTTTTTTTTTTCTCTAATATTTAATAACAGTGTATCCAAGGAAAAGGAAAAGGAGCAGGTTTTAACATGGAAATATTTCTTTGCCTTTATTTTTTTGTGCCATTACATATCAGGATAAAATCTGAGGACGCGTTTCGATCCCAACTGGGATCTTGGTCGCCTTACAGCTGCATAGAAGACTGTGGGGAGTAAAGTGGTGAGCAACTTTCCTTTTTCTATATAAGCTAATATTTAATAAACCTTTTTTAAACTTATTTCAACTTTTTTTTAGTCTCCACATGGGACTTGAACTTGCAATTGTGTGATTGCTGATACAGTATAATGCAATACCAATATTGCATTGGTAGCTTGATGTGCTCTATACTTGAAATAATTTATCTTAACAAATCCATCAGTCTTTTGAAAATGCACCAATCCTAACTTCTCACCTCGTCAATATCTCATTCCCACTCTCTGTTTACCTTTGCTTGTTCCTGGACATAGTAATATAGTGTGCTAGTCCGAAAAAAGACAAATGGCCATCCAGTTCAGCCTGTAGAACCTCTTTGCACCAAGTATGCAAATACTCCTGTAATGTGTAATTTTTTGATTCTGTCTATAGATCTTCAATCAATGGAGTACATAGAAGAGAGGGTCTCATAGCAAAGTTTAAATCCCCCCTATTATGAAGCTGGGTTTTGCCACTCAAAAAATTGATTAGTATTTTCCCCCTCCATGTTTTCATGGCTAACAATGCAGTCAGTCTCTCTCTCGCAGTCTCTCTCGCGCTCTCTCGCGCTCTCACAGTGTAAATCTCCATATTGGTCATATGGTTGAAGTGATGTGTCTAAATTTGGGAAAAGCATTCCATACTGTACCCAACAACAGCCTAGTATGAAAGCTTCACACGCAGGGGCTAGGGGGGCATATAGGCACAAGAATTGGCTGATGTGCATACTCAAAATGGGCTAAAGTTACAGTGGGGCTCCACGGGGATCTGTTAAGACCAATTTTTTAATAATTTTTGTTAATAATGACCTTGTAGATGGGATTCAAAGTACAGTGTCCATCTTTCCTGATCTATACAAAACTTTGTAGATTTTTTTTTTAAACTCACTATCACTGTAAAACATGAAAAGATCAGGACAAGCTTTCATGATGGGCAAGAACATGGCAGATGAATTTTAATGTCGATAAGACAAAGTGATGCAATTAAGTCACAGTAATCATATCATTGCATATACATTAAATGGCATAGATGTTTAAACAAGAGAAGGGGGATATTCTGGTTACAAATAAACTAGGCAATACAAAGTCAAGCAGCAGCTGCAAAAGCAACAAAGATTTTGGTGTGTATAAAAAGAGAGGTAAAATCCTGTGATCCCAATGTAATCTTTGCCCTCTACAGACACATCAAAGTAATGCGATTCACGATTGGCCTCTGAATTGTAAAAAGGATATAGGAGAGCTGAACTCGGAAAAGAGACACCTTAAGGCCCATTCAGACACAACGATTATCGCTCAAAATTCGCTTACAAGCCGTCCTTTGAGCGATAATTGTTGCGTGTAACTGCACTGACATTGTGCAGTTTTCGTTATGCCGTCGCTCATCATCGTCTTTCAGCGTGGGACACCCTGCTTGTCTTCTGGATCCTGACAGCACAAGGTGATCACTCATCTTGGGCTGCAAATGAAATAACGATTATCGCTCAAAAGTCGCTTGAGCGACATCTTTTGAGCAATAATCGTTGTGTCTAAATGGGCATTAGAGGTGATCTCATTTACATGTACGAATATATGTGTGGGTTATACAAAAAAGTGGCATAGGTTTTATTTTCCCCAAAGACTGTACAAAGGACCAGGGGACATTCATTACGTGTGAAGGAAAGTTGATTTAGGCATCTATGTAGGAAAGGGTTCTTTACGGTTAGAGTAGTAAAACCATGCAAAGCCCTACCCTGAGAGGTAGTAATAGCAGACACAATGACAGCATTTAATAAAGGGTAGATACGAACAACTAATGGTATTGAGGGTCATGATTAATCTCAAAAGGTTAAATTTGATAGACTCGGGTCTTCTTGCAACCTATCTAAAGATGTAGCTATGTCCTGTGATGTCTGGCACTAAAACATATGAGCAAGAGATCCTGTAAGTTACAAAGTATGGTCTTCATGCACCAGACTTGTTTTTCCAACACACTCCACAGATGATTGATCAGACTGCGATATGGTGACTCAAGTCAAACCTCTAGGCTTGCAGTGAGTGACAAGAATTAGCTCCAGTATATAGTCTGAAGATAACCAGACACACAGTCACATCAATGATCCCTGGTGCCAGACAAGCTATGTTGTATGAGTCACAAAATGGGTCTTAATTTAAAAGTTGTATACATGCTATTAAAGAAAAAAATAGTTTTCTGCGATTCTTACTGTATGAAGCAAAGTGGAAAAGATTTTGCGCTAAACACCACTAAGGATTTGCGATCTCTAAGTGTGGTAATTAGCCCTACAAATTGGCACCACACTGTCAGCTCTGCCCTAACACCATTTATCTAACCAGTTATAATTGCAGGTCTGAAACAAAATTAAACACAGACGCCGACAAGTAAGGAAAATTATTCTGCCTCAGTAATCATCTTAAAAAGCGTCCGGAAAATTGAGCAGGTTGATGAACCCCACCAACAGGTCTGTTAGTTTGGGCGCATTTAGGACATTTTTTCTTTAAGTGGAACTGCTAAATATTTGACATTAATATAAGATGTGTAATATATATAGTGTTGGCTAACACATTGTGCTATTTATATGCTTTAGTGTAGATCCCCCAGTAATACTGTAACTAGCTGGGATATGAGTCACTATGGTTGCCTGGGCAGCTATATGTAATAGACAGCCTTGGGATAGCCAGGCCACCTTAATCTTGGATTCTGAGCCACTTACACAAAGTAATCAAACACTTACGATGCAAGTCTCTACATTGGTTTAAAGTATACAGACAGGTAATGTCAAGCCATGCAACTGGATGTACATGTAATGGAACACGCAATAATGTGATGTCTCTGCAAGCTGTTTTCTTCACTTGCCACTTGGGAAAACAGAATACCATTTAAAACTGAAATTATTCTGGTCATATTTAGACATATTTCACAGCCGTAGTTCAGCCACATTTAAAAGGGGTTTTGAATTTTTTTTAATGCTAGTCATGCAGAAATATAATAAAACATAATCATCTGTCCCAGCTGCAGCGCTGTATCTTCGTTCATCCCACTAGCACTCTGTTTATCGGCTGCAGTCAGCCCAAAGATGGGAAGTCACAGGCCGCTGCAGCCAATCACGGCCCTCAGTGGTCAACTGCTGAAAGTTTAGAAAAGTCAATCAAACTTTGACTACTGCTCCAGTTTACTGATATATGGCCATTTATATTTGTCAGGTGGAAATCCTCTTCAAGTCTCAATTATACAACATTAACTTTGTTAAATGCAAAACATTCCATCCCTTAACGGAATGAGAATATGACAAAGTTTGGTGTAGAATAACTTGCAAACCTGACTTTTAATTTTAAATTACTGTATATTTTTAACTTTAAGACACACTTGACGATGCAACCCACTCGGGTTTAGACAACAGAAAATAAAGCAAAATAAAACTTCCATGGTGATCTAATAAAGAGGAGTTGTTAAATGGGTATACCGGGCCTTTTAAATGTTTCTTGCGATTGACGACCGACAGGCCATCAATAGATAAACAGAGGGAAACCGCAACTCGGATCCCCGCCGATAGGCTGATTTCTGGCACCGCTGTTACTACAGTCAGTGCAGGAAACTGAATGCTCTAACCATAGCGTAGCAGCCCTGATTGGTACTGCAGGCCCAGTTCCCATTAAACTCAGTGTGAGCTGCGCCTCCAATACCAACCCAAGCAGCTGCTCTATGATCAGAACAATCTGCTTCCTGCACTGAAAAAGGACCCAGGAATTAGCCGATTGGTGGGTATCGGAGCGGCAGGCCTCCAATAATCATCTATCAATGACCCGTTGGTCATCAACAGAAAAAAGAATGTAAAAGTCCAGGAATACCCTGCAATATCACAAACTGGTCTAGAGTAGTGCCTCCTTTCTTTGTGTTCTAGATTAGGAAATGGGGTTAATATACTGTAATGGTAAACACAATCTCTTTGCAGAGTCTTCTATATGTTGCATGTATTCTGAAAGTCAGAAAATATTAATGCATTTTGGCAACAAGAACATGCTATATGGGGGAGATAGCACATGTACAAAACACTAATAAACAGCCACTCACACATCTGCATTTAACAAAAAACGCTATGTGATATTAAGGAAAGTGAAAAGGGCTAGATCATATGTGCCTGCTATCTCTGTTTTGTACCAACCTTTCACAGTGCACAGTGTATTTGCCGCAGTTGAAGAATCCAGTTCATCTAGTTTGACAGTGCCAGTTAGCTCGCTAATGCCAGAAGTGCAGGATAAAAGGGGCTTTTGTAATGAGAGAACTGTGCGTTCAACACAAATTATCGAGCCTGTTAATAAAAACATTTCAGATTTGGCTGTGTATATTACAATCATCCGAAACGATAGCAAGTTAACTCTTGAATGACAGGACAGCATATTAAGAATGGAGATGATCTACAGTACTACAATACATATGCCAAGCTTCGGCAGAAATGTCATAATGTAAATTATGTTTGTTCCGAGATCCATTTTTCTGCAAGCTAACCTGAACTCTTTCTAATACAAAACAATATTACTTACTTAGATACAGCAAGTGATTACAGGTTTTTATTAAAAAAAAATGACAAAGTTATGTGATGTCTCATCATCTGTATAATATGGATTATAGTCTCTATAAATGCTTAATTCTATATATTCTAATACTATCCATTAAGGGGGTTTTGTCATTAAAAGAAAAATTATCTAAACTTCCCTATTCCTTCCCTGTCTGTGTCCTTATCACATCTTCTCCTGGTTGAGCTTCTCCAGTGCCCCAGGTCAGCTCACTGCAGGCTGGGCCCAGCTTGTTATGAAGGCTGCTTTATCACAAACTCCTTCCTGCTGGGTCAGTGAAGGTCAGGTCCCTGTGCTGTAGCTTCACTGCCTAGGAAGGAATTGCAATCTATTTCAGAGATAGCTCGCATTAGCAATCTCTGAAGAAGATAGGCAGTCCTCCTGCTGGTCTGTGAGCTGTGATGTAATGTACATTGGCAGACTGCCAACCTAATGTACATAACCTCACAGGAAAAAGAATCAAGCAGCTGGAGCTGAAGTAAGCCCCTGGACTGAAGTAGACAGGAGAACATGGAGGTGAAGATCTGGTAAGTAGACTGATGGGGGAGGAATAGACAAGTATAGCATTTTTCTTTTTTAGTGACAGAACCCCTTTAAGCTATATGCATTATATAAATACAAGTTACTTACCATTTTCTTTAACTGCATCTTTGAAAAATATACTGCAAGGTAAGTTATTTGCAAAGATTTCTTGTAGTGTCTTGTTCAATGTACAAGGTGGTAAAACACAAACTGTCATGACTTTAGGACTTCTAGTGGTCTCTGATGCCACCTGAAGAGTAGGGTCAGTCACATACAGCAATAACTCTTTGTGCCTTGGAAGGTTACTTTGGGTCTAGAATGCCAGACAAGACAAATATAACATTATTATTGTGTATAGAAAGTAAATATATTATCACAATACAGTTCTTGGAAATGTTATCCTTGGATAGAGCGTAAAAGGTGCTTGCGCTAAGTATATTTTCTGTATATCTTGAGGAATAATTCTACCACTCAGCCATGATATTAAAACCACCAACAGGTGAAGTACATAACATTCAAAATCTTGTGACCCAAAGGTGTGTCAAAAGGTGGGGTATAGTGCATTCCTTTCACATTACGTTCTTGGTTCTGCCACCCCACCACCTCAGGTTTCTGTCTTCTATACAGAAAACTGTATGGTGATGGAAACCAGCATGGAAGTATAGGGCTTAATGTGTGAAATAGACACATTTACATTCTTACTAGTTTTCCGCTTGTCCATCTTTTTAACTAGATAGAAAAAGATCATCCACAGTTCTTTTGATGAAGCTAAAAAGACTAACAGGAGCAGATACTCAGTAAAACGGACACTAACGTGGTTTCCAGCTCACACATTAAACCCTATGCTTCTGTACAGGTTTTCAAACCTTGCTAAGAAGGGCAAGAGGAGGCAGCGCCAAAAATGTAGCGTGAAAGAGCCTTAGGCAGCAAGTGGACAGTCCATTCTTGAAGTTGATCTATTGGAACAACGAGAACAAAGGCAAGTGTAAGGACCTGATGAACAAGGGCTAAATTGTGATAGCTCGACAACTGGGTCCCAAAAGCAGCAGGTCTTGTGAACAGTTCCTGATATGTAGTGGTTAGTACTGTACCTACCAGAAGTGGTCCAAAGAGGGACAATCAGTGAACCAATCAGAGGGTCATGGGCATCCAAAGACTTACTGATGAGATGGGGTAAAAGGCTAGCTCATCTGGTACAATCCAACAGAAGAGCTATTGTAGCACAAATTTCTGATTACAGTTAATGTTGGCTACGATAAAAGGTGTCAGAACACACAGTGCATGGCAGCATTGCTGCGGTTGGCACTGCATGGTTGCCGATCACTCACAGTGCCCAGGCAGATCGGTGCTCTGAACATAAAGCATGTGAGCATCACATGGAAGGTGCTGGTCTGGCTAGATGGATCACCTTTTCTTTTACATCATGTGGATGGCTAGGTGCAAATGTTCTGTTGGGTCATACATTCATGTGGATCTTTCTTTGACACCTACAGTACCTAAACATTGCTACAGACCAAGTACACCCTTTCATGGCATCGGTATTCCCTAATGTTAGTGGCCATTGACTTATGTGGGAGACTGTTCTAGACATATTCTGTGACCCGTGCAGAGATCATTTAGCAGGAAAGAAGAGTAGGTAGTCACAATTCATTACCTACTGTGAATGGTGGATCCCACGTTATCCACATGTAGAGGTGTTTACCTTTCAGTGTAATCCTGCCTGTGATGTTAGGGAGATGACTGTTGTAAGGGCTCTTACCCACTTGCATTATTTTTAACGCTGCGATATCGCTGCATTTTTTTAACACGATTGTCAATGGAATTTCTAATGTTAAAAACGCATGGTTTGTGCTTTGTGATTTTGGTGTGATGTGTTTTTAGCATTAAAAAGTCCCATTGACATCCGTGTTAAAAAACCGCAGCGATGCTATCGCCCCATATCACTGATTAACTGCGACCTTAAAATCTTTTCAAAAATGTTAGCAAACAGACTGAACCCCTCGATCCCTAACCGCATTCATAATGATCAACTGGGATTTGTACCGGGGAGGGAGGCAAGAGACAATTCCACCAAAACCTTGTCCCTGACCTATGGGCCAAGAGAAAGGGAGTGCCACTCTGCCTGCTTTCTGTAGACGTCGAAAAAGCGTTCGACAGTATCAGCTGAAAGTTCCTGGAGGCGACTCTTGGGAAACTGGGAATGGGACCCAGAGCTCTGTCCTGGGTAATGGCATTATACAGTAGTCCCTCGGCCCAGATCAGGGTAAATGGTAGCTTGTCCGTCCCCTTCGAGATTAAAAACGGTACAAGACAAGGCTACCCTCTATCGCCAATTTTGTACATTCTGGTGATGGAGACCCTAGCTAACGCCATCAGGAACAACCCCTCAATAAGAGGGATGCAGGTCAGGAAGATTGAACATAAAATATCACTCTTCGCGGACGACCTGTTAGTGTATGTCACCGATCCTCGAGTGGGCCTCCGTAATATTTTACAGGAATTTGCCGCTTTCGGGAAAATAAGTAACTATAAAGTTAACACGCAGAAGTCTGTAATCCTTAATATTTCTATACCCCAGGGGGTCGTCGACGACCTATCCTCGACCTTTTCCTTCCTTTGGAAGCAGGTTTCAATCAAATACCTAGGGATCCAGATTCCGACAGATCCAATCGCGATATATGAACTAAATTACAAACCTCTTCTAGTAGCCCTTAAACAGGACCTGGAGAAGTGGGAAGGAGTCCCACTATCTTGGTTTGGTAGGATGAGCGCGATCAAAATGGACATACTCCCTAGGGTCTTATATGTATTCCAGACGGCGACCTGTAGCCCCCCCAAATACTTTTTCGCTAAACTACGTAGCCAAATCCTACAATTCATATAGAAAGGAGGCTCCAGGAGACTAAGCCATAAGAGCCTAACCAAACAAAAAGAAAAAGGGGGAGTGGGACTCCCCAACCTACACCTATATCATAAAGCGACAATAGGGACCTTTATACTAGACCTTTTCCACCATAAGACAGACAAACTATGGGTACAAATAGAAAATGATAGCAACAACTTCGAGACATGGGGGGCGTTCTGGATCCCCGGCTGGACGAAAAAAGAGAAGACCGAGGCCTCAACCCTAGTGATCTCGCTTTTGGAGGCATGGTGGGGGGGGGGGCAAGATATCGGTCCCAGGGCCCATCACTCCACTTGCCGGAAATCCACGACTCCCAGCAACACAACACACGCATAGTTTGGGGTTCATGTCTCATGGAACCGAGGCTAGGGTAGGGGAGGTGTTGGAGTCTGGAAGGCTGGGGGACATAGTGAACTTATGGGGGACATCGGGGCTTCCCCCGGGCTCATGGATGCAATTTCTACAGGTCCGCAGCTACCTAGAGAAAATAAAACCCGCCCAGGGCTGGAACACAAACCTCACTCCTTTCGAGAAGCTATGCTGCACCTCGGAGGCACCTAGACACACTGTCTCGCTGCTCTACAACCAACTACTAGACGAAAGGCTAGACGACCACCTCCCCAGATGGCTGGGGGCATGGGAGTAGGCGCTGGGCGGGCCGGTTCCCGGAGAGCTCTGGACCAGGGCGTTTCAGCTTACACACAAAATGTCCATCGCAAGCAAGCTCCAGGAGCTAAACTTCAAAATTCTAGCCAGATGGTATATGACCCCGGAGAGGCTCCCCGCCTTTTTCCCCTCGACATCGAACATATGCTGGCGTTGCCAGACCGGGATTGGTTCGATGCTTCATATTTGATGGGAATGCCCTATGGTAGCGCCCATTTGGCATGATATGAAGGACTTATACGAGCACACCTGCAGGAATCCCCTGACTTTGACACCAGAGTTGGCGCTCCTGTCCATCTCCCCCAACAACCCATCACTCAAAAAAGGCCTCTTAAAATTCTTCATCATGGCAACCCGCCTGACAATTCCTAGGTTCTGAAAACAGAACAAAGAGGTCCCCAGACACGCTTGGGTGGGGGCGATGGACGAAATTGCTAGGATGGAGAGGTTGAGGCTGACCGACGACCCACAGGGTCACGACAATTACTACAAGATTTGGGCGGCGTGGATTGACATACGCGATACACCCCCGTTCTCTATATGGCTGCAAACCGGCTCATGTGTATAAGCCGTTCCGACCCCAATCAATATAAATAAAATTAAACCCAGCACCTGGACCCCCCTCCCCTGCTCTCTCCTACCCCCCTCACCCCACACCTCCCTTCTTTTTTCTTTTCTTCTTTTTTCCCCATGTTAGTGTGTGTAACAAAGTAAATACCTAGCAAGACTTCCTCCATTATTAACCAGAGAAGCTCATTATTAATACTCATAAGGTGTCATTGCTGTTTAGTTCCTGGATAACAGACATTTTCTCTTTGCAAAATGTTTGATACCATTGTTAAAAGCCAATAAAAATTATTGAAAGAAAAAAACCGCAGCGATATCGCAGCGTTAAAAAAACGCAAGTGGGTAGGAGCCCTAAAGCTGTCTCTACAGATCAGGAAGTAACAGATTAGTATGTCTCTGTGGTCAGTGTGAAAAATTGAGGAATTTAGTAATTTTTTAGTTATTTATTTTTTTAAATATAGATTGCGACCGAAAATTGTGAAAAAAAAAACCCCAAATGTTCTTAAAAAATATGTTTAACACAAAAATGTGATTTATATAACAGGCAATTTTCTGATGATACATTCCCTTTATAGGATCTGCTGCTAATGTGCCAGATAGCACAAGACAGCTTCAGAGGTCTTGTGGAATCCATGTCTCAACAGGTCAGAGCTGTTTTAGTGGCAAGAGAAGTCCTACACATTAGACCGGTGGATATAATGTATTTACAAATGAATTCAATAAATGGACTGATGACACTGCTTTTTTATACTATTTAAAGATTAATACAAAAATGTAAAGATTGATGTGAATTAACAACCGTTCTG
Source organism: Eleutherodactylus coqui (assembly GCF_035609145.1). Taxonomy (NCBI): domain Eukaryota; kingdom Metazoa; phylum Chordata; class Amphibia; order Anura; family Eleutherodactylidae; genus Eleutherodactylus; species Eleutherodactylus coqui. The sequence continues at coordinate 91,778,659 of NC_089845.1, read as the reverse complement.
AATATGGCCGGATAATCAGCTGATTGTTGCCAATTTGTCTTCTCTAACCCTCTTTGATCGGCTGTTACTGCTGGGGAAACCATACAGTCAAATAAAAGCCCAACAATGTAATGCACGACCATGCATTGGCTCATAACAGGGGTTCCTGAGGGGATCCTCTGTATGATGTACTAAAAGCAAGAGGTTGTGCTTGTGATGGTTGTTCTCTAGAGATGAGCGAACGTACTCGTTACGAGTACTTACGCACCCGAGCACCGCCATTTTCGAGTACAGCAGTACTCGCGCGTAAAGATTTGGGGGGCGCCGTGGCGGCACTGGGGGTAGCAGTGGGGAGTGGGGGGGAGAGGGAGAGAGGGCTCCCCCCTGTTCCCCGCTGCTCCCCCCCGCACTGCCGCGCCTCTCCCAGCCCCCCGGCGCCCCCCGAATCTTTACGCCCGAGTACTGAAGTACTCGAAAATGGCGGTACTCGGGTGCGTAAGTACTCATTACGAGTACGTTCGCTCATCTCTATTGTTCCCCTATGAATATGGCATACGTATAGATGATAGGGCTACACCTTTAACACACTTTAACAGTTCATGTCATTCTTGCAAAAATAAAAATTGTTATTCTGCCCTCTTCTCATAGGATCCCACTTCCGTTTATAGTAAAAAAAATAAAAAAATAAAAAAAATAGACCACACACAGGCCACTGTGTGTATGTAGCCTTATACATAGCAAGATACAACAAGATCTTTGTATTACTTAACAAATAAAAAGTTTTTTTTTTCCATTTAACTTCAATCAAACCATTCATTTCTGAAAGCTGCAATTACTACAATACACTGATTCATTAACCAGCACTAACATTTCCTCCGCAGTACACCACTCAGGGAATAGACACCTGTATGGGGAACTTATGCAGATGTTGGCTTTTATTAGAACACTCTGCTTGCTACAGTTTGTTTAACCTTTCAATTGCTTTGTGATGGGATTTGTTGTGTCAACATACAATAGTAGTACCAAGTTTCACAGTCAGGTTAAACTTTGCTACATCCGTAGATTTCAGTATTTAAAAATCTATTCAAAACTCTGCGCTTTGCATTTTTCACTGGAAACCTGCAGGTTAATAAGATAATGAGAAAAAATCCACAACTGTAATATAAGGTAAACTGACAGGATGAATGTGGATAATCCGTGAACCATAACCTCTCCCACTTACATTCTTTAGAGACTGTTTACTAGTGAACCCGCCCACTCACCGAGATGAGATTGTCAAGGTGAGTTTCATCACCTGGCTCCATACTACCCCGCTTTTACAGTATGACCCCGGAAACTACAGGCTTCGTTTTCTTTTAGTTTATCTATTAGAATGTGAATAGACTTGCAAAAATTCTGGGGGCGGTTAGAAAGACAGACAGAGAGGAAACAGATGGATATCAGTTGATTAGAACTCAGGTTAAGCACATATAATAAAAAAGAAGAATAATCTAGATTTTTTATAGCGCCAATATATTCCACAGCAATTTACAAAATCAGACAATATACACAGAATAATAAAAATAATAAACAATCTGAACAATAGTAGTGAAGGTCCTGCTCACAAGAGCTTACAATCTATGAGGAAATAAGGGTGACACAAGAGGTACAAGTGCTTTTTCTCTACAGAGCTCTACTGAATAGGGTACTTCCATAGAGCTGCATGAGCCAGTCACCAGCCCGTATGCATGTATGTTCAGAGAGAATGGCGAAGGGTAAAGGGAGTAAGGGCCCTTTTACACAGGACGACCTCTCGGGCATAGATGTCTGACAGGTCGTCCCAGCGATAATCATTCCTGTGCTTTGAACGGAAGCAATAGTCGCTATTTGAATAGAGGCGGAGCGGTCGGAAATCTCTTCTGACCACTTGCCTCCATTCACTACAAACATGAGTTGTTCATAGATTACGCAACATCTGTTTATATGGCCCGATAGTCACTTGGCTTATCTCTCTGCCAAAAATCAAGAGATTCTGACAAGTGAGCAATTTGTCACTCAGTGCCCAGTTGGCGGCCGCTTGTACATGTGGCCACTGTAGCCGGAATAAGCTGTTTCCAATGATAAGTCGGGCGTTTATCACCCCGTGAAAAGGTACATTTAGTCTGCGATCATTAGCAGAACAGAAAGCACAGGTAGGGTGGTAGAGATGAGGGAAGACGGGCACAAGTGCAGTGACTGGCCCATGGTAGACACATCAGTATAGCAGTTTGACAGAAAGCTGAGCGTGGCTGCTGCATTCAGGATAGTTTGGAAAGTGTGGATCACAGAGTAGACTTGCCATTATGCCAGGTATAGCAGATTTTAAATGTACTATAAATCCGCAATATTGACCAATCATGGATGCAGCTCCATCAGTTTCACAAGCAAGTACATTTGTTGAAGGGATGTTTTTTTTCTTGGAAAAATTCTTCCACTCTTTTGTATATAGAGAAGCCTTTTGTGTCGGTGGTTAAATTTCTAGTAAACAACTGTTCCTCCACCACCTCTTCATTCAGATTAATGAAACGAACATAAGCTAGCAGGAATGCTTCATTGTCTCTAACTGTTGACTTGTCAATTTGCATTACAAATTCTGTGTTCTTTAACATGTCCAAAAGCATTTCTTCCACATCAGTAACCATTTTGTCAATTTTTCTTGAAACGGTGTCATTAATCAAGGGAATCGATTCACCATGGCACACGCGTCAGGCCCCAGCATAGTACTGACAATCGCTTTACTTGCGGGTAACACAAGTGTTTCCCCAATAATATGTGATTTGTCCCTGCACTATTAATAAAGCGACTTTGTAGGCAGCAAGGAGGCCCTTGTCAGCATTGAGAGCAGATTTTCCAAATAGCTTGCCTACAGTGCTGCAGTTCGCAAACTTTGACTTTAAACCTTGGAAAAATGAAATAGGCTTACCCATTTTGTCTTAATGCATTTTTGCAAGGTGATCACTCAGTCTCGAAGGCTTCATTCGAAAATGCCTTTTCACAAATGAGGCACGAGGGAAACTGTCCGTTTGTAGGAGAAAGAATTAAACCGTATTTCAAGTATGCATTTGAATATTGATGGCATTTCATTTCATCTTCTCAGCCATTTTTTAAAGTATGCTTCAAGAGTGCACTGCTTATGTCGCACTGTATCTCTCAATCTGCCGCACTGTATCTCTCAATACAGCCTTTACGGCGGCATATGGAGGCTCTGCGGCTTCATGCTATGGAGCCACAAAGCGTACTTGCACTGCCATACAGGCTTTGTGCAAATATACGACATATGTAATAAGCCATCAAGTATTTGACAAACAAGGCCAGGTGTTGGACTTTTAAAGATAAGGACAAACTTGAGTGGCACAAAAGGAAGCCTGAGCACAAGCCTATACTTTTCCAGTATCAGGAAACCCATTAACCTTCATTAGACTGTACAACAAACAAACGCACCAATATACAGATAATCAATGGGAAATGATAACAGGTTCAAATTTTCTCTATTATCTAAAGTACGAAGCCATGTAGATAAAAATTAGTTTAGGACTATGAAACCCTTCCTATTTATGATTTGCACAAAAGAGGCTTGGGTGAAATTTGCACGGGACACCACACTGACACCTGTCCATGTGCCGTCCGACATACAGAGACAGGCAGCACATTGACATGCATTAGGATGCCTATTTCTCATTCGTGAGATGGACAAGAATAGGATATCCCATGATTTTTTCACACGGCTCACCAGTCTGCGTGAAAAAACGTCAGTGTGTATGTCCTCCTAGCCCTATAATGGGGGGCTGTGTACGGTCCGTGGATTAATATGGACAGGACTCCGCCCCAAATATGCTAGTGTGCCGAGGGCCTGGAGCAACGATTACATAGCCCAATGTTTTAGGGTATATGCATGCTGTTTTTGGTGCCCACCTGTAACACCAAAATAAAAAAGACGTTTTGCTACAAGACTATCACCACAAAAAATGCCAGTAAGCCCCCATGTGTAATAATCTTAGGGTGCTCATACACATGAAAGGAAAGGTGCCTAAACCTACTGATGTGAAAGTCTGACTATCTCAAGTATTAGTGGTATTGAGGGGAAAAGGAGGACCAAATATGATTAAAATATGCCCGATCCTTTGCATCCACAGGACACAGGCCTCTGCCAGGGGTGTCTGGCAGTGGCGTATACCCCTTTACTCTTTGGAAATGCATATATGCTCGGTCCAGCCAAGTGTGCATGGGATAGTTGGGCATAATCCATTAAGCTGAATGGACTAGTAAAACTACATGAGCACCCTTAGCTGTAGAGAACAAGTTTTTTGCAAACACTCCAATTTTCTAGCATCTCCTGAATCTACAGCAAGCCCAAACTCCTCTAATTGATACAACAAAAGCTGTCACTAGGTGAAGTGGTATAAGCTAGAGCAGTCAATAAGTTAATTAAATAGTTTTCAACATGAAGATGATGTGTAATCAGCACAAAAAAAACATTCAGGAAAAAAAAGCTTGTAAAAAAGTTATTGCTTCATTAGTATAAACCCCAGTAACAAAGTTTGTCCCATTTTCCTTGTTGGTCCAAGAAATGCAAATATATGACCACGCAATTAAACAATAGCTCTTTCACCTACACATAATGAAGGCAAGGTAAGCACACCACTACTACTCGTCAGGTCACGGAAGCATACCGCTATGTCTAGGTCTTGGGTAATAGACATTTTATTACTGGAGTCTGTCCAAGCTATGTCTCCTATGTTAAAAGAACAAGACAATAACAGGACACCAACAAGGCTCCATAGACAGACTGTGCTCAAACAGAAGAAGCAGCGATATATGTCATTATAGTAACTGGATCCTCAAGAGATGGGACATGGAGAAACTTTCATCTAGAACTAACACAGGAACAGCAGAAGTCACATTTATTTCAGCTCTTTTATCTGTCAGTTGCCTGCTGGACCTAGGGATCAGAATACCACTTTCTGTATTGTGTCTTCCTTACCTGATACAACATGTGTTTTGTAAAATAATACTGGATAAACACAAAGGCAGGGGTTATCTCAGGCAGGCGCTCTCTAGCTGGGATCCCCAAGGACTTCAGTGGAGGCCAACATGCACTTCAAGCATCTCCCCCCCTGCAGTGAGCAGCACTGTACTTTTTTCTTCTTGCACTTCTAACAGCAGTTCAAACTGATTAATATGTGTATACTTTAATGAGACATAGGAATGCATATTAATGATTTCCAAAAGACAGATTAGTAACATACAGTAACCACAAGGGACGTTGAGTGACCTGTAGTTTTTTTTCTGTTCTGTCAGGGAAAGTTGTGATATATAGTTCTATTACAGCTTTATTTTCTAGTATACAAACTATGAAAGTTGCAAGAGCATGCTGAGGTTTGTGATTCTGCAAGAATGCACTATACAGTCTACCTATGAGAATGTTCACACTATATATGCCCCATTATGCCTCATGCATATGACGCTTCCATACATCTGCAAATACAGCGCCCATAGATGTGAATAGATCCTTATTATACACTTGTTTTTCTCTGATTTCATACAAATCCAATGAAAATGAGAATGATCTTGCAATGAGGCACCATACAAACGCACATGCATAGTGCCTCCAGCCTCAGTACCGCCTCTTGCCATATGTACAAGGTGGTCAATCCTGGTGGTTTGATATCTTATTGCTAGCTTTCTGTGTTCTGTGCGCTAACAGGGGCATTCTAGAGGTGACTACGGGCAAGTTGGTACTAAGTTGCCCTTTTTGGGAGGGTGTTTTTCTATGAACCACATGCTATACCCATGGACATTTTACGGCATTATTCCCCGACTTCAATAAGCAGAAATGCAAACATGCAGTAGTACAAATAAAGTGAAACATTTCCAAGAAACAATGTTGCAAAATCTCTACATGCATTTGGTAGCCGTGGTAGGACTAAAAGCAATATTACATGGTTATGGTTGCAACCACAGGCGCTTCTGTCCAGACTATTCCTGGACAAGCTGATGGACTGGACTGAGGCGTCACTGTATAAATAGAAAACGGCAAAATCCTTTTTTAACATGTGGGAGAGTTTTATCCAAGTGTTGCCACAAGGATTTATGAATGATATTAGGGACAGTTTCTGTTCAGCAGTTGGGTACCAGGAGCCATTACTGATCTGAGAGATACCTATTTGACATTACACTCCTAGATTATCTCATATTGGTGTCCTGATGCCAAGGGGATCCACGCCTGTACTACCAGCTCCTGGGATGGTTGGCTGCTCCAACTCAGACAGACAAGACAATTCTGTAGGGCAGGGAGATAGAAGGAAAGAGATAAAAGGGCAGACTTGACTTTGATTTTGTTACTTAAAGTTTGCCGGATTGTATTTCAAATTGTGACCTAATTTTTTTGGAAATGGCTCTGCATGTGTGTGTGTAAATGACCTGCGCTATAATGTTAATGGGTTGAAATTTGGTTATTGTCCAATTGAGATTACCAGAGTTATTATTACATTCACCTTTCTGTCATTGATCGGGGCTTAAGCCGAATATTGATCAAACTATATTTTAAAGCTTTTGTAGTTAGATCTGATAAGCAGTTAGCTGCTTAAAGAATCGAATATATACAGGATGCTGTGACACCGTATGTAGCGTGTGTGATTGAAAGATATACCGGCCTGACTTTGCACACATACGCACAAGTGCGCAGAATAAAGCCTAAGAGACGTCTTCACAATCTTCTAACTGTGACTTCTGTCACATTCTAATTGTGCAATGGATGTCATGAATCTCTGACGCCATACATTAGGACTTTTGATAAATCCGGAAAAGCCTTACGATTTGTATATTTTATCTAAAATTTAATAAAAACATATTTAAGAAAAACCTCCACATTGATACACTGATATATTGTTCTCAACCACCCTACGATCCCCAAGTCTGAATGCATTACTGAAGAGCTTATACAGCATGCTGTGTCAGTCTAAATGTGAATATAGTGCTGAAGGACAGCTGGGACTTGCAGTTCTACAACAGCTGAAGAAGCTGCTAGCTCTCTTTGTTGTAAGAAATCATAGTTGTCAGTGTGTGAGGTCAGGCCTGCTGTAAAACAATTAATTATACATTTTAATGTCTTTTTAATACAGTGAGAAATTGTTACTGGAGGGTAGCACTGCTTGAGAAATATGCGAGCCATGTGTTAATACACAGTGGGAGAGAAAGCTAAAATCACTTCAGTCTGTGCGCCCAGCTTTTTAACATTTTCATCTTGTTCTCTGTACAGTCCCAGGAATGATCAAACATCGCTACGCTTCTGACATAAAGATACTCAACAAAATGCAACTTCGTGCAGCGGGATCTAGAATCCCATGAACTCTGTATGTCAGAAAAGTATACATTATCATAGTGGAAGAGAAGCAATACACAATATCCATACTCTATCAGCTGGTTACAAATGGCCTGTAATCTTTCATCAGCAGCACACTGTCAGGATGAGCTAGACTACTACTAATCAGTAGTATTCATCCTCCTAGGACTCCAGCTAGGCAGACAGGAAGGCTGATGTGAGCACAGACTGGCCACAAGGACAGATAAGGACTGGAGCAGGTAGGGGACATCAGATGTCAGCGTCTTCCTTTGTGTCTTAAGAACAGTAGCAGTATAGTGTTGTACCATGTCAGCGCCTGATAAGAGGAGAAGAGAAAAAAATAGCCTTTGCCGATTATGCGAGATCAATTGGATTCCAACCTTTTGGAGCTTCTTCAACATCCAACAACAATCTGTTGAGTTAAATTAAGTACAATTACAGGGGCACATGTATCACTAATGGCTAACTCTAAAGCCCCATTTACACGCAAAGATTATCGCTCAAAAGACAGTTTGAGTGACAGCTTTGAGCGATCATTTTGCATAGCTACTAATGGGCACTAATGCCTATTGGTAGCTTATTAGCGTCATTTGCATTTAAATGAAGCTCCCTTCGCTGTATGCAGATCACAGCGGGGGGTCTGTTATGTGCATACAGCTACAATGTTCTCTTGCTGGACAGCAGCTGAAAACAATGTTATCAGCACTCCCGTGGAGAATCACAGTGTGCGGTCCCTGCTATCACCTGGCCGGCCGGCCGAAAGATGGCTTTTATGCTGAACTAAAGATCATCGTTCGGCCGAAAAGCTAACAGTGGTAGGATTTACATGCAACAATTATCTCTCAAGAGACATCGTTTGAACACATTTTGAGCGATAATCGTGTGTAAATGGGCCTTTAATAGACGCATAAGTGATACGACAGATCCATTTCCAGAGATTCCAATAAATCCTGATGTATCTGATTGGCTTATAATGGGATCTATCAGAGTTCCATCTCCTATTCTTACTTTTGATGGAAGAGATAGAGCTGAAAATTATGCTAATCCCCAAAACCTTGGCGTAATAAAAACAAAGCATCAATGTGTACTTTGTGTAAAGCCTCTGCTTGGGTCCTGAGCAGCAACCTCTGTTTACCCAGCAATGAATATCATTCGGGAAGATAAGTCTGTAGGGGGTTAAATAGCAAGTGGCACAGACGTGCCCCTTTATAGAGTCCCACTACTGTGATTTGCAATGTAAAGTACTACTGCCTATGTTAATGTGTCTGATATCAGAAGATGTTGAATTGATTAATACTGTACTGTGCATTGGCATGGAACCACAGAATAGGGGCAATTGGAGCTGACAAGCCAAGTCTCAATAGGGTCATCATTGCTGTGTTAGTTGAGAACACCAGGAATTACTGTTCCTGGATGTCATCCCGCAGAAGGAGAATGTATCCGTTAGATAGGCCGTTTTCTTGGTGTTCTGCACTGACTTGGATATTGAGGTGTTGGGATCGTTGAGCCACAGTGTTTGTAGGTGGGGTTGAGGCGCATCCATATAACAGTGTGTGTTTACCACCGAGGAACATGCCAGTGGGCTGAAAAACAATGGAAACCTGAGAAAGAGTGGAGCCCATGAAACCACATTGTGAGAAGGCGAGAGGGGTTATAAAAATGAATGTTTTCAGAAGGGGAAATAAAGTGTGCCACATAGGCTTGTAAGTCTATGAGACTGTTGCAAGCGAGTACGTGGCTGCATATTGTCAAAAAGCATTGTTTAAGTCTCAACAAGTTAAACATAGTATTAGGACTGGTTGCCCCACCGCCTGGCCAAGTGACTTAGAGTCTCAGACAGAGAGCAAGTTTGCTGCGATTGGAGGAAGCCAGAGAATGTGTCTACAGAGGACCTTACTAGTGAATTATGGCTACAGGATCAGCCTCTGTAATTACCCTCCTCCTGCAATTAGAGTGTGAAGCAAAAGGCACCGTGAGTTAAAGAACTGTTAGGCTGGGTCCACACAGGGTTGATTTCCAGCAGAATGTCCGCAGCGGGCATCCTGCTGCAGATCAGCCAAGGAAAGCCTGCGGTGCGGGTTCATTGCAAATTCCTGTGCGGAATTCACCAGCTCATTGAAAGGAGGTGAATTCCGCAGTGGGGACGGCGATACAATTGACATGCTGTGGAATTGAATTCTGCACCGCAAGTCAATTTCAGAGCGAGTTATTTCCGCAGTTTGTAGACGAGATTTTCTAAATCTCGTTCACTTTTCTGCTACTGTAAAAGCCGCGGAACGTCCGTGCGAAGGGTCCGCACAGAATGCACCTCGTATGAACCCCACCTTAAAGTATCTATCAATCATTCACACATTATTCCATAACTTTTCCATCCCTTCTACTCTAAAGCAGAGTGGACAAACTGTGGGCATTTGATGTCGTTATTCAGTATATAGCTGTAGAATATGGGATAGTACTGCTCCAATAATACAGTAACGTTATTAGTATAAGGTCATTGAGATATATCATTCTCCACAACTTACTGAAGGTTTGATGAACATTACAGAGACTCATACATGCTGAGACACCTCTCTGATACCACCACCTTAGATGGCATCATCTGAATAGAGAAGTAATATATCCAGATTCTGCAAAAGCGCTGCGGCATATGTTGGTGCTATATAAAGATTATTATTAATCAGCGTGCATCTTGTGCTGCCCTCACATGAAGGTAGTGACAACTTCCCTTTAAAGGGGTTTGCTGCTTCCTGTAGAAATCAGCCCATTGGCCAAGTGCATTGTGCTGGGGATCAGCCGATCTGCGGGGATCCTGTGGATACGCCATCATAGTTTACGACTGGACAATTCCTTTAATAATGCTTCAGGGTGCAGTGTGTTTAATAAAACCAGACAAGCAGTAATACATATAGGAAATATATATGGGAATGTGTGTTATGTAAACTACATGTCCTGCTTACAATAGGTGCACAAACGGTGCGAACTTCCCTGCTGACACTAAACTACAGTGCAAACTTACATTAGACAGCCATCGGGTAGTTTTACACGGGACGATCTGTCATGTCAGACACTTCGTCCCAGCTTTTACCTAGGAACGAGCATCACTGACTAAATGGAGGCAGAGCAGCTGGGGATCATTCCAGCCCGCCCGCCTTTATTTACAGTAAGCACAGTGTGACAAAATTTGTGGCGTAATTTTGTGGCAATTTGGTATAATGTAGGCCAGTGTCCCTTTTTTGGACAAGTTGGAAAAACTCTCTAAAAGTAACTAAAAAAACATAGTAAATGCAGTGCAAAGCATGCAAGACAGTTTTCTTGTATAATTTGTGTCACATTTTGAATAGTAAATTTGCCCCACCATATTTAGTGGTGCAAATTATGGCAGTACAGGGATCAAGTAATACCAGGATGAACTACTGAAGTTTCCTTCATTATTCACATTTAGAAGAGTGAAGCTTGGTTCCCACAATTCTAATCAACCATCTCTCTGGAGCAAAAACATAAAAACTATACCTCTGACTTCATATATATCACTGTTGCCCAGAAGCTGCATCGCTGGTTCAGAGCTGCCATCTAGGAACAGAGGTGGAGAGAAATAACAGCAATGAGGAAATAAAAGGTATGATGGACATAGATGGAGTGCTGGAAATAGTAGCAGGCATCAATGCTATCGCTTAAATAAACTAAAGGTTCTTTAACACGCAAAGATAATCTTTCAAACTGCCTGAAAGATTGAAAGATTTAGCGATGTATTTGCATAAAGTGTTAAAGGGGTTGTCCCGCGATAGCAAGTGGGGTTATGCACTTCTGTATGCGCAGAAGCCCTGTGCGGCGCGAGCTCGCCAGAGCCGGACAGAAAGCGCAAGCGCGTCTAATCCAGGGAGAAGGCAGCTTTAGTCGGCGCCATGGAGACGGGGACGCCAGCACCGGAGGGGGTAAGTGTATAACTTCTGTATGGCCAATATTTAATGCATGATGTATATTACAAAGTGCATTAATATGGCCATACAGAAGTGCTGTAGCGGGACAACCCCTTTAATGGCTTTAATGACCATTAACACTTTATCATCTTCATTTGCATGAAAAAGGACCTCCAGAAGTTGTTTGCAGAGCCCAGTGTGTTTATTCACACGCCCAGCTGAGCAAACAACTGCAACCACATTCCACTGTCCTCCTCCCTGCTGCCAGCAGATTGCATTGTTCTCCTCGCAGTTAGTGTAAACATGCCATGGGCAAAACATCCTGCAGTCTTTTGAAAGAGGAACTAAACGCATTCAAATGGAAGGTATTTCCTCAGTCTTTCGGCAATTTAACGATGGATTTTATGGGAAGCAAAATCCATTGTTCAAATGAAAAGTGCATGATGTCCGCGTTTACGTGTAGCGATTATCGCTCATTTTTGGCCGTTTGAATGAATTTTGATAATTGTTGCGTGTAAAAGAGCTTTTAGGCTAGATTCACACTGCTGTTGTTCGTTTCCATTGTTCACATGTGTCCTTGGAGCCCATTAACAGAAAAAACTATAATGGGGTTTGTGTTGGCTTCTAGCATGCTGGGAGAAATTTTCCTGGATAAAACAGCACAGCATGCTGTGCAATTTAATTCAGGATTTCACGCCAGATCTGCAGCGGAGCATCAGAAGCAGATGTGACCCTAGTCATAGCAGTAACAAAGCCAAGCACAAACCATGACAAGCTGCATGTCTGTGAAGATGTATGTTCTTCTTACTGTGAGATCTCACTTACTGTTCAGAGAATTACCTGCAGGATTTCTTCCAGGCTGTGAATCACTGGCGGCAGGTACAGATCTGTGGCAACATGTGCCTGCTTTATATTATCACGGCTCTTTTCATGACGCATAGCAAGAATATAACAGAAGCTGGGAGCAGGTAGGTTGTCTCGTACCTGCAGAAAGTGACAGTAAAAATACAAGCATTATTCATCTTGTGTTGTGTTAACCTGTTAAAGACCAGAGAGTTTTAATTTTATTATTTTTGTTTTTTTAGTCCTCGCCTTCCAAGAGCCATAACACGTTTACGAGTTTATTTTTTAATGAAATCTAAAATGCAATTGCGCCATTTTTGGAGGGTTTAGCTTTTTCAGCATTCACAATGCAGTAAAATTACATGAGGTTTGTTCTGTGGGTCAGTATGATTACAGGGATACCGAATTTATATAATTTCTTTTATATATTTAACTACTTTTAAAAAGTAAATTTTTTAAAACAATATTTGCTTTCTGTCGCCATATTTTAAGACCCTGAACTTTTTTTTATTTTTTCATCAATTGGGCTGTGTGAGGGGCTCCTTTCTAGTGCGGAATCCGGCAGTGGAATTCGGCTCTGGCAACAGCGGCATCCGCGTGTACCTTGTTGCTTTCATTTTCTTCTGTACTGCGGATGGTCCACGTGGCAAGCCATTGGACATGGCAGTACTGTCCTAGCTATGTCATTGCGGAAGGGCCGCAGATTCCACAGCAAATATCCGCGGGCAGGAGCCCTATGGCAGTTTAAAGGCCCTGTACACAGTAGACAAAACTTGTCCGAAACTGCCGATTTTGATGGGGGGAGCCATCCAACAGATGAGGCTAGGGCAAAGAGAGAAGGAGCATGTTAAATTACAACACTCAATTCTTTTGTTCCCGTTAGAGATAAGCTGCCACCAAAGCGGTCTGGCTGTAGCATTTTCCACTCTGCCTATTGAAAACACAAATGCTCAGCCAAACCAAGCATTCAAGTGTATAGGATAGCTGGGAGAGATAGCTGTTAGCTGGACGAGCATTCTGCCAGCACCTATTGAAGGTACATGGGCTCCGTAAGACTTGGACAGCAAATTAAAATAAACACTATAATAACTAAGAGCTACATACTGTACATTTAGACAGAGGTCAAAGGCTATGAATTATGAAGCGTTTATGCACTAGTACAGTATAGCCTTTAGGCAAGGGAAATCCTACAATCAAGAGTTGAAGGGTTATTCCCATCTCAGCAAATAACTTGCTGATCCATGGGAGTCCAAGTGCTGGAAGAGATTCCAGCCCCAGCATATCCCGAAGTGTGAGCAAACAGGCTGCCTATGTGCACCTCCGTTCTATTCCACTCAACGGGAAAGCTTAGCCATCTCCCAGTTCGGACCCCCCACTGATCAGCAAGCTATCCTGTGGATAGGGGATAACTTAATGAGATAGGAATAACGCTGGTCACACATAATAGATAGAGGTAGGTTGCTAACTTTACAGTCATTGACCGAACAATCATCCGGTGAGCGCTCAATACTAAACACACAGCCATACACATTTTAGTCCATATTGGCCGTCACAGTTATTTAACCTGGCCATACAAGCTCAATGACACCGGGTGAAAGACGAAAAAAGTTTCTAGGAACATTCTTTCAACAAAAGATAATTGAATGAAAGATCTTTTGTGCACTCACTATCATATGGAAATTTTGAAACAGTGCCAGCTTTCTTACAGATGATGATTGCCTATCATCGTTTAACTAAATTGATCATTTGTTATTACATTTTACCCGATGAATGATAGTCTTGGTTGAAAGCATCAATGTTCATCAATGTTGATTTAATAGGTTTGGAAACCTTAACCCTTTAATGGATGTATTGATAGGCACTAATTGGATTTAGATGCCCCGTACAGGTGCATATTAGGAAGACGGAAGACATAATAAAAGATGTGAAAATAATGCAGAGTCGTAAGCAAATACCAAATTTGTAATGATTCTCTAATATGAACAAGTCTTGGTCATGTGATCAGGTTTTACAAGTGTTAAAAGAAAGGGAACATTATTGAACTTTCACATTTTGAACCAGTTAACCCTTGTCTAGAATCTGAGCTCCGATAAGCACTTATTTCTTATAGAGGAGTATACTTTACATATATGTCAACCGGCTCAATGAGTTTACGCTGTGTTATCTCAGCATCAATGGAGCTCAACAGTACGAGGTTTCCAACAGTTAAACACCGATCAGCACATTGGAAAATACACTTCCAATAACCATGCAAGAGAAGATGCTGAATAACTGGCAAGTCATGACATATTCACCTCCTTCTATTCCTGGGGATTAATGACTAACACATTGGTTTTCAGGATCAGCTTGGAATGGCATCAATGTTCACATGAACCCCTATACTTGGTACAAAGAACTGGGAGTTAATTAAAGTCTGGTAAATTCAATTACTCTGGATTAATGGAAACAGCTGCTTGGCCAATAATATTTTATTCTTTGCATGAGAAATTCTGTAAGCATAAAAATATGTTCGTCCTTAAAGCGATTTAGGCCTGTTCTAAGCAAAACCACCAGTAACTAGAAAATGCGGCTTAATACAGTCAGAATTTCAACCAACAGGTTACAAAACATGAAGTTTTTGCCAAGATGACCACATACCAAGGGATGTCAGCAATTCCTACTTTGTGTGATCAACATGCCAAGTATGTTTGAAAGAATGAAATATATTGCCCTTAATGTTAAAGATGAAAGCTTCTACACAGGTACGGTTCAATGAAATAAGTTACATTTACATATACAACTTGTCAAATGCGCACAGAACCACTTCAGCTATACACGTTTCTAAGGGCAGGATGTGCAAAGTTCTACCAGTACAAAGAAGTTTTACATTTTTCAGTCTTAAAAAAAATTGCTTAAAGGGGTATTCCCATTTCAAACTTTCAGGACATATGCACATAACATTAAAGGGGTTGTCTCGCGGCAGCAAGTGGGGTTATACACTTCTGTATGGCCATATTAATGCACTTTGTAATGTACATCGTGCATTAAATATGAGCCATACAGAACTTATTCACTTACCTGCTCAGTTGCTACCGTCCCCGTCGCCATGGATCCGTCTAATTCTGATGTCTTCTTGCTTTTTTAGACGCGCTTGCGCTGTGCGGTCTTCTGCCTGGTGAATGGGGCCGCTCGTGCCGGAGAGCTGGTCACTGCGTCGTCATCGTAGCTCCGCCCCGTCACGTGTGATTGGCTGGAATCGGCAATGGAACGCACAGAGCCCATGGTGCACCATGGGAGAAGACCCGCGGTGCACCATGGGAGAAGACCCGCGGTGCACCATGGGAGAAAACCCGCGGTGCACCATGGGAGAAAACCGCAGTGCATCCCTGGGAAAGGACCGGCGGCCATCTTTGGGGGAAGATTTTTTAAAGTCCTTATTTCATCGGATCGGTGAGTAGCAAGCGGTTTAAAAACCGCTTTAATTTGCTATTTTATGCCAGGGGGGTGACAGGGGGAATGGGGTAAGGTAAAATTTTGAGGTTTGCCGCGAGAAAACCCCTTTAAATCTGCTGTAAACTCTGATAGGTATGGGTCCCACCTATGGCACCTTTCCTCTGTTCTGGCCTCCAACACCCTCTGCTACCCTGAATGGGGTGGTTGGGAGGATGAAAACAAAGGAGCACCCTGCACCCCATTGTTAACATAACTCCAAGTGAAGTCATTGGGAGTTATGCAAACAGTGTACAAGCGTGCGTCAGCTATACCGTTTTTGTAACTCGGGAGCTGTGGAAATACTGTAGCTCACTGTGCTACACTGTTTGCATAACTTGTGCAAAAATTTGCAACTTTTTTTTTTTTTTAACGCCAGAATCCTGGTGTAAAAGCATTTATTTTTTTTTATTTCATTTTTACAATGTTCAGTGTGCAAAATAAATAATGTGATAACAGTATTCTCTGGGTCAGCACGATACTGGCAATACCAAGTTTATACAGTTGTTTTAGGTTTTGCTATTTTTGTACACAATAGGTTTATTTATTTATTTATTTTTTTAAAGATTTGCTTTTGTGTCGTCACATTCCAAGAGCCATAGCATTCTCTAGAAGGGCTTTTTTGCAGGCTGAACGCTAGGCATCATTTAGCATTTTTTGGGAACATTTAACATTTTGATTGCTTTTTATTCCACTTGTTTTTATAGAGGCAAGGTTAACAAGATCTGCAATTCTGGAGTGTTTTTTTTTTATTTTTAATGGTATTCACTATGCAATATAAATAGAGATGAGCGAACACGTTCGGCCCCGCCCCTTTTTCGCCCGAACACCGAACTTTGCGAACACTTCAGTGTTCGGGCGAAAAAGTTCGGGGGCCGCCGTGGCAGCGCGGGGGGGTGCGGCGGGGAGTGGGGGGGAGAGGGAGAGAGAGAGGGCTCCCCCCTGTTCCCCGCTACTGCCGCCCGCGCCGCCGCGCATCTCCCCGCCCCCCGGCGGCACCCGAACTTTTTCGCCCGAACACTGAAGTGTTCGCAAAGTTCGGTGTTCGGGCGAAAAAGGGGCGGGGCCGAACGTGTTCGCTCATCTCTAAATATAAATGCTGTTAAATTAATTCTGCAGGCCAATACGATTATGTCAGTATCAAACTTATATAGTTTTTTTTTTTAAACTTTAAAATACATAAAGTATTTTTGGTTTATCGCTTCAATCCAAGACCCTTAGCAGGTGTCTCTTTTTTCGTCAACAGTGCTGTGAAACAATTTTGTTTTGCGGGATGAGTTGTACCTTGTAATGGTACCACTTATTGATCCACGCAACATTTGATCACTTTCTATTCTGTTTTTTGTAAGGCAAGATACAAAAAAATTGGCAAAAATGGCTAGTTTGACTATTTTTTTCACAGCATACGGGTTAAACAATGTACTAACTTTTTTCTCACGGTCATTACGTACTTAGCGACACCACATATGTGATTTTTTTCCTAATTTTTTTTAACATAGTAAAAGGGAGAAAGGTGGGGTTTGAGGATTTTTATTTTTAATATATATATATATATATATATATATATATATTTTTTTATTTATTTATTTATTTTTTTAAATACTTAACCATTTTATTTTTGTCCCACTGGGTGACTTGAATATCAGCTTTTATCATTCTTCTAATACACTACTATACTTCAGTATAATAGTGCATTGGAAAGACTATGCAGCTCAGCCAGAGCAAAACTGACAATTTTGACACACTCTTTTTGACAACACGTCACACTATCTGCCCATGGGAATATAGCCCAATACATGAGGCTGACTGATACTAAAGAGGTCCATCACATGTGTTGGGCTTTTTTTCTCCCTCAGCAGTTTCATGAACTGAGCCTTACTTCCATTTCCATTCAGCGCAAAATCTGAATGATTGAGCACTTCAATCTTCCGTGTTTATGGAAAAGATGAATAAACTCCCTTACTGACTACCAAAACTGTGAGTAGGACTTGTGCTGGTAAAGTTATGGAATGTGTAGATGTATGTACTAAAATAGGGGAATTTCTAAACAACTATAGACAGGACTGTACACATCTGCATTTTCAAACAAAACAACCTCAGTAAACAATCAGGTTTGTGGAAAGTCCCGATATTCCCAGCCGAGTATGATTAAACTGTATCAAAGCACTTCAAAACTTATATTCTCTTACATGTTTTATTAACAATTCTAAACAATTAACATTGATCCAAATGAATTAAAATAACATTTAGTTTTATGTAGAGAAGATACATTAAGTCAGAAAATAAAAGAAAAATTGTGGTCAACAAATTGTAGAAGGGACGGTTTACAGTTCTTTACAAAACAAGCGGTCACTAGTAATTACACTAGTAATTATTATGAAATTATAGTACTAGTGTTTCTAGTGGCGCAATGCGCCACACAGCTTTGTATTATGTACATCACACACACAGCTCTGCTAAATGGTACATGCATTATGATCATCACACATACAGCAGCTTGGATTTCCACACATCATACACACAGATTGACTCCTCCCAAAGCAGTGACATCACCACAGGTCCTTTAGCCCACCGGATCTCTGTGGTGGAGGTAGGTCAGTGTGTTCTGTCAGGACTGCTGAGTTGTGTCTGAGATAATAACGGCTTAGTTGTATTCTCATTTTGTTATTTTTGTCCTCCGCTTTTCAAGAGCCCTCCTAACTTCTGTCGGTCAGACTTTGTGTTTTATATATGTTGTAGGACCCTTGATGATGTCACCAGGGGGTGGGGCGATGACATCGCCAGGGGTGGAGCATAAGAATCACTCACATACATACATACTCACAGCCAAGTGGTCATTAGTAGTGCGATAGTATAGTATGGTTAATTTTTACAGTATCCCTCTGCTCTAAATGTTGTGAGTTTTGATGAAGCAATGCTGAAGCCACTTTATGTACAACCATAATTCCAAAAAAGTTGATACTCTGTGTAAAATGTAAATAAATGTTGAGGGAAAAAAAGAAAGCAACACATAGTAAGTTAGGCTAAAAGAAGACAATATCCATGTAGTTCAGCCTGTTTCCATCTCCCTCCTTGTTGATCCAGAGGACGGCAAGAAAAACCCTCAATGCGGCAGAAGTCAATCTAGCCCACTTGGGGTGAAATAATTCCTTCCTGGCTCCATAATGGCAGTCAGAATAATCCCTGGATCAACGATTGAAAGTTCCTACCTGACTCCAAGACACAGATCAACAACTCAGCTGGTTATTTAATGTTTATATCCTGTAATATATTTATACATAGTTATTTGGTCGCCCCTTAACCGTCTTTATTCCAGGGTGATTAATCCCAATTTTGATAGCCTCTCTGGGTATTCCAGTCCCCACATTCCGTTTATTAATTTAGTTGCCCTTCTTTGAACCCCCTCAAGCACTGCAAGGTCTTTCCTGAGCAACTGTGTCCAGAACTGTACATAGTATTACATGTGAGGCCTGACAAGTGCCTTGTATAGTGGAAGAATAATGTTCTAGTCCCTCGCCCCTAGACATTTTTAATGCACTTCAAGACTTTACTTACTTTTGCAGCAGCTGATTGGCATTGGTTGCTTCAGTTAAGTATACAGTCAACTTGTACCCCCAGGCCTTTTTCCATATCACTTTTCCCTAGCAGTCCCCCACTCAGTGTATATTGGTGATATCCATTTCTCCTGCCTATGTGCATATCCTTACATTTATGAATATTGAACTTCATTTGCCATTTTTCTACCTTACTGGCCTGTAGTTACCAGACTCTCTTTTAAACCCTTTCTTTGTATTTTGGAACAAATGGCCAATGATTTGGAAATCTCATATAGCCATATTTTATTCACACTAGAACACAGAACACATCAGAACGTGAAAGTGAGAAATTTTTCCATTTCCTTTTAGAAAATTAACTAATTGAAAAATTGATGGCAATAACACGTCTCAAATAAGTTGAAACCAGACCATATCTATCATTATGTGGCATCCAGTCTTCTTTTACAAAAGTCTGTAAACATCTGGGAGTTTGGGGAGAGAAATCTTGTCCCATTCTTGTCTGATGTAGGATTATAGCTCAGCAGTTTGGCGTTTACTTTGCCGGATTTTTCGTTGCATAATGTGCCAAATGTTTCCTATTGGTGAAATGTCTCGACTGCAGGCGGCCAGTTCATCACCCAGACTCTTCTTCTGCAAAGCCATGCGGTTGTGGTAGATGCAGTATGTGGTTTAGCATTGTCTTGCTGAAATATACAAGGCCTTCGCTAAAAGAGACGTTGTCTGGATGGGAGCATATGTTGTGCTAAAACCTCTATATACTGCTCAGCATTAATAGTACCTTTCAGAATGTATAAGCTGCCCAAACCATAGGCACTAAAGCTACTCCATACCATCAGAGATGCAGACTTTAAACTGTGCAATGATAAGCTGGACGGTCACTCTCGAGTCGGCAGGACACGACATTGGCGTCCATGGTTTCAAAAACTATTTAAAATTTTATTTCATCTGACTACAGAACAGTTTTCCATTTTGCTTCAGTCTATTTTAAATGAGCTTTGGCCCAGAGAAGACGTCAGCATGTTTGAATAGGATTGATACATGGCTTCTTCTTTCCATGACACAACTTTAACTTGCATTTGTATAGTGTGCAATTGCACAATGAATGATTTCTGGAAGTATTATAATACTGGGGGTATGGCGTGCCCCAGAGAAAACATTATACTCACCTTTCCCCCTGATCAACAGTGTGTCCTCCTTCCTTCCACCAGAGTTACCCAGCTCTATCTGCCCTACCATAGATATCAGCTGTATCAGCGTCCTGCAGATGCTGATACACTTCAGAATGGGACCCTGCCTTGCCATTCGGGGCACTGGGCTGAAAGTCCAGACATAGGTTGCAGACACATGTCCCGGATCTCCAGTGATAGCGATGCCCCTAAATCCCTTACTTAAAAAGGTATTTTCAGGTCGGCCAATTAAGAACTGTACTGGCAATTCCTTACCATTTCCATAACGCCAATTCATTTCTATAGGAGTTACAAAAACAACACAGATCAGTTCCCGCTTCCATAATTACAACCACCAGCGGCTACAGAATATAGGCGGATATTCTCGTCTCAATCATGGTAGGCTGAGATAGGAATATCCCTCAAGTGACTTTTCCTAATAAATTGCTGTGTGCGCTCATGATAAATCATACTATTTCTGGCCATTATATGACTTGTAAATAGAATTTTTCAGCAGTTTCCGTTTCTACAGGCTCCATCTCTAGGTGTCAGTTTTCTCTAAGCTCTGCTCTTGAGTGCATTGAGACTGCCATTATGCCGCCTCCCATATACTGCACAAATATAGAAGAGAAGTTGCTACCCTATCTCTCTGTAACATGCACTCAGAAGCAGCGGCATGGAGGACATTACACAGCAGTACTGAGCAGTGTAGATGTGATTCCACCACTGAAGACAGTAGAAGCAGCAGTATTTCCTCTGTGTTTCTCTTTCTGCTGCTCCCGCCTCCCACTCTATCTCCATGGAGTTATTTGGGCAACAGCTGTAACTTAATTTCCCAGGGAACTAGAAATCTGTTTAGTCTCTGCCTCAAGATGGTTTTTAGTAGTGAATTAAAAATTAATGAACCGTGAAGGAGGAAAAAGGGCTGATAAGCAGAAAGAGAGGCATTTAAAGGGGTTGTCCCGCGAAACAAAGTGGGGGTAAGCACTTCTGTATGGCCATATTAATGCACTTTGTAATGTACATTGTGCATTAATTATGAGCCATACAGAAGTTATTCACTTACCTGTTCCGTTGCTAGCGTCCTCGTTTCCATGGTGCCGTCTAATTTTCAGCGTCTAATCGCCGGATTAGACGCGCTTGCGCAGTCCGGTCTTCTCCTTTGCTGAATGGGGCCGCTCGTGCCGGAGAGCGGCTCCTCGTAGCTCCGCCCCGTGCCGATTCCAGCCAATCAGGAGTCTGGAATCGGCAATGGACCGCACAGAAGACCTGCGGTCCACCGAGGGTGAAGATCCCGGCGGCCATCTTCACCAGGTAAGTAAGAAGTCACCGGAGCGCAGGGATTCAGGTAAGCACTATCCGGTTTTCTTTTTTAACCCCTGCATCGGGTTTGTCTCGCGCCGAACGGGGGGGCTATTGAAAAAAAAAAAAAACCTGTTTCGGCGCGGGACAACCCCTTTAAACTTTTGCTGCTCCCACCCCTAATGCTGTTCCAGTAAACAAAAAAACAGGATGTGCAAAACTTCAGCTTAATCGGAGAACTACTAGGCGACCCTCAGCCGGCTTGAAGTTGGAACATAGTATACACATTTTGCAATGATTAAATCCGTTCGAAAGTGGTGTACTCTTCCCTATCTAGACCATTTTCTTTTTTAGAAATTTATGTGGACACATCCAGGCAACCCCGGCAATTGTTTAAAACATACCGAATCAAATTTCCAAAAACATAATTCCAAAAAGTTCCTGAAATAACACGAACATTTTTAAAAAAATACTAGTTTTTTTTTTTAAATAATGCACACAACTTCTATAAGAGAAACACATTTTTATTTACAACAATACTTTCTATAGAATCAAAACATAATGTGAATGAACATTGAACATTTTATTTTCCTAAGAGGGTTCCGTAGGGAACCATGTTAAAAGTAACGCCGCTGTTAATAGCTCTGTACTTTTAAACGCTGGTAAAATTCTGTATGTGACAGTACTGTGCAATGGGCAAATCGCATAACATAATTGTATGTTAAATCAATTGTAGCGCTGGCTTAACTTAAGGCCCATTTACACAGTGACGATGCCCAACACTCATCCCTGCGTCTCTGTGTTCCTGTGCTCCTGAGCACTGGAGCTAGCAAAGCTGGCTGGTTCACAGCGTGATCAGCAGGTGGGCAGGGCAGTGCAGGAGATTTCTCTCCTCGCGCTCCCCTGCCCCCCTCCATTGAAATAACACAGCGGCCGTTCACTACTGAACAGCCGCTGTTTAAACTGCACGATGAGCGATCAGTGTGCAGTTTAAACAGCGGCTGTTCAGTAGTGAACAGCCACTGTATTATCTCAATGGAGAGGGGCGGGGGAGCGAAAGGAGAGAAATCTCCTGCACTGCCCCGCCCCCCTGCTGGTGGCTCTGAGTGCGAGCCAGCTCTGCTGGCTCCTGTGCAGGAGCACAGGAGTGCAGGGATACAGGGATGAGTGTTGGGTATCATTTGCCCAACACTCATCCTGTGTAAATGGGCCTTTAGCAATAGCAATGCTAATTAAATTAAAGGGGTTGTCCCGCAAAATAAAGTAAAGTTATACACTTCTGTATGGCCACATACATTCACTTTGTAATATAGATCGTGCATTAAATATTGGCCATGCAGAAGTTATTTACTTACCTACAGGGGGTTCCCCCCCCCCCCTGTGCTGGCGTCCCCGTCTCCCTGGCGCCGACTGAATCCTTCTCCTGGCTCGATTAGACGCGCTTGCGCAGTCTGCCTCTTCTGTCCCCTTTGAAGGGGCCGCTCCAGCGTGCTCGCGCCGCACAGCTGGTCTGCGCATGCAACAAATAATTATTTGTTGTTGATTGGAATGAGATAAGAGTGTGGGAACTAGTTAAAAAATAAGAGCCACCCTAATATTATATGAAGAAAATGAATGCCCGTGTGAAGATTAGAATATTAGATTAACAGAGTTCCTCTCACCTGTGCTTGTTCTTGACTCTGACCATGAATTTTTATAGGTGCCAAAGGAGGCCACAAACTATCGATGAGACTGAAGAGTCCTGGAGCCCTGCAAATAATGACACACATTACCCATAATGATCGGACAACTTCGTTTACTGGATACATTATTGACACACATTACCCATAATGATCGGACAACTTCGTTTACTACATACATTAAAGAAAAATGTTCCATAAAATATGCGTCGGGAATAGGAATATAACTGAATGGATCATTAATATTTCATATTTGTATTGTATGTGACTGCAATATGTGTCCATGTGCACAGGATGATGAAAAGGGTCTCTCCCTATGTGATGAATCGTAGCCACGCTGATTTCTAATCACAAGTGCCGTCACTCACGGACTAAAAGGGTGGGTGGCAGAGCTAAATAGTTTTTATTTCCTGCTCTGATGCATTATGTGGCATCCATCCAGCCTGAGAATAGCCCTACTGCAATTTCCTCTAGCGGGAAGGCGTGCTGATATTCATTTTGGAATGAAAAGTGTTAAGCAGCCCTGCAGCCCATTATGTGCTGTCAGAAGGTTGTGTTATCATCCCAGCATGTGTGGAGGTTTCCTCATTTGGTGACACAATATGTAAATTAGCCATGTGCAAGGTGTTCCAGCTTGTGAAGCAGCCAGTGCTGAGGCGCTTACAATAATCCTCTCAAGTAGACGACCTCTCATACAAGACAAACTAGGGTTTAAAAAGGAAAAGGGTGTATGTATTATATATATACACACACACCCACACACAAAGACACATATATACACACACACACACACACAATATTATATATAAATATATATAGATAGATATATCTTGCTATTTGTATAGCGCCAACTTATTCCGCAGCTCTTTCAGGTAATTATTATTTATTACCCCACCACCAAGCTGGGTTCTCATCTTACCGACCTCGGAAGGATGGAAGGCTGAGTCAACCTTGAGCCGGCTACCTGAATCACACGGGGATTGAACTTGCAACCTTCAGGTCGTAGGCGAGAGCTTACACCTGCCCCACACGAGGCTCTAACACACACACACACACTAACACACACACACACTAACACACACACACACACACACACACACACACCTATCAGTGTTTCCCAACTCCAGTCCTCAGCACCCCCAACAGGTCATGTTTTCATGATATCCTATAGCCAGAACACCTATTGTCTGAGGTGCCGACAATAATTACACCACCTGTGAAATCCTGAAAACATGACCTGTTGGGGGACCCCGATATATATTCATGTGTTGTGTCAATTCTGCTGAGAACAAGGAGCAGAAGAGATACATTTTGGCAAGACTTCCTGCGTCTGAATTCAGTATGTGCATATATTGTCTTCTCACCAGATGACGGACTACGGCTCCATTTACACAGAGCGAGCGGCCGAACGATGACAGAGTTTGCTTGTTCAGCCTGTTTATGCAGGTAGGAAAATCTAGTAAATGTGAACAACTGAACGATCGCTATTAATTCACAACAATGTGCAAACAAGCAAAAGATTATTTTTATGTCTGCAGAAAACGATCAAACGAAAAGCGAACAGATTCTCATTCGTCGTTGACCGTGTTTACACTGAATGATTATCGTTCAAATTCGCACGATTCAACGATTTTTTTGAACGACAATCGTTCCTTGTAAAAGGTGCCTTAATGGCGTTCTACAAAGTCCATCTGCACACTGCCGGCTGCCCTACACCATAGTATGAAATCAGAGGAAAAGAAATCCAAAAATCCCTTATACAATGACAGCCTTCCCCATGGACACGGGTAATGCGTCTGAAGGCACTCTGATTTTCCCTATTTCTAGCTGAAAGGTTCGTTTATTATAAGCACATAAATGGAGCTTTATTTGCTAAAAACTAAGGCAACCTTTAGCTTCAGCTGGCAGTTACTGAACTATAAACGTGCGAAGCATAACGGTAGTTTTTTTTCTGCAGTGTGGAAAACATTTGTTACAATCTCATTAATAGTGATGAGTGAACTTTTGAAAAGTTCAGTTCAGTCTGAACCGAACTGGAAGTTCATCAAAACCCCTAAAACTGGTGAATAAACACTATCTAAGAGCCGTAAAAGCCCTGTATAACACACTGAGAATGTTACACAGGGCGTTTATGGCTCTTGGACTGTGTTATACACCAGTGTTGAGGACCATTGTTGAGTGAACCGAACCAGTAGAACCCTCTTTCAGGTAGAACTTTGCTAAAAGCTCGGTTCACGTTCACGCTTAAGTGAAATTTTTAGTAAAGTTCGACCTGAAACAGGGTTCTACTGGTTCAGTTCACTTAACAATAGTCATTAAAGGGGTTGTCATGTTGTAAACTATCAATGGCCGATCCTCAGGATAGGTCTACAATGGTAGATTGATGGGGGTCTGGCTTCTGGGACCCCCACTGATCAGCTGTTTTTCTGGGCTGGTGTGTTTGTGTGCTGAGCTGATTTCTGCAGGAAGCAGACAGCTCCGTTATTATTGCAGTGGCCAAATTTGGAATTGCAGGCCAAATTCTCATTGAAATGAAAGGTAACTTTGCCTGTAATACCAAGCCTTGCCACTACAAAAAGAATGGTACTGTCTGCTTCCTGCAAAAATCAGCTCAGTGCTCAAGCATTTCAGCCCAGAAAATAGGTGATTGGTATGGATCTCTAGCGATGCACCCTTCCCCTATCTATTGATGACCTATCCTGAGGATAGGCCATTGATGTTTTACAACTGGACAGCCCCTTTAACTTTTCTGTTACTACAATACATTGGCCTTTCCATCTCGAAAATCTGCAGTGTACCTATGAATATACTGTTAGATTGAGTATGTACTGATAGCTACTAGAGTGCATATAACATACCATACGGGTTTTCAACCCCAATGTGAGCAACCTTCCCCTGCTGCTCGATTCAAAGCATAGAGAGAAGACACAAAGGAATGACTACGGGGGTAACGTACACAAAAATGAGAGAAACAGAAGAAGGATATGAGAGTGCAGGAAGAATCAGTTTACATGTGTGTGCAGTTGTGTCACATGATGACTTGAAGTGTAATACAGTGTTAGGGCTTATTCAGACGACCGTATATCGGCTGGGTTTTCACGCCGAGCCGATATACGGTGTCCTTGCCTGCAGGGGGGGGGGGGCAGGATGAAAGAGCCAAGAGCAGGAACTGAGCTCCCGCCCCCTCTCCACCCCTTGCCACTATTTGCAATAGGAAGGGGCGGGATGGGGCAGAGCTAAGTGCCGCTGCTTAGCTCCGCCCCATCTCACCCCTCCCATTGCAAATAGTGGCAAGGGGCGGGAGCTCAGTTTCTGCTCCTGGCTCCTCCATCCTCCCCTCCCCCTTGCAGACAAGGACACCGTATATCGGCTCAGTGTGAAAACACATCCGATATACAGTTGTCTGAATAAGCAAGCCCTTAGCCAGTAAAGCAAAATGTGATTGTTCTCAGTAGGAGAAACCAAGTAATCTTGTAGATATGATACCTTTTAATGGCTAACAAAAATACATGATGTTATAGAGAGCTTTCCAACCTACTCAGGGTTCTTCCTCAGACATAATTGATGACTTGATGTACTGTACAAAATGGCCAACTATAGTTGCAGATTCCTGCCTTCAGTGCAAGTAGGGAGGACATCCCCAGACCACTATGCTGATCTAACAAGCAACATACTGTGCACACCAGGATAACAGGGACATATACATAGCTGCAAAGATATGCTAGAATTTATACATCCCCATGGAATCCATCAGATCCGCTGTACTTTGCATTGCACTAAGGAAACATTGAGCCTTTGAGAAATAATGTTCCCCTTCTTTAGAGTTCACCATCATATAAATTATTGTTTGTTTTTCAGGATAGCGTGTATTGGGATAATTTAATGTTAATTAAGAAGCTGCGCCGTGGAATGAAGCCAGAAAACATTTTAGAGGTTCTCTGTGTGCTGAAAGGAATGTTAAACTGTCATGAAAACATCGCCTTGGACATCAGCCAATACATAATATATACAAGAAAGCATTTGTCTCCCGCTTAGTTAACAGGTTTCAGTGTCATCAAATCTTAATATTATTAAAATCAGCACCTTTAAATGCTTTCTGATTCTACATTAACACTTCTGCAGTACTCTAATCCCTTCCCTTTCAGAATAAAACAATGATGTGGCATTGCCGGAAAGAAGAATTGACACGACAAAATGGGAATGATAGACTGTTTAAAGCACCCTCTTGTCACTTAGGCATATAACAATGCCAATATGGCCGGTCTCACACGACCGGATTTCGAATGCGGAATCAGTGATCGTCACCCGTATGGACGATCCGCATTATTCTGCACCTATTGAAAAAATAGAACATTTTCATTTCCGAGAATTATTCTGCTAACCTTATATGTGTATATTGGACGGCAACCAATATAGAGGAATTGGGGTGCTGCTACACGGGCTGACTGTTGAGCGCAGAAACACCCAATGTTCATCCCAGCGATGATCACTACTGTGCTTTTACATGGGAGCGATCATTATTCAGTGAATGGAGGTGGAGCAGGACAGAGATCATTTCGGTCCACCCACCTCCATTCTCAGTGAACAGGTAGTCGTTCATAGATGAATGACTGCCTGTTTACACAGGCCAATTGTTGTTTGTTTTTATACCCGCACGATACAAACTAATTATTGTTCGCTGTTCAGATTGTGTAGGCTTCTACATTGAACGATTACCATTCAGATTCCCGCCATCCAGTGAGAATCTGAATAATCATTCAATGTAAAAGGTCCTCCTGCTGTCTATCTTACATTCCTCCAAGCCCTTTTTCCTTCCTTTAACCCCTTAGTGACCAAGCCTGTTTGTGCCTTAATGACCAGGCCAAATTTTGCAAATCTGACACGTGTCACTTTAGCATGGAAAAACACCAGTAAGGTTTTGCATATCCAAGCGATTCTGACATTGTTTTTTCGCCACATGTTGTACTTCATTTAGGTGGAAAAAAAAGGCCGATAGAATGTGTTTATTTATTAAAAGCGCCAAAATTGGGAAAATTTTAAAAAAACCGTCATTTTTTCACATTTCCAACTGCAATATCTCAAATATGTGCAAACATAATATAGAAATTTTTGCTAAGATTTATATTTCCATCTGCTTACTTTATTTTGGGCGCACATTGGAAAAACTTTCGTTTTTTTTAACCATTTAGGAGACATACAAATGTAACATTACTTTTCAGAATTTTGAGGAACACTTTGTTTTCCTACACCAAGCCAAGATTGGAAAGGCTCATAGGAGTCAAAATGATAGATACCCCCACAAGTGACCCCATTTTAAAAACTACACCCTTTAACGTATTCACTGAGGGGTGTCATGAGTATTTTAACCCCACAGTTTTTTTTCAGGAGTCAATGCAATTTAGAAGAGAAAAACAAAAATTTCATATTTTTGCAAATATGTCATTTTAAAGACAGGACTTTTTTCTATAGTACATATGAAAATTAGGATTTGCACCCCAGAATGGATACCCCTGTTTGTCCCGTGCTCAGAAACATACCCATTGTGGCCCTAATCTTACATCTGGATGCACAATGGGGCCCAAAATGAAAGGAGCAACCGGTGGCTTTCGGAACAGAAATTTTGCTTGAAGGAGATTTAGGCCCTATTGCACACTTGTAGAGCCATTGAGTGACTAAAACGATGGAGAACCCCCACAAGTGACCCCATTTTGAAAAGTAGACCCCTTAACGAATTTATCTAGGGGTACGATGACTTTTTTGACTTCACAGTTTTTAAATGAATCTAAGCCAAGCCGAAGGAAAAAAATTACGATTTTCATTTTTTTTGTAATTCTGTCATTTCAAAAGCAGTTTTTTTTGTACCGCACATATATGAATGAAGACTTGCACCCCAAAATGGGTACCCCTGTTTGTCCTGTGCTCAGAAACATACCCATTGTGGCCCTAGTATTACGTCTATATGCACAATGGGGCCCAAAATGAAAGGAGCAACCGGTGGCTTTCGGAACAGAAATTTTGCTTGAAGGAGATTTAGTCCCCATTGCCCACTTGTAGAGCCATTGAGTGACCAAAACGATGGAGAACCCCCACAAGTGACCCCATTTTGAAAAGTAGACCTAGCCCTAGCCCTAACGAATTTATCTAGGGGTATGATGACTTTTTTGACTTCACAGTTTTTGAATGAATCTAAGCCAAACAGAAGGAAAAAATTATGATTTTCATTTTTTTGGCAATTGTGTCAATTTAAAAACTGTTTTTTTGGACAGTGTACATAGGAATGAAGACGTTCACCCCAAAATGGATACCCCTGTTTGTCCCGTGTTCAGAAACATACCCATTGTGGCCCTAATCTACTTACAGGACACATGGCTAGGCCCATAATGGAGGGAATGCCCGCTGGATTTCTGGGCAGAACTGAATAAATTCCAGGCCCCATTGCCCACTTATACAGAAAAAAAAATTGACTTCCTAAAAATAATCCCTCCCCCCCGCAATCCCCATTTTTTTGGCATTCCCTAAATATTAGATAAAGGTAATAATATAAACTGCGTTTTATGTCCGAAGACAGGGGTAATTACAGAGGCTGCTTGGGATGGGCACATGGGGCAAGAAAACTGGGTATCCCCCCCCTCCTCTCATGTTTTTTGGGGGGTATTTCGTAACCTTAGCGGCGGGTAAGGGGTGTAAAAAGTGGCGCTCTGTGAGGCTTTGTAATTTTGCTGCGGTGCGGCGGTCACACAGAGAAGGCGCTCAACAAGCTGCTCCTGGAACTGCAGGAAGGCGAGCGTTCCCGGGGCTTCTTGTAAATTACGGATTACAGGTAGCGGTCTGAATAACGCCGGGCTCACGTAGCCGTAGGCGGAATCTGCTTGCGGAGGCGCGCAGCGGATTCCAGCTGTGAGCCTGGCTGTGACCCTGCGTACGGCCGCGTAATGTACTGCGCATAACTGCCTACTCACACAGGCGGTTTTTTGTTTATATTTCCCATGCCATCGCTTAGAGATGACCCGGGTACCCGCAGCCCGTACACAATGTGTTTGCATATGGGCTGCTGGTATATCCGCGGTCATAGAGCACAATGGGCTCTAGGTCGCGGATATCCGCGGTAAAATATAGCATGCCGTGTTCCGTTTCTGCGAGTGGATTACGTAATTCTGACCAGCTAATTGGGGGGGAATTGTGTAATCCAATGCATGCAATTGATCCGTGGATTACCGCTGATCAAGCGCATGCAGAACCCGTAATTCCTCTGCGGTCATGCGTGACCGGCCTAATGTTAGTTCGCTACTTTATCACGTGACCGGGGACTGCTCAGCGAGGCCGCCGGTCACTGCTCCAAGCATCAAGCGACCGTTGGTCGCTGGGAGCAAGGAGATTTAAAATTTCCTGGGCTCCCCGGCTCCTGCGAATGTGTCCGGCATTTTGCCGGCTGACACATACCCAGTAGCTGGCAGGATCCATGGAGGATAATCGCATCTGGATTCAAATGCGGAAGCCTCCGAGAAGATGGTTCATCTCCCCCCACAGATCGCATCGGTGAGGGGAGATGAAACTGCCCCTTTTTAAAGAACTTTTACGTGATTGCCATTATGCATTGGATAACGGCGATCACGTGACCAGTAACCGCATACCGCGGCTCCCCGTGACATCTCCAGGCTCTTGGCTACCTTTGGTAGCCAGCAGCAGGGAGATTTTACATTTCTTGGGCAATCTTTCACTTTCGCGCATGCGTCCGCCATCATGCTGACGGGCGCATGCGCCGAAGCTGGGGTAAGGTCCACGGATCAGCATCCCACCAGGGAACAAATCCGGGACCTTGGGTACGTAATTTCATCCCCCCTTACGGATACGATCCGTAAAGGGAGATGAAACTTTAACTTTTTAAACTTTTTTTAACTTAACTTTTTTTTTTTTTTTCTTTTTTACTTTTTAACTTTATATGATCACTGTTATCCGATGGATAACGGTGATCATATGACTGGAAACCGCATACAGCGGTCCCCAGTCATATCTCCCTGCACTCGGCTATCTGTGACAGCCGGGTGCAGGGAGATTTTGAATTTGCCGGGCTCGCCGGCTTCTGCGCATGCGCGCCAGATCGGCACATCGCAGAAGCCAGCGGGGGGTCCCGACACCGGCCGGAGGACATCGGTGGACCTGAGGTGAGTATTTTCACCTTCCCTCATGGATCCGATCCATGAGGGGAGGTGAAACTGACTTTTTTTTTTACACTTTTTTTCACTTTTCCGAGATCGCCGTTATCCATTGTATAACGGCGATCGCGGTACCTGGGACCGCTCAACGCGGTCCCCGCTGACATCTCCTGCCTCCCGGCTACCTACAGGAGCCGGGAGCCAGGAGATTTAAAATTTCCCGCTCCGCCGGGCCTTCTGCGCATGCGGCTGACGTAATGCCGCCTGGCGCGCATGCGCAGAAGGACGGCTACGGGGCCCGAAGCATCGGGACAGCGGGGAGCCGTGCCGCGGACCTCGGTGAGTAATTTCAGCTGCTCCGATGGATCCAATATATCAGAGCAGCTGAATCTTTAACTTTTATTGCAGTCTTATTTACTTTTTTGCGATCGGCGCTATCCATTGCATAGCGCCGATCGCAATGCCGGGGGGGGGGGGGGGGGTCCGAACAGCCCGGGATGACAGCTCCATGCTGTTGGCTATCTGCGTCCACAGCCCACGGGGCTTTATTCTCTGCAGGACACATGTTTTTACGTCCTCAGAGAATAAAGCCCACTTCGGGAGGACGTAAAAACACTATGGGCTGGTCGTTAAGGGGTTAATCTAAATAAAATAAAAAAATTAATGGATAACACTACTGTGCATAAATGAAAAATCCGTCTTAAAAGGTTATAAAGTAATACTGACTTCCCACGTGTGATTCTCTGCAAGACCTTTATTCCCAAGAAACAGCAGGGTTTGCCTTCCAAAGCCCGGCAGTGTTCCTCCATGTCATCAGCAGGCGTGCCTACACATTGTACTTGGAGCTCACTAAATATTCCATATGCATCTTGAATGAGAAGACCCATCCTGCAAAACAAGTTACAGTTATCAGAAACTGATACAAAGAGAAGAGAAAAGTACTAAAATGTAAGAAATATCATGTAACCGAGGAGCCACGAGGGAATATTCAGCACTGGGGACAGATACTCTATAACATGACAGCATAGTACACTGACCGATTTGCTGTTTACAACCATGGATTTGGGATTTGGGAATTCCAGTAAGAGGAAATTCCAAGGAAGAGCAGGTCAGAATAACACTGTTCACACTTCATTCCATGGAGAGGTTTGGTGGATATACCCGAACAGCTCCCAGCAAATACACTGAACATATAAGCCCTAGGCACCCAACATATGCTCAAAGAGTGTCCTTTAGGCATATGATTTTCACCGCATAGGAAAGATACTGATGGATACAGTAGAAAATTGTTTATGGCCCGGTATATGCGTTTTGCTTCTTCACAATGGCAAAGTTTGACCATATAGTGGCCTCCCAAGAAAAAAGTGTGAACACAGGATATGTGGCATAACAGCGCCATAAAAACAATGGCCAGCAGACGAAAGAATATATCTACAGTAGCATACCCCTCTTCTGCATACAGCTCTGAGCTGCAGCACGGGAGTATAAATAACCAGCTCCAAGCAAGCTCCACCATGTATACATTACTTGACACAAGAATGTTGTGAAAAATAAGCAGATGTTTCCATAAAGGCTTATCCTCCAAACTGTAATGTTACGGCTTTGCTGAAAATATGCATGCAAAATGTTGTTTAATTTCCATCAGATGTGACTATCTGCTGTATTAAGTACACTTAACCCCTTAGTGACCAAGCCTGTTTGTGCCTTAATGACCAGGCCAAATTTTGGAAATCTGACATGTGTCACTTTAACATGGAATAACTCTGTAAAGGTTTTGCATATCCAACTGATTCTGACATTGTTTTTTCACCACATGCTGTACTTCATTTAGGTAGTAAAAAGAGACTGATAGAATTTGTGTATATTTATTAAAAGCACCAAAATTGGAAAGGTTTTTTTAAAAATTCACATTCAAATTTTTTTCACATTTTCAATTTGAAGGCGTTTTAGGCCCCATTGCACACTTATAGAGCCCTTGATCCGCCAAAACAAAAGAAAACCCACACAAATGACCCCATTTTGAAAACTAGTCCCCTTAACGAATTTATCTAGGAGTGTACTGTGTATTTTGACCCCACAGTTTTTGAATAAATCTAATGAAAGCAGAAGGAAAACATTATGATTTTCATTTTTTTGGCAATTGTGTCATTTTAAAAACAATTCTTTTTTGTGAAAGAAACATTTAGGAATGAAGACTTGCCAGGAGCAAGGAGATTTAAAATTTCGCGGACCCTCCCTAGCTTCTGTGTGTGCGTTCACCATATTGGCCATGGGCCTTGGCGCCAAAGCTGGGGAAAGGCTTGGTGATAAGGATTCGGTCAGGGGACATCACCGGAGGCCTTAGGTAAGTAGTTTCACCCCCCCTCACGGATTGGATCAGTGACGGGCAGTGAAACAAACTTTTTTAACTTTTACGTGATCCCACTATCCATTGGATAGCGGTGATCACGTGACCAAGCACTGCGTACTGCGCACCCCCCCCCCTCCCTCCTTTATGAAATCTCAAGGCTCTCGGCTATTTTTGGTAGCCAGGAGTGGGGTTTTTTTTAATTACCCCCGACAACCCACAGCTTTTGCGCATGCATCCGCCATTTTGGCAAAGGGTGCATGTGGAGAAGCCAGGGTAAGGTCCTCGGATAAATCTGGGGGTCTTAGGTACGTAATTTCGTCTCCCCTCATGGATATGATTTTTTTTTTTACTTTTACATGATTGCTGTTATCCATTGAATAACAGCAATCATGTGACCAGGAACCACATACAGAGGCTCCTGGTGACAGCTCTGTGCTCTTGGCTACTCATATTAGCTGGGAGCGCATGATGCATCTGCGCATGTGCGCCATACCAGTGTGAGGTCCTGGAGGACCTGAACACCGCGAAGGACGTGGGTGAGTATCCTCAGGTCCCCTTACAGATCCGATCCATAAGGGGAGCTGAAACGAACTTTATATTGACTTTAATGCGATCGTCGGTATGTGGTGGATAGCGGTGATTGCGTGACTGGGGGGAGAGGGGCTTCCTGCAGCCCCCCATAACAGCTCCAGGATGTCGGCTACCTCCGGTAGCCATCAGCATGGAGCTGTCGCGTCCAGAGCCTGCAAGGCTTTAATCCTCAGAGGAAGCATGTTTTTACGGCCTAGGGGATTAAAGCCCAGCAAAGCAAGACATAAAAAGTCTATGAAGTGGTCACTAAGAGGTTAAATAGTAAAATTGTAAATATCTCAACGTACTGTTTAATCTGCCTTTATCCCTTTAATTTTAGCGAGGTTCTTTGCTAACTATAACATTTTTCATTGAAATTGATTTTTCAGTCTTTTGTCAAAAAAAGATGCTGCTTTTTCTAACAGTACATTAGAGTTCAGAGCACTTTTTGTTCCCTAACTGTAGTGTATCAAGAGCTCATTCACACCAGCGTTCATCCCGCGTTCAGGCTTTCTGTCTCTGTTCTCGTTTTGGTGCACAAAGATGGAATTAAAATGAAATTAAACAGTTCAGTTTTTTTCCAGCATTGATTTCAAAGGGCTTTTCAGAAAATAAAAAAACAAACTGCAAGCTTTCTGTTTGCTGCTGCTCCAGTAGGTTTTCATTCCATAGACTGCTTTCTGTTAAAAACGAAAACCTGGTGGAAACAGAACCAAACGTAAAGTATTCCGTTTGCTTTTCAGTTTTTGTTGTTTTTTAAACCATTGAAATCAATGCTGGCAAAACTCAACTTGTAAATTCCATTTAACTCCGTCTGTTTGTTCTAAAAACGGAACAGAGAGAAGGAAAACGTGAGAGCAGGCTGATTGGGTGAGCGAACGCTAAACCTGTTTTTGATGCATTTTTCTGCAATAGTTGTTTTTCAAAAGCACTATTATAATTGAATGGTACTGTTTGAACCAGGTTAAAACTACAGGTGCTTACATAGTAAACTGAAGAGGGTGATCATTCAGCCCCATAAAATCTGCATCGGCCTATGGGAAGGCCCTTTAATAATTCCATAGTACCAAAGCCTGTTTGCACCTTAATGACCAACTCATTTTTTTATCGTTGCGTTCCTAGAGCTCTAACGTTATCCTTTTTTGGTCAACATCGCTATGAGGGTTTGTTTTGTGCAGCATAAGTTGTACTTTTTAATGGCATCATTTTGGGTTACATATAAATGTATTGTATAGCTTTTATTTTTTTTAAAGTAGATTGGGCAAAAAAATTCCACCCTTGTTTTTTGGATTTCATTTTTACGGTGTTCAACCTGCGGAGTAAATAACGTGATACGGTTTTTGCGAGTCCGCGTGATTCCAGCAATACCAAGTTTATATAGTTTGTACACTTGCTTGTGTTGCAGCATTCCAAGAGCCATAGTATTTTTAGATTGACGGAGCCCAACAACAAAAAATGACATTTAATGGACACCGGTGTCTGATGGAAGTACAGCCCCTACCCCCACCCCAGTGAAGAATCAACAGGAAGGAGAGCAAAGATGCTGATATTAGTTTTGATCAAGGAGCTTGTTATTCATTTTATATTTCTCTATTATATCGAACCATATCTTTGGATTTCGGATCCTCCCCGATGCTCTCGCAGGTTGTGGATACTTCAGGTCTCCAAAGTGCTCTCTCCATTTGGCTTACGGGGCCTAAAGGTGTGCCAGCTGGCCTCCCTTAGGTCCAACTGTTTACACCAGGTGAGTCCCTTTCCATTTTTTTACCTAATACATATTTGTAAAAGGATCCACTTTCCTGTAATTATTGAATAGAATTGGTTTTCTGTCCAGGTTTTAAATGGAGATCAGCGACAGAGCTCTGATGTGAACATAGCCTTATCAGTAATTTAATATGGGATGGTTCTTGTAAGTGATAATTCTCTAATATGCATATAGAAATCACTCTAAGGTTGTCTTTACATGGCCGATAGCAATTCGTGTCCTACATTCTCAGGCGTGACTCACATCTCACAGAACATGGACACCGCGTCCGAGACTCGCCCAAAAATAGGAAATGCTGCGACTTTTCCATCTTGCAGCATCACTACAAGAGAAACATCGCCCATGTAAATAGACCCATTGCAAGAATATCAGCCATGTGAATACGGCCCAAGTAAAATGAATCTGAAAGACAGCTGGGATTTCAAATGACCCATCACTGGCCAGCAAATTCATGGTCATGATGATATACCATTTGCGGACTATATTCTATTTAGGATGCAGTAGACACTGGATATGATAAAGCAGCCTGGATCTGATCACACAGAAGCTCCCGGACATATTAGGCTCGTCACCACTTGTATCTTCATCTCCTTCAGACAGCGCTGCGCTCCAGAAGACATGAAAGGGGATAATGACGCACAAAATGCCTAACTTTTCAGTGCAGTGCAGAATATGTTGCCACTATATAAACAACAGGAAATAAGTTAATAGTAAACCAGAGTTCTTGTAAAAGTTGGATATTAACCTGTGGCAAACTGTAAGGAGAATGCAGCAGGGCTTCTACAGACCAGAAATTACACATCTGGAAACAGTAGCTCTTCTAAATAATCACTGTCATTACTAAATGTGCAAAGCCACCAAAAATATATACGAGTCTCCTTATGTGCAGAAAACTGATGTGAAATGCATTTTTTTTAAAGAGAAAACACAAAATCAACTTTTTTTTTAACATGCATTTCCGGAATGTAAAGAAATATTGCCTTCAAACTATGCGAAACACTAAAAACTACTCCGAAAACTGAACCCTACCAAAAAGTAACGTAAATGTAAAGAAAGATAGTAACATAGTTTGTAAGGTTGTAAAAAATACAAAACATACATCCGTCCATTGAGGTTAGGATAGAACATCCATATTAGATTGCATCAATATTAGATCGCACTCTCTCGCATGTGTTCCCCTCATACCCCA
Organism: Eleutherodactylus coqui; assembly: GCF_035609145.1. Lineage (NCBI taxonomy): Eukaryota > Metazoa > Chordata > Amphibia > Anura > Eleutherodactylidae > Eleutherodactylus > Eleutherodactylus coqui. The sequence continues at coordinate 91,741,361 of NC_089845.1, read as the reverse complement.
TCCCTAACTTTCCCCATAACCGCCTTTTTTTTTATTGCTACATTTCTCTATCTTCTATATCTTTACTCGTACACAGACAGGCCATTGCTGAAAATATTAGTGTTCAATATCAATAAGCGCTATACAGAGTTGGCACAAGACAATGGACACTGCTTCGACGCTAGTATTTTATGCAGCAGAGGTCTCCTTCTATGGTGCCAACTCAAAGCAGCTCAGATAAGGGACTATCACTTAATCACTCTGGTTTATCTGAGGTGCTGAGAGCACCCCTGTATGCTACATACATAAATGTTGGATTACTACTGCCGGTATCATTTTGAACACAGTATATAGTATACACATGCAGTGATATACTAATTAGTGTTTATTGTTCTACCTCATCATATGGTCCTGCGAGACCTCTTTGACAGGGATTTTTAATTTGCAAAAAACAGTTAAAAAGTTAATAAAACAGTTTAAACATAACAAAACACTTGTAATAGTGTAAAAGTTTGAATAATGCTCATATGATCTTAAGAGGTTTTTTGATCGCCACAGAGTTAGGCCGCCTGCAGACGGGCGAGTCAGATCCGGTGGCGAGAATTCTCGCCGCGGGACCCGACCCCAGCGCCTGCAGGGACGAGCACGTACTCACCAGCGCTTGGCGGCCCCGGCTCTTTCATGTGCCGGCTGCCGGGCAGCCGGCGCATGCACAGACCGGAGCCGGGTGAGTGACGTTTCTGTGCGAGCCCTGCACAGAAATAGGACTTGCCGCAGTTTGTTTGCCGCGCGACATTTCGCGCAGCAAACCGCGGCCGTCTGCATAGGAGTGCGTATTGTAATGCACTCTTATGCAGGCTTTCAGTGGCGGAAATCCCGCGGAAAATCCCGCCGCGGGATTTCCGCCCGTGTGCAGGCGGCCTAATACATTCCCCTAATCGGTCTTGTTTTGATGTTGCAGACACAGGCAGCATAGATGTTTAGGCAACAGTATGTAGAGGTCAACATTTGATACACTACAACTGTATGAGTTTGTTAATAAATAACTACAAATCAAAGTTGGCCGAATGACCACGGACGGATTATCGCTGCGGAATTCGCAGCTAGACACCCATTGCGAATTCTGCAGCAATGTCCGTCCATAGACATGCCACGTTAAACAATTCTCCCCTGCCCATGAGTGGAAATCAACTACGATTTTCAGCTCGCAGGGGAGAATCGCAGAATGTTCTAATTTGTGCGTAAAATCGCACAGACTGCTTCCATTGCAGTCATTGGAAGCCGACTGTCTCACGATACTTCTGCTGTGAGCTGGGAAATCGTGTTATCCGCTGCACTGTGCATGCGGGCCGGCTGAGACGCTTGTGGTGGATCCGGAGAGGTAATTATAGGGCGTCTGGGGTGCGCCGGGTCTGATTCCTTCGCAGTTGGAATCCGAACCAGCTGTAGGCCTGAATGGTGTGTAAATGCTATGTTAGCAACTGTCCTCTCCAAAAGGGAAATTAAGATCACTGATGGATCTGATTTCCTGTTTGCCAACCGAACTTGATCAAGCTTCTGATACAGATATTCCTATACATCGACCAAATTGAAGACTTCTATAATGCATAAATGGCATTACAGAAAATTCTTAAATGGACCTGAATGTGTTTTAGAAACTATGCATTTGTGATTCTGACTAAGTGTATGGCCAGCTTAAGGCAGCAATGGCTTATCAGAACACAAGTGGCTGACCAGACTATGTGTACATACAGACAATCGATAACATGTCTACTCCTACTCTGACGCTTCTGGTACTGCTGGAGATATTCTACGGAATAGGCTGAGCAACATCCTGTCTACCTATTAAAATCCAATGCATTCTGCATAAATGCAAATATACAATGCGGTAACAGTAACTGCACAAGCGCTGACATCACCTCTAAGGTCATTAGCGCTCGTGTGGGGTGTTTACACATGCACAGAACAACCCTGGATTCTGGGGTTCTCGCTCAGCGCTTCACCTTCTATGTAAAGCACCAAGCGAGGAGCGTTTACACGCAACGACCAGCCCGCGATCTAGCAATGCTTTTTATGCCGACTGAAAGTAAACAATGTTTTTGCACTTACACGAGACAATTATTGCTGAATTTCGTTCGTTTGAATGAATTTTGAGCGATAATGGTCCCGTGTAAATGGCCCTAAGGGCTGAAAAAAAGACATATGTCCACTCAGCTCAACCTATTTCTTGCAATGTTGATCCAGACAAAGGCAAAAAAAAAATAAAGAATGAGGTAGAAGCCAATTAGCCTCATTGTAAGGAAAAAAATTCCTTATTGACTGCAAATCGGGCAGAAGGAATAAACCCTTCTGAGGTAATCAGTGGCTATAACATATATTGTTGCACTTAAGAAGGGCGTTCAGGCCCCTCTTGAACTCTCTTAGTGAGTTCGGCATCACCACGTCCTCAGGCAGAGTGTTCCATAGTCTCACTGCTCTTACAGTAAAATTAAAACTTTCTATGTAGGTGTGCTGGTATAAGAAAACCCCAAACCTCTCTTCTAGGTAATATCAAGCCTATAATTCACAGCACGCTTTAGATAATCTTAGGATGTGTGGACATCCAAATGGATGCAGTTTACATTGTGACCCACACAAGAAGTGTAGTTAAACATGCTCCCCAAATGATACCCTACACAACTTTTTTGCAGACTGGGAGCAGCATTTAAACTGTTAAATGACAGTCTGCAACCTTTACCCCTTATGCTGGCCACATCCAGTACCTTAGATAAATGTTTGTCTACTCCACTTACCATCAGGTGGAAACAAGGATTTGGCATTTTTTACTCCTTATGTCTAATTCTGTATTTCCCGGGGTATAACCACTGCTATTGGTGTCTGGCATTGGCTTTAAAGCCCGTTTAAACAGACAGATTATAGTTCAAAAAATCATTTAAGTAATCGAAAATTCACGATAATCATTCAAAGTAAATACAGACAATGATCCAACGCCGAATGATAAATCGTTCACTTTTCATTCATTTTATGCAAGCATAAAAATCACCGTTGGCTTATTCACTAATCGTTTGGATTAAAAACCGATCGGTCGGTCGCTCATTTACGTATACAGTGAATGTGAACGACTGAACGATTTCTCATTGGAATGAGCCAATTATGCATTTGCCTGCATAAACAGGCTGAACGAGCGAACAAGTGAACGCTGACATTTGGCTAGTCAAATGATATATCCCCATTTTAAGAACTACAGAGCTAAAGAGGCCCACAAAGACAAAGGAATGCTGCTCCTTGGTATGTTCATACGGGCTTATGTATGTCAGATCCATGTTCAATTTTTCTGGCTGAGCCTCGCAGTTCTGCTGAGCATTTTCACACAGATCTCCACGTGGATTTAGCCCCAATCAATGCGGCAAATCAGTGTGCAGTCACCTGCATCAAGAATTGACACATCAGTTATTTTTTCTGCAATGCGGATATCTGAATGCATGTGGAAAAATACACACCATATTAAATATGGCCTAATGCCCACAGACGGATTTCTGCCACGTTTCACGCGGCGGAAATCTGCTGCGTTATTCCGCAGCCATCAGGTTCTATTGAACCTAATATCTTTTTGCTTGCAATATTCATGCTGCGGAATTCTAACATGGAATTCAGCAGCGTGAAAGAATTTGCAGCATGTTCTATTTGCTGCAGAAAAACGCACGGCCGGCTTCCATTGTAGTCAATGGAAGCGGTCCGTCATGCGATACTTCCGCTGTGAGCACAGCGGAAGTATCGCGTTATTACGAGTCACCACCGGCGCGTCATGTGCTGCACTGCGCATGCGAGACGGCTTGCTGGATGGGACTCTCGTGGCGGATACGGAGAGGCGAGTATGCGGTCTTTGTGGGGCACCGGGTAGGACTTTGCTGCGATATTACACTGGCGGAGTCTGACACGACCGCGGGCAGGAGGCCTATGGTGTAGATTTTCAAAGCATTCAATACAATGCTAAAATAGCACTAAAATAGACAAATTTCACAACTGATTTGGACACAGAATCCTGTGTCCAAATCAGTTGTGAAATTTGTCTATTTTAGTGCTATTTTAGCATTATATTGAATGCTATGAAAATCTACAGCATAGGCCTCCTGCCCGCGGCCGTGTCAGACTCTGCCAGAGAAAATCGCAGGAACACTGGTCCATGCGATATTGCATTTTCTCGTGACAATACCGCGATTTTGTGACACTACAAAGTTGTAAGTTGAAATATAAGCCCTACCCAGATTGAATGGCTGTGATTGGTTTAACACTGGCTCTGATTGGCTGAGCCACAGAGCTCGCCAACCAATCACAGCCAGCCCTTCCTGGAGGCGGGGATTTTGATTCTCCAATCCAGGAAGGGTTGGCAGAAGACTTCAAGCAAGTGTCGGGGAGCTTCAGGGGAGACCCACGCGGGAGATGACAGCGCCTCTAGGTGATGATGTATTATTTTCTTCCTGCAGCTAGGGCTTACATTAGGGCTTTGACAGTAGGATTTTTTTCTGTAAAAGTTGCATCACACCGCACAAAAATCGCTTTTTTTGTGCGATGCAACAGAGAGGACGGCTCAATAAGAAACCTGGGTGACAAAACCTCGCAAGACGTGTGCATATCGCGGAACCCGCAAGGTTTTTGACTCGCAATGTCGCATGCTACAAAACATGCAAATGTGAAGGAACCCGTAGGAAAGCATGGGCTTCACATACATGTGATCTGTAGCAATGTCGCAACGCGAGAAAATCACGCGACTTTGTTCATGCGTTAGAATTAGGCCTCCATCACACGGGCGACAAAGCATCAAAAAGTAGCAAACGTCTGTTATGATAACATTACATGGATTCTCTTAAAATGAGGTTGCCATTCCGACGAACACAAACTGCTATAACAAAGTAGGGGGCTAATCTGGACTTTGTTATGGGGCCCTTTGAATCTGAGTTATGTCTCTTGTTCCCATCCCTGTCCTTGCATTAGCAAGCAGGAGTGAATCTGCTAGGGAAAGTATATAGGAGAATTACAGATAATGCAATTCGCTAACATATCAGCCCAGATGTCTCCAAACCAAAAGGTACTATTTAGCCTTTGCTATCTGTTTATACTTTTCTTTGATCTTCCACTTGTTGTCTGTCGGATGAATGTATGGAACGTTTGGCAAACATCCACAAGTATGCATCGAGGACACGGCAATCAATTCATCAAATAAATGAAATCACTGTGCATTTCCAATAAAACATCAAGTGCGCATATTTTTGTATATATTTTGCAGCTGTAAGATGTTGGCAAACACAAAGCTTATCCCCATTTTATACATCCATATGGTGGTTTTGTAACACACATGGCCCACCAATAGATAGTTTTAACACCACTCTGTTACGTGGAATAAAGAAATGTGTACAGACCCCAAGTTATTAGTGATCACGAACTCCTGTGCGTGTAAGAAGCTTGAAACTTCTGGCTTACACATGCTGCTATACTGCAACGGGCCTACATGGCCCCAATGATGTTTGTCTAAGCTTTTATCAGGAGCAAGCAAGGTTCACCAGGGTTGTACTGATACTGTCTGACCCTCAGGGGGTTTCTCTTATCTTGTTCTTCGGTGTACTCCTACAGAACACCCAGGGCACACAGACACACGCACAGCTGACACTCCCGGCTCAGTCAGCGCATGCACCAGTACAACATGTTGGGTCAGGTTTTAAGGTGAGGCTTTACCATCATCATCACTGTGTCATCAGCCGTGGATGGGAAGAGATGAACTTCAAGGAGAAAGTATTCCGACTTTTTACAGACACAATTCTGTCTTCCAACTTCCTTATGCAAGATGCCTACTAGCAACGCTACAGACGCAAGAACGGCATCACTGATATAATCACCATTTTGGCAGGGGAACATCCTTCTCAGCTTTAAGGAAAGGCTTCGTCACAAACCACAAAATGCATAATATTGCAAAAGTAATCCGTGCAGCCTGTGACATATGCTTGTGGAAAGATCAACAGGATATGTTTTCGTCTCAAGTCTATAATCCAGCCTGTCTCGTGTTAGCGTTAATTGATAAATATTTAGATCTTAGTTAAGATTTTGAAAGCAGGGATATTGCATAATATACTTTACCAGTCACCATAGTGGGAGTGAAGAGGATTGTACAGGAATTAAGAATGACAGAAGAGAAACAGCACATTGTTATGTATACAGGGTATTCTGTATATATTCTGAAATAGAACAAATGCAAAGAAAACGCAAGACCCATGCTAATAACAGCAGACTGGAATGTAATAATGCTAGTAGGGAGTGACACACTTAGGTCTGTCATATAAATTGGCTACGCCTGATATAATACCTCTCTCATTCATTCGGGGTATGCAACAAATAGAGCTAGCAGTCATCCCTGAAGTTGACAACGGCAGCCAGTTTATCCAAGTTACCAGTCCAGTTTACATAGTGAAAGTCTTCACACACTTTAACACACGCCGTAAGTGTTGTAGAATTTTCACAGTAGATTCTTCTGTGGAAATTCTGCAGCATTTACAGTACAAGCAATGTGGAGAAGATTTCCAAAATCTTGTTCACATGGCGCAAAGAATTTCCGGACAGAATCTGCAGCATATTTGAAATATACTGCTGATTCTAAATCCACAGCATGTCTATTTATATTGTGGATTTGGACTGCAAATTACAACCTCTGAAATGCTAAAGGTTGAAGCTTGCAGCAAATAAGGGCCCAAATCCAAAGTATTTAGGTATGGATTTGGCCATAGCAGCTTTGCTGTATATTCACTGCAGAGTTTCTGCTGCAGAAAGCCCGCAGGGGATATGCATGGTGTTCCTTATACACTATCCTACCAAAAGTGGAAGTAAAAATCAAGTAAGAATCAAACTAACACTTAGGCTGGCTGCACACGAGCGTGACGGGCTCCGCCGCGGAATATTCCGCAGCGAAGCCCGTCACGGCGCCCCCCAGAGACCCCATACTTACCAGCGGATCCGGCGTCTTCGCTCCTGCATGACGCTTCCCCGCCCACCGCGTCACATGACACGCCCACTGCGTCACATGACGCGGTGGGCAGGAAAGCGTTTTCACGCTATCTTCCGCTGTGTTACAGCGGGAGATACAGCGGATTTTCGCCGCGAATTACGCGGCGGAAATCCGTTCATGGGAAGGAGGCCTTACTGAGGCCTCCTTTGGCCCTAATTATATTGGATATTCTCCGTGGCATTCTTTCTACCAATGTCTGATACAATTAAACTGGCATTTCTCTCAATTTATCCTGCAAATGTCTAGCGAGTTCCCCCAAAGAAGATGTATCGGCCCATCTGCAGTGGTGCAAGGAGGGTTGTCATTGGACAGTTGAGCAATGGAAAAAATCAATACTTACCTATTCCTCCCCAGACAGTCTTCTTATTGCATCTTCTCCTGGTTCCTCCAGTCCCACAGGTCACATCACCTCCAGCCGACAGTATCCTCTTCTTCCTGCGACGTTACATCCATGCAGTCTCCTTCCTGCAGGTCAATGTACCCGGTCACTAATGACGTAACATTCACTGCCTTGCAGGGAATGCAGAATCCAATGCGGAGCTATTGCCAAGAATGCGCATCTGTGCTGTATCCCTGTGAGAGTTCATATACTATCGCCGCAAGACAGCACATATGCGCAGTCTTGGCAATAGCGCGGCACAGGATTCAGCATTCCCTGCTAGGCAGTAAACGCTACGTCACTAGTGACCGGGTACACTGACCTGCAGGAAGGAGACTGGTCTGAATGACCAGGTTGGGTCATGTACAGCACAGGCTATAGCCCTCTATTTCCAGGGAGGCATATTTCCTTGCTAAATAATATTGCACCCTGTGATACAGACAATGCTGTAACTAGTAAATGCATATTAAAAAAGAGAGCGTAAGTATAATATACTGATGTGTGACCACACAGCCAATGTAATTCATATGAACAATATGATCACACGTGTGCATTGCAGCGGATAACACTGTGGGGACTTGATAGCTGTCATTTCTAGAATGCAAAGGTGTTGGAAATATGGATATCACTGTTGGAAATATGGATATCACCTGACAGCGTAAACACAAACCAAGTAAGAAAAAAAAAAGTCTAAACAAGTAAACAGTAGAAGAAAACACAGCATGCGTGTAGCAGTGTGTGACTGAGAATAGCTCTCCTCGGGATCATTCCTATTCCCTCCCTCCTGTTTATGTGCTCTTCTCCCATTCATTGGCTGGCCACAGCAGGAGTGTATGACACAGTCACGGCGAGCACATGGACTGTGTTTACAAGCAGTGTGGTAGCAGTCTGAGCACAATTCCAGGAATCAAGATCACTTTTCCTCAATTCCGCCCCCTCTCCTTTTTTTCCCCCTCCTCTGGGTCAATATGTCATCTTCTGACAGGCAATGAAGGATCACAGAGGGCAGATCTCTCCCATTAACTCTCTGTCCTATTGAAGGGAGGCCCCTGTGGGAGAGCTGAGAAGACGGAGGGTGGGTGGGGAGCTGCAGCCTACCAACCACAGTCCAGGGACGATGATAAACAGCATGCTCTTGAAACCAGATACAACAGTACATTTTGTTCTTCTTTGACTGAAAAACAACTAGACTTCTCCCAGCTCTAAGTAAACAGTTAATCCCCTGTTTATCTTTCTCTTCTTCTGCCATTGATAGGGAACTGGTTCCGTATCAGTCCTATAGCAATCTGTCTTTTAATGTTAAAGAGACAACAGAATTAACTTTTGCTCTGTGCTGGAGCAGACACTTTATGTCCCCCTCTAGATGTAAATGGAGTGTCAAAACAAGAACAAAGCACATGTAAAGAAGGAAGAGGCATCGCCAGACACAAAATATCATTTACTTGATAATTATATTTTGCAATGCTATTATTTGTCAATAACTAACATTCAGCTGCTGTGAATCATAACATTGTTGAGAATGTAACCAGCGGGGAGCACTTCACTTGTTTTATTTGTAAACCAAAAGTTAGAGCCGAAGTCAAAGTTTCTTAAAGGAGATGTCCCGAGGCAGCAAGTGGGTCTATACACTTCTGTATGGCCATAATAATGCACTTTGTAATGTACATTGTGCATTAATTATGAGCCATACAGAAGTTATAAAAAGTTTTATACTTACCTGCTCCGTTGCTGGCGTCCTCGTCTCCATGGTGCCGACTAATTTTCGCCCTCCGATGGCCAAATTAGCCGCGCTTGCGCAGTCCGGGTCTTCTCCTCTTCTCTATGGGGCTCCGTGTAGCTCCGTGTAGCTCCGCCCCGTCACGTGCCGATTCCAGCCAATCAGGAGGCTGGAATCGGCAATGGACCGCACAGAAGCCCTGCGGTCCATGAAGACAGAGGATCCTGGCGGCCATCTTCAGCAGGTGAGTATGAAGACGCCGGACCGCCGGGATTCAGGTAAGCGCTGTGCGGGTGGGTTTTTTAACCCCTGCATCGGGGTTGTCTCGCGCCGAACGGGGGGGGGGTTTAAAAAAAAAAAACCGTTTCGGCGCGGGACATCTCCTTTAATTATGTTCGGTTTACTTAATATAGATAGTGTAATTCATTTTCACTCAGATGAGGCAGTCGTTTTTCCAAAAAGGACAGTAGGAAGCGCAGACATATTGGTTATCACTTATGATTAAGTGTCTCGGCAACATTTTTTTTCACTAGAAACAGCATTAAAAATGCATTATGCTCTATCGAAATGTTGTATATATACAGTAGATATTCCGCTGTGTTATTTGACTTCAGAAAATATAGTGAGATGCAAAAAACAACACAACACAACTGAGATCTGTAAGCAGAGCCCTTTTTCTTTTTTTCTGGAAATCAGTGGCTGTCCAAAATCTATGAGGAAGTCAGCATGGTATTGGCAATACATGTAGAGTACTGTCTAATCCACCCCCTTTTCCTCCTTTCTCGCCTCTGAGTTCCCATAATCAGCTGTAATGTAGGGTAACGCATGTGCGTGATATTACATACTATTGTTTGCACTATTTTTCACTGTCATCATCTTAAGGCCGGCTTCACACGAGCGTGACGGGCTCCGCCGCGGAATATTACGCAGTGAAGCCTGTCACGGCGCCCCCCAGAGACCCCATACTTACCAGCGGAAGATAGCGTGAAGACGCTTCCCCGCCCACCGCCGCCGCATCCTGTGACACGCCCACCGCATCACATGACGCGGCCGGCCGTGTCACGTGACGCGCCGGCCGCGTCATAGGACGCGGCGGCGGTAGGCGGGAAAGCGTTTTCACGCTATCTTCCGCTGTGTTACAGTGGGAGATAGCGTGAACAGACAGCTTCCATTGACTGCAATGGAAGCCGTCAGCGCGTACACCCGCGGCAAATAGAGCATGCTGCGGGTGAGGACGGGAGATTTCACGGTGCGAAATTCCGCGGTGGAATTCCGCATCGTGAGCATTGAGCTATTAGGTTCAATAGAACCTAATAGCAGGGGGCAACGCAGCGGATTTTTGCCGCGAATTTACGCGGCGTAAATCCGTTCGTGGGAAGGAGCCCTAAACAGCCCCTTATTTTTGTATGAGATTCATACACTTTTAAGAGGCGTTGGGACCACTCAGGGTGCTTCTACACGGGACGATCTGTCGGGTACAGATGCCTGACAGGTAACCCCAGCGATGAGAGAGAGACAGACAGAGAGAGAACCAAGGGGGGAAAAAAAAAAAGCTCGGGGCCCGGCGTCCCACATACAAAAATGCTCGAGTCTCTCATTGTAGTCAATGGGGTTCGTTACTCGAGTAGAGCTCTCGAATTTTATGAAAAGCTCGACTGGAATAACGCGGACTCGAGCATTTGGGTGCTCGCTCATCTCTAATTGTGTCTTTTTGTATTTGGTGAAATCTAGATTGTAATTAGTATTTTAGTATGTCATAATCTGGTGTAATAACTTGCTATACATATACCTTTTGTCTTACAATGGCAGTCTACAATCACCATCTTCTCACATGTATCTATATATTACAAGGGTTATCTCATCACAGACAACCTCTTGCACATTGCTTCCGTTGGGCCCGTTTCCTTGTTCCCACTGCAGCTAGCTAGACATATCTCAAATTTGTCATAGCAGGGCCTACTGTTATGGAGTGTCTCTCTGCTCTCGCTCAGGGATCATGATAATAATAATAATGATCTTTATTTGTATAGCGCCAACTTATTCCGCAGTGCTTCCAAAACAGGGGGGAAAAAAACTAAAGAAAACCACAGTTACATCAAGTAATCAGTTAATGGAAACAGTAGGGGTGAGGGTCCTGCTCCAACAAGCTTACATACTACAAATAGGGCGATACAGAAGGTAAAGGGGCTGGAGATGTGCACGGTATGGGGAGGTGGAGAATGAGGGATGCTATACACATAGACAATGGTCAGGCCGTATAGTGGCCGAATCAGTAAGACTGCAGGTGTCGGTTGATTACAGCTACCAGGAACTGCAGTCAGTATGACTTGGAGCATGTTATCAGGCAGAGTACCGAGGGGTTTAGTTTAGGGGATGTGGTATGCCTCCCTGAAGAGGTGTGTTTTTAGAGCACGCCTGAAGTTTAGTGTGTCAGTGATTGCCCGGATAGTTTTGGGTAGCGCATTCCAGAGGACTGGTGCTGCTCTAGAGAAGTCTTGGAGACGGGAATGAGAGGTTCAAATTAAAGGGGCCCTTAATCTGATTTCATTAGCAGAGCGGAGGGCGAGGGCGGGGAATTGCGATGAGGGAAGCAATGTAGGGCAGCGTGGTGATATAGAGAGCTTTATGGATGAGAGTAATGACTTTAAATTGGATTCTGTATTTGACAGGCAGCCAGTTCAATGACTGGCACAGGGCAGAGGCATCTGAGTAGCGGCTGGACAGGAAGATGAGCCTGGCTGCCGCATTCAGGATGGATTGGAGAGGGTAGAGTTTGGTGCAGGGGAGTCCGATCAGCAGAGAGTGGATGAGGGCAACAGTGAGCGTTTTTAGCGTGTCCACGGTGAGAAAAGGGCGGATTCTTGCGATGTTCTTGAGGTGCAGCTCACACGTTTGAGCCAGAGATTGAATATAGGGGGTAAAGGAGAGATCAGAGTCGAATATAACCCCAAGGCAGCGGATGTGCTGTCTAGGAGTTATAGTGGTGTCACATACAGAAATGGAGATGTCAGTATGAGGTCGGTTAGTAGAGCGGAAACAGGAAAAGGTCCGTTTTTGAGAGGTTCAGTTTTTGGTAGAGAGAGGACATGTTGTTAGAGACAGCGCACAGTCGGTGGCATTCTGAAGGAATGTTGCTGTGATGTCATGGGAAGAGGTGTATAAATGGGTGTCGTCAGCAAAGAAATGATACTGAAAGCCAAATCTCCAGATGGTCTGTCCAATGGGGGCTGTGTTGATGGAGAAGAGGAGGGGGCCGAGAACCGAGCCTGGGAAATCCCAACAGCAAGGGGAAGAGGAGGGGAGGTAGAGCCAGCAAAGCAGACACTGAAGGAGCAGTCGGATAAGAAGGAGGAGAACCAGAAAGGGCAGTGTCCTTTAGTCCAATAGAGTGAAGCATACCAAGGAGGAGTTTGTGGTCAACAGTGCCAAATGCTGCAAAGAGGTCGAGGAGGATCAGTAGGGAGTAATCGCCCCCAATTTGGCCGTCAGGAGATCATTTGACACTTTAGTCAGGGCGGTTTCTGTCGAGTGTAGGGGGTGAAAGCTGAACTGTAGGGGGTCAAGAAGAGAGTTTTGTGAGAGAACGCTTATAAGGTGGGAGTAAACTAGGTGTTTTACTAGTTTGGAGATGAAGGGGAGGTTGGCGATGTGTCGGTAGTGTGTTTGCATGAGGAGGGGAAGATGCCAGAGGTCAGAGAAAGATTGAATATAGTGATGAGGTGGGAGATGACCACTGGGGAGAGGGATCGGGGGAGGTGTGAGGGAAGAGGGTCGCTAACGCAGGTGGTGGGGCAAGCAGCGGCAAGCAATCTGGAGCATCGTGAGCATTCATATGGGTACAGGCCCATTTAGACACAACGATTATCACTCAAAAGCAGTTGTTGTGTCAAACTGCACTGACATCGTGCAGTTTTTGTTCTCCTGTCGCTGATCATTGCCTTCCAGCATGCTGAAAGACAACGATGAGCCTTCTTAGGAATTCACAGTGGGATACAGCTGACAGTATTGTTTCTGCTGTATCCCGTTCCCTGAACACAGGCTGGGTATGAAGAACACAGAGATCTAGCTGTTTTCTTCATACTCCGCACGGAGCGCACAAACACGTCAGCTGCAACGCTTCGTGAACAGCCGGTGTATAAAGAACACAGTGGCCTTGCTGTATTCTGCATACCCCGCTCGGAGCGCTCGGCTGTATAACAGCCGGGCACTCCGAGCAGAGAACAGCTGGATGCAGAAGACAAGCGTCCCCACTTGTAGCGCAAAGTAATCGCTCAACGTTTGAGCAATTACCTTGCGCTTAAAGGCACACACCGATTATCGCTCAAAAGTCGCTCAAAAGACATCTTTTGAGCAATAATCGTTGTATCTAAATGGGCCTTATATTTTAATCAGTATTTGTAAACTAAATCTAGCAGTGGGTAGAGGATCAAACATGGTAGAGGATCAAACCTTCCACTATATTAATGCAAAATACAGACCAAAATATTCCTAAGTGAATATCCCTAGGAACTTTAAAGGGGCTCTTTGAGTTATTTAAAAGAATTGCAAATGCAAGGCATGGTATAAAATTTGAAAAAAAATCATTACCCACCAGTTTCATTCCCTGCTACTGCAGCGCCACCACTCCAGTCCTCCACATGTTGAGCTTGGTTTACTTGACTGTATTGGTCACGGCTGCAGCTAATCACTTATATGACACAAGACCGCTGAGGCCAGCGATTGACTACAGTGGTCACATGGGGTACACAAAATATCACCGATGCAGTCAAGTAAACAGAGTCTGGTTGGGAAGACCAGAGCAGCGGTTTACAGCAATGGCAGATTAAGAATAGCTTCTGTTCTTATTCTACGCCTTTCCCTGGATTTGCCATTTTTTTCTAGTAACGAAGACAACCCTTTTAACATAATGTATGTCATAACAAGCAAAAAACTTTAAGATCTGCTTGATTGTAAAAGTTATGTTAAACAGAAGGTTCATATTATCAAACATCAGTATACATGCAAATCTCATTGAAAGGAGTTCATCTGGAAGTTCTGTAGGAGGGCTTGTGGAATGTTAATAACTGTCTTCACACTTCTAGACATTCACGTCACTTAGGCTAGATGTCAAAAACCAAGTAATGATATGGACAAGGTGTGAATACCTCAATTAAATATAATCTCTGGATGTGACATTACTATTTCTCTTTTTTCCCCACTGTGGAATTGATTGCGGATGTTCAAATAATTTAAATCTTCCAGAGCAATTACACTTGTACCCCACAGAGCAACTAAAGACCTTATCAAATGTTCTCTAACATACAAATGCACATGTCAACATGAAATACATACTCTTCCACTCATTTTAAATGGCATACCATCGTTAGATTTTCGCAGAGAATCCCATTTTCTAAGTTACTTTCATATATTGCTGTGGTTATGAAGAAGGAACAGAGGGAAACTAGATGGAATGTAGACTGTAATACAATGCTTATGTGCAGCTAAAGTGTAGAACCCCCTACTGCTCCCAGTATAATGCTCCAGTTGGAGCCACAAGAAGCAGAATTGCTACTCAGTATTATCCACACTTGGTCTTGAAAAATTAAAGAGCCACATCTTAAAACATCGTGTTTAAAGAAACCATGCAAAATTGAAACAACCTCTAGTATTGTTCACCAAAGTTAATATCTTCCTCTGTCTTAGTAAAGCAGGAAGTAATAAAAAAGAACTTCGGGAAGAGAATACTCATTTTGCTTCTTGTACAAGTAATTTCCCATAAAAATCCATATTCAGCTAAGATAAAAAAGACTGAATAATCATCACCAGAGGATACATGTACAGACAAATGAGACATCATATACAGTGGGAAACTAATAAACAGTTTGAACAATAGGAGGAGGGTCCAGTTTGCGGTAGTTTATAATCTATGAAGAAATTGGGGTGACATGAGGTAAAAGTGCTCGTTATGGATAATGGTACGGCCATCTTTTATATAAATAGAGAAGTACAAATAAAGCAACATGAGCCAGTCACCAACTGGCATTTGTGTATATATTAGGTTAACTAAAATATTACGACACATAGAACGTGATGAAATTTGCTTTTTTTTTTAATATGGTGTTGGGCCGCCTTTGGCCTCTATGACTGCAGTAGACCTCGAAGGCAGGCTTTCCAGCAAATTCCGATAGATGTGGGAGGGATTTGCCTCCATTTCTTGAGGAGAGCTTACGATGGTGATGTGGGGGATGATGGGCATGTTGGGTGTGCACAGATACAGTGTTCTAGTCCATCCTAAAGATGCTAAATGGGATTAAGATCCAGACTTTGGGCTGGCCAATGAATTATGCAGATGTTCTGCTCCTCAAACCAAACGTCAACACCACGTGCTGTAAGACATGGTGCTTGATCATGTTGGTAGAGTCACGAAGCTGTACCAAAGATTTGCCACAGGGTAGGTAATGCCACATTGTCTGGAGTGTCTCTGTACCCATCATCGTTGAGGGTGAACTTCACTATAACCAATGGCCCTAGTTCTTCCCAGCAGAAACACCCCGCATACTATAATAGAACTTTCTCCAAACTTCACTGTCGGGACAATGCAGTCACAGAGAAACCACACTCCAGGCAACGAACACATCCAAAAATGGTGTACTGTGATTCAGGAGTCTAAAACACTTGCTTACACTCATTTCCAGTCCAAGAACAACTCTCCAAGCACCACTGCAGGTGCCTCTGTGAATTCACTACTGTGATTTTGGACTTCTGTGCAGCCGCTTGTCCATGGTAAATCTTCGCATGAAGTTCCCTACCAATGCTTCTTGTGCTAATGGATGTTCCAATGGCCTGTGAGACCTCCTGAGTGAGTGTTTCGGAAGATGATGTGCATGATGTCTTCACAGCTTGAACAAGGCTTTATTGTCCACCTTGTGTCAGTTGATATGTTCTCCCCAAACGTGGCTGCACTGCACACAACACCGATATTTTCCCCTTTCTGAATAACTTTGGCAACAGCGGAATTTGGAAGGTCTGAAAGCACTGCGATGTCTGTACTGATTCATTGCTCAGGTGACATCCCACCACCATACCCCATTGGAAGACGGGTCAGCTCAGCAGCTCATGACATTCTGATGGTTTCTGTACTCAGATATGCCAGTGTGTTACTCTCCTTTATACCTAATGCTCACACATCTGATTTTCATACCCCCTTTACCTGACAGCACAAGATTGGTGGGTGTCCCAATACTTTTGTCAACATAGTGTACACAGATATGAAGCGTGCTAGGTTGTGGTGGATACTGCAGGATGATGGGATCTGCTTCTGATGGAAAATGTAGAAAAGGGGTAAACTAAGAAGAGTTAGATTAGAGAATTGGATAGGCTTCTCTATAAAGAGATGCATTTTTAGGGAACACTGAAAACTGTGGATATTGGTTATTAATTTGATTGTCTGGTTAGCGCATTCCAAAGAACTGGTGCAGCTTAGGAGAAATCTTGAAGATTGGGAAATTCCAAAAATATTCACTCTGAGATCATTTGTAAAATGGAGAGCACATGTAGGGTGGCAGGCAAAGGAGGAAGGAAATATAGTATAATGCAGCTTTGTGGGGAACTTTATGGATGAGAGTGATGAGTTTATATTGGTTTCTGTAGTGGATAAGGAACCAGTGTAGTGACTGGAACAGGGTGGAGACATCAGTGTAGCATTAGACAAAAAGGTGAGCCTGGCTGTTGCATTCAGAATAGATAAGAAAGAGGACAGTTTAGTGTGAAGACTGATCAGTAGTGAGTTACAGGAGTCACAAGAAGAATAAATCAGAGCAACTAAATGCAAAATGCACTATGGAAAAAAATATTAATCGAATACAATGTCTTCAGAGGGACATCAATACTGCACGGGGATACTGTTGTGCTGTGATAATGATACTGAACCTCTATTCAGGTCCTACAACGGATATAGGAGCTCCAAATCTACTAGGCACTCCACAAATTCTCAAAATGTTGTCTGTCAGCACTTCACAAGCTTAGGCGCCCACCAGTTGTTGGTGAGGTGCAGCTGGGGAGGCAGTTCTTGACAGAAGTGATCATATGCTGCAGAGGAATTTTTCTAGCTGCAGCAATCTTTGGTTTAAAAACATAACTAACTCATAGGGTTTAGTTTAATGTTATGCTGTATTCACAAAATAAGTGAAATCTATATTCAGATTATTTTTAATACTAATTAAAGGCATCACCATGTTCTGGTTGGCAAGGCCACAGCAGAAAATTTTGAAACATTTTTATCCTGATTTATGTCCATTTCACAACTGGGAATATTATGGAAGGCTTCTATCCAAGTTCTGCATGAAAAACTTATTTGCTATCCAGTGTACATAATAATAGTCAGCTTGGAATGCCACAGCCCATAGCATTATATATTCAACACATTTCTAAGAGCTGGCAAAAGCTAGGTTAAATTAGTTTTGCCAAGTTCCCAAGAAACCATTTTTTATTCCAAAGTATGAATGTCTTAAAGGGGTTGTACACTTGTAAACTAATGATGGGCATCATTAATAGACTAGTGGGGTTCAGCCATCTGGGACCCCTGCTGATCAACTGTTGCTGGGCTGGTATGCTCATGCATTGAGTTGGTTTTTGTAGGAAGCAGACAGCTCCATTGCCACTACAGTGTCAAAACTTAGTATTACAAGCCATTCACTTCAATGAGAACCAAACCAAGCCACTGTAGTAGAAACAGAGCTGTCTGCCTCTGGAAAAATCAGCTCAGTACACAAGCACACTGGCCCAGTGAGTAGCTAATCAGCAGGGTTACTGGTGGCAGACACCTGTTGATCTACTATTGATGGCCTATCCTGTGGATAGGCCATCAACAGTTTTCAAACTGGACAACCCTTTTAAAGGTGGCCATACATATGAGACAGAAGTAGGTTGATGGTTGAACAAACTAATCTGGTGAATGACAATAGAAGAAGAGATAAATATAGGAGATGAGATAGAATAACTATCTGATTGGTAGGGGTCCAATTGGTAAAATTCCCCACTAGTTATGAATACGGGTGCAGATGGTCCCCGAATGAGTGAAGCCATGCTAATGCATGCACACTACTGCTCCATTAATTTCAATGTGACTGCAGGAGATAAAGTTGAGTTAATGCACTGAGCTATCTTCAGCAGTCCCATCGAAATGAATGGAGCGGTAGTGCATGCACAACCACTTCTCCATTCATTTGGGAATCTTTGGAACCCCTGTTCATATGATTGATAGTGGTCCCAGAGGCTGGACCTCCACTGATCAGATAAAGTATCCCCTCATCCTGTGAATAGGTAAGAACTTATTTTCAACAGGGTACAATATGGCCATTGGAATGTTCTTCGTAAGATAATTCTACATCCGTCACTGGAACTAAGGTTTTTAGCACAAACCATGAAAACAGACACTTACCATTATTCCTCCTCCACCAAAATTTACATATGGCACTATGAATCCCAGCCGGAAGTTAATCTCGACATCTGCCTAAGGGCTCAGTCACACGGGCGTTTGTACGCGCGTCTGTCAGTTGCGTTTGCGATTCGCATCTATGTAGAACCAATGCTTTTCAATGGGAGTGGTCACATGTGCGAAAATTATAGGACACAACGATTCGCAGAACATGGCTATCTGCGTTCTGCGTTTCAATGTTGCGCACAAACGCATGTTTTGAAGATGCCTGCAATTTTTATTTTTCGACCATGCGCGCATGACAAGCATGACGAAAAAGTTTCGGCCGCTTAAAGATTCATGCGCATTTTGATGCGCTTTGCGCATATACTCGGGTCAGACGGGCGTTTTACTGGAGCGGATAAACACTGCTAGGTGCAGATTTTTCGCTGTGACGCCCACTTCTGTCACGCGATTTTTAAAAACGTACGTTTTGTGCGACAAAACGCCCGTGTGACTGAGCCTCAAGTCAGTTTTGTCTTTCAGGCTGTTGGATGGTTATGAATGATTCACCATTCAAAAAAATGATTTTCCATTAATCCAGAGTTGAAAGGTAGCATGTTGCTTTACAGCAGTCCAAGCAGTGCTTGGCATTGTGCACGACATTCTCAGCTTGTGTATAGCTGCTCAACCATGGAAAACAGCCCATGAAGCTTCTGACAAGCAGTTCTCTTTCAGATCTTGCTTTCACAGGCAGTGTGCACACATTACTAAGTGCTGCAACCAAGGACATGCATGCCAAGCACTTGACAAGCTTAGACACAGAGTGGTGCTGTTCTTATTAGTCTACTACTTTAATGCTAAACTGTAACTCAAGCGATTCGCACTGTACAATACTGTAATATATAGGCAAGCCCTCAATAACTCCGATACATCCATAACATATATCTCACTTATGCCCAGAATGCCCTTCACTTCTATGTAAACAGTATAGCTAAAATGTAGCATTCTGCACCCCTGGCTAGGATTGCCCACAGTGTGAGAAGTATTAGCTCTGTATGGCCTTCAAGGCTCTAAGTAACCAATGACATTTCTCTTCACAGACAGCAAGCTGATACACAATAGTAGGTTTCAATTGCAGCTTTCATTAAACTGTGAATAATTTTCATTATAAAACCAAGCAATTTCTTTAAAGGTAATGTATCAACTACTTGTGAGGTATGGAAACAGTGTAGCACAGGGTTCACGGCCGTTTCCATAAACCCCACAACCTGCTGAAGCCTGTATGTGGCAGCCAGCAGGACAGGGCTGTCAGACCCAGTTTATAGAGATAGATACAGGTTCCATCTCGAAGACCCAAGCCTATCAGATAATTATGGAAAATACTGTTGATAAACTATAAATGTCTAAGCCTGGGTTCACACAAAACGGATTTGCCGCATACATTCTGTGCCAAATGTCACTACGGCAAATCCACCCGTGGCTCCTAATTCCGGGATTAGCCAGCCATGTGGACGAGATTCTGCAAAAATCTCGTCTACACGGGGCGGCTAATCCGTTGCGGCAAAGCCAGGCGGAACCGGCACTGCGGCACAGAATTGACAGCCGCAGCATGTCAATTCTTTTTTTTTTTTTCCGTTGTGGCTTCACTCCTCTCTGCGGGGAGAGAAAGCCGCAGTGGAATGCCGGCGGCCGAACAGCTCCAAAACCAACGGCAAAATGCTGCAGGTTTTGAAGCTACAGCTCTCCGGCGGAAATCTCATGGCTTTTCAGTGCGGCCAGGCCGCAAGATTTCCATCCTGTGGGAACCCAGCCTAACAGGAGAAAACTCCCTTAAGCAATCATAAGGGCTCAAAGAATGGCCAGTGTGCCGACTGCTAAATTACAATTAGTCAAAATAGGTAGTGACAGCATTTATATTATATATGTTTCAGGGCCCATTCAGTTGATGTGTATTTTCAGTCTATATGCTAACCGTGTATTTTATGGACAGCAGACGGACCTATAATAACTTAGTCGTCTATTCACACGGACTGATGGTTTGTGTGAAAAAAAAAATGCTACATGTTCTATTGTCACATTTTTTGGCATTTTGACACAATTGCTCTTTTTTGTCAAAAAATGCTAAATTCATATGTTCACTGAAGATCATTAGCACAATATGAAACACCCTACAAACAGTGGGTTTTAATTAGTGGGTTTTTTCCACTTTCACTGCATTTCTGTGGTTTATGGCATTTTGTGAAGTTGCAGCATGCTCTTGGGGTAACATTTTTTCTGGTATTTTTCCATAGACATCTCTAGGGGGGGGGGGGGGGGGAAGCATGCGTGAACGTGAATAAAAAACTACAACCAAGAAAAGCCAATAAGGCCCAAAGTGGTGGGTAAATGTTGCCACAACAAAATGGTCCACAAATTTAGGAACCTATAACTTATTAACAAATAACAAGGTTCCTAAGTCTAAGGCCGCCTGCAGACGGGCAGAAATTCCGCGGCGGGATTCCCTGCAGAGTTTTCACCCCTGGACGCCTGCATAGGATTGCATTACAGCACGCAATCCTATGCAGACGGCCGCGGTTTGTCTGTGTGAAATCACGCGCAGAAAAAAAACCTCGGCATCCTCTAATTCTTTGCGTGGCTCGCAGAGCCCCGCACAGAAACGTCACTCACCGGCCGCCGGCTCCGCTCTGCGCATGCGCCGGCGGCCCAGCAGCTGGCACATGAAAGAGCCGGAGCTGCGGGTGAGTCCGCGCTGCTCTCTGCAGGCGCTCAGGTCAGGTTCCGCTGCGAGAATTCTCGCAGCCGGATCCGACCCGGCCGTCTGCAGGCGGCCTAACTGTGGGTGTCTACAAGGATCCCAAGCCTAAAATGGATTCCAAGCCTTGCTTGGGTTTCTTTATGGTTCCTAAGCCATCAAGTTTCACTTTATTGTTTAAAGGCATGAAATTTGCTGCTGATAATTGCTATTATTGCTTCTGAGAGATGGTATTTTCAACACGTTGTCATTTACAGCAAGTGCTGATCAACGTGCAAAAAAAAAACCTTTCAGTATGTGCCAATGGCTGACCTTCAATGTAGTTTGTGTTTATGATAACCAATGGTGGATTGGAAACATACGTGAAATTTTCAAATGAAGAATGTGTGTCTTTCATAAACTTCATGCATGCTCATGGGACCGGCCCAGTCATTTTATTGGCCACCTGGAAAAGACATTTATTAGATTCCAGAATAACCTATTCTTTCCAGTATTCCTTTTCCTTCAATGACAATGGTGAGTCGAAAAAAGCATCTTTCAAAAGCAATAATAGCAATTATCAGCAGCAACTTTCACGCCTTTAAATAATGAAGTGAAGCAATATGGCAAAAGCAACACAACATTCAGGCTTGGGAACCTGTGGCAAAGAAACCCATCCCGTGGCTGGTCTTGCCTGGCTATTGGAGCGTGCCCACTTGGCGATGGGGATACCAATCTTACAGATTGGTGGTGCACTGCCACCATGGAACAACGCAAGGATTTAAACATCTTGTGCAAACTTTATCACACTATTTTAACTGAATTTTTTCCATTTAAGTGCAAAGACACCAACATGCAACTACAGGAACAGATAGATTAAAACCTGCTCTTGTTAATGGCCAAAGGAAAATAAAACTGGAAGGGTTGCTTTTGAGTTACAGGTGTAAAAAAAAAAAAATTGCAAAAATGATTTTTTTAACCAATTTTAGTGGGCAATAAAGCAGTAAGCATGCAAGCTAAGAAGCAGCCAGTTTCACAGTACTTTGGTAGGCACTTGTACTACTCTCTAGCCTAATTCCAGCTTAATTAAGCTATTTGTTAATAAGTTTTAGATCCTAAACTTGTGGACAAAATGTGTCGTGACATTTACCACTTTGGGCCTTATCAGCCGCCAAACCAATGCTTAGGGAGCCTTGTCTGTAAAATCTTCGAATTCTACACAAAAAGTTGACCAAGTGCACCAAGTTGCAATGAGTTCGCTTGCTTAGATCAAGAACAGTAGCAACACAAACTTGGATATTTTTTCAATTCGACCTGCGAGTGACTTTTATGCAAATGGCTCTAGGGACTCAACCAAGCTATACACCAAGCTGAAACTTTGCAGAACCTCATACAGGTGGTGTATGGATATTCTGTAAAAATTTCAGCAAAATTAAAAGGTGGTCGAGCAGGGACCATAAGACTACTTCACATGGAATGATTTGTATGTTGCTCTTGAGAAAACGGAATATGTAGATCTTTTTCTCAATGAAAGTGGTGGGAGAGCAAGCAGTTTAAACAAAAGTAAAAGGCCATGCCTCAGGTATCATCTAACTCAGTAACAGGTATGCAAAATCATTGTAACTTTTTTTTTCTTTAAAATGAGAAGTTTAGGTGAAGCCTCTTCGTTTTCTATCTGCAAGGGCCACAGCTGAGAAATTACAGCTTTTACAGCTGGGCTATGTAGATGTTCTAATTTAAACCATTTGCAGTGAGTTGCATAAAGTACTGAGGGACGGGAATCTGAAATTCTGAATTCCATGGAACCAAAATGATCTTACGCTGTGATGTCATTTCCAAGTGATCATTGTTTTGTCTCTAGGATGCATAACAAAAAAACATGATACTAATGACTAACGTATCTATGATAAGAAATTATTGTAATGCCATTATGGAGCTGGCTACCAGAAAAAAGTATGCATTTTTATATTTCCAAGCTAAAGACCTGATCACAGTATTCTTACCAATTAAGTGTGTCTGTTAATACATGGAAAAGCAATTCACTGCAGAAACATTTGTACCAAATGGTGTAGATTGTAGTACGGATTTATGTATACACATGTACAGTCAAGAGAAAAACTAAGTACACCCTCTTTGAATGTTAGGGTTTTACATAAGGTGAAAGGTAAAGTCCTCTGGTGCACGCACCGAGCCGTGACCGACTCCTAGGGTGACGTTCTCTTGCCAGACTGTTTTTGTGGGGTGGTTTGCCATTGCTTTCCCCAGTCATCTTTACCCCCCAGCAAGCTGGGTACTTATTTTACCGACCTTGGAAGGATGGAAGGCTGAGTCAACCTTGAGCCGGCTGCCTGAACCAGTTTTTATATATCAGGACATAAAAAAAACACAATGCCAAGGGAGAAAGACTATTAAGAAATAATCTGAACTAAGAAAATTTAGAGACATCTTGAGGAAACACTCTATTGAATGCAAAAACATTCCATTTACCAAATTGTTGTTTAAGACATTATTATGAACATATTACAGATACGAATAATTTGGAGAACAATGTTTTAATATAATTTGTTATGCACAAGTCTCTAATAAAAGACATTTTGAATAAAGAAATAATCTTAGAGAAGCAATTGTTGCTGCCCATCAACCTGGGAAATGTTACAAGGTTATATCCTAACAATTTGGGGTCCATCATTCTACAATGAGAAACATTATTCACAAGTGGAAAACATTAAAGACAGAGGACAATTTTCCCAGGAGTGCACATCCCAGCAAATTCACTCCAAGCTCAGGCTGCGTAATGCTAAGAGAAGTTGCAAAAAACCCAAGACCTAAATTTCAGACTCTGCAGGCCTCAGTTAGCATGTTACATGTTCAAGTTCATGACAGTACAATTAGAAAAAGACTGAACAAGTTTGGTTTATTTGGAAGGGTTGCCAAAAGGAATCCTCTTCTTTCTAAAGAGAACAGGGTAACTTAGCTAAGTTGCATCGGAACAAACCAAAAGACTTGAAGAAAATGTTCTTTGGACAGAAAAGTCCAAAGTGGAGATCTTTAGCCATAATAACCAGCACCAGGTTTGCCAAAAACCAAACAGCATATCAGCACAAACTCCACATACCAGCTGTCAAGCACAGTGCTGTAGGGGTGATGATATGGGCTTGTTTTGTAACCACAGGACCTGGGCCCCTTGTAGTAATTGAGTTGACCATGAACTCCACTGTATACAAAAGTATTCTAGGATGTGAGGCCATCTATCCAAAAGCTAAAGCTTAGCTGTAACTGGGACATGTAACGGGACAATAATCCTAAGCACACCAGCAAATCTACATCAGAATGGTTAAAAAAGCAAAGAATTAAGGTGATGCAATGGCCTAGTTAAAGTCCAAACTTTAACCCAACTGAAATGCTATGGCGGGACCTTAACAGAGCTGTGCATAAATGAATGCCCATATAATTCAATGAAAAGTGGGCCATAACAATGTGAGAAATTAATAGTCATATATAAAACGATTACTTCAAGTTATTTGTACTAAATGCGGTTCTACAAGCTATTGATTCATAGGCTGCACCTAATTTTCCACACATTATCTCTGTATTATGGCCTAGTTTGTGTGAAATCAATAGTGACTGTTGTTCCTCTGAGGTTGTATTTACCTAATCTTAAAACCTTGTAAGAACCAGATTTTTTTTTTAAACCATCAAGTTCAAAAAGGGTGTACTTAGTTTTTCTCATGACTATATCTAGATACATAGGATGGCTCAAAAATGTATACACACTTCAGCATGAAAAATGTGTGTATAAAAGCTTCTATTACCAGATTTCTATAGATATCAAAAGATAAGTCATGTTTGACCTCTGCAATCACATTAGGTGCTCAAAGTGGTCACGGTTTACATTTTTGTGTGCCTTTGCCATTTGTTTTTGGCTTCCTTATGGTCACATGGGGGCTTTAGCGATTGTGCGACTACTCACATGTTTAGAGACAAGATAATACTAGATATTGTGCCATAATTTAATTTGGATATTATAAAAAAAGCATAGATAACCACTGTTGAAGAGTATATACACTTTTTGGGCAACCCTCTATGTGTATCTATATCACAGAAGATCTGTGCTTAGATCTCCAAGATGTTTGGAACAACCTCCCTGCTTAGTTCCTTGAAAAATTGTGTGCAAGTGCATCCATAAGAATTAATGCCATTGTGAAGGCAAAAAATGGACATACCAAATATTGATCCGATTTAGGATTTCTCTTTTGTTCATTCACTTCGCATTTTGTTAAAGGGGTTGTCCCGCGAAAGCAAGTGGGGTTATACACTTCTGTATGGCCATATTAATGCACTTTGTAATATACATCGTGCATTAATTATGAGCCATACAGAAGTTATTCACTTACCTGCTCCATTGCTAGCGTCCCCGTCGCCATGGTGCCGTCTAATTTCAGCGTCTAATCGCCCGATTAGACACGCTTGCGCAGTCCGGTCTTCTGCCTGGTGAATGGGGCCGCTCGTGCCGGAGAGCTGGTCACCGCGTCGTCATCGTAGCTCCGCCCCGTCACGTGTGCCGATTCCAGCCAATCAGGAGGCTGGAATCGGCAATGGAACGCAAGGAAGGAGAAGAAAATCCATGGTGCACCATGGGAGAAGACCTGCGGTCCACCGTGGGAGAAGACCAGCGGCACCATCTTCACAAGAAGAAAAGAAGAAGCTGCAGAAGTCTGATGCAGGTAAGCGCAATGTGCTTTTTAAAAACTAACCCATGCTTTCTTTTTAACAGGGCAGAATGCGGGGGTAAGTGAAAAAAAAAATTTTCACTTTCGCCGCGGGACAACCCCTTTCATTGACAAAAATAAACTATTAACATTTCTATTTTTAAAAGCCGCCTTACTTTACAGCATTTTTTTTCCACACCTGCCTAAAACTTCTGCACAGTACTGTATGAAACAAATATCATATACTAGCTGATATACCTGGCTTCACCTGAGTTAATTTGTTCACGTGTTGTTCGGACGGAAAATTTTATGAAGTCCAGGTTACTTTAGAGTAACCGAGGAATAAAATATGTATACATCTAGAGGAGCGTTCGATTCTCCTCAGGCTGCATGTACCTCTACAGAATGTGCCACCACTCCCTTAATTTAGGACATAAAGGATGCTCACACCAAATTTCACGCTTGTATGACACTGGGAATTTGCATTACATAGGGGTGCACTTACTTTTGCAAATAGCATTGAATAATCGAGTTCTGACCCCCTTACTTTTCCTATTTAGGACCTAAAGAATGCTTGCGCCCAATTTCACGCTTGTACAACACCAGGAAGTTACATTACATAGGGGTGCACTTACTTTTGCAATTAGCATTGGAAAAATGGAGTTGTGACCTTTTTACTTTTCCCATTTAGGATCCAAAGAATGGTCATGCCAAATGTCATGTTTGTACGACATCGGGAAGTTAGAGAATTAGTGGTGAGTCATTCAGTGTTTGTATACATATATACAAACACATACAGAGAGAGATAGTAAGCAAGTGTATAGGAAAGCACTGCAGGCACCGACTGATATCTATACACATATCTGCTCAGTGGATGCCAAACGAGCATCCGACAAGGCTGTAGGGGTCTTTGGACCCAAATCAGTGTATGCAACAGAACAAGATGTAAGCACAGCCGAAAACTTGCTTTATTGCTATATTAATCTGGCAGTGGGTAAGCAAGAATAATTGCAATACAAGCTATTGTGTAATGACAGGGCTTTTAGTGTGTTACCCACTATGTTTGGTCCTTAAAAACTTGGTTTTTGGAATGCTAGCTGTGGAACAGACAGTCCTTTCATTGTCCATGTTGCCCCCTGTTAAATAGTGAATTTATCTTTCTCTGTGACAGACTCCTCTCCATCAATCAAAAAGGAGACCTTGCAATATTATCAACGGCTCATAGGAGGGCAGAGCATTTAATTGGTTGTACAAAGAAATTTAAGGAAACACCTTTTTTTATTAATCCTAAAATTGAGCCCTCCTTTCATGGGTGCACTATGTGGCCATCTATTCTGCCCATCTCTAGTCCCAACCCAATGCTACGTTAGTATAAGAGTGCAGTGTACAATCTATGCTGTTTTTACATTTCTATATGGTTTTTGAACCAGGGTTGTCACTTCAGCAGTATTTTCCACAGTACTAACCATCTGATATTTATGAATGGAAATGTAGTAAAGATTGGAAAGAACACAATGGAATCCGTATTTGAAAGTTTGAAAGAAATTTAAAACTAAATTAAAAAATAGAGGCTTAGGTCTTCAGACGGAAAATAAAGTTGGTATTTACAAGCAGAAAAGGAAACTGAGCGGTTAACAAGATGATGAAAATTTATTAAAGAAAAGCAGTGTTGGCAAGAAGTAATCCTTAAAGTGTCCCTCCAATTACAATCCACCACCCAATCTAACACTGACCATAGAGATGCACTAGAGCAGTTAGAGAAGCAACCATAGGATGGCCCGAGAGTCTTGTACGTGGGTTCTATTCTAATTAATAGATGCTGTGAACACATGCACATAAGAACGCCGCGAATCCTGGAGACTCCGATGCTTGAGTCTTAATCTATTTTATGGGAACTGTTCACAATACTGCACTGGTGTCGTACAGTTCTTCTGTACGCAGGTCCTATTAATCAGAATAGTACTCATGGTTCAGACTCTCCAGGCATTGGACCCAGAGTGCACCAGTGTCTCTGAATGCCTGGTGTCAGATCCGGTGGGATAATGGAGGGTCACTTTAAAAGTCTAAAACAGTAGTTCTCAACGTGGGCGTTATTGCCCCCTGGGGAGCGTTATTATTTCTTAAGGGGGCAGTGGAACGAAAAGGGGTGGCAGGGAGGCGGTGGAATATAAAGGGTGCGGTAGGGGGGCGTTCTGTGTTTGCTTTCTTGAATTTCTTTCATCTAGTAACTACATTTTTCTAAAAATTAGTAGGGATACCTCAGTTTTCGTTGATAATCCGTCCGAAAACATTAAGTAAAATCCGAAACCGACAAATAGCGATGCAATTATTTCCTTATGAATCACTTACTGTACATGTAATAGGAGTTGTGTGCAGCCTGTGCACCTCTATCATATAATGCATGACTTTTAAAACTCCATGACTCCGCTACAGATCCATCACACTTTATAACCTGCTGTATTCCATAATGCCGCTGATTGGCTGGAACCGCTTCAAACTTTCACTTGTGTGGGTCTCTGAGAGTTGTAGTATTAGTGGACGCCAAGTGTCTCTTCAGAACACGGATATTAACTACAACTCCCAGAGACCCACACAATTGAAAGTTCCAGCCAATCAGCGGCATTATGGAATACAGCAGGTTAGGTTGTTCTTTAGGTTATCCAGTGTGATTGATCTGTAGCAGAGTTATGGAGTTATGCAAGTCATACATCATTATATGATAGAGCGATATAAGCAGTACATTCTTGAAGCATACTTTAAAAAAATTAGAATGAGAATAATAAATGCCGTCAATATTCAAATGAATACTTGAAATACGGATTAATCCATTACCCTACAAATGGACAGCTACCCTTGTGCCTCGTTTGTGAAAAGGCATTTTCGAATAAAGCTATGACGCCTTCAAGACTCAGTGATCACCTTGCAAAAATGCATTCAGACAAAATGGGTAAGCCCATTAAATTTTTTCAAGGTTTAAAGTCAAAGTTTGAGAACTGCAGCACTGTAGGCAAGCTATTTGGAAAATCTGCTCTCAATGCTGACAAAGGTCTCCTTGCTTCCTATAAAGTCTCTTTATTAACACAATGTGGCAAATCACATATTATTGGGGAAACACTTGTGTTACCCGCAGTTAAAGAGATTGTCAGTACTATGCTGGGGCCTGACGTGCGTGCCATGGTGAATTCGATTCCTTTGAGTAATGACCCTGTTTCAAAAAGAATTCACGAGATGGCTGCTGATGAGAAAGAAATGCTTTTGGACGTGTTAAAAAACACAGAATTTGTAATGCAAATTGATGAGTCAACGGTTAGAGACAATGAAGCATTGCTGATAGCTTATGTTCGTTTCATTAATCGGAATGAAGAGGTAGTGGAGGAACAGTTGTTTACCAGAAATTTAACCACCGACACGAAAGGCTCCTCTATATACAAAAGAGTGGAAGAATTTTTCCAAGAAAAAAAACATCCCTTTAACAAATGTACTTGCTTGTGCAATCAACGGAGCTGCATTCATGATTGGTCAATATTGCAGATTTATAGCCCACTTAAAATCTGCTATACCTGGCATAATGGCAAGTTCATCGTGTGATCCATTGGCAGCACCTTGTTGCTAAGTATTTGTGTGAGAGATTGCATGATTCTCTGCGTTATATAATTAATGCTGTTAACAAAATAAAAGCGCACTCTTTGAACGAACATCTTTTACGCAAGCTCTGTGAAGACCATTACGAAAAATTGGAACACAGACATTTTTGACAAACTCAATGAGGTCAACACAAAGCTACAAGGAAACAAACTTTATCTCACTAAGGCTAAAGGTATAATCTCTTCCTTCATGGCCAAACTGGACCTTCATACCAATAACCTGAGTTGGCGCAAGCTCTGGCAGTTTGCGAGTCTTCAAGAAATTGCTCGCGAAGACGAAGACACACTTCAAGTTGCAGACTTAGACTTTTTTGCTCACACCTCAAACAAGCCAAAGAAGACAT
Organism: Eleutherodactylus coqui; assembly: GCF_035609145.1. Taxonomy (NCBI): domain Eukaryota; kingdom Metazoa; phylum Chordata; class Amphibia; order Anura; family Eleutherodactylidae; genus Eleutherodactylus; species Eleutherodactylus coqui. Next base: position 91,711,410 of record NC_089845.1, on the reverse strand, counting down.
GCAAACTAGATTTCATGATCTATGTACCCTTGAAATACCAAAGTGGGTACGCAATCCATTTTCAGCATATGCAAAATTTCATCCCAGATTACAAGAGCAGTTGATCGACTTGAAGCACGATAGCGAAGCCCAAACACTTTTCCAATAATGTGGCTATGAATGTATTTGGGTGAAAGTGAAGAATTCCTATCCTATCCTGTGGCAGAAAGTTAAGTTGCTAGTGTTAGCCTTTCCATCTACGTACTTAGTGGAGAGGGGCTTCAGCGTGGTTCAGCAGCTCCTGACAAAAGCGAGAAACAAACTTCAGATATGTGTAAGGGGCGACTTGAGACTGCGGTTGATGAAGATAGAACCAAATATCGCAAAATTGGCTTCCACTCATAAGGCCCAAGGCAGCCATTAATGACACAGATCAATTGTGGAAAACATTATTATTAGTCAAATTTCACTGTTCTTGCATTTAATGCTTAAGGTGTATCTTGCATTTTCATAATCGAATGAAAGGTGGTATCATTGTTTGCTTCCCCCAAAAAATTTATCTCCTGCAATAAAACCTATTATTGTATCCCCAATTAACTGGTCTGAAATGTGAACCAAGCAACGAGATGGCTTGAACATGCAAGGGTCAATCAAAGATGCCACACGAAAGCAAAAAAGATGGTTGAGTATTGGTATTTTTGATATTATTAAAAAAATGCAGGCCTTTGGACTGAAAGCAGAAAAATATTCCAATTTAAACTTGCAAGAGGACGAAAGCAAAACATCTGGTAAGTTTTACTTCGTACTGGAATATAACCACTAAGCAATGATTATATAAAATGCAAAAAATAACATGTTCTGCTTTACAGTTAATGTTGATTTCTATGCAAACAACGGGTGTATGTCAAGGCTATATTTCACTGTGATTTCAGCATAAAAACATGTGCAGTACAATGAGCCTTACTGTATCTCATATATATACATCAGCCCTATCTTGTGACAGGCTGGTAATTACAGTTCACACAGGGCTAAGCTAGTCAGCACAAACATAAAGGACAGGAAACCCTGGCAATCAAGCAAATAAACCCTCTTAGACATCAGTTTAGGACAGTACATGAGGCTATTTGAGGAGAAGTGAAAGTCAGCATGCAAGCGTCTGCACGCACATACATTACTGACACATACTGTAATATAAGCTGTAAAACCAAGAATGTATGCAGCACAGAGAACTACTTTACTAAACTGACCCTTTGGGATCAACAATGTTATTTTAATTGAAATGTCATCATACCGAAAACTCTTTCCATCGGCTCCTTCCATCTATACATCTCCTGTATACATTCCGGTGGACATAAGCTTGCGAAATACTTTTTATAGTGTTTATCCAGAGACGTACAGGTTTGTGCACTGCAGGAAGATCCATATAAAGGCACAGCATATCCCAAAAACATTCTCATCATGCTTCAATATAGCAATTATGGGGTTCTGTACATTTTAGTGTACAACATCATGTCCAATATTCTAATTTCTCAATATATATTTCAATTAAAAAATTTTGTGATCCCTGCACCTTCCCGTAGGAGGGGGTCACTAAGAACAGTGAGTTCTATACCCGCATCTGAAAAATTAACAAGAATGGATGTGGCTTCCACTGGATAGTGTGACCATAGGCATAACTCTAGACTGCGCTTGTTGGTCACTCGGGCCAGAATAAGGGTGCTCCAAGTCAATGTGGTCAGCATTAGTGGTCTGTTCAGATGGTTTATGAAGCTGTACATATATGCAGTCCAATGGAAAATATAAGATAATTCTTGTGGGCTTCAGGACTTCCAAGAAGAATGAAAAACCACTAGGTGGCAAGATGATGTTCTACAAAACATTTCATTCCAAAAACACCACAATTAGAGATGAGCGAGCATGCTCGCTAAGGGCAATTGCTCGATCGAGCATTGCCCTTAGTGAGTACCTGCCCGCTCGGGAGCAAAGATTCAGCTGCTGGCGGCGGGCAGGGAGCTGCGGGGAGGAACGGAGGGGAGATCTCTCTCTCCATCTATCCCCCCCGCTGACTACCTGTCACCTGCGCCGGCAGCCGAACCTTTTCTCCCGAGCGGGGAGATACTCGCTAAAGACAATGCTCGATCGAGCAATTGTCCTTAGCGAGTATGCTCGCTCATCTCTAACCACAATGCATTTCAATGCTGGACCAGTGTCTTTCTCAAGCTAGTCTGGTCTGCATATAAGTTTAAAATTTGCATCTTTATAAGCAAACATCTTAGAGAAGAGGCTTTTTGAATTAGATGTATTTGAAAACACAATCACCGCATAACCAGCCTTAACAGGGTTGTCCCACTATTTAGCAGCTTTGGTGTAGGAAGTAGACAGCTCCATACATTATGCAGTGGTCTGGGTTAGTACTGCAGTCCTATTGGGACTTAGCCTGGGCCATTGAGTAATGTATGTAGCAGTCTACTTTCTGCAGCAAAACATTAGGGCAACCCCTTTAAATTGTTTCTCTGAAGTTACTTTGCCACCTGTTTTGACATCAGGCATGGAGAGATGCAACTGCATGCTGAGTGGTACAGCTTCAGAGGCAACAATAGGATACCTGGCATGTAACATGCATCGGTCCCAATTAATAGGACCCATGCACAATAATCGCTGGGTGATAAACAGGTGCCTTGGAAACTGTACCACGCAAGATGCAGTTGGGTCCCCATGCCCAATGTTGGATCAATCAGGAGAATAACATTAGAGGGACACTAACTTTACAGTCAGTGCAGAGGGAGTCATGTTTACCTAAGAAAATAACACGTACTTGCCAGCAGTTTGGAGAAATTTTCCATAAGGGAAGCAAGTTTCATAGTCCAAGGACAATCACTTAAAGGGGTTGTCCCGCGAAACAAAGTTGGGGTATACACTTCTGTATGGCCATATTAATGCACTTTGTAATGTACATTGTGCATTAATTATGAGCCATACAGAAGTTATTCACTTACCTGTTCCGTTGCTAGCGTCCCCGTCTCCATGGTGCCGTCTAATTTTCAGCGTCTAATCACCCGATTAGACGCGCTTGCGCAGTCCGGTCTTCTCCGTGTTGAATGGGGCTGCTTGTGCTGGAGAGCTGCTCCTCGTAGCTCCGCCCCGTCACGTGTGCCGATTCCAGCCAATCAGGAGGCTGGAATCAGCAATGGACCGCACAGAAGACCTGCGGTCCACCGAGGGTGAAGATCCCGGCGGCCATCTTCGCAAGGTAAGTAAGAAGTCACCGGAGCGCGGGGATTCGGGTAAGTACTACCCGGGTTTTTTTTTTCAACACATGCATTGGGTTTGTCTCGCGCCGAACGGGGGGGCTATTGAAAAAAAAAAAAAACCCGTTTCGGCGCGGGACAACCCCTTTAAGACAACCGCATATGGTAAATAGTATTCAACACAAATATTGTACAGATGAGGAGGCACTACTGCTCACGAAACCTCATTTGCAGAGCTAGGATATGTTAGTCTTGGTCTTCTCGGCCACCCCAGGTAGCTAATGGCTGTCCTGAAAAACCCTAACCCCTTCCCGCTGCAGGGCGTAAGTTTACGTCCTGGCAGCCTGGTACTTCCCGCAACAGGACGTAAACTTACGTCCTGGAGATAGCGCGGGATCACATATGATCCCGCGCTATCCCGCAGCGGGAGCCGGCTGTCAGTCACAGCCGGCGTCCCGCTGCAACAGCGGGGGGTCATCGGAGATGCCTCCCCCGCTGTTAACCCCTTCCCTGCCGCGATCTAAGTAGATCGCGGCAGAGAGAGACTTCACAGAGGGAGCCGCGCTCCCTCTGTGTCTCCGGCCGGAACTCGCGATGTGATCGCGAGAGCCCGGCCTGTCACCATGGCAACAGGACGCCAGACACTGGCGTCCTGTATTGCCTATGCCTATAATCGCTGTACAAGCGATAAGGCATGGCAGAGCAGTAGCTCTGCCATGCCTTATACCAGCGATCATCAGGGCAGTGGTTAAAGTCCCTCAGAGGGACACAAACAGTGTAAAAAAAACAAAGATTAAAAAAAGAATTTTAAAAAATGTAAAAAAAAGAGTAAAAAAACCCATTTTTTAATGCTTTTTCTCAGATTAGCATAAAAAAAGGTAAAAAAAAAAAAAAATCACACATATTTGGTATTGTCGCGTCCGTAACGACGCGTACAATAAGTTGCACATGCTTTTGACTGTGCACGGAAAAAAACGCTAAAAAAAACGCTAAAAAACTGAGGCAAAATGCTAATTTTTAGCATTTTGCCTCACTAAAAACGCAATAAAAGTGATCAAAAAAGCCGTATGTACCTCAAAATGGTACTAATAAAATCTACAGCTCGTCTCGCAAAAAATAAGCCCTCATAGAGTGCCGTACATCAAAAAATAAAAAAGTTACAGGACTTTGAATGCAGCAATTTAGAAAAAAAAAAAAAAGATTACCCAGAAAAAGGGTTTTTATTGCAGAAAAGTGGGAAAACCTAAAAAAAATGTAAGAATTTTGGTATCGTTGTAACCGTACCGGTCCGCAGAAAAAATAGAATGTCTCATTTATGCTGCATGAGTACCGCTGTAAAAAAAAATAAAAAATATCTGTGGCAGAATTGATGCACTTTCTCTCCCTGCTATCATTAAAAAAAAAAGTTTTACAATATAGTCTATGTACCCAAAAGTGGCCCCAATAAAAACTACAGTTCGCCACGCAAAAAACAAGCCCTCATACGGCCGCGTCGACGGAAAAATAAAAAAGGTTATGACTTTTGATAAACGGAGAAGAAAATCCGCCAAAAATTGTTGTGTCCTTAAGCCCAAAATAGGCCGTGTTATTAAGGGGTTAAAGACTATGCAAGCAATCCATTTGGGGATCTGCTGCAGTTTGTATGTCCACCTAAAGTGTGACTAAACTTTTTTAAAACTTCCAACATGTGATTGTCACATGCCTGAAGTTGTGATCGATATAATTGTGGTTGCTGACACAGCTGATAGCCGCGATGTATAGAGGGAGATAGCACCGCGATCTCCCTCCATACACGTTCTGTACCTGCAGGACGTAAAAACACTATGGGGCCGTCACTAAGGGGTTAAACCTGGTTCATAGTATATTTCTGTGCTACTCCTGCCAAATAATACATGCTAAATATGAGTGAATGTGACTACTGTTCATAAAGTAACAAAAAGTATCATCTTGAGCCCAACAATATGCATACAGTGAATTCAGAGAACTTTTATGTTCTCTGCAAAGCAAAATCTACAGAGATTCTGATCATGGTCTAGGATGTAGCACGTGAATTACAGCCATTTTCTGGCCTTAAAAAGTAGTAAACATTTGTAACTTTATTCAATTTGATGCTGCCCTATCCACTTTCCAAAAAGTCAGTGGTGTTTATTGGAATAGCCTTCAAAAGCCTGACCTATTTACTATAACCACACCAGAAATTGGCATAAATTATACCACAAATCCATGCTATTTTCTGATGCATGAGAAGCCGAAGATGCACCAGACTTAAAGGGGTTGTCTCGCGGCAGCAAGTGGGGTTATACACTTCTGTATGGCCATATTAATGCACTTTGTAATGTACATCGTGCATTAAATATGAGCCATACAGAAGTTATTCACTTACCTGTTCCGTTGCTAGCGTCCCCGTCTCCATGGATCCGTCTAATTCTGATGTCTTCTGGCGTTTTTAGACGCGCTTGCGCAGAAGGGTCTTCTGGCTTCTGTTCGGTCCGGCACGAGCGGCGTTCTGGCTCCGCCCCCTTCTACGCATCGCGTAGCTCCGCCCCGTCACGTGTGCCAATTCCAGCCAATCAGGAGGCTGGAATCGGCAATGGAACGCACAGAGCCCATGGTGCACCATGGGAGAAGACCCGCGGTGCACCATGGGAGAAAACAGCAATGCATCCCTGGGAAAGGACCGGCGGCCATCTTAGGCAGAAGATTTTTTAAACTTCATATTTCGTCTGATCGGTGAGTAGCAAGCGACTTAAAAACCGCTTTAAATTGCTATTTTATGCCAGGGGGGTGACAGGGGGAATGGGGTAAGGTAAAATTTTGATGTTAGCCGCGAGACAACCCCTTTAAGATGTGTGCACCTCTTAATAAATTTGGCACTTTTTTCCCCAGCGCACTTCAAATTAAGTCCAGAGTATGAATCGCTAGTCTTAAAAAAAATTCCTCCAATAAGTCTTAAACTGAAAACATGTAAAATCTGCATTGTGTGAATGAGGCCGAGTTCACAGTTCTAGACTGCAAGGAAAAAAAATAAGAAAGGGCAATATTTATTTCTTTTATTTATATAAATGGCTTGAGGAAATGTTCCTAGAACTGATTTTTATTGGAAACCACAGCTACTGTTTTTATAAGCCTTTTACTTACCTCATCCATTCCGTTCAGTCAACGGGGGGAAACCAGTGCACAAGCTCCAAGGATGGAAAACATGTTGCTCTGGGCTGCAGTAAATGAATGATATTTTTAAATTTCTCATTCATTGATATTTAATGTCCGGTATTGCAAAATACAACACTGGCCAAAACGCTGAACCATCAAGTGTGAATTAGGCCAAGTGTTAGCGGCCAAGTCTTCAATGTCATAACAGAAAGCAAGCAGCAAGGGATTCCAGATGTCCATAAATGTTACTTTACTACGCAGCTGTTAGAGTGCTTCCAGAGGCCCAGGCCATGGTGGGAAGCTCAAGAAATTTAGTGACTACACTCACAGCATAAACCTTGTCAATTATTCAATTGTCACCAAAAATAGCCTCATCTTAAAGGGGTTCTGACATGAATAATTTTTTTATGCTTTAGCAGCCATTGTTCCCTGGTGTGCCTAATGGACCCAGGGAACCCATGGGTTAATGGCTGCTAAAGCATAAAAAGATAACACTTACCTGTTCTCCTGTTGTTGTTGACATCGGGGGGTCATCTCCCGGCAGCATATTAGCACTTTCTGCTTAGGTTAAGCAGCCTGACTAGAGCCACCTGATTGGTGCACGCTGTGCAGTCACGTGGTGCCGAAGAGCCAATCAGGTGGCTCTAATCAGCAGCGCTGCTTAACCTAAGCAGAAAGTGCTAGTATGCCTCCCGGCAGGCAGTCTTCTTTCTCCAGCAGCCGCGCCGCTCCGGGATCGCGCGCATGCGCAGTGGAGAGGTGCCCTCTGACAGGAGTCAGGACGGGCCGCGTCTCCACTGCGCATGCTCAGCACTCCGGAGTTCAGCCGGACGGACGGGCCGCCCACAGCAAGCACTGCTTGTGACGTGCTTGCTGTGGCGGTCCGTCCGTTGACCTCGGAAGTGCCTGACGGACGGACCAGAGCAGGAAGCGGTCTTTTTGACCGCTCCTGCTCTGCTTTAAAGGCACAGAAGAAGATGCCGGCTGGAGGGGACATGCCTGGCGATCGGGCCAGGCCAGGCAAGGTGAGTACAATTTTTTTTTTTTCATGTCAGAACCCCTTTAAGGCATTTTCTTTTTCTTGCAGGGCAAATTCGCGTTAGAATTATCATTATAATGTATTGTGCAACATATGATGAAATGATATTGTTCATGATACCTAAAGGCCCATATTGTTCATGATACCTAAAGGCCCATTTACATGGAGCGATGATCGCTCAAAAATCGCCCAAATGACAGTTTGAGTGACATCTTTAAGCAATCGCTTTGCATAAACTATTAAGTAGCTACTCAGCTACTTAATAGCAATTAAGTGTGCAAATGAAGCCTTTAGCTGAAAGCAGTTAATAGCCCGAGGGCTCTTATCTGCATTGAGTTCCTTTGTTCTCCGACGGGAAACAATGCTATCCGCACTACCCGTGGAGAACTCCTGATAAAAGTGAAGGATGATTTTTAGTTTGGCCTGAATTTAATGATCAGCTAGCAGTGCATGAAAAGTACACGATGGGCGCACGTTTAGACTCAATGATGATCGTTCAAACAATCACTTTTTAGCGATTTTCTGAGCGATCATCGCTCCATGTAAATGGGCCTTTAGACTCTATTCACAAAGGATTATGGTACAATCTATTAATCAAATCACTATAGCTAGGTCTAGTAGTATAAAATATAAAGAGTATAACAATAAGCAGATATGTTTGCTCCGTGTGGGGCTAGTGTCAACACCAAGCAAACCCCAGCAGCTGCTGGAGCCCAATATTGCTAGGGGGCACACTTTCAGAAGTGTGATCCAACGGGGCAGCTTATCAAAAGCGCTCAGTGTACCATGTGCTGGGTAATTCTCTTGTGAAGGCAGAAGGATCAGGCGGGCTACAGTATGGGCAGTATATAACATGCTTAAAGTGGTTGTCGAGTTGCAAACGATTGATGGCCTATCTTCAGAATCAGTCCTCAATAATAGATGGGTAGGATCCATTGTCAGGGACCTCCATCAATAAGCATTTTCTCTGGGCCAAGTTTTTCAGGCGCTGAGATGATTTTTGCAGGAAGCAGATAGCTCTGTTTCTACTGCAATGGCCAGGCTTGGTATCACAAAAAAAAAATTAGCTCAGTGCATGAGTGCAATGGACCTTAGAACAGCTGATCAGTTGAGATCCTGTCGACAGACCCCCACTGATCTACTGTTGATAACTTATCCTGATAAAGAGATCATCCAGTTGTAAACTCTAACTAAAAATCTAGGCCAGGCTGGAATATTCTGGGGTGGTTCTGTACTTACAAATGAAAGCTGAAGCCCCTTCCCAATGTGTTGATATTACATGTCTCTGGCGCGGTGCCGAAACACGTCACTAGGTGAATCAAGTTAGGAGACAGAACGCTACAGAGCCCAGCAGAGCCCTACCGGCAATCAAACAGTTCACACAGACAGGAATCTGTGTTAAAGAATGTCCACCTGCCTACCTTATGGAGCAACTGAAGATGCTGTACCGTCTTGGTAAGAAATAGTACCAATGTACTAGCAGCCTCTATAGCTTTTTTTCCCCCTCTTCTTCCACAGAGCCCCAATGTCAGATTTCGTCCTCTTCTTCCACAGAGTCTTTGGCTGCACGTAGATTTGCAGGGACACGCCAAAGTGCTCCAAAATAGTTGAAGGTGTGGGGGAATTTCACCATAAAGTCTTTGACCCCTGTTGGGTCTTCAGCTCCTTACTGCTGCATGTTGTCCTAACACCATGCACAGGGGCACACTGAGATTCTCTCGCCTAGAGGCCACATAACTCTTAAGCAGGCCTGGTGTCATGTGGGGACAATTTCCTAAATTTCCAAAATGGTGTCATGTGTAACCAAATTCCCTGCATCCCTCACTAAGTACAGGATGGTGGAATTTCTGAATACCATATAAAACAGGGCATACACATCCTGCTTACTTTAACCAGCAGGCGTGATGCACAAAATTACCTTCTGAATTTAAAAAGTTTACCCTACAAGGTGAGTTACGTCCTGATATGGTTTTAAAATAAAAATACAAATCCAGTGTTGGGCTGGTGTGCCTAGGGCCCACCGGTAACATTTATCCTGGGGGCCCATTGAGTTACATGCAAGTAATACCTATCTAAAATGCTGTATTCTGCCTATCTGTATGTATTGCAGTGGCTACACAGCACTGTATGCCAACTGTGTGGGGGGCCACCCCTGGTGCAGGGCTCACCGAGGGATTTACCTGCTCCCCTGTGGGCCAGTCCACATCTGTACATGTTTACCATGTTCAGCATCTTACAGACAGAAGTAGCACTACTATATAGTTCCAGTCTTCTCCTGCACGACTACTAAATACTCCTTTGGATGTTTAGCTATCTGGCTCTTTCTGCAACAGCTTTGGTAGCCACAAGATTTACAGCACTACTTCGGAACCCTTACAGATCCTGCAATACCACTGGGAGGGTTTAAGAGTCTATTGCTTACTGTTTCTTATGAAGTCCAATGTATACATGTATGCAGCAAGCAACTTCTTGTGGTGGCTTCAGGGATTAAGAGTTTTGTCATGTAACTATATAGAAAGATCCATAATTAAGTGGACACTGACCAACTTAGTTATTTTATCTGTCTACTACAGTATATTGGAGTTGGAATTAAATAAGGACAAATGAAAATGCAGACATTCAGCTTTACTCTGGAGTTATTTACATGCAAATCATTAGAACATATGTAGGAATGTTAACCATTTAACCAGCCTTACTCAATTTTACTGGGCGAAACCATATCCATTTACAAATCTTCTGTAGTCATAGGATAGAAATTCGACAAAAGTAGTGGAAAGAAAAAAGTGGAGTAGTAGTCCATAGCCACCAGAGCATAACTCTCTTTTTCCAGAGGCCCTATTGCAGTTGAAGACTGATTGATTGTTGTCTGCAACTGCTTCATTTTTCATTTGTTCTACTTTTGATAAATCTCCTCCAGTGACTACCTGAAACCTAAGGGCATTCCAAATTCTGGACTACTTCCTTGATGATTCAATATCTGACCTTTACGGCATCGGTCCACAGATCCTGCTTGCATTCGGCTTGTTTAAAGTTAGATGTGCCTTTAGCAAACAACATGCATGCTGAATTGGATTTAGGTCCATGACCATTGCAGAACCATCCTCTCTTTTTTGGGGTTGTTTTTGTAATATGATTCAGGTCATCATTTACATTGCGTTTTGAGCAGATTATACACACTGAATGACCATTTTACCGCAGATGCCCATCCAGTAGTGTGTTGGATCTCATCTGGCTTTCAGAACCACAGTATCTCATTGTGGCATACATTTCACTAGGTATTCAAATTGTTCTGCAGGAAAACGGTCCTGTGCTTCTTGTAGTTGCTGACAGCAAGGGTTCATCGATGCATCCCCAAATTTTGACCCCATCATCAGCATGGTTCAACAGAAATCTGGATTCATCTGACCAAGCAATTTATTTCCACTGCTCAGTGATCCTGTTTTTATGCTTTTTTGCTCACTGGAGCCTTATTTGTTTGTTTCTTTTAGACAGCAATGGAACTCAAACTGGTCGTCTGCTGCAACAGCCCATTTATACTAAGGAAAAATGAGTTGTGCATCAGGAAATGTTATTTAGAGCACAAACCGTGTAGTTGGCAACAATCTGCTTGACTGGTCGCTGCCTGTTAATCAGAACGATTACTGACATCCTCCCTTGATCCCTTATGTCTAGGAGTTCTTCACGTACACAGGATTCTCTTACAATGGATATTTTCCCTCGATCAGACCATTCTTGGTATACTCTTACAAGAACAGGTTCGCAAAAACCCAAAACAGCTGTCAGCTTTTGAACTACCGTCCCCAGCTAGTCTACCACTGTTGGCCATGCCTTGATCAAAGTTGCTCAGATTGCTCAATTTTCCCCCTTCTAATAAGAAGTCACAATAAAACGGGTCCACGGAAAACTTGCCTATTTGAACCCTCAAGTCATGTGTCCAATTTTCATACAAAGCATAGAGGTAAGCTCCAATCATGAAAGGGAAGGTATATCTAATAAAGCGGTCATTCAGTGTAGCTCTGAATATCTCAAAATTCACCCTTTGTATTTTTTCAATTAACACATCATTAGTAAATACAAGGGACTCACAGTTGCAATGGCAGCCATGTAACAGTTGCAATGGCAACCATATAAGCCCTTCCTTCAACTAATATGCTTGATAGAGGAGTTTTGGATGCTGAGCAATTTATTTTCTCATCATTCTAGTACAAGTTGGTTTTTATCATATCAGTCCATAACATATCCTTCCAGAACTGTAGACACTTTTCAGACCCTGTGCTAGACCCTCCATATTTACTTTAAGAGGAACTTTCACTAGATAAAGTAAACAGGGATGGCTGCATGGCTCTGTAGCCAAGGCCCTACATTCCCCACACTTTCCTCCCTTCCCCTGAACAGGCTTTTCTTTGATCTGTGTTCCGGCACTCAATGTGTCAAGAAGGTGGTCCCCACCACTCACTTTCAATGGGTGACGTTGGGCTGCCAATTAAGTCCAACGTCAATTTTGTTTCTATTTAGATTGGAAAACATATGGTTTTCAAGCCCAGATATTTGCTTTAAGGCTCTGAAATAGACTATATCCTTTTTACAGCACTAAAGGCACATAATGAAAACCAGTAATATGCAAGAGTAGAACATAGAAACATACCGTTAAAGGGATGCAGTCCAAGTAATTTAAACTCGGATTTGCACTGCAGTGTTGGTAAAGCCATTTGTCGCTCTTTCGAAGTTCATTATATTTCATCCCCCCTGTATAAATTATATCATAGGGAAGCAGATGTTATTTTCTCCCTTAGAACCAATACCATGATGAAGTGTGCAATTCGGATCTCCCACAGTTATTACAATGGAACAGTGAGCGTTGCTTTTGCTCTCCCATAAATTTTTATTATACAACAGACTTTCCTATTCCAGAAAAAGTGCTATTTTGTTAGTAATGGAAAAAAATATCAGGACTTTGCCAAAACTTACAATGCAACTTCCTAGACTCCCTAAAGATTGTATTAAATGCAGTCATGACCGATTTTGTGTTTAGAACCGAGTTAGGCTCAACAATTCAAGAGTTTTTCCAAATTTAAACTATTGGTGGCATATTGTCAGGATAGGTCATCCCTTGCAGATCAGCGGGAATGTGACATACAGCACCCCGGCTAATTAGCTGTTCGTCAGAGCTGCTCCATACACTGAGCAGTGGCCCAGAATGGTATTGCAGGCTCAAGTGTTAATCACTTGAATGGAACGTGAGTCTCCAGTACCATTGTGGGCCGCTGTACAGAGTATGGAGATGTGTGCTTCCAGCACACAGTGGATCAGTGCACTAGTACAGGTGAATACCTGTTCTGCAGGGGTGCCATGTGTCAGACCCCACTGATCTGTTATTGATGACCTATTACAGGGATAGGGTATCAATAACCTGGAATACCCCTTTAAGCTGCCCTATGTTATTGAGATTGTTTGACATTCTAACATGTATGTTAGAGTCTTTTTAGCAAGCTTACCAAATATACTCTGCATGTATAATATATATTATATTTATATATATATGAAAGGATATTTGAAAAGAATATGACTGAACAGGCTGTTTGTCATCTACAATTTGTAACAGTAGGATATCTTTGACTATTACAAAATCACAGTTTTAATATTTTAGAGGCATTGGAACAATAAAAAATTGGTTGAAAGGGTACTGTAAGAAAAAAAAAAGAAAAAAATTTAATGTTAAATTATGGCACTTTTCCACCAAGAAACGGAAATTTGAGGATATGCTGTATGGAAATACACCTCAATATGCAAAAGTATTTTAACCAGACATCAGCTGCAGTAATTAGTGAATTAAAGACATATCCTCGGCTTTACACAATCTACTGGTATGCAGCCTTTATTGCTATATCCTGTAAACAACTACACATTTTGTTTTTCCACTAATCTTGACTTTTCTCATCAGTAGCAGCTTTAACGTAATGAGGCTGAGTCTTCCTAACACGTTTAAGGGAGAGGTTTACTGCGGTGAGAAACAAAATGTCATTTTGATTTGTGGGGACACTGACCCAGTTTTTATTTTTGCACTTGTGTTCCAGTGATCTAGGTATAATTTATAACATCTGTATTCTCAGCATGTTTGTTGGTACCCTTGGAAACTTCAGTATAAACAACTTCATAAATCTAATGAATTTCACCTTTCTTATTTTTCATGCTATCTAGTATACGAGCTGCTGAAAACCAACAATGACTCTTTCACCAGAAATTGCAGTTTTTCTGACTTTGCGCTGTCTCAAAAACATTCATACAAATCATGCAAGGCTCTTCTACTACAGATTGATATCTTCTTAAGTATCTGCTATTTAGAAGGAACAGAATGATTCAGTATAAAAAATATTGCTATAAAAAGAGCCATGGCACCCCTGAATCAAAGATTGTTCCAGACAAGATAAGCCAACACCACGGTGGCCTTTTAGAAGTTCGCTTATGAATTCAATGAAAAAGTAAATTGGCCGGGGTATCTGTAATATAAAAGGTACTGGGAGTACTTTTGAGTACTTTCAAGCAGCAGCCAGACATTCCACATTGAAGGCTTGACTAGTTTATTTAGAATACTTTTATTAAACATGCTAAAATTCACGGACGCACTCTCTGTAAAAAAAAATAAAAAAAGTCAGGCGCCTAGAAGCAGTTGTCATTTTGCTGCAAAACCCGGCATGCAGTTACATCTCAGGTAGACATACATATGATTAGAGTTGTGGTGTGATTAGATGATCAGTCTTGCCACCTGAGGCCCTAAAAGTGGTTCCCCCTTGGCCTATAAAAGGTTCTCAGAGGCCACTTGTGTGTAGTGACCTCTTTTTCTGCTTGTGTAGAGCTTATTGATTAGATATGCTTCTTCGACACAATCGAGAGATTTTGCCCAGTTAACAGAGTTTGAGAGGGGGCACGTTATTGGAATGGAAGAGGCTGGATGGACGTATTGAGAAATTGCCCATCTGGGCCATTTTGAATAAACTGTTAGAACATGTTGGGGACCAGAGGATGTGTGAGGGCACGCACACAAGGCAACTGAGCTTAGGACGCCCTTGACAGACCACCTGTAGAGAGGATCATTTAACAAGCATGAGCACCCCTACTTTTATTTTTCGGCCAGGTAGCACGATCATTATAGGCCTTTGTGTCTTTCTGAACCATTTTCAGGCGCTTGGCCGAAGGACAATTTGTCTCACGGTGCACTTTACATGTATTGCCTTGGACACCTACCCACTGTCACCTCCGTTTACAGTTGTCTTGTGAACGACTAAACTGGACAGCTACAGTTTAGAACCAGGTTGTCCTCAGCTACGAATCCCAGTTTAGTTTCAACACGGACGATGGCCATATTCTTTACTGGAGACCATCACGTATGACAGTCAGTCACCCCGAGTAGCGGCACAAGGGACAAAGACAGCTTAGCAATGCGTTCAGGACATCCTGCATCCCCACTTTGTCTCTCGTAGCAGGGCTTTTCCAGCAGGAAAATGCTCAGCCGCACACAAGGGTGTCACAAGAATGCCTTTATAACATTGCCATACGTCCGTGGCCTGCCCGGTCGCCAAATTTAATACCAATTAAACATGTATGGGACCATCTAGAATGCCAACTTCAAGAGCCTATAGGTTTGCACGATCTACAGGCTCAGTTTACATCAAATGTGGTCCGATAGGTTACAGGATACCATACGGAACCGGTATGACTTTATTCCCTCCCATATCACATCTTGCATCCAAGCTAGAGGCAATACAAAAGGGTACAAGAGACTCCCTTCAAAGGGTCTGTTTAACACAATAAAATTATCCTTTTGCTCTAATATTGTAATAACTCCTTTTTTTGTTTGCCATTAAAAAACACTATCACAGATAACCCACTTAGAGTTGTCTCATTAAGATATACCAAATCAGTATGTTCTATTCAAGATTAAGTACACTATAGCAAACAGTTCCCCTCTTGGAACTAGATCTGAGCGCTCCTGACAAACTGCCTAAAAATGTGACATTTTATGTCAGTCTTCAGGACCAAAAAAAAAATTCTGAACAAATTTTGTATTCAGAGGCGTTGGGCCAAGATGACATCTCCGGTTCATATGCTCTATTAAGGCATACGAATGTTACATAGCAAGGTAATAAATATCGGAAGTTCGAGCTGGTAAACTTTTTCCCCCTAAAACAGTATACCAATCAACCACTGATTGGCCATTTCATTAGATGATAGCAAAGCTATGAGCAAGAAAAAAAATATGGTTAAAATTTTAGCAAATCTGTTTTAATTAGGCGTTTCTCCAAAAAAAACAGCAGATTAATGCTAATTAAAACTGGATTTAAAAAAAAGTATCAGCTGCTTTTTATCTAATGCATATGGTAACTGTTTTGTTTACACTCCTTAAAAAGGAATTTTCCAGTTAAAATTGCCTTGCAGCCGCTCTGTACTACCTGGTTTCTGCTGCAGCCAATCACTGGCTGCAGCAGTCACATGTCCCGGGTAGCAGAGACCAGGAAGTATAAAAGTGGCTGTGGAGAAATTTTAAGTAATTGGAAAACCCTTTTCAAGCTTCCTTCAGAAAGTTTTAGTTTTCCCGTTTGGTGGAGAAAAGGTGTCATAAAAATTGCATGCGTTAAGTGGCTTTCTTTGTGTGATTTTTTTTTTTGGTCTTGCATGAATTTTTTTCCCTCTTATTCTTATAGAGAAGCCTGTGGAAAATGCCAGACCAATGGTTGTGACGTGCAAAGCATTTGAAAAGCATGTCAATGGGCAAAAAAAACAACACAGTAAGTGAACATGCACACGTGCGTTAAAAAAAAAAGAATCTCGGGTGCAACTCACATCGGACAGAACTCAGACATCCCATGCGTATGCTGTCCGATGTGCTGAACACAGCAGACCGATATGTACTACATTTGTCTAATAATCGGACAAATATACAACATACCGTGATCTTTTTTTACTTGGACTGTTCCGTCAGAGTAAAACGGATCCCATGTGCATACACTCATTCAAATGAACAGGTGCCATTACCGTGCGATTTTCATAATAAATTTTTCAGTTGGAAAATCAGAGGGAAAAAAAGCCCATGTACCGTATATACCGGCGTATAAGACGACTTTTGAACCCCGAAAAATCTGCTATGAAGTCGGGGGTCATCTTATATGCCGGTAATACAAAAAAAAGAAAGTGTCAAAAAAAAAACAAAAAAAAACATTACTCACCTCCCCCGGCGTTCTGCGGCGCTGCTGCAGGCTGTCGCTCCTTCCTGGTCCCCGGCAGAGCATTGCTTTCTGGACGCAGGGCTTGAAATCCCCGCCTTCAGAAAGCTACTGACATCATTGAATAGCTGTGATTGGCTAATGGCGCATGTGTGTTAGCCAATCACAGCCATTCAATGATGTCATTGAATGGCTGTGATTGGCTGAAGGCACGTGTGTTTTAGCCAATCACAGCCATTCAATTAGGTCATTGAATGGCTGTTATTGGCTGACGGCGCGTGTTAGCCAATCACAGTATTAGCTTTCTGGAGGTGGGGATTTCAAGCCCTGCGTCCAGAAAGCAATGCTCTACCAGGGACCAGGAGGGAGCGACATCCTGCAGCAGCGCCGCAGAACACTGGGGGAGGTGAGTAATGATTTTTTTTTTTTGCTCCACTGTATTCCCGGCGTATAAGGTGACAGTTGGGGGGTCGTCTTATACGCCCCGTCGCCTTATACACCGGAATATACGGTATATCCTAAAAAGGGGAATAATGCTACAAACTACCCCAC
Organism: Eleutherodactylus coqui; assembly: GCF_035609145.1. Taxonomy (NCBI): domain Eukaryota; kingdom Metazoa; phylum Chordata; class Amphibia; order Anura; family Eleutherodactylidae; genus Eleutherodactylus; species Eleutherodactylus coqui. Next base: position 91,694,224 of record NC_089845.1, on the reverse strand, counting down.
AAGGTTTGTAGATTTTTTCACATTTTAATATAGATCTTCAGCTAACACCTGGATGCAGCATTTATGTCACAAAAAAGGCAACCAGAAATGCCAGCATCAAAATCAACAAAACACCCCGTTTTTGAAAAAAAAAAAATGCTGCATGTGACACCAGTCTTATGACCAAAAGAAAAATCAGTTTTGGATATTTTTTCAGATTACTAGCTAGATGCAGTAATCTTTTCCTTTAGGCTCTATGCAGATAGTATCTATGCAGCAAAATAAGTCCGCCAATACAGTTTACCTCTGTAATACACTGTTGACTTAACCTATTAAGGACCAAACACGGTGAATTTGCAGTGCTTGGTCTTGGGCTTTAATCCCAGCCAATAGTAAAAATACGGATACGGATTCTGTAATCAATCAGAAGCAGGTCGGGTTGTCAGCTGTTAAGTCACAGCTGATAACCCGGAGAAGGAAGGAGAAGTGGTTTTTACCCCTTTCTGCCTCCCCCTTTCTTTAGTACACAGCGCTTAATGACTGTATGAAAAAGTGAAAGCGGAAATGTTTCTTCCACTATGTGAACCGCAAGTCACGTGAACACCGGGATCCCCTGGCACAGCAGAAATACAGGGTCCTAACAGACCCTGATAAGCTCTGCCAGTGACTACTGTTACTACAGGGGGATGTTTTTCCTGTAACTAGGGTTCCTATCGATGCCCCAGCTACAGTAAAAAAAAAAAACGTTTGCCGTATGCACCCTGTAATCCAAAACCATATATACTATATATCAAAACGTTCAAAACAAAATAAGGAACCCATTCCTATACTTTATTTTAGAGTAAATATACTAATTAAAAAAAAATAACCATAAATGTTAAAAAAAACAACAACATTTTTTAAGTGTTTTACCCCCAATGAAACTTAAAAAAAAGAAAGAAAAAAGTCAGTAAAAGATGTTAAAAAAATTAGCCCTACAGGTCACGGGTAAAAAAAAAAACACATCAAAAATTATTTTGGTAGCTGAAGCAAAGAAATAGGGCAGTTAAACCACCACATGGGTAAAATCCCTAAAAAGTGTCTGGCCCTTAAGGTACAAAACAGCCTGGTCCATAGGTCTTATTCAGACTGGCGTACATCGGTCGGGTTTTCATGCCCGGCCGATAAATGCTGTCCCTCTCTGCAAGGTGAGGAGGCGGGCCTGGTCGGGAGCTAGTGCGCTCAGCTCCTGCCCCCTCTCCACCCCTCGCCACTGTTTGCAATGGGAGGGGGCGGGACAGGCGGAACTTAGCTTCATCCGCGTCCCACCCCTCCCATTGCAAGCAGTGGCGGGTAGTGGAGAGCAGGTGGAGAGGGGGCGGGAGCTGAGCGCACTAGCTCCCGACCAGGCCCGCCTCCTCACCTTGCAGAGAGGGACAGTGTATATCGGCCAGGCATGAAAACCCGACCGATATACGCCTTTCTGAATAAGCCCTTAAGGGGTTAAAAGATTATAAACTTTAGATTTTGTTTCCACAGATTTACTAGACCCAAGTGTGAATCACCAATCCAGATATCTATGGAGAGCCTTATATACAAACAGCACATTTTACTAATTTATCATTATGAAGTTTCCCTTAAACCCATCTACTAAATGTCACAATCAATACAGCAATGTAATGTTAAATGGAAACTATACCTAAAATAGAATGGGTTTCCAATAAGACATATTGCAACATTCATTTAACACCACCTAAGTTTCCACAACTCTAAGGATCACCTTTTATAACACTATCAATACCATCACTATTACAAGCACCTTCACAGGGCGGAAGGGGGCTCCGGAAGACAACTGAAGAATTTGTGTTTGTAAAAATAAATATTTAAAAGAGGAAATCCACTTAAACTGATCTTCTGCTTCTTCATGCTAGAATCTCAGATTTGTCCATGCAAATCAATATCAATTTTCTTGAAATGATACATCAGATTTTCAGTAACAGAACGGTCTATGCATTGCCAGCAGAGAGCGGTTTACAAGCCTTTCCGTCTGGAAATCAGTGGTTGTATGAGATCACAGACCGCTGTATTACATGTGGGTATCTGCAGAGACAGAGGGGGCAGTTAAAAAGTTAAAATGATTTGAAGGGCTGAAAGGCCCCCAGTTTCAGTGAAAATTAAGGTTAAATTACATAACCTAAGAACTTTTCCTACTTGTTACAGAAGAAGCCCACTATTCAGGTTCAGATATTACTGGGATCCAACACTGAGTACAGAGTACTGGACAATGAATGATCATACTGTATACTTATGCTCCGACCCTGTTACACCACAGAAGTGCCACCCTACTCTGGAAGCTTTCCTTATGGGACTTACACGTTTCTGTGTTTCTCCAATGCTTTTATATATGTTTTCATCAGAGGAGCACTGGAAAAAGAGCGCTTGCTACCGAATCAGTGATGTGCACCCAGCAGTGTTGACCATCCATAAGCTGGTCAAATGTTCAGTCCACATATTATGGTATCAGCAGTGGTTGGTCATTTTGGGGGCAGAACATAAGAATACAGGGATATGAAGGGACAGCATCAATAGAAAACATCAAGTATAAATGGTACAAGGAAGTCATTGGACTGAGGTAATCAGATACAGTTGATGTAGGTAAATGTAAGTAAATAATGTATCCTAGTGCACTTTTCTTCTATTCTGATTCGCTACTGCAGATCAGAAGGACCACTGTGATGTTTGGTCTACTAGAACCTTTTAAATAAGGGTTTTTCAGGACTGTAACACTGAAGGACTAACCTTAGGATGGATATTTAATTTTTAATGGGTGAGGAGTGTCTGATCTCCAAGACCCGCCCCCCCCCATCAGTAAACTGAAGGGGTCACAGTGCTCTCCTCTGTAAATATTATTTATTATTATAACAAAGGTTGTATTTTAGGTGAACTTTTTTCAGCGTTATAGGGCAAGAACAAGTGTTTAAATTGACTCTCTACTAACCCCTTGAGTGGCACGCCCGGAAATTTTCCGGGACGAGCTCCACTGCTCATAGCGACATAGCCCGGAAGATTTCCAGGCTATGTATCACTATGGGAGCTGCAGAACACAATGCCACAAGCTGTGACAGTGTGCTCTGCCTGCACAGACCCACAGAGAACAAAGCAAGGGCTTTGAAAAACCAGCAAAAGATATTGCCGATATGCCGGCCATCTCCTGCACTGGTTTGATTACAGGTTGCCATAGAGACCATTGGCTTGTCAGAAGCAAGCCGATGGTCTCTGTGGCAGGGAGAGCTGGTTGTTAGCTGTCAGAGGACAGCTAGGTACTAGCTCTTACAGCAGAGATCAGAGAAAACCTCCGATCTCTGCTGTGTTAACCCTTTACATGCTGCAGTCTATGTGACTGCAGCATGTAAAGGGCTGTCACTGCAGCATGTAAAGGGCTGTCACCATCGGACCCCCAGAATGTGATCAGGGGTCCTGATGGGTCCCTGTGGAAGTCCCCTAAAGGGACAAAAAAAATAAAAAAATGAAAAAAAAAATGAAAAATGAAAAAAATTATTAAAAAAATAATAAAAACACTTGTCTCCCTTTACTTTGTAAAAAATCAAAAATACAATCACACATGTGGTATCCATGCGTCGTAATGACCCAGAGAAGGAAGTTAATACATTATTTAACCCCTTAATGACATGGCCCCTTTTTTCTTTTTTCCCCATTTCTTTTTTTCCTCCGCCCTATTTAAAAAAATCACAACATGGCATGCAAAAAACAAGCCCTTATATGGCCATGTCAATGGAAAAATGAAAAAGTTATGGCTTTTGAGACGCAACTGCAAAATTAGTTGAAATTCAATGATTAGACCATTTTAAAAAACCTGCCCTGGTGGGCATGACAGGGTGGTAGGAAACTCGCCACTCAAGGGGTTAAGGCTAATGAAGACATTTTCAGAACGAGAGTGGTTCTATATTAATGCAAAATGCCATAATATGCTAATCTACAAGGGTTTTTTTGAACCAAAATTAACTTTTCAACCCCTTAAGGACACGGCCCTTTTTTTTCATTTTCTTATCTATCAACATGCCTGTCTGAGGGCTTGTTTTTTGTGGGCCGCGTATTTTTCAGTGGAACCATGTAATGTACAAATAACACCAATTTTATATAGTTTTTTTGCAGTACTACTTTTAAAAAATAAATTACCTTTGGAAAATAAAAATCATTTTCTGCCAAAATCGTCCGACAGATACATTTGTTGTTTTTCCGTCTACATAGTTGCGAGAGGGCTTTATTTTTGTGGGATGTGTTGTAATTTTTATTAGTGCTATTTTAGATCGTTTTCCGATTATTTTTTTTCTTGGAGACGGCGTGAGCAAAAATGAGCAATTCCAGCGTTGTGCATTTTTTTTCTGTACAACATTCACCATGTTGGATAAATAATGTGTCACTTTGATAGATTGGACTTTTTACAGACGTATTGATACCAAATGTTTCCTTTTGCTTTGCTTTATTATAAATATGGGAAAAGGGGTTAAATACCTTTTATTTTTCTAATATTAAACCATTTTTAAACTAATTTTTACTATTCTTTTTTAGTTCCCCATAGGGGACTTGAACTTGCGATTGTTTGATTGCTCGCACAGTATAATGTAATGGTCAACTGACAGGGATTCAGCCATGGCAGCACCAGGAGCCTTCAGAAGGCCCCAGACTGCCATGGCAACCAAACTGCACCCAAAATTGGCATTTACAGGGTTAACAGAAAGTTACATAACATAGGGGGAGGTCACTTACTTTTGCACTTCGAATTGAATAATCAAGTTGCAAACCCATTTACTTTTCCTATTTTAGGGCCTAAAGATTGGCTGTGCCAAATTTCAAGCTTGTACGATACTCGTAAATTAGAGAATTAGATTAGGTACATTACATAAGGGTTCACTTACTTTTGTGCTAAGTATTGAATAATCATGACCCCTTTACTTTTCCTATTTAGGACACAAAAAATGCTCCTGCCAAATTTCACATTTGTATGACATAGGGAAGTTAGAGAGTTAGTGGTGAGTCAGTCATTCAGTGAGAGCTTTCGTTTATATATATCTATCTATCAATATATATATAGATAGAGGAAGTCCTGAAAAGATGCCACGGAATTGCTCATATAAGCATGTTGGATACATAAACGTCCTTATATGGTAAAAGCCACCGAGTCAAATGCTGTAAAATTTGGATGGAAAAGGTTTAAAAGGACAGAGTAGAACAACAACAAAAAATAAGATGGTGAGTGTGCTCATTAAAGAACAATAAGTTAGCATCATCTTGCATAAAATTCAGAATACTGCTACTTATTAATGGAACTGGTCAATTATTAGATATTTTCATTATAATAATTATACATGAGACAGTTCTAAGGAAAAAGCCAAATACACAGCAAATTACACTACCAGCCATCATCCTGGCATAGGATTGATGCCAGGACAATGTTTAATGTCCTTGTTTTATTAGGACAGCGAGTAAAACATCTTATGTAGAGATGAGCGAGCACGCTCGTTTAAGGCTGTCTTATCGAGTAACTGTGTACTCCCCCCCTTCCGCTGCTTAGGCGAGTACACAGTTACTCGATAAGACTGCTACTCGATTGAGTAGCAGCCTTAAACAAGCGTGCTCGCTCATCTCTAAATTCTTATGATAATATGAAGGTAGAATGACGACAATTTTGCCTTATTCTCTGCTAATTTAACCTATTAGAAATACAGACTTCCTCTTCCAGTTACTTGGCTGATGCAGGAGCCTGTCAGATGTAGAAGGCATGCTTATAAATATACACAGTGCTCATAATATAAAGCAGATTACCTAAATCATATTAGCAAGTTTATAAAAACAGATCTGGAATCCGAAAGAACCGATGTAGACACCAATAAGAAAATTGAGCTGGACATGTGATAATGTGACTTGGCGCCAAGATTAAAGCGAGCTGGAAGCTCCAGGTGACTGTTCCACTGCTAAGGTATTTCTACGTCTGTGATCACAGCTGTGCTCTCTTCTAGGCTTCTTACATGTGTCAGTCGAGTTCACGCAGTGAAAGCAGCAACAGTGTGTACTTAAACTTGCTCTACCCAATTGTGCCAGCCAGCTCAAGCTGCAAATCTGGCACTCAAACCTCACAGCTGTTAGTGTTGGATCCTGAACTAGAGAAACTTTTCTTATTTGCCCATAGAAGAGGAAGTGTAAGTAGTTATTTAGGATATAGAGCCAACATATATAGCAGTGCGGCAGAAACCTGCTATATGATGTTATAATCCAAATTTCCATACGCCAAGAAACTTTAAATGGGTTACTAAGGTTAAAAAAACACACCCAAACCTCCAAATATCCACATGCACCTGCTTTAAACTGGCCACACTAATTAGGATATGTTAACATAGTGTCGGGGCTTTCTAACTGGCACTTCTGCAGGAAAGCTCTTCCAGCGTATGGGCTAACCATAAAGTATGCCTCGGTATATCACATGATAGGGTCCATGGAAAAGAACTGTAAAATACGCAGTATATATTTTTTGCATAGAATGCCATAGAGTGTAGTTGTATTAAGCACAGTTGAAAGAAAGGTTTTCCAGCACAGAACCCCAGATGAATGCCAAGAGAACACGCTTTTAGCATATGTCAAGTAAATGGGGACCTCTCGGTACATAGCCGCCCCAACATATACTGCAAGCAGAATGAACCTAGCAGACCGATCAGAGCATACTCTAATGGGGGTAGTCTGAACATTCCTAAGTGTCTTTATGAGACGACAAAAAAAAAACAAATCCTAGAAATTGTTTCTAGAACTCTCTGCAACTCAGGATTTCATACAAAATAGCTGTTTTCCTCGAAATTTTTGCCCCATTGAAGACAACACAATTCTACCACCATGGATGGGGCATGCTGTTGGCTTAAAAAAGTCTTAACTCACCTTGAAGATGGTTCTGTCTGGCTTTTATTTTGTCAACTAGCTTTCTTAGGCCGGGCTCACACGGGTGGACCAGATTCCGCATGCAAGAGGCCTGCAGTGGATCCTGGCTGTGAGCCTGGCCGGCTGACCCAGCGTACCTCTGGTTTCTGTATTGCGGATGACCGTGGCGGCTCACTGGTGGTCATGTGCAGTATGGATTTTTTTTTAAGGTTTGTATTTCCCGTGCTGTTGCTAAGCGATGACGCCTGTACCCACAGCCGATACGCAATGTTCACTGTGTATGGGCTTTGGGTCAGACAGTCTCCATTGACTTCAATGGAGTCTGTCCGCGTGGAGCCAGCAGCAAAATAGAGCACGCTGCAATTTTTCCTCCACTCGCAGAAGACTCAATTCTGATCCACAAGTGTGAGCAAAAAAGCAAAAGTACATGCCTTTGAATGGCTGTGTATTGCTGTGGATCTTCTGTGCAGACGCCAATCGCAGATTGCGCATTTGGAATCCGCCTGTGTGAGCCCGGCCTGAGTAATACTTATGTATCTAATGACGTGAATATATTTGTTTTCTGTTCTTTACTCCTAGGTTATCGCTGCAGGCTTTTTTTTTACTGTGATCTAACATTTACTTGCATACTAATGATGCATATTATATTGTTTTTTCCACAAACACTGTGAAGATAAAGAATATAAATTATATGCCTGCAATGTAGCACAAGTGCAGGAAAAACCTAGTTTTGTTTGGGTCTTTTTTGGTCGGGTGGAAATGCAACAATCATTCTATATATATTAGTAGCGGTTAAAAGAGAAGACATTGGCCATTTTTAAGCTCGTGATTAACATACATTGTTATTTTTGTGATTTTCACTTTTTCCTGTATTCCAGAGCTTTACCATCCTTTTGTTTTTGCTTTGTTTTCTGTGAAAGTGTAGGTTGCCAAAGGGGCCAATGTCTGTTTTGTGTTATTATCGTTACATGTCTGAGTGATATGTGAATGTCAGATATCATTAACAACAGTGATGTGTTGGACAGCTGAAAAAGTCTGAGACTAGGGGTGAATAACAGTCAGTCGGACCAAAAGGGGTGGGAACATGTAATGTAGACTGGGGGAAGGTGGGACCCTACAAGGAAGCATATATTACACAAAGACAGTGACAGTCCATCCTGCTCCTCCAACTACACATCACCCTTATATGCAGATGTAGCAAACTTTAAATTGACTGTGAAAACTTATCGGTTTATCTTATTTTAAGCAGTTAAATCTATTGTTCTCTTATCTTAACACAGCAAAACCCATTGTTAGTAATTGAAGGAGTAGAAGAACTATGGAAAAGAAAGTTATCTTAAGACATCAATTGCTCTTTTACATGGGCCATCAATCTATTAAACAACTGCACGAGCAGAGCGTTCACCCAGAGACTTGCCGCCGGCTCGCGGGCTTCTCACTCAGCGCTTTACCTCTTATGGGAAGCGCTGAGCGGGAAGCATTTACACCGGACGAAAAGCCAGCAAGCCAACGAGGTTTTTTAAGCTGACTGAAAAGTCAGCTTGAACACCCGTGAATGACAGGTAGGCGATCTTTTCACATTCACACTGAACGATTATCGTTCAAATTTGTTTGTTTGACCGAATTTTGAGCGTTAACTGTTACGTGTAAATGGGCCTTAAGTCTCAGGTTGCGCTTTGCTACATCTACATGGAAGAAAAAGAGCTTTTCCCACCGTTGAATTTATATTTATGCGTGAATATTTTTTATCTTCTGGTGCACATGTGGTGGATTTTACATGTCATACACAGAGTCAGCATTTGTGGATGTAAGTATGTGTCAAATATATCCTGCATTTTTTTGCATTTGGTTGGGTAACATCAATTTTGATAAAATATATGTATGCAATACTAGAGATGAGCGAGCATACTCGCTAAGGACAATTACTCGATCGAGCATTGGCTTTAGCGAGTATCTCCCAGCTCGGGAGAAAAGGTTCGGGTGCCGGCGCGGGTGACAGGTGAGCTGTGGCAGTCAGCATAGGGGAGCGGGGGGGGGGGAGAGGGAGAGAGAGATCTCCCTTCCGTTCCTCCCCGCAGCTCCCTGCCCGCCGCCGGCGGCCGAATGTTTGCTCCCGAGCGGGCAGGTACTCGCTAAGGGCAATGCTCGATCGAGTAATTGTCCTTAGCGAGTATGCTCGCTCATCACTATGCAATACCCAATCAATGTCACAATACTGAGAAATTGTGAAATGAAATAAAGCAAAAACTAATTAACGTTTGCAAACAAAATTCTGAGGGTATTTTGGGTTGAATATCAAATTGCATTGACACAACATTATCCAAGTAGCATTACCGAATAAACATGATTAGTTAGGGGTTCATATTGAATATATTCATAAAGTATCTTTTCCCCATATTGCAAACCAATACCATCAATGAAGCATTATAGTTGGGGGCCCAGTTCCAGATTTTGCACTGGGGCCCAGCAGCTTGAAGTTATGCCTTTGTTCCAGCCACTCAAATAAGATGTGATTGGTGGAATCCTTGTTGCCGAAATATAGGATTATGTTATTTCTAACAAAACTATAAAGAAGCCAAAGAAGCTGAGGGGAGGAGTTCTCGTCTGCTGACCTCATCGTGCAGTGGGTTTGGTACTACTTGCATCTTGTTGCATTAGTTTTTCACAAGATGTATGCAGTACCAAAACCACTACAGAAGGAGACCAGAAGAAAAGAACTCTTCCCTTATCTTCCTGTCTCTCAGACCTGTCATCTCCTCGGGGCAAACTACAGGGCCCATTTAGAAGGCACAAGTGTCGGGCAAACGATGCCCGCCACTCATCCCCGCATATACTCGCTCTCGTGCTGTTGCAAGGGAGCTGGTTTCACTGGCTCACTGTGGGGCGGCTGGAGATTTCACTCTGCGCGCTTCCCCGCCCCTCCTCATTGACTTAACATAGCAGCCGTTCAATACTGAACAGCTGCTATTTACACTGAACGATTATCGTTCAGCTCATCGTCCGATCGTTTATGCTGCATAAACGATGGACAATGAGCTGATCGCTTATCGTTCAGTGTAAACAGCAGCCGTTCAGTATCGAACGGGCGCTATGCTAAGTCAATGGAGAGGGGTGGGGAAGCGCGCAGAGTTAAATCTGCTGCAGCCTCCCCGCCCACTACTGGCCGCTCTGTGAGCGAGCCAGCAATGCTAGCTCCCGTGCAGCAGCACGGCAGCGTGTGTATGCGGGAACGTGTGCCAGGCATCATTTGCCCGACATGCGTACCTTCTAAATGGGCCTTAAGTATCTCGTACACTTTTTACACTGATATACTTCCAAAGGTACTAGATCACCACACATTTCTTTTTACTACCTAAAACCAGAAGCAGAAATATATTCCATTTTACTAATCTGTTTTTATTTTCTGATTGTAGAATTTTTATTCTGTTATATGATTATGGGGGCTGCCATCTTTCCTGACCTATATTTAACAGAATTTGGAGCATTTAGAGGTAAGCTTTACAGCAGCTTCATGTGTCATTCACACAATGTACAGGAGCTGACCCATTGCCTTGTGTGGGAGACGGCTTTATACATGCTCTGTGACTTGCTGAGGTTATGGTACTGGGAGGGGGAGTAAATAGTTACAACTGATCACCTATTGTGAATGGTGGATCCTGTGTTATCTACATATAAGTGTTACCTTTCAGTGTAATCCTGCCTGTGATGTTGGTGGGATAACTGCTGCAAAGCTTTCTCTACAGATAAAAAAGCGATAGTACTAGGCTCTGTGTAGAATGCAGGATTTTAGTTTTCTTTTGTTTTTTTTGTGTTTTTTTTTTAAATATAGGTTGTGATTGTAAATGTAAAATTTATACTCCAATAAATCTTTCATTTATCTTAGAATTTTCTTAGCTTGAGCAGATTTATCCCATCAGTTGAACTAAATTCATGTGATGTATCTGTATATAGGTGGTCACAAATTGAGATACTCTACATTCAAGGCTTATATTTTTTCTGTTAAGACATTTAGCAGTAAACCTAGTCTTGTTTAATATCAGAGGCGGGCAACTAAAGTAATAAATTGAATGGGTGAACTACAATACCTAGAGGGGTTATCAAAATTGGGGTTATTTAGTTAAGATAAAAAGACAGCTGAGGGGTGAACTAATATATCAAGGGTCAATACAGAGATCTCTCCCATCATTTAAAGGAGATGTCCCGAGGCAGCAAGTGGGTCTATACACTTCTGTATGGCCATAATAATGCACTTTGTAATGTACATTGTGCATTAATTATGAGCCATACAGAAGTTATAAAAAGTTTTATACTTACCTGCTCCGTTGCTAGCGTCCTCGTCTCCATGGAGCCGACTAATTTTTGGCCTCCGATGGCCAAATTAGCCGCGCTTGCGCAGTCCGGGTCTTCTGCAGTCTTCTATGGGGCTCCGTGTAGCTCCGTGTAGCTCCGCCCCGTCACGTGCCGATTCCAGCCAATCAGGAGGCTGGAATCGGCAGTGGACCGCACAGAAGAGCTGCGGTCCACGGAGGAAGAGGCCATCTTCAGCGGTGAGTAGAGAAGTCACCGGAGCGCGGGGATTAAGGTAAGCGCTCCGGTGAGCTTTCTTTACCTCCCTGCATCGGGGTTGTCTCGCGCCGAACGGGGGGGGGGGGTTGAAAAAAAAAAAAACCCGTTTCGGCGCGGGACAACCCCTTTAATTATACCCAAGACTGTAACAATGGGGCGTCCTCTACATCTAGAGGAAAGAAGGTTTCTACACCGACATAGAAGAGGGTTCTTTACTGTAAGAGCAGTGAGACTGTGGAACTCTCTGCCTGAGGACGTGGTGAAGGTGAACTTGATAAAAGATTTCAAGAGGGGCCTGGATGCCTTTCTTGAGTGATACAATATTATATGGTTTTTATCATTAATAACTTCAGAAGGATTGTTGAAACAGGCAATATTCCGATGGCCAGATTGGAGTCGGGAATGATTTTTTTCCCCCTTAAATGGGGAATTTGGCTTCTACCTCATTGGGGGTGGGGAGGTAATAGGCTGAACTAGATGGACATCTATCTTTTTTTCAGCCTTACATACTATGTTACTATGTAAAGTTAAAAGTTTTTTCAAATAAAAGTCCCTATGGCTATAGTTTACTGTACTGAGAATCAAAATGACCTCAAAAATAGTATTTCTAGAACAATGCATGTCTGTAATGCCACATATGCGATAAAAGGATATCTAAAATTGTTCTTCATGGTTGCAATAATGAGACGAGCTATGTTACATAATAAAATTGTTGATAATCGTTGAACAAAAGTGAACAAATGGCCCGAATTGGCATACCAACCAAGGCACATGAAGGAGTAGTCCAATTAGAACAGCAACTAGAAGCCTAATTCTGTCATGTGTTGGACCTGCGAGACGTTTCATGTGTGTGTCAAGTACTAACTCCTCGTGGATCAGGTTTCTATTAGCATTCTGTAACAGCTTGTAGAGAATAAGCATGCATGCCTGTCTTTGGGACCAAACGTCAATTGGTCAGCTTTTTATAGGCTGGAACCACAGTGCCCTCGTTGGCAGCACAAACTGTTCTGAATCAAGATGCCAAATAAGATGTGAATATTAATGTCATTAGAGGGAAATGAGTGTCATGACAGTTATAGATGATTTATTACTTGTTAATAGAAGGAAAAAAAAGAAGAACCCCTGCATCTTCTCACGAACTGCTGGCATATCTTGTGGTTAGCTGTAGCCATGTAGTATATGTCTTACATTCTTCAGCCTTGTATAGAACTGTGATCAATGGCGATAATTACATAGCAACGCTTCCTCAGAAAAAGACTGACGGTAAATAAAGGTGAAGAGCTGACACTTAGCATTCTTTTTGCTCCACTGAGGATAAGGGTTTGACTGCATTGGAGAAAAAGCATCTCTATTACCATAAACATAAGCTCTTCAGAAAAGGGCACATCTTCTAATATGCACATTGTCAGATACTGGATTAAAGAGTACCTACATTTTCACTTCGGAGCGTTCCTACTCCGTTGGCCGTTTTCACAAGGGGTAATGCTGCCATCCAATAGGTGGCGCTGCAGAGTTATTGTTCCATCTTCCTTATTTGTCTTCATTTACCAGAGGAGCATGAATGGCCTTATAAGTCTACTCACTACTCACCTTCTAGGTCAGTGTTTCCCAAACTCTAGTCCTCATGGACCCCTACAGGTCATATTTTCTCAGTAATGCACAGGTGATGTTATTATGGTCAGTGCCTCCCTCAGACATTGTCACAGGTGCTCTTACTATAAAATATCCTGAAAACATGACCTGTGTGGGTCCATGAGGACTGAAGTTTGGGAAACACTGTTCTAGGTGCTCTCCTTAAAGAGTGATGATACCCCTTCCCAACTCACGTCATAGGCCTTTCACTAGCCAAGCCAGAATCCTACTGCACACTGATGAGGGGGAAACACCCGAAACAGCTGTCTGTGTATGGATTCTGGCTTGGTTTAAAATTTCCAATCATTGTTGCAAAGACCTGTATAAAGGGTTGGATATTGATTTGCAGGAATGCTGCCATACAATAGGTGGCGCTGCAGAGGTATTGTTCCATCTTCCTTATTTGCATAGGTCACTCTCATTCTCACCAAACAGCTTTTGGGGGTCGCTCAGTTCCTGGCTCAACATCCCGCATTTGCCGGTTATGCCCTGTAGTCGTTTTTTTTGGGACTCAAAGAACTAACTAAGGCCGGCTTCACACGAGCGTGACGGGCTCCGCCGCGTAATATTCCGCAGTGAAGCCTGTCACGGCGCCCCCCAGAGACCCCATACTTACCAGCGGACGATAGCGTGAAGACGCTTCCCCGCCCACCGCCGTCGCGTCATGTGACACGCCCACCGCGTCACATGACGCGGCCGGCCGTGTCACGTGACACGCCGGCGGTAGGCGGGAAAGCGTTTTTTTACGCTATCTTCCGCTGGTTACAGCGGGAGATAGCGTGAACGGACGGCTTCCATTGACTGCAATGGAAGCCGTCAGCACGTACACCCGCGGCAAATAGAACATGCTGCGGGTGAGGATGGGAGATTTCACGGTGCGAAATTCCGCGGTGGAATTCCGCATCGTGAGCATTGAGCTATTAGGTTCAATAGAACCTAATAGCAGGGGGCAACGCAGCGGATTTTTGCCGCGAATTTACGCGGCGTAAATCCGTTCGTGGGAAGGAGGCCTTAATGTAGAAGATACTGGTATCTCTTCCTGCGTATGTTTAGTGATATGCCTTTTAGGATATAAACAATTGCCCTGAATTGATACAATTTATAACACTGGAAAAAAAATTATATATATAAGAGCTCTTCAAATGGTACCACCTAGGCCTTATCATTCATGCAGCAGTAGCCAATATAAACAAAATAATTCTTCTGTCTATTCAGAGCTCAATGAGGGTAATCCAAACAGAACAGGGTCGGGTCGACTTGTGGCAGTAGAACAGCATTCTTGCGATAGAGGATAGACCAGTCATTGTTTTGGGTGGACCACAAATTCAGAGATCTACTCTTCTGGATCTATTTTTCAGATCTTCTTTAAGGCTGGTATCACACGAGCATATTACAACTGGATTGATGCATCTGTAATACAAGCGAGTGTCCCGGGCAACTGCTGGTCTTGTAATCAGAACATAAGCGATTCCTACGATGTTCTGAGTTTGGGTCACTAGACCTACAGTGGGGCCAGGACACTTGTTTGTATTACAAACTTATAAATGTGGTGGTAAGACACTTGTGTGAAACCGGCCATAAGCTTTAGTAAACGTGTAGTGAGTGTCCAGGTCTCTAATGCATTCCCCAGGTCACTATGTTGGACTCAGGTATTGAATGTATCTTGTAAATTGAACAACTGCCTAAGAAGCTTTTTCTCCAAGGAACATTTGGATGTTGTGGAATACAATAGGTGTCTGTTTGAGTGAACCCTGTGCTTATGTTGGTGGGCCTAGCACCGCTGAGCCTCTGATGAGGTTTCGCTCATTACAGGGGAAGCAGAATTCACTAACTTAGTTGCTTGCGTGAAATAGAATATTGCTGCAATGGTTTCTGCCTGTGTCTTAGAAGCTGTTCTTTCGCTACGCTTTCTTAACTGATTTCTTCACATATATCATGATTAATGGAACGGATTGAGCAACTTCACCTGTCTTGACTGCACTGATTATAGCCCACATATCGCGGGTAGAGTGGAGCTTACATGAAGTGCAGCTTCATTAGTGAGCTGTGTGCATGTGCCTCCTCCTTCAACTACCATACTTAATGATATATGTTTTTTGTTGTTTTTTCTTCTTCGTTCTTTAGTTTTTCCTCCCCATTTTCAAAAACTTATAACTCTTCTTTATTAAGGGTGAGCGAGTATACTCGCTAAGGCACTACTCGTTCGAGTAATGTGCCTTAGACGAGTATCTCCCTGCTCGTCCATAAAGATTTGGGGACCGCCGCGGCTGACAGGTGAGTTGCGGTGGGGAGCAGGGGAGAGCGGGCGGGAGAGAGAGAGATCTCCCCTCCGTTTCCCCCCGCTCTCCCCCGCAGCTCCCCGCCCTGCGGCGGCCCCCGAATCTTTAAGGACGAGCAGGGAGATACTCGTCTAAGGCACATTACTCGAACGAGTAGTGCCTTAGCGAGTATACTCGCTCATCCTTATTCTTTATCCATCCACGTAACTATCTGAGTGCTTCATTTTTGCGGGATGAATTGCATTTTTCAATAGTACTATTAAATGTACTAAATATTAAAAAGATTTCTAAGTGGAAAAAGAATACAATTCCGCCATCTTGGGGGTGGGGAGTCATTTTTACGGCATACACACCGTGGGAAACATTACATGGTAACCTTCTTCTAAGGGTCAGTACAATTGCTACACTACCAAATTGATATAGTTTTGTTTTTTGCTGTACTTCTTTAAAAAATATATATATGTTTTGCCATTATCTTCTGACAGGAATAACTGTTGGTATTTTTCTGTCAACATTGCTGTGTGACGGCTTGTTTTTTTGCAGAACGTCCTGTAGTTTCTTTTGCTACTATTTTGGAGTTCAAATGAATTTTGATAGCTTTTTATAAAGTTTTTCCTTGGAGATGGGGTGACCAAAAAAAAAGAGCACTTATGGTGTTGTGTATTTATTTTCTGATGACATTCACCATGCGGGATAACTAGTGCGTTAATTTAACCTTTTCCAATCCAATTTCTATCCTGGTTTTCCTAGGGGGCTTACTTTTTTTCTGCCATTATACAACGGCGCTATATGCTGGCTAAAGCCAGTACTGCATGAGGTGACATGTTGGATAGGCTCTGACAGCAGAGAGGCTGGCAATATACAGTAAGAGAACCCCGATGAATGTCTTCCAACAACGGAGCTGTACAGCCTTAAATCATAATGTCTTCAGAGGTCAGAGTGGATTGGAAAGGGTTAATAGATCAGACTTTAATAGATCAGACAGAAGCAGCAATACAAAATATATATATTTTTTAATTTTATTATAAATATAATTTTTTTTTTTTAAAACCTTTTAATTTTGCTAATAATTTCTACTACTGTTTACATTTTTACTCATTTTTATATTTCTTTTTTCAGTCTCTTGTGTGACTTGAACTTGTGATCATACATTATTGCATTATACCGCATTCTGACAGGCAGTCCATGCAGATATGCCACAGGCATGTTTTTATACTCAATTAGTCATGGCAGCCCTGGGGGCCTTCAGAAGACCCCAAACTACATGGCAACCGAATGAATCTCATCACAGCGGGAGGTTTTGGACCACCGATCACCAAATGGGGCATTTAAGTGCCGCTGTAAGAATTTACAGTGGTATTTAACCTTTTCCAATCCAATTTCCCTGCCACCTGCACACTCCCCAGTTCTTATTTATTTTGGGTGGGAAAATGTGTTAAACTACTCAACAGAAACACATAAAAATGAACTGTCATGATGATTTTATCATGTGTGTTAATATGTATAGTACACTATATGTATATTATATTTTATACATTTCTATTATATATGTATATTACACTATGTAGAAGAGAGGTCTGACATCAGAGTTCCCTTCTGCATATGTATATTACCATATGCATAGAGCTCCAATGTCGGATCTCTCCTCTGCATACTGTAATATACATATGCAGAAGAGAGCTCCGATGACAGATCTCTCTTCTGCATAGTATTATAAACATGTGTTGGACCTCACCGACATAGGAGCCATGGAGGGAAACCTCACTTTCGGACAAGGTCCGACACTGGATTGGCAAAGGTTAAAGCGTTAACAACGGTGATCAGAGTTCACGCTGATCGCGGCTGTTGCGGGTAGGTGTCACCTGTCAAGTGCAGTCAGCACTTGCTGTGTATGGAGTGGTACTTGCTCCTGATACAGCTCTAAACAAACCCTACGTGCCCAGGATGTAATCGTATGCTCTGAGGTGTGAAGGGGTTAATGCTTTAAACAAGTATTGAGCAGGCTAGATTCATCAAGTCTTTTAAAATTAAGACAGGGTCCTATAAGCACTGTATGTGACAGTAACAACAAGAGAGGAAGATGTGTTGCAATGGAGTACAATCTGTGTTCTCCAAATGGGCTTTATGTTTATGCATGGTATGAGTTAGAGAAGGAACTTCTGGGCAACTTTTTCTGACTGCTGGGGATTTAGTTTATTCAGGGATGCTGCAGGAATGCAATTTACTGCATCAATAATTTGCAGATGAGGTCCATTTCTCAGGCTTTTGCTAGCCGGTGTCCTTGGTCATCTCACTGTGGGCCAGTAATCGAAGCTACAGCTTTAGTTTCATGGCTCCTCTTGGCAATATAGCGGTCTTTATGAGCACCAGGCTCGGCTGGACAAGATAGAGCAAAATATACTTCATTTCAGCTGCAGGGAGCAAGGAATGGAACAGCTCTAACTCCTGGTTCGTGCAGCTCAGGGATTATATGTCCTCATTATCTATGTCTGCATGCTCATCATACTAACTGTGAGGCCTCACTAGTCTACATGTATCATCAAAACTCATCCATTGTATCAAAGGTTTTATCAATCTCAGACATGTAAGGCATATTCCATAAATGTGAAGAGGGCAAGGGATCCACTTTTGGGATATAAACCTATCAAGAAAACAAGGGCTCCATAATCCCTGTTACATAAAGCAAATTGGCCATCATTGTCCCGATCCAGCCACAAATTGAATAGAAAGTTTGCAATGACCTATTCATATGCTCTCAATTCAGGTGAAAAGCAGTCAGATACAAAGACAATATTACCTGCCTGGAGAGAAACAATGGCAGGAACCCCTCTTTCTGGACCACGCAATCTGTACCACAAGTAGATGCAATGTTAAAGGGATTCTTGTTAACAGCTCCTTCAAGGTAACACAGGCCTCTTCAAGGACAGGCGTGAAATGTAAAATAAAAGATTTTGGCCTCCCAACCAATCAATAATCTACTGTACACTGATGAGCGGCAAAAAACCCTGTAACAGCTGTCTGTAGATGGTTATCTTTTCCTTCTGGAGAAGACTCTGTCCTTCGTTTATATTCCCAGCCATCTGATAAGGCTGCGTCAGAACCTCCAGCCGGAGTTTTTGACGCAGATCCAGCTCGAAATACTGGAAGAAAAAGCACTGCATACAGTGCTTTTTCTTTCGTCTAACAAGCCAGGCACCTGGGTGAAAAGCGGGTGGATCCCATTATAGTCAATGGGATCAATATAGTCAATGCTTCTTGCAGAGACTGAGCTGTTTGGCGGCGGGGATTCCCCATTCCTGCTATCCGAACAGAGCAGGACAGCGGAACCCCGAATGCAGATGTGAAGCCACTCTTAAAAGGTTGGACATTCATTTGTTTGACTTGTAGGAAAGAGGTCTTCTAATAGGTGGCGCTACAGAGGCGTTGTACCATCTCCCATTAGCATTGCTGTATGGAAGGGCCATTTACACTTAACAATTGACATAAAAAATTCATTCAAATAAACAAAAATGTGCTATTATTATTAAGTCTAAATCCAAAGCCATCGTTTAGTATTAGTTTACTTTTTGTTTTTCGCTCACTTTCAAACCAGCATAAAAGTCATCAGCCGACTTCTCACTGCGAGTAAACGCTCACCGCTCAGTGTTTCACATAGAATGCAAAGCTCCGAGCAAGAAGTTAGCGAGAAGTGAGCGATTCCCAGCGATGATCTTCCTGCTAACGTTCTGCAAGAACACGAATACCTAGCGGTGGTGTCACCCGCTCGTGCGCTCTTTGGACGACAGTCGCCCCATGTAAACGAAGCATTAGTCATAAGACACTAATTGCATCTCTTATCTATAAATATCCTTGTGACCATACCCTAATGAGAGATAAAGGTATGACACATCTTGACCTCTGTAAAGTGCTGGGACACACCAGCAACCTTTCGCCTAGATAACATCCATCATTTGTACTAGCGGCACCTTACCACCTTTACACCCCACTTCCATTTACTGCCTAATTGCACGTACAAAGTTCAAATATGAATAGTATGAAGAAATGCAGTGACTCTGACTAACGTCGCCGTTTTCATCAGCAGATCTTGTCTTTTGGAACAAATTTTAACCAGCTCCAGCTGCCTTTTCACAGCTATAAAAGTCATGAAAAGTTAAATCCCGGCACCACTGCCCCCTAGCCTTTACGTCAAGCCTGTGCACTGAGAGAACTTCGGCTGAAGTCTCAGTGTGAATGAATTGGCTGATCAAAACCAGCTCTCTCTGGTTCTGTGAAGTTTGTTTACCGAACAGCGTGTGCTGAGGCACATACTGGCGGTGGGGGAGTGAGCATGACAAGGGAGGGATGGGGGAGAAAGGAGCAGAAATCACATGATGCCCTGGATTCTACAGCCAACATTCCTGACAGACTGAATGTAACCCTAGCACAGAACAAATAGGAAATGGAAAGCCTGGATATCAGGAAACCGCTGACTTACCGTAAGAAAAAAAGTTTAATCATCATGACAGATCAAGTTTAATAAGGAGTTAACTCTAAAAAGAAAAAAAAAGTGCCTACAGCCCGAGTATGGTAGAGTAGGACTGGTCACTACTGCAGAAAGTGGCTAATGCCCACGTACCGATTATCGCTGGGGAATTTACGGACATTCCGCTGCAATGATAGTCCATAGACATGCAATGGTAAATGTTCCGCCCCTGCCCCCGAGTGGAACCGAGAAACCGCGTCGCAGCCCAGCGCGGGCACGTCATGCCGTGCACTATGCAAGCACACCGGCCGACATGCTCACGGTGGATCTGGAGAGAAGAGTATGGGGTCTCTCTGGGGCGCCGGATCCGATTCCATAGCGAGATTTGGCAGTTGGAATCCAACCCGGCCGTGGGCATGAGCCCTAAACCAAACTTTTTTCTTTATGCTTAAAAAAAAATAAAAAAATAGTGACTCTATAATGTTTACAAATGAAAGCTTAGGCTCTATTCGCATCCGTTCACAGCCTGCGGCACAGATCTGGCATGGGATGCTGGCCGAAAACAATTGTGTGCACACGACTTTTTCATCCGGTAAAATTACCAAACAGGTGCAAGAACCAAAACAGACCTCATTATAGTTGATGGGGTCTGTTCGGCACAGTTTGGTACAGTTATGAGACAGATCCGGGGGATTTCCATTTTCTAGTTCACTAACGGAGCAGGTAAACGGAATCTCTAGCGCAGATGTGAATTCAGCCTAAAGACGTATTGTTATAGCATATTCCACGTGCGGCCAGGTTACCGCGGACATGAATTGCTCAAAATATGTACACAAGAAAAATCACAGCATGTTTTATCTTGGCATGTATTAGGCATGCATACATGCCAAGATAGTACATGGCGATGGGCGACACAATATAATTGCGTACTGGCTGTGTGCCACACACGTATTCCTCTAAGCCGGCATGCTGCGAGATACGCTCGTGTAAGCCTGGCCTAATACTGAAATAACGCCATTATTTACAACAGGCGTATGGATGATCCAACCAAACAAAATAAGTGAATTAAAATTGTCCAGAACACAGTGCATTTCAGAAAAAAGGAACAGAGTTGGTCTAAGGCACAATATTTCCATTAAATTAGCATTTTCACTTTGAAATTGAAGAGCCATGAATTATTAAAAGGAGATGTCTGCTTTGGGGGATACTCTTTTCTTAGAAGGCTCCTTCAGCAGTAAGCTGATCACATGTTGTCTCATTGTTAAAACCTCCAGCAATCAACTTTAAAAAAAGTGTTAAAGGTCCGTTTAGACGGGATGAATGTTGGGCAAACGATGCCAGACACTCGTCCCCGCACTGTTGCACGGGAGCTAGTAGCGTTGGCTCACTCACAGTGCGGCCAGTAGGGGGGCGGGGAGCCTGCAGGAGATTTCACTCCTCGCACTCCCTCGCCTCTCTCCACTGACCTAACACAGCGGCCGTTCAGTACTGAATGGCTGCTATTTACACTGAGCGTTCAGTGTAAATAGCAGCTGGCCAATATTGAATGGCCGCTGTGATAAGTCAATGGAGAGGGGCAGGGGAGAGCAAGGAGTAAAATCTCTTCCAGCTTCCCCGCTGTGAGAGCACGAAAGCGAGTATGGGCGGGACGAGTGCCGGGCATAGTTTTCCCAACATTTGTCCCATCTAAATAGGGTTTTAAGGTGCTTTCTAAAAACCTTTGATATATCATAGGGGCAGGTGAAACGTTTTGATCGCTGGGGGTCCACCTGCTGAGACCCCCACCAATCATTAGAGAGAGTCAACTGAAGTGATTGTCTGAACACTGTCACTGCTTGCTGGCTGAAGATGGGCTCAACAGAATGTCTTTAGGCCCATTTTCACCGACTGAGCAGAGACAACACTCAGTTGAGTACTTCATTTGGCTCATTCTACCAATTAGGGTTCTCATTGATTACAAGAATGGGGTCCTGATTCTTTCCACTTGAATGGAGCTGCGGGCACACATGCACAATTACTCCATTCATCTCTATGGAACTGCTGGAGATTGCAGATATCTTGGATGGAGTGACTTAAAACCCCATTGCTGTGATTAGTGGGGCTGTCAGTGGTTGGATCCCCACCAATCAGGATAAGTCATCAGTAGCAGATCGTTGAGGATAAGCTGAGCATCTGGCTCGCTGTCAGTGCTGCAGGGCCCAATGTCCACATCAATGGGAATAAAGTAATCTATTACACTTCCGGCCCTGACTGACGATGTGGACGTCCAGCTCCAATCCAGTAGACGATCAGCAGGATTCTCAAGCCACAGATCCCGCCTGATCTGTTATTGATGACCTATCTCGAGGATAGATCATCAATAGTAAAAACTGACAATACCCAAGTAAGCATTACCAACTCCTACTGAAATCAAATGACTGACCGTGTAATGTATAGTCACAATAGGTCTTTTTGCAACATCTCTCCATTCCAGGTGAACCCTTATCTACTAAATCACTAAGATAATTCTTTAAAGGCGTGAATGTATAAAACACTTAAAAGCTTTGAAATCTTTTAATCACAGACAAAATAATAGGACTTAAGTATCCTCCTGCTCACACATATAAGATTACCCAACTGAAATGAATGAATGCGTGTGTGGATCTGGCAGTATCCTATGGCCAACGTTCATATGGTGGAATCTGCTATGCACATCCACATCCCCATGCAAATTTAGCCCCTTTCAATGGGCAAATCCATGTGCAAAATTCCTCCCTTTGAAGCCATGTCAAGAAGTACCACTTTTATTTGCACTCACATTTCAAATCCATGTGTGCAAAAAAAAAATCTGCACCATATAGACTAGGATGCGGATTCCTCTTGAAAGTAATGGGGCACGGATTGGATGCAGCTTCCATGACAAATTATCTGGCATGCAAACATATCCCTTAGCCCCTTGGTGATAGCCAAAATGCACTGACATAGCAATAGGGGGGTCGCAACTGCCCCCTCAACACTTATATCACTGCAAGGCTCCAGTGCGCCCTCCCTCTGGCCAGACAATTAGTGCACAGTAACATCTGTTTCACACACAGCAGCGCGGTGCACACTCGCACGCCATTTGTCGCTCGACTCCTCCGGCTACAGCGCTACACATTCTCATGTGTTGCTCGTCTAACTGCACATGCCACAAGCAATAGCAACTGCAGCATTTAAGTAGACGATAAGGGAAAAGAGATTCTTCTGTCACTCATCAGCCCCCTGAAGTGTTCCCCCTGCAACTCCCTCCAAAGGTTTTCTGTAGGGTTGAGATCTGGGGACTGGCTAGGCCACTCCAGGACCTTGAAATGCTTGTCACGAAGCCACTCCTTCGTTGCCCTGGCGGTGTGCTTGGGATCATTGTCATACTGAAATACCCAGCCACGTTTCATCTGCAGCACCCTTGCTGATGGTAGGAGGTTTGCGATACATGGCCCCATTCATTCTTTCATGTATATGGATCAGTTGTCCTGGTCCCTTTGCAGAGAAACAGCCCCAAAGCATGACGTTGCCACCCCCATGCTTCACAGTAGGTATGGTGTTCTTTGGATGCAACTGAGTATTCTTTCTCCTCCAAACACGACGAGTTGTGTTTCTGCCAAACAGTTCTACTTTGGTTTCATCTGACCATATGACATTCTCTCAATACTCTTCTGGATCATCCAAATGCTCTCTAGCAAACTTCAGTCGGCCTGGACATGTACTGGGTTAAGCAGGGGGACACGTTTGGCACTGCAGGATCTGAGTCCCTGGCGGCATAGTGTGTTACTGATGGTGGCCTTTGTTAAGTTGGTCCCAGCTCTCTGCAGGTCATTCACTAGGTTCCCCTGTGTGGTTCTGGGATTTTTGCTCACAGTTCTTGTGATAATTTTGACCCCACGGGGTGAGATCTTGTGTGGAGCCCTAGATCGAGGGAGATTATCAGTGGTCTTGTATCTCTTCTGTTTTCTAATTATTGCTCCCACAGTTGATTTCTTCACATCCAGCTGCTTGCCTATTGCAGATTCAGTCTTCCCAGTCTGGTGCAGGGCTACAATTTTGTTTGTGGTGTCCTTTGACAGCTCTTTGGTCTTCAGCATAGTGGAGTTTGGAGTGTGACTGCTTGAGGTCGTGGACAGGTGTCTTTTATACTGATAACAAGGTCAAACAGGTGCCATTACTACAGGTAATGAGTGGAGGACAGAGGAGCCTCTTAAAGAAGAAGTTACAGGTCTGTGAGACCCAGAAATCCTGCTTGTTTGTAGGTGACCAAATACTTATTTTCCACCATAATTTGCAAATAAATTCGTTAAAAATCAGACAATGTGATTTTCTGGATGTATTTTCTCATGTTGTCTCTCATAGTTGAGGTCCACCTATGATGTCAATTACAGGCCTCATCTTTTGAAGTGGGAGAACTCGTACAATTGGTATCTGACTAAATACTTTTTTTCCCCACTCTGTATCTGTCTATATATCTCTATCTATACATATATCTCTCTCTCTATTAATAAATAATAGATAGATATGTCCTCTCTTTTTCTCAAACTAAACCTCTCTAAAACTGACCTCCTTGTCTTTCCACCTTCTAACCGACCTCCTGTCAACATCTCCATTCCAGTGTCTGGCACCATCATAACCCCCAGACGGTATGCCCGATGCCTTGGGGTCACACTGGACTCTGACCTCTCCTTTGCCCCCCATATCCAATCTCTGGCCCAAACATGCCACATGCACCTCAGAAATATTGCTAAAATACGTCCGTTCCTAACCACGGACACGCTAAAGACGCTCGTGGTTGCCCTCATCCACTCCCGGCTTGACTGCTGCAACTCGCTACTCATTGGCCTCCCCCGCACTAGGCTCGCTCCCCTCCAATCCATACTAAATGCAGCAGCTAGACTCATTTTTCTATCCAGTCGTTATTCAGATGCCTCTGCATTATGCCAGTCGCTGCATTGGCTGCCCATCCACTGCAGAACTAAATTTAAACTCCTCTACCTCACTCACAAAGCTCTGCATGGTGCCGCGCCACCATACATCGCCTCCCTTCTGTCAGTACACCACCCAGCCCGCTCACTCCGATCGGCTAACACACTCAGACTAAACACCCCTGCAATACGAACCTCACATGCCTGTACCACCCTCAACCCATTTGTGTCTAACCCAATGTATCTCACATTGTAATTGTTGTATTGCTTTGCATTTATCCATGCCTGAAAGCGCTGCGGAATAAGTTGGCGCTATACAAATAAAGATTATTATTATTATGATGATAGATAGATAGATAGATAGATAGATAGATAGATAGATAGATAGATAGATAGATATAGTGCACATACTCACCATGATGCCAGAGCGTCATTTCAGTACTCTGCCACCACGGCACCTGACAGGCTACAACACAGGCTCTTGCAGCCTGGTAACATCCCATAAACCTGTTGCGTAGGCTTCTCAAGTAGAACCCCAGCAATTTATGGGACGCTGCATAATGTCTCGTCAGGACGGCAGTACAAATAAACAAAAAAGAAGAGGTCTGATAATAGTGTAAAAGTGACAAAAGTGTTTACTGTACTTTATTATGGCAGAAGTGAATGAGAATAGACAACCATTTAAAAAGCAGGTGAACAGTGTAAAGGGGCCCATGCAAATTGAATTTTGGCTGAACCAGCTGATTTCTGTGGGACCAGCCGACCAGGTAATATGTGTGGGCGTTTCCCAACTTTGCCGTTGGGTGAAATAAGATTTTGGGCTTCAACTGCTGTTGGACTTAAACACACATGATCCTTATGTTTTAGGGAAAATAAGCCACCTCTACAGGTGTCTGGCAGAGGTTTGTGTTCCTCTGCGGATTTAGAAAACTGCACACTCAGCCAAGTGTGCATGTCTATGAGGGGAGTCAAGAGGAGCAGCTGCCAGTTGAAGGAGCATTTGGCCAACAGATATCTAATGTGTTTGGCCAGCTTAAGACCCTCAACTTAGGGCAGACTACACCTCTAGGTACTTTAGGCTATTCTGTCTGGGCTTAACTGCCTGGACTGCAGTTTGAAACTATTTACCCAGAGTACACCCAATACACCCAAGTTATTCAGATGGCATTAAATGGCAATTTCCAGGCTAAACAGCTTCCATATATGAGATGACCCCAAAAGATACATCTATAAAACTATTTTGTTTCTTTTCACTGAAAACAGTAACAAACTCTTCCAAGGACATTTATAAGATGATTGAATGACAGAACATTCCTGCGCCTAGTAAAATTCTACATGCCCTGTACTACAGCAACCGCTCTTTCCTTCCAATACTGCCCACGATGGCTTGTCCTTTTTGATGTCATCAGGAAAAGCTGCCTTGTAATTGCATTCAAGTAGTACGTATTTTAGTCTGAATACAAGTTAACTTCATAAAAACAACACAGGCACTGAAACACGTATATAATGACCACCAAGCACAAAACAGGAAGCCAAAAAATCTGTAATGTCAAAGAATTATGTAAACCACAATGCGGAATTCTGAACTGTACGCATTACATCAAAACATTTACTGCAAGCGGTCAGAATAGCCCGGCTTATGATACTTAGTCATCATCCCTTCCCTGCGACACTAGGATGTGTCAGACCCGCACCGATCATCAACTTCCACTGTACTAAGGGAAAGCAGTACAAAATAGTCAATTAGGAGTTCGACACATCCTCATATATTCACCATAGAGGAAAGCCTCTACAACGCACATCCCTAGCAAGTCAGCACTTCACAGGCCCATTGACTGCAATTAGAACTATGGAATTATTCTTTTCCCCTGTGGTGGTGCTATAGGGGAATTATATGGTTCTGGTCAGATTCTTAACAACTGTCTAGCGGTAGGGCAGCCTGCAATCATCCCATTGTCAAGCGATCCTGCAACAAAGTCTAAAGGGCCATTTACAGGCACGATGCAAAATGTATGATAATTGTTGCTTCTAAATGCAAAATATTGTTTACTTTTCTTTCACTTTTTGTTTGTAGCTCCCTTCCTAAAATGTGAAGAAGTCAGCGATAGTCAGTGGTGATCTGCATGTCTAAACGCTCTGCATCGGCGCTACCAATTTAGCAGTGACGTCCGTGCTTGTGCAACCATTCAGCCGACAGTCATCCCGTGTAAATGACTCCCCTTACATGGCAGATAGGCTGCCTATAATGAGTGCTGATGGACGATACAAAACGCAGATGGGTGCTTGTTAAATGTACATTTACATGCAGCAATGATGGTGATTATGCAAACTGATGAATGATCATTACTAGGAGGTGATGTGCTGCCAGCATAAAAGATGCAATCAGTGACTGATTGCTGAGGCAAGTTTACAAGGCACAATGATTGGAAACGAACATTTCATTCAGCCGCTCCTTGCCCCATACAAGATGGGATTAGAGCTGCAAGAAGAAGTGAGTGAAAACTTTGGATTTATGCATTGATTACTAATTAAATGTAGGATGATTTTTATCCAAGTCACAATTCTAGGCAATCACAACCTAATCTAATAACTCACAAAACCAGTTGTACAGTTCATGAGTCATTGAGCACATAGGAAAACCTCTACAGTGCAGGAAGAAAATGTATGTGAACCCTTGAACTTAACTTCGACGCCCACCCTCCGGCTACTGACACCGATCTCCCTATAACTGTACATAGGGTTGGGCAGAGCTAAGCAGAGCTCAAGAATACGGAGGACTGCTGCCTGAAGTCCTCTGCATGACTGATAGTAGTAATATGCAAATGTCAGCCAAACTAGGCATGTATACAGCAGACATATCGCTGTTATCAGCATGCCTGTCGCTATCTTGTGTTGTTCTCAGAGAGGAAGGAAATAGATGGAGACCGATACCCTATAAAGTTCCATCCAGAGCACAGAACTGACGTGGGTATTCATGCACATTGACATTCCAATGCCCACAGGAGCTGCACTGATAGGCTGGATTCACACGGGTGTCGCCGTTTTCACGTTCACCCGCGGGCGATGTAAAAACTCGTGAACGGCCAAACAAACCTAACGTTTGTGCGCCCATTCTCTCGCCCAGCGCATATATGCCGAGGCCACAATGGCATTGGGCAGGGGGAGACAATTTAGCTCGGCTAAACTGTGTCTCCCCCCTCCCTCTCCCTCTCTCGGCAAGATGAGGAGGTGGGATGGGGCGGGAGCTAGTGTGCTAAGCTCCCGCCCCCCTCATTGCTGGCTGCGACAACGGGTGTGGCTTAACCATGCCCCCCTTCCATTGCAAACAGCCGGCATGGGGTGGAGAGGAGCAGGGAAAGGGGTGGGAGTTTAGCAGTCACGCTGCTAAACTCTCTCCCACCTCCGGCAGCTGTCATAGGCTCCCATAGGAGTCTATGCAGCCATCACCGGCATAAAAGCGCCCAGACGAAATGCACTTAGCTGGACGGGCGCTTTTACGCCACGGAAATACGCTCATGTGCACTGATACATTGTAAACCAAGGCGTGAAACCCCGGCCGATATACGCCCATGTGATTCCATCTATAGGTTTATGAAGCAACAAGTGCAATCAATGGGGAAGCAGATAATCCTGCAATTAGATTTAGCGTCTGCTTACATGCTTAAACTTTTCAAACCCCAATGAACGATCAGTGGTTTGAAAAGTGTTTTTCCAGGATCTCATGGACATTTCCTAAGGAAAATCCTTGTAACAACATTATTGCTTAGCATCAGCTTTCTTGATGGTTTGTGCAAACGTTATGAGAGGATTTACATTCACCCGTCATGATCAATCAAGATCAATAAGAAATGATTACTGATCTTCATTTATTCACTGTGGAGAATTCTTGCTGTGATCGACTCAACAGCTTAAGTGTTAATATATGGTTGGTTGTTTTTAATCTTCTTTGAACTGGATAATGAAATTTGTTTCATTATCAAGGGTAAATGGAGAAAAGTCAGATTAGGAAATATGATAGGCCTCCATAAGGAGATGTGTTTTCAGGGCATGCTTAAGGCTGTGGGCATGGATAGGGTAGTAGATAAAGATGAAGGAGGAAATATAGGCCAATGCAGCCCCATGGACAGTTTTAATTGCACTCTGCTGTGTATAGGCAAGCCATGTAGTGATTGGCACAGGGTGGAGGCAACGGTGTAGAAGTGGGACAAAAAGATAAGAAAAAGACGAATTCTGGAGCTGTTATTGAAGTGCAGGTAATATCAGCATGCAAGGGATTGAATATAGAGAGTAAAGGAAAGATCGGAGTCAAATATGACCCCAAGAAAGCAGGCATTTAAATACCCGCAGATGTCATTTTTTTTCCGGCGTGCGGATCGCACATGGGGAAAAAAACGCAGCATGCTTTATTTTTCTGTGGATTCCGCAGGAACAGCTATGGAAGCAGTCCAGTACGCAGCACGCTCGCAGCTGACACTGCAGACACACCGCAGAAAAGGAGGTTTTAAAAAAATTAAAAGGCAAGGCGCATGTGCATGGCGTGCCGAGCGCATCCATCGTTTAGAAGAAGGAAGATCCAGGCACGACTGAGAAGACCCACGCCATGTCTGGACAGGTGATTAAATGTAATTTTTTGCCTCATGCCTGCGGGATTCCACACTCAGAATCCATGCGTGCTCGTGGGCATCAGGCCTTATGGGCCCCCTAAGGCTCCTGGGCCCCGGAGCAACGAGATACCATGCATCCCCTATAGTTATGCCCCTGGATAGGTTATTAAAGCAAGAAACATTAAACATAGTGTCAGAAATGCCAACCATACAGCTATTACAAAAATATAAACCATGTGTTACAGGGTAGCATTACTCCATTTATTGGTACACTGGGACATGTGGCTTCAAGGGTCTTTAACTATAATTGAATATAGGGTAGTCACATACATCAAAGAGTACCCCCTAAGTGTGCAAAACTGTTAAAAGAAAAAAGTGTCATGTGTCAACTGTTAGAACTGTTAAATCTAATCCTTTCTACTGAACTACCTTATTAAGATTACCCCCTGAAGTGTCTCTGCAGCCCTTTTCAGCAAGAACATTAACAGTCTGCCTGATCCCACACTGAATGTTATTTGTGAGCTTTCATTATGCTAAATAGGTATTACAGATGACTGCATACAGACTGCCAAAATAAAGTTCCTGTAGCAAAGTGCATGCAAATACTACAGTAAAATGTATTAACAGGATTAAAATGTCATCATTAAAAATCATCGCCGTAGTAAATGCATAAAACAGAAGCAACTTACAAATCCATCATGGCTCCCCGGCAGATGACGACACTTAACTTTATCCCCAACAGATAGCTCTACCAATTTGTAAGTTGCAAAACCCAAAAACGAGCCATAAACCTGACAGATAAAGAACTGATTACACACTACAATTTGTAATACACCGTTAAAGCAACATTTTTTTATATTACAGTACTGTGCAAAAGTTTTAAGCAGGTGTGGAGAAAATGCTGCCAAGTAAGAATGCTTTCAAAACTATAAGTGTTAATTGTTTTTGGTCAATTAGCAAAATGAATGAACGAAAGAGAAATGCAAATCAAATCAATATTTGGTGTGGGCACCCTTACCTTCAAAACCACATCAATTTTTCTAAGTACACTTGCACACAGTTTTTGAAGGAATTCGATGAGGATTTTGTACCTTACATCTTCGAGAACTAACCCCAGATCTTCAGTGGATTTAGCCTTACTCAAATCCTTCATTCTCTTCATGCAATCCCCGGGTCTCTGGGGGGCCATATCACAGTTCACAGGACCCCCTTCGTTTTCCTTTATGCTGAAGATAGTTGTAAATGACATTGACTGTATGTCTGGGGTCATAGTCCAGCTGCAATTTTTTTTTATTTTTTAATTCTGACTTTGCAGCATTTTCCCCACACCTGACTAAAAGTTTTGCACAGTTCTGTGTATGCAGAATTACGCAAAAACAAGGTGCAGAATGTGTTCTTAATAGAGATGAGCGAGCATGCTCAGTTAAGGAAATTACTCGAGCATCGGCATTTTCGAGTAGCTGCCTACTTGTCCAAAAAGATTCGGGGGGGGGGGGGGCGTCGGGGGAGAATGTGGCAGAGATCTCTCTCCCCCCCACCCCACCCACAACGCGCACCCCTGCTGCCCCCCGAATCTTTTCGGACGAGCAGGCAGTTACTCTGAAATGCCGATGCTCGCTCGAGTAATTTCCTTAACCGAGCATGCTCGCTCATCTTTAGCTCTTAATTCTGCAGCCTTGACAGCTGAAATCATCCAGCATTCCTTGACAGCCTAATGCCTGCACATGACTAATTTTAGTGGTTTGCATTCTGGGAAGCATTAACTTTATCGCAGGCACTATACAATATTCCGAAACAAACATACATATAGAACCTCAGCTACAGTGGGGGGAAAAAGTATTTAGTCAGATACCAATTGTACAAGTTCTCCCACTTAAAAAGATGAGAGAGGCCTGTAATTGACATCATAGGTAGACCTCAACTATGAGAGACAACATGAGAAAACACATCCAGAAAATCACATTGTCTGATTTTTAACAGTTTTATTTGCAAATTATGATGGAAAATAAGTATTTGGTCAATAACAAAAGTTCATCTCAATACTTTGTTATATATCCTTTATTGGCAATGACAGAGGGACTTTTCTAATAAAAAAAAGATTGGCCAAAGCAGAGAGCCCTTTATATGACCCATGACTAGAGAGAGTATTCCAAAGGACAGAGAAAGGTAGGCGTCAAACACCAAAAGTGTGTTTTGGGTTTTAGAAAGAAAACTGTGATTGTTCTCAGCAAGAGAAATCAAGTAATCTTGTACATAGGATACCTTTTAATGGCTACCAAAAATACATAATGTTACAGCAAGCTTTTGGGTCTTCTATCGATCCTTCATCAGGCAAGAATCAATAAGAGAACCGAAAGCTCGCTGTAACATCATGTATTTTTGGTAGCCATTAAAAGGTATCATATCTACAAGATTACTTAGTTTCTCTCACGAGAACAATCACACTTTGCTCTACCGGCTAACATTGTACCAACCCTTTTTTCAGTTTTAGGGCGAGCACCCACTGGCGTTTGCGTTTTCCGCGGGGAAAAAACGCAGCGTTTTCGCCGCGTTTCCCGCGCGTTTTTCGCGGCGTCTTCGCGGCTTTTCCATTAATTTCCATTGACTTTCATGGGTGCATTAGGAGAAAAATAAGGACACATATGCAACTGACAGTTCCTATGTTAAAAACGCAAACGCAACGCAAAAAAAACGCCAGTGGACAGGAACACATGTTATCTCTATGCCTGTGCAGGAAAAACGCAAAACGCAAAACGCAGGTAAAAAAACCCCAGTGGGTGCTCGCCCTTAGAGAGAAAAGTGTATGCCTCACAAAACGGTGTGAATGGAGTTTAATATAGTAACCTAGGTTGAAAAAACAAAACAAAAAACCTAACAACATCATATAGTGGCACTTATATCAAGTATACTGTATATATTGTATACTGAAATTGCAATATGAGATTTGGGAACATTTCAGTCAATTATTACCAAATAGGTAAATTACTGTAAGTATATTTTACGCTGATATTTGTGCTTGAAGAAACTGTATAGCCATACATGGTAAACCTTTTAGAACATTTAAAGGCTATGGAAACATTTTGTACATGAAAAAATCAATATACACATATCTTATCAAGTCCCTGTAAAAAATGATGCATTTATCAGGGTTTTTTTGCATTGAATTTTCATTCTCATGTATTTAGAAAACCTCAAATTTTGTTTGCAAGCTCTCCTATATTCAAGTTTCTGTCTCAGGGGGAACTGCCAGCACTGATCAGCTGGTCTCTCTTTGGAAAAAACATAAGCTAAGCTCCCGCCCTCCCCTCTTTCAGAGGCTGTGTAGCATAACCACACCCACTCAATACTACACAGCTATCTCTCCATTCTCTGAATAACTGCTGGTCATTTTTTCTTGCTGTTGATAACAGCAGAAAGTTCACCCAAAGGAAAATCACAGCCCTCTGTAATAGTAGCTATAACTTATCTCCTCCACCATAACACAGTCATACACCATTCTGTAATAGTTCAATGGAAAGGCAGTGCATGCACATTCACAAGATTGGAGCAGTCTAAGGCAGGAGCTGTCAGTTTATTTAAAATGACATTATTTGTTAAGATTTCAGTCCTTTAATGTGAAATGCCTTGGAAAACAATACAAGCATAGAAATCAAATAGAGATGAGCGAACGTACTCGTCCGAGCTTGATACTCGTTCGAGTATTAGCGTGTTCGAGATGCTCGTTACTAGAGGCGAGTACCACGCGATGTTCGAGTTACTTTCACTTTCATCTCTGAGACGTTAGCGTGCTTTTCTGGCCAATAGAAAGACAGGGAAGGCATTACAACTTCCCCCTGCGACGTTCAAGCCCTATACCACCCCCCTGCAGCGAGTGGCTGGCGAGATCAGGTGTCACCCGAGTATATAAATCAGCCCCTCCCGCGGCTCGCCACAGATGCATTCTGACATAGTTCAGGGAAAGTCCTGCTGATGCTGGAGCTGCTATAGGGAGAGTGTTAGAAGTGATTTTAGGCTTCAAGAACCCCAACGGTCCTTCTTAGGGCCACATCTGACCATGTGCAGTACTGTTGAGG
The DNA here is from genome assembly GCF_035609145.1 of Eleutherodactylus coqui. Taxonomy (NCBI): domain Eukaryota; kingdom Metazoa; phylum Chordata; class Amphibia; order Anura; family Eleutherodactylidae; genus Eleutherodactylus; species Eleutherodactylus coqui. The sequence goes on along the minus strand of NC_089845.1, from coordinate 91,660,777 downwards.
CTGCTTTTAGCAGTGTTGCACAATTTATTTTTTTTGTATATCGGCCGTGCAGAGCATTGCGTCCGCAGTCTGCAGTCATTGTACAGAGTACAGGGCCAGTACTGGTGAGGCAGGGAAAGAGATATTCAGGCTATATAGGAAGTGGGCTTTTTCCAAAAAATTGGGGAAAAATACTAGATTTGGGCTGCCTGTGACCGTCTTCAGTTTACTGCGTGTCTGCTGGGGGTAGTAGTCCTAATTAATACGCAGCTAAGCGTTACAGCAGGCTTGCGCAAAATCGTTTCCTGGATCTGCTGTCTCTGTTACATGATCGCCGTCATCCCGCCAGAGGGAAAGAGTATACATAATATTATACGCTGCCTACAGTATCTATCTGCTGGGGGTAGTAGTCCTAATTAATACGCAGCTAAGCGTTACAGCAGGCTTGCGCAAAATTGTTTCCTGGATCTGCTGTCTCTGTTACATGATCGCCGTCATCCCGCCAGAGGGAAAGAGTATACATAATATTATACGCTGCCTACAGTATCTGTCTGCTGTATCAGCTCAGCATTTTAAAAAAATAGAAGCAAAATACTTAAGGCCTACTACTGGCCTTTGGCCACTTGACTGCTTCTGCGCTGTGAATTCCACTAGCTCAGTCATACGCACCTACGTCTCACTACAGGCGTGCGCAAAATTGTTTCCTGGCTCTGCTGTGCGTTCCGTAAGGGAAGTCAGCCTCCAACCACAGGCCAATAAGCGGCACATTTAATTACAGCGTTCTGTTTCTGCACTACTGGTAATACAGCATGCTGAGGGGTAGGGGTAGGCCTAGAGGACGTGGACGCGGGCGAGGACGCGGAGGCCCAAGTCAGGGTGTGGGCACAGGCTGAGCTCCTGATCCAGGTGTATCGCAGCCGACTGCTGCGGGATTAGGAGAGAGGCACGTTTCTGGCGTCCCCACATTCATCTCACAATTAATGAGTCCACGCGGTAGACCTTTATTAGAAAATGAGCAGTGTGAGCAGGTCCTGTCGTGGATGGCAGAAAGTGCATCCAGCAATCTATCGACCACCAAGAATTCTGCGCCGTCCACTGCTGCAACTCTGAATCCTCTGGCTGCTGCTCCTCCTTCCTCCCAGCCTCCTCACTCCATTACAATGACACATTCTGAGGAGCAGGCAGACTCCCAGGAACTGTTCCCGGGCCTCTGCCCAGAATGGCCAGCAATGGTTCCTCTCCCACCGGAGGAGTTTGTCGTGACCGATGCCCAACCTTTTGAAAGTTCCCGGGGTCCGGGGGATGAGGCTGGGGACTTCCGGCAACTGTCTCAAGAGCTTTCAATGGGTGAGGAGGACGATGACGATGAGACACAGTTGTCTATCACTCAGGTAGTAGTAATTGGAGTAAGTCCGAGGGAGGAGCGCACAGAGGATTCAGAGGAAGAGCAGCAGGACGATGAGGTGACTGACCCCACCTGGTTTGCTACGCCTACTGAGGGCAGGTCTTCAGAGGGGGAGGCAAGTGCAGCAGCAGGGCAGGTTGGAAGAGTCAGTGTGGTGGCCAGGGGTAGAGGCAGGGCCAGACCGAATAATCCACCAACTGTTTCCCAAAGCGCCCCCTCGCGCCATGCCACCCTGCAGAGGCCGAGGTGCTCAAAGGTCTGGCAGTTTTTCACTGAGAGTGCAGACGACCGACGAACAGTGGTGTGCAAACTTTGTCGCGCCAAGATCAGCCGGGGAGCCACCACCACCAGCCTCACCACCACCAGCATGCGCAGACATATGATGGCAAAGCACCCCATTCACCGCCTCCGGTTTGCACCGCTGCCTCTTCCCCTGTGCCCCAACCTGCCACTGAGATCCAACCCCCCTCTCAGGACACAGGCACTACCGTCTCCTGGCCTGCACCCACACCCTCACCTCCGCTGTGCTCGGCCCCATCCACCAATGTCTCTCAGCGCACCGTCCAGCCGTCGCTAGCGCAAGTGTTGGAGTGCAAGTACGCCGCCACGCACCCGCACGCTCAAGCGTTAAACGTGCACATAGCCAAATTTATCAGCCTGGAGATGCTGCCGTATAGGGTTGTGGAAACGGAGGCTTTCAAAGGTATGATGGCGGCGGCGGCCCCGCGCTACTCAGTTCCCAGTCGCCACTACTTTTCCCGATGTGCCGTCCCAGCCCTGCACGACCACGTCTCCCGCAACATTGTACGCGCCCTCACCAACGCGGTTACTGGCAAGGTCCACTTACCAACGGACACGTGGACAAGCACAGGCGGGCAGGGCCACTATATCTCCCTGACGGCGCATTGGGTGAATTTAGTGGAGGCTGGGACAGAGTCAGAGCCTGGGACAGCTCACGTCCTACCCATCCCCAGAATTGCGGGCCCCAGCTCGGTGGTGGTATCTGCGGCGGTGTATGCTTCCTCCACTAAACCACCCTCCTCCTCCTCCTCCTACGCAACCTCTGTCTCGCAATCAACATGTGTCAGCAGCAGCACGTCGCCAGCAGTCAGTGTCGCGCGGCGTGGCAGCACAGTGGTGAGCAAGCGTCAGCAGGCCGTGCTGAAACTACTCAGCTTAGGAGAGAAGAGGCACACGGCCCACGAACTGCTGCAGGGTCTGACAGAGCAGACCGACCGCTGGCTTGCGCCGCTGAGCCTCCAACCGGGCATGGTCGTGTGTGACAACGGCCGTAACTTGGTGGCGGCTCTGCAGCTCGGCAGCCTCACGCACGTGCCATGCCTGGCCCACGTCTTTAATTTGGTGGTTCAGCGCTTTCTGAAAAGCTGCCCACGCTTGTCAGACCTGCTTGGAAAGGTGCGCCGGCTCTGCGCACATTTCCGCAAGTCCCACACGGACGCTGCCACCCTGCAACATCGCTTTCATCTGCCAGTGCACCGACTGCCGTGCGACGTGCCCACACGGTGGAACTCTACGCTCCACATGTTGGCCAGGCTCTATGAGCAGCGTAGAGCTATAGTGGAATACCAACTCCTACATGGGCGGCGCAGTGGGAGTCAGCGTCCTCAATTCTTTACAGAAGAGTGGGCCTGGTTGGCAGACATCTGCCAGGTCCTTGGAAACTTTGAGGAGTCTACCCAGATGGTGAGCGGCGATGCTGCAATCATTAGCGTCACCATTCCTCTGCTATGCCTCTTGAGAAGTTCCCTGCAAAGCATAAAGGCAGACGCTTTGCGCTCTGAAACAGAGGCGGGGGAAGACAGTATGTCGCTGGATAGTCAGAGCACCCTCCTGTCTATATCTCAGCGCGTTGAGGAGGAGGAGGAGGAGCATGAGGAGGATGAGGAGGAGGGGGAAGAGACAGCTTGGCCCAATGCTGAGGGTACCCATGCTGCTTGCCTGTCATCCTTTCAGCGTGTATGGCCTGAGGAGGAGGAGGAGGATCCTGAAAGTGATCTTCCTAGTGAGGACAGCCATGTGTTGCGTACAGGTACCCTGGCACACATGGCTGACTTCATGTTAGGATGCCTTTCTCGTGACCCTCGCGTTACACGCATTCTGGCCACTACGGATTACTGGGTGTACACACTGCTCGACCCACGGTATAAGGAGAACCTTTCCACTCTCATACCCGAAGAGGAAAGGGGTTCGAGAGTGATGCTATACCACAGGACCCTGGCGGACAAACTGATGGTAAAATTCCCATCCGACAGCGCTAGTGGCCGAAGGCGCAGTTCCGAGGGCCAGGTAGCAGGGGAGGCGCAAAGATCAGGCAGCATGTACAGCACAGGCAGGGGAACACTCTCTAAGGCATTTGACAGCTTTCTGGCTCCCCAGCAAGACTGTGTCACCGCTCCCCAGTCAAGGCTGAGTCGGCGGGAGCACTGTAAAAGGATGGTGAGGGAGTACGTAGCCGATCGCACGACCGTCCTCCGTGACGCCTCTGCCCCCTACAACTACTGGGTGTCGAAGCTGGACACGTGGCCTGAACTCGTGCTGTATGCCCTGGAGGTGCTTGCTTGTCCTGCGGCTAGCGTCTTGTCAGAGAGGGTGTTTAGTGCGGCTGGGGGAATCATCACAGATAAGCGTACCCGCCTGTCAACCAACAGTGCCAACAGGCTTACACTCATCAAGATGAACAAAGCCTGGATTTCCCCAGACTTCTCTTCTCCACCAGCGATACCTAAACAATACGTAGGCTGCACCCGCGGATGGAAGCATCGTTCTCTATCACCATCAAAAACGGGGACCTTTTAGCTTCATCAATCTGTGTATAATATTCATCCTCCTCCTGCTCCTCCTCCTGAAACTTGACGTAATCACGCCAAACGGGCAATTTTTCTTAGGCCCACAAGGCTCAGTCATATAATTTTTGCAAACAATTTTTATACGTTTCAATTCTCATTAAAGCGTTGAAACTTTCACCTGAACCAATTTTTATTTTAACTGGGCTGCCTCCAGGCCTAGTTACAAATTAAGCCACATTAACCAAAGCGATTAATGGGTTTCACCTGCCCTTTTGGTTGGGCATGGGCAATTTTTCTGAGGTACATTAGTACTGTTGGTACACCAATTTTTGGGGGCCCTCGCCTACAGTGTAATCCAATTAATTTTTTGCCCACCTGCATTAAAGCTGACGTTACATCAGCTGTGCTGGGCACTGCAATGGGATATATTTATGTACCGCCGGTGGGTTCCAGGGAGCCACCAATGCTGTGGGTCCACAGGGAGTTGTAACTACATGTGTCTACTTCTAAAGAACCCCAGTCTGACTGGGGCATGCAGTGTGGGCCGAAGCCCATCTGCATTTAATCGGACGTTACCTCAGCTGTGATGGGCACTGCAATGGGATACATTTATGTACAGCCGGTGGGTTCCAGGGAGCCACCCATGCTGTGGGTGCACACGGAATTCCCATTGCGGAGTTGTACCTGCCTGTGACTATTTCTAAAAAAACGCGGTCTGACTGGGGCATGCAGACACCTTGACAGAATGAATAGTGTGTGGCACATAGGTTCCCCATTGCTATGCCCACGTGTGCAGCTCCTGATGACGGTGGCACAGGATTATATTTCTCATTGCTTCTGTACAGCATTGTGGGCTATCGCCCCGCCCCTTTTAAAGAGGGTCGCTGCCTAGCCGTGCCAACCCTCTGCAGTGTGTGCCTGCGGTTCCTCCTCATGGCAGACGCACTTATAAATAGACATGAGGGTGGTGTGGCATGAGTGCAGCTGAAGGCTGCGCAGGGACACTTTGGTGTGCGCTGTGGACACTGCGTCATGCGCGCGCGCGCGGGGGGGGGGGGGGGGGGTTGGCAGCATGTAACCCAGGAGAAGTGGCAGCGGAGTGTCATGCAGGCAGTGATTGTGCTTTGTTGGAGGTAGTGTGGTGCTTAGCTAAGGTATGCATTGCTAATGAGGGCTTTTCAGAAGTAAAAGTTGTTGGGAGGGGGGCGGCCCACTCTTGCCGCTATTGTGGCTTAATAGTGGGACCTGGGAACTTGAGATGCAGCCCAACATGTAGCCCCTAGCCTGCCCTATCCGTTGCTGTGTCATTCCCATCACTTTCTTGAATTGCCCAGATTTTCACAAATTGAAACCTTAGCGAGCATCGGCGATATACAAAAATGCTCGAGTTGCCCATTGACTTCAATGGGGTTCGTTACTCGAAACGAACCCTCGAGCATCGCGATAATTTCGTCCCGAGTAACGAGCACCCGAGCATTTTGGTGCTCGCTCATCTCTAAAATCAAAGAGAAATTTCCAAAGATACATTGATTAGAAAAAAAAAGAGTATAAAAATCGCACATTACCTTTAAACTTTGCACATTATTGCTGCTTTTTATTATAATGCTCAGTTTCCAATAGCTCTACGATTCTTTTTAAGTGGTTTAATGCCAAGATGTATTTGTGCTGAATTAGCATAGGTTTGCACAGTACTACTTTGAATATGGCACATGTGCAATAATATTTACAAGGTTTTTGATATGATCCATGCTGCTGTAGCCCTTACACTATTAGCGGATTTCTCTCCAAATGTTACATACATTTTCAGTAGCAATGCAAATTCTTTACTCAGGGACTGTTCCATACGTGACACTGTAGACAAATCTGAAACCCTGACATAACCGTATTAGAGGTCATATATGTAATAAATAAATAAAGAAATAAAACTTGCAGCGTACTGCTATCAGAAAAATCAAGTATCAACTTGTCATTCTGACAAATGAAACATGGCTTTTTGTTTTTCATACAATTATATCTTAATGAAATGCAGACATGGAGCAAACAAATATTATCTTTCGTAGGCCAGGTTCACACAGAACAACTTTCTGGCTTTATAGCTACTAGTAACAGGAAAAAAAAAGAGTGAAATGAAATTCCTTGAACTTGCCCTTGGAGACCGTTGGCAAACTATAAGGAGCCCTTTACAGCTGCTGGGACTGTACTTAAAGGGGTTGTCCCGTAGCAGCAAGTGGGGTCATACACTTCTGTATGGCCATATAAATGCACTTTGTAATATACATCGTGCATTAAATATTGGCCATGCAGAAGTTATACACTTACCCCCTCCGATGTTGCATGCGCAGAAGACCTGTGCGGCGCGAGTACGCCGGAGCAGCCCCATTCAACAGAACAGAAGAGCAGAAGAGCAGACTGCGCAAGCGCGTCTAATGGAAGGAGAAGAAGGCTTCAGTCGGCGCCATGGAGACGGGGACGCCAACACCGGAGGGGGTAAGTGTATAACTTCTGTATGGCCAATATTTAATGCACGATGTATATTACAAAGTGCATTAATATGGCCATACAGAAGTGTATACCCCACTTGCTTTCGTGGGACAACCCCTTTAAAGTGGTCGTCCTATTGTAACTACTGCTTCTATGCTACTATTTTAATATATGTATGTCGTATGTATTAAAAAAATACCAAATGTATATTTTTTGAGGGTTATGCTAAACAATAGAACAAATGCTTAAAATGTCACATGCTTGCAACAACTTTTTTTTCCGTATATGTTTTTGTTTGTGTTATCAAAGCCTAATGCAGATATAGAATATGCTTGTATGGATGAGGCCTAAAGCTGGCCAGGGACAAGCGATAATGACCGTCAACCATGAAATAATGGATCTGTCATCTTAGGGTATGGTTCCATGAACTGTTCACTGCGTGACTGAGATGTAGCCAAAAGCTGTATTTCATTAATTTAAGTGGTTCCTGACTGCTCATGGCTGAAGTTAGCTGCACTCAGCGGCAGTTTTTGCTGCATAGCATCTGCTTCTCAGTTGCCTGGAATCTATGCAGCAGAAACATACCCTAAGGGCAGTTTTACATGGGCGACAAAATCGCACTAGATTTGTGTGCTGCGAGACGAACAAATATGAACCCAATTCATTTGAATGGGGTCATACACATGAGCGATGGTTTCCTGCATGGCCCCGCAATGCGATGTGAAAAACAATCACAGCATGTTCTATCTTCCTGCGATATCGCCCAGTGTTTTCAATGGAGATGGCAGCAACAGCACTGGCCCCATTGAAAGCAATGGGAGGACTCTGCGATCCTCTGCCGCAGAGGACAGCAGCAGTAGGGGATTCCTTCATTCCTGCGAATAATTCCTTTAGACTCGGCTATGGTGAAAGGATTCCCCACTGGGATGAAGGAATCCACTGCCACTGCTGTTAGAGGATCACGGAGTTCTACCATTGCTTTCACTGAGGCCAGCGCATCTGCCGCCCTATTGAAAGCAATGGGATGAAGGGATTCCCCACAGTGATGCAAGGCTGTGTTTATATGAAAATGCCTCACATCCACGGGGTTTTCCCATGGTGGAAACTGCAATATTGGGCTGTGAATCACGGTCCGATATCGCCGACGCCTGTGTGAAACTAGCCTAAGAGAGTTAAATACTGACAAACCAGTTGTTGAAAATGTTTTCTGCTATATTAGATTTATTTAGCCATTTCTGTACTTGTAGTATAGTCAAAACATATCAGTGATAAATTAGTTTGGAGAGGTTTCAAAACAAAAAAAAACAACATAAAATCAAATAATTATTATTTCATTCTTGCAAATCTATGGGAGGAATATATGAAACAAAGTGGCGTAAAAATGTTGCAAATTTTTGTCGCAAGTCTTACATGCACCAACATTTTGCAGCTTTTTACCTTTACGTCAGCAAACTGCACTTTTCTTTAAAAGGACGTGTGGGTGCCTTGACCAGGCAGATATATAATATACGCCAGGTGGCGTACATTATATCACAAACCTACTCCAGCTCATGGCTGGCAAAGATTTTGGTGTAAGTGCATGGTGGGTCCAAGATGGGTCTAATGTATGAAGAGGTGTGAGCCTCTAGCGAAATTAAGTGCATTGTGTACCAAATGGGATTAAATTAAGGGCTTATACACACGAGTGTATATCGGCCGCCGTTTTCATGGCCGGACGATATACGCTACCATCTGATGCACTGGATTCCAATGAATGAGATCACACAGGCGTACTCCCGCAGCGTAAGAGCACCCGGCCGGGCGCTTTTACACTGGGCCAGAAAGATAGCCCTGGAACTATCTTCCTGGCTCCTATGGGAGCCAATGACAGCAGCCGGAGAAGGGAGGGAGTTTAGCAGTGTGACTGGTAAACTCCCTCCTCCTTCTCTCCTCCCCTCCTTTTGCTGGCTACAAAGGGCGGAGAGGGGGCAGGAGCTTAGCTCTGCCCCCGTCCTGCCCCCTCCCATTCCAAACAGCTGGAGGGGAAGACAGAGGAGGTGAGGCAGCAAGCGGGAGGGAAGGGGCTGACAGCATATACGCCGATCCCATGCATCACATGGTAGCATATATCAGCCGGCCGTGAAACCGCCAGCCAATATACGCTCGTGTGAATAATCCCTAAAACTGATGTTTAAAATGATGGTTTTCATAAATTCCCCCTATGCGCTGCATTCTAATACAACTCTATTTCATAATATGGCTTTGGACATATGTATATTAATAAAATACCTGTAATCTGTAATATTTACATTGTAAGTAATTTCAGGGTGGGGCAAACTGAGTGGAGAGGTCCGCTTGGCTTCTAAATGGTATTCATTTGTCCTCCTCTAAGGTATTTGAAGAACGCTTGTAGGTCAGCTTTTTAGCAAGCAGTTTTATTCTGAATCTATTAATCCATGTTTAGCTTTTATTGGAACCCCATACACCCTGTGATAGAACAGCGCACTGGGAAAGATCATGTCATGCACCTGTGCCGTCTCAACAAACATGCCCCGATATGAATAAGGCTGGCTGTAACTAAGGGATTAGTTAGGATTATCATCTAAAAGCAGAACTGCAGGTAGTTTGAGGTAGGCATGCTTCGCGAAAGGTTAAATCGGGTTGTTTTTCTTATTTAAAACCAAGCCATACTATCTGCTCCAGAGGAACATTGTGAGGATAGAGGAGAGCACAGTCTGGCCACTTCTGGAAACTCTTTTTAGTGTCTACACTGACAGGCAGCAGGTGCTGGAAAAGTCTGTGCGGTTAGGTAGGTATACAGTGTGAAATCCTAAAGCTCAACCCATAACATATACTTCTTGTCATTAAATTTATTTTTACGCAAGTCTTCTTTAGGTTTAGAAACTGCATTATGGAGCCTAGGGCCTCCTGCACACGGGCGGATTTGCATTGCGAGATCCGGAGCGGTATTCCGCCTCCGGATTCTGCAGCAAATCCAGCCCATAGCATGCTACGAGAAAACGCAATTTCCTGTCCACGAGCAGAAATCGATTGCGATTTTCTGCTCGCAGGGGAGAAATCGCAGCATGCTTCAATTTTGTGCGGGCTGCGCACATCCAGCTTCCATTGAAGTCAATGGAATCCGTCCCTCCCGTGGTCATTCTGCAATCATTCGTCCATTCTGTAGCGTCCCCCCAACTGCGCATGTGCCGGACGGCGCTCCTGACGGCACATTCGCAGCAGAGGAGAAGACGGCGGAGAGGTAAGCTGAGGTCACCGGCCGGGCACTGGGTCGAACTCCGCTGTGGGAACCTTGCATGCGGGGTTCAACCCGCCGTGTGCAGACGCCTAACTATAATGAAGAAGCACAGGACACTTTGGCAACAATTTGTAGGTAATGTAATTAAATATTATGGCAATGAACGTAAATATAAAATCTGGATAGATGATCTCCATAACTGCAGTCTGCTTCAGCAACGGAGCGCCATACCACTACTGAGAGTGCAGATGGAAGGTTTCAATATTCCCATTATTTCTCATGTTTTGCCAACTGCAGGCTGCTGGTGAAACTAGAGAATGTGGGTACTTTTATTACTTTAGTGCAGACATATTCAGTAGTGGCATCATTGTGAAATTGCCAATGCCTGTAGTGAGATGAGGAGGCATCCACAGAGGTCTTGAATTTCACCTGCCTTCAGCTCTATTAACATCAGTGTATTGGTAACTGTTTCTAAAAGTCATCATCTGATTGTCAAATATAAACACCGTCCAGAAAACTGCAGAATCGCCGAATTCACTCAGAACATTGCAAAGAATGAATTCAACAGTGAGAATCTGTGCCATATCAATAAATAGAGCATGCCACAGATTTCCAAATCTGCAGCAGATTTTTTTTTTTTGCTGTAAATGAATGGGATTTGTTGACCAGTCACTGCTCATCACCTGCCAGTACCATCCCTTCCCTATAGTGACGCATGATGGTGGCAGCATGCTGGGGCTGTTTTTCAGCAATGGGATATGGAGACTGGTCAGGGCTGTTGGAAAATGGAATGGAGCAAAGTACAGAGATATTCTTAATGAAAACCTGATCCAGAACACAAGGGATCTCAGACTGGCAGAAGGTCCACCTTTTAACAAGACAATGACCCTAAGCACACAGCCAAGACAACACAGGAGTGGCTTAGGGACAACTCTGTGAATGGCCTTGAGCGGCCTGGCCAGAACACTGACTTGAAACCAATCGAACATCTCTGAAGAAATCTGAAAATGGTTGTGCACAGATGGTCCCCATCCAACCTGACACAGCTTGATGTTCTGCAAAGAGGAATGACAGAAAATGCCTAAATCCAGGTGTACAAAACTTGTTGCATCATAACCAAGACAACTGGAGCTATAATAGTTGCCGAATGTGCTTCAACCAAGTACTGAGTACAGAGTCTGAATACTTATGTCAATGCAAAACGTTTTGGGTTTTTTTTCTATTTGTAAAAAATGGCCAAAATTGAGTGCAGAACTATGGCGAAAAAAAGATTTTTGCTTTAATTTGTCAAAGGCCTCACCAACCACATGTAAAAAGGTGAAAGGGGCCAAAGACTGTCTGAATGCATTGTATGCTATTTTTCTAAGAAAAGGGGGAAAAAAGGAATTATAAAATAAGATCCGCCATAGAGACAGAATTTTCTGTATTAGGGCAGCTAATGAAATTAAGCTAGTGGGTGCTAATGGACCCACCAACAGTGCCATGCCTCTTTCTTTCCCACAGTATGCACCCCGATTTTACGACTTTTCAGGCATTTTGATATTCATATAAATTCCATAGCAACAAGCAAGATCTTCTCGGAACCATCCCATTTTCTCTACAAAAAAGGTTTTTGCACAAATATGTATGCTACCCTGAAAAAAGTTGTAAAAAAAAAGCGCAATTTCAAAACGCTCATTTTAATCATGTCTGAGCTGTACAGAATAAGCTAAAATTAGCTGATACCAAATAAATGCTGAATCAAGAGATCCCACATAAGATTTCAGTATGAGACGGGTAGCCGAGAGCTGTTTAGTTATCTATTTCCTGTTTATGTTTAAGTTAATAGGGGAGAGAGCAGCCAGCCCGCAATCTAATGTCATCTGTGTTGCTAAGAGCGCGTCTACATGTTGTGTTGGAAATATGAATGGTATGTTGTAAACAGCATCAGAAAAACTCTGAAACGAGAGAAAAGAAAATATGCTAGATACAAAAACAACAAGACTCTTCACTGTCAAAGACAAGTTCTCGAATGTTTTCTTCAATATTGTACAAATACCAAATCTCATAGTCATTAAGATGTTGGCACCAGTAGAGAACAAAGTGTGTACAAGCTGCCATGTTGTTCTCTGGGCCATAGTCAACAGAAATGTCAGCCATAGTCTGAGGGGAAACTGCCAAGTTTTTTATTATTTTTTTTTTTAAAGTGCTTGGCTTTAGCATATTAACATGTAGACCAATTGTTTCCCACATATGACAACACTGATATATTCCCTGACCTAGCTCTAGAAAGAGTATTCCACATTTTTGTGTTGAAATTAACAATGTTTTCTGACGAAGACTAAATTGGTCATTTTTAAAGTCTCTATGAAGATGACCAAAGACTTTTGTGGCCTTGAAGGGTACATACACCATTGCAAGAATTTAGGATTGTTCAAATGTGTGTATTTTTAAGACAAGAATGGATTTAAACCTAGTACCCCAGCGCAGCAAGGCAACGGTGCTAACCACTGAGCCACCATGCAATAAAAAAAGGCATTGCAATAAAAATTCTGGGACTCCTGTCTTCATTATGATAAGCAGAATAAGCAAAGGAAGTGGTTAGCGCTCACTATATTATGTGAGGTGTCTATGCAGATGCTTATCACCACCAAATGCCACATTATTAGCTAAGGATTCAAGAATTACAAAGTAAGCTGTACATGCAGACCATGAAATGGTCTTGTTTAGAAGATAAGGTGACCTCGTTAGGAAGATCTACTAAACTGTGGTGGGGAAAAAAAGACAAACATAATACTCTATTCGTAAAGCTATAACAAAGTCATATATATTCACTTTCATTAAACGTGTTATCCGAGTTATGTCAAGTGCATCTTAACAGGTTTCCCATGAAGCGGTAGTGCGACCACATGACCACCATCCCATTTATTCAGGAACACTCCTGTATATGGGTAAGCCAAACTACTTCTGTAATTGCATGAAGGATTTTAGTGCTCCCCCAGTATACATGTCCCCAAGGTTATTCACACTACACATCTCCAAGCAACTAAAGCCCTCCAAAGTGTAAAGGTCAGTAAAAAGAGCTACGTAACAAAGGGACTAAAGGAAGGCGACTATTGAACTGTGTAATGTCCTTGGGAGCATGCCACGCCTGTAGTGCCAACGTGTAAGGTGGCAGTAGTTTTCATGGATATCATGTGGGACGCTCCAGTACAGATCACAAAGTATGGGTGTCTGTACGATATGCCAAATAATGGCAGAGATCAATGACAAAGGCTCCACCCAGTATCTTAGCTGCCCTGCCAAAAAACATAGGTAGAAGTCAGACAAGGCCATCTCTCTCTGTACCTTGGGTCTCCGTAAGGATGTAATATGGAGCTTGTGTCTAGAGCTTCAACATATAAATAAGAGGAGTATTGTAGGTTAAAGGAAAAAAAAGGATTTTGGAATTGGAACTATTGCAAGTAAATACAATCCCTTTGGCAGGGTCATTAGACTATAATGCATCCCGGCACCAACAGTGGAAGTGAGTTCCATATCTTACATTTAGCAGCAGTATAATATATGCTCGAAAAACGGGGAACAATGATCATTTATTGAGATATTTGCCCTAAGTTTGTTGTAGAGGATAGACACCCATTTTGTGAATGTAGGGCCCATACCAAAGTTATCCAAGACCCATGCAAACATTAGCACTCAGAGTTGAAGGCCTTGGCCACATTCCGTGAAGCCAAGGCCCAATCTCAACTGTTCTATGTGTTTATAGCAGACCTCCAACTGGAGACAGTCAACTCCAGGAGACTTATCACTGGACATATCAACTAAACCCTGCTCTAGCTCTTCCATAGATAGTAGATCTTGAATTTTAGGTATTTTTCATCAATTCACAAATAACTACATATGTCATAGCAGCTCCAGTTATAGGAGAAGACAGCCCTGAAAAGTGACAACTGTCAGAGCTATAGCAGGTTTTGTTAAACCCAGCAGCATGGTCATGTGACAGGTCACCTGGCAATCATATAATCAGAGAGACCAAATTCATGCAGCAGCAATGTCACTATGTGGAGAGTGATCATGAAGGCAAGACCAGTAAAATACAATTTCTGCCTTCTCCTTTGGGTGCTTGGCTGTCTCTGAAAGTCAGACTCTTAAGGGCTCATTTACACAGGCGTATGCGTACAACGCTTTTGAGTATCTAATAGCGTTGTACTCATCGCAGCCCAGTCGCTCTGCCGGCAGAGTCCGCACTGTGCCATGTGACCCTCTGGGCCTTGACAAACATAGATGGCTGCATCAGCTCCTCTGACTACCTGATATACACCGTGCACTAGTATGCATCATTAGTCTAAGACAATAGTCAGGAACGCTATATTTTCTCCTTAGGGAAAGCACCTAGAAGGTGAGTTAGTGAGAAGACTTATAAGGATATTCATGCTCCTCTGGGTAATATGCAAATAAGGGAGATGGAACAATACCTCTGCAGCACCACCGACTGGAATAAGACCTAAGACAATACACCTGCTTTGCTTGACCAGTATGTCTCATGTGAGCAGCACTGGCAGTAAGAGCAGCATGTAGTTTCTTAGATTACCAATGCACAATGTGCATCAGGTAGTGAGAGAAGCAGGTGCGGCCATCTTTGTTAATCCAGGACCGGAGGGTCGCTTTAAAATTAGTATAATGGTTAAGCTTGTTCCCAAAACAAGATCAGTCCAAAAGTGAATGAAAAGGAGTTACAACCACAGATGCTTTGCTTGTAGGCTGCTCTATCAAATGGAAGAAAGAATCATCTAAATACATATTTCCCAGTGGTAGAGAAAAAGCTTTAAACTTTGAGAAAACAAGTTCAGTGCACATTCTGATGAAATGAAATGTACTAAGAAGAAGATTTATGAAAACTGTCTTTGCTGTCCATCGCAACCAATCACAGAGCAGTTTTCATATGAGGAATGAAAGCTGTGCTGTGATTGGTTGCTGGGAGCAACAAACTGTTTTTGCATTAGGCAGTTTTTATAAATCTCTGAATAATGATTATATACTAATGTTACGAAACAAATTTAGTGTACAGCACTGACAACTGATTGATCTCGGCTCCGAATAAGGATTGCATATTTTATCCCCATAATACAGCGCACAATATGCTCGAAAACAAGTTCGGTCCATGAACTTGCTGTGTTCTGGTTAAACTACGATATGGGGCTCAAAGGTCAGGGAATGGGGTGACCGAGGAGTGTTTAGTACTCACCGAGTGCCCCCATTCTTGAGCGGTGTCCCTTTGAAGGCCAAACGCGCCAGCAGCGTGACCCATGTCATAGGCCTCTCACTAGCCAAGCCAGAATTCTATTGCCAACTAATGACAGGCAAAAACCCGAAACAGCTGTCTGTGTATGGATTCTGGCTTGGTTGACAATTCCCAATCATTGCTCTACAGACCTGTATAAAGGGTCCAGCATTGATTTGAAGGCATGCTGCCATCCAATGAGTGGCGCTGCAGAGGTATATTTCCTTCTGTGCATGCACATCTCCCACAGAGATGTGAGACGTGTGCACAGAAGGAGTCACACTGCCGGCACGCATGGACTTCAGAGGGACACAGCTCAGGAATGGGGCGCCTGGCAAGTATACAAACAACGCTCCCCAGACCCCCAGTTCAATGGCCTTTGGGCCCATAACTTAGGGGTTTCCTTTAAGACAAACTTTTAGCACTGTATTTCTTGGATTTGATGCCATTAACAATCCAGGATAGAATTATGATCCTCCTGATGATCAGTAACAAAAGTTTAAGTGAGGAGGCCAAGGCTTTCAATCAAGAACACGGAGGAAGAGAGCCAGAGTACACGAACTGTCAAGAAATTGATTTCTGAAGTTCAGAGAGTTCAGGGTGCTCAAAGCGGACATATCTTAATCTGGCCATAGGATAACAGTCAGACTTGTTCATCTGAAAGCAATTTTCCCCCAATTTCCCAGAAAACATACAGTATATGATTAGTGCCAAACATGTATGTTTATAGCTATGAATGGTAATTAGTGGCGAACATATCTCTCGGTGGAGTCAAAGGCCTTCTCTGCCATTACTAAATCTTCACACAACTGGGGTACACTGCAAAAATAATCTCACCACTTAAGTGATGTAATGACCTATACCTAGGCCTACTGGAAAAAGCAATATGCCACCAATGGTTAGTTCAATATGCTGCAGGTGGTTAACAAGCAAACAACCCTGACAAACTTCCATAACACCAATCCTTCACACACTAGATTGGCTGCCCATAAAAATTGAGAAGGACTTGAAATTTGCTATTGGACTTTTAAAGAGTACCTGAGTTTTCAAAAAAGTTTCAAAAGCAACCTAGGTCTTCATTAGCCGCTGTCTGCACCCAGTTTAAGCTCTTTAAATTAATTTTCCATGTAGCTTTTCCTATGTTTCTGCTGCTCTGCTGTTTGCAATTTACATAAAGATGGGGGACATGTCCTAAACCAAAAATTCTGCCAATATTTAGAACTTCCTCTCCCAAACTTCCAATACTGCCCTGCTTGTTTCCAATCAGCTGCAAGGCAGCACCTTGTTGCTTACCCTCTGTTACATTTAGCAACAGTCTCTCTATGTCTCTGTTACTAGAGAAGCCAAATGCCTAATGACTGGCAGTGGATTTCAAAGATGCTGAGAGGGAGACCCCTAATGGCAGCCACTTCAAACTTGATTTGCAGTGGTAAAACAAAAAAAAATGAATGCAAGGATATTATAATATTGATGACGCACAAATACAGTATGCTTTTAGATGAGTATGTGAGAGATATCATCCTAGGGCATATTTAAAACAAGACTCAGACGGACTTGTTCAATTTGGCATTTGTGGATAAATAAGACACTAGCTTTCTATACTTGACATTATTACAATGTATTCAGTTAATTCCAGAATTGCACTTTGGGTCACTTATGTGAACAGCACATTATGAATGGCCGTTTTTTCACTAAATTAGAATCTAATCATTACTTATATAGATATAACCTCTATGCTGATGACACCCAGCTATACACCTCTTCCGGGGACATCTCTGCACCTTTCCTCCAAAACATCACCGACTGTCTGTCCGCTGTCTCTAACACTATGTCCTCTCTATATCTAAAACTAAACCTCTCTAAAACTGACTTACTGGTATTTCCACCCTCCACTAACCGACCTCATCCTGACATCTCCATCTCAGTGTGTGACGCCACCATAACTCCTAGACAACATGCCCACTGCCTCGGGGTCATATTCAACTCCGATCTACCCCCTACATCCAATCTCTTGCCCAAACATGTCAGCTGCACCTCAAGAACATTACAAGAATCCGCTCTTTTCTCACTGTAGGCATACTAAAAACACTTATTGTTGTCCTCATCCACTCTCGGCTCGATTACTACAACTCGTTGCTGATCGACCTCCCCTGCACCAGACTCTACCCTCTCCAATCCACCCTACATGCGGCAGCCAGGCTCATCTTCCTGTCCAGTCGCTACTCGGATGCCTCTGCCCTGTGCCAGTTACTGCACTGGCTCCCCGTTAAATACAGAATTCAATTTAAGCTCGCTACCTTCATCCACAAAGCCCTCCACAGCGCAGCGCCACCCTACATCGCCTCCCTCATCTCAATCCATCACCCAGCCCAGGCTCTCCGCTCTGCTAACGAAACTAGACTGCGCACCCCTCTAATTTGAACATCTCATTCCCGCCTCAAAGACTTCTCCAGAGCAGCACCAGTCCTCTGGAACGCACTACCAAAGGCTACCCGGGCAATCCAGGACTCACAGAACTTCAGGCATGCTCTAAAAATGTACCTCTTCAGAGAGGTATACCGCATTCCCTAAACAAACCCCTCTGTACGCCGCCTGATAACATGCTCCCTGACCTTATAACTGCAATTCTTACCAGCCACCATGAACTGCCCTTGCAGTCATACCGATTCTGCCGTCACATGGCCAAATGTCTGACCATTGTCTATGTGTATAACATCCCTCACTCTCCACCTCGCCATACAGTGCACATCTCCAGCCCCTTTACCTTCTGTATCACCCCATTACTTATAGTATGTAAGCTCGTTGGAGCAGGACCCTCACCCCCATTGCTTCCATCAATTGATTACTATGTAACCGTGGTTCTGTAATGTTTGTACTTTTGTCTTTCTGTATTCCCCGTCTATGTAAGCGCTGCTGAATATGTTGGAGCTATACAAATAAAGATTACTATTATATTTCCAGTGAGGCGAAGTAGGCTAAGGCCTCCCTCACACAGGGCGTTTGCAAAACGCTGCCTTTTCAGCCGAGCTTTCAGCTGAGCTTTCAGCTGCCTTTTCAGCCCAGCTGAAGAGGCTGCCCATTCATTTCAATGGGAGACTCAGCTGAAAACGCCCAAGAATAGAACATGCAGCGCTTTCAAAACGCAGCGTTTTTCAAAGCAGCGTTTTCAGCCCTGTGTGAGCAGCCCCATTGAAATGAATGGGAGTGTTGTACAGCGTTTAGCGCTGGGCTGAAAACGCTGCTGAAAACGCTGCTGAAAACGCCCTGTGTGAGGGAGGCCTAACTACCCGTGCACAGGGCCATATTATGAAGCAGTGGAACATTATTTATAGAAATCTATGGTATCCATATATACCCCTATGTGCCTCCAATTTCATATCTGGCATGTGGTTAAACCAGTAAGGGAGGAAGTAGCCAGCTTCTCCTTCTACATGACAGTCAACTAAAAGCAATATGCATGGCAGTTTGGGACATAACCTTATGAAAATAAAAGCAGAGACCTGGATTTTTATTAAGCACACATAGCAGTTTTGGTATAAAAACTTTGATATACATAACCTACACAGTTTTTGCTCAAATCTCCGGAAATATACTTTTAGAAACATATGTTTCTTATGGTTTCAACAGGAAGTGTACATTGACATAAATGTAAATATATGCAGGGAGCATTGAAAAATGTTGGTCCCAATTTAGTTCACTGGGATAAAACAGAAAAAAACGATGACATATGAAAAAAAAACTCTTCTTCTGTTGACTTACTAAACACCATGTAAACATTTTCAAGTGGACTATTTGTCTTTTGGAAGGCATACATACACATAAATGACCTCAGAGTAATGATTATCAGTCCATGTACAATCTACATCACCCACACAAAAGCAAACAGTACAGAGAAGAAGGCCAAAGAAAACCAAAGTACATGGTACCGGATGTGAGGGCAATGTTCAAGGCAATCAGCCTCACACAGGCAAACATTCCATGTGAGAGCTGAATAAACGTACCTTAGCAGCATATATTCCACACCACAGGCATTAAGTATATACTTATAATGGACATGATACATTGAGAGAACCTTTGAGATTTTTTTATAAAGTACAAAAGAAAACTATTGATTATGCCAAAAACAGGCCATGGTGATGTTAGTTCCATCAATGTGGCATCATGGGATGTAATAAATAGTATATTAGGAAATGAGAGGAACTAAACTAATAGGACTCCGCGTCTTAAATGGATCACTGGAAACCGAGGAAAAAAGAAAGCAACAAGGAATTGCCCATTTTCTTTTTCAACACACTAGACCAGAGACTAAGGGCTCATGCCCATGGATGGTTTTCCACTGCATTATACACGTGCGTTGCACAACCGCGTGACACGTGGTTGAATGGAGTCAATGGACTTTCACTGATCCGTGCACATGTGTGTAGACACTGTGTGTTGATACACATGAGAAACATATCACAGTATGCTCTATTTCTCTGCGTACCACGTGATGTAAGCCCTATATATATACTTGTAGGAAGTGAATACAATGCTGTCCATATGCAATACATTGCATATATGTGTTTTTATATGCAAACCTGCTGTAAAAAAACAAAGCGGGGAATTTGTAAAAAAAAAGTCACACTGCACATGATCGCGAGTGTGATACACGGGCAGCGCAGTACACTCGCAGCCATGTGTGGCGTCTCCCGGCAGACCCGCTCTTTTCAAATAACGGTTTAATGCTGCGGGTCAGCGTTTTACGGAAACAGCCGTGGACATGAGACCTTAAAGGGGTTTTGTCATTTTGAAGAAAAAAAATTCTACACTCACCTATTCTTCCCCAGGCAAATTCGCCTGTCCATGGCCACGACAGAATATCGCTGGCAATATTACACCGCAGGGGACGAGGGGGTAGCGCTAAAAGGTCTCCACGATGCATTCAAATTAATGATAGGCTCACCGCGGAGAATCACTATGATTTTCCGCTTGTGTGCAGTGGGCTACACTTTCCATAGTTATCTTATGGAAAGCATGTCATGCGAACTCTGCGTTCAATTTATCACCATAGATCTTGCAATGACACCTCGCCCGTGGACAGCCAGCCTAAGGAATCTTCTCCTCACTGATCTTGTCCAGTCCCTCGGGGTCAGTTAACCGCAAGCCAGCCAGCTTGTTATGAAGCGTGTATTCCTCACATTCTTCCTCCTGCAGGTCAGTGAAAGTCACGTCCCTGTGATGTAGCATTCACTGGCTAGAAAGGAATGCTGACCTACTGCAGACACAGTGGGCGGGCGAAGTCTCTGCAATAGCTCAGCACTCTGCACATTGCAGGAAGAAGACTGCTCTACATATATTTCTGCTACTCCTACTTAATCAGAAACCATAAAAGTCAACTTTTTATAATGCTGCACACCGTATGTAAATGAGGCTAAAATGATCCATTGGGTGGTTCATTACTAGACAGTGGTCGGGGCTCTCTGTGATCTTCAACCCCTCCTCTGCTTTCTGACTGGCTCCTGGCACCAAACTTGAGTTTCCAAACAGCTAAATAGTCCTAATGAATGTCAAAGGACACAAGGGCGATTAAATGTGTGTGAGTTTATTATTTAACAGACCAGAACTCTAGGATCATCCTGTACAACCACATGCTTTCATAAATCTTCACTTGTAATGATTTGCATTTGAAGCGGTTATCAGTAGGAAATACCAGTTTTATGACCCCTGGATAGAGGAATGTAGAATCTGTGAAAAATCCTTTGGTCATCTCTATGTATCTGACCAAGGAGAGAACTTACAGTGAATATTCCGGAATGGCTAACAGGTCTGGAATATGTAGGTCAGGAGGGTAAGTAACCACATTGCAAACACGTTTACAAGAAACTGTCTGGAAGCGGCTATTAAAATGTTTTACATACAGCTGCCATTGACATGATCTAGCGATTGATAGCAAAGAGACCTATAGAGAATTTTTTCCTGAAAATAAAAACAGAAAATGCAGCAATTCTGGAAGACCTTTCTTAATTCATTTGCATTAAGTGTATTAAAAATGACCATCAGATGCCAACTCACAAGTGACAATCATCTCGGCTGCACTTTTGATGTCACAACCATGTCCTTCATAGCTGCAAATACAGATCTCATAATGACCAAACTTGGGCAATTTCTCCAACTTTGAACTTACTAATAAATAGCAGATTATTAGGTTTTGGATGAAAATTACATTTAAAGGAGTTTCCCAGGCAAAATACAATTGATGACCTATCCTTAGAAAAAGTCACCAATAGTTGATCCCCCAGGGTTGGCCATTCAGGATCCCAACTGATCAGCTGAGTGGTCGTCTGCTGTCAGCACCTCTAGACACAGGGGTCGGATATGAAGCTGCTGCTCCGACTCCGATGTAGTGGCTGAAGCTTCTAACTGCAGGTGCAGCTCCCATTGACTTCAATTAGAATCCTAAAGATAGGTCATCAATAGCATTTTGTTTGGAAAACCCCTTTAATTGCTTATTTATGGGAAAAACTGATAAAAAGGTTCAAACACCAGTGATGTAAAAGCTCCACTTTACCTCCGTACAGCATTCTAAAGTATAAGACTATCTATGTGGCATGAAGGGCTACTATCTTTATTAAAGAGCAGCATTGTTAACTATAGTCTTCTGGAAATCTTGGCGTGATAAGCAGAAGAGCAGGAAGTAAGAGTTCACCTTTCAGCAGGGTGTTATTTTACAGACATTTATATGAACTCAAGACTACCTGCTTATATATATTACAATACTCCCGTTCTCTAACAGGAACGCACTTACTGAAAAGGAAGCAGTCTATTTCCGTGTTTCAGTGCAGCAGCGATCAATGAACAATACTTCAGGCAATAAGAGGTTTTAAAAGACACATAAGTAGTAAATAAGATGTGAATATACTTTATATCTGCGCAGCACATTTTTTGCATATTTTCTATTCAACTCTTAGACAGCCTGCACACAGGCAAGTTTGAATTACGGAATCTGCGATAGTCTCCGGGGCGGACGACCCACGGCATTCTGCACAAATTCAAACTAATAGAGCATCTGCATGCCCCCACACATGAGCGGACAGCAAGTGTGAAAATCCGCTCGCGAGAAGAAAAAAAAATTACAGCATGCTCTATTTTTTCGCAGATTCCTCGCAGACAGCTTCCATTGAAGTCAATGGAAGCCGTCAGACCCGCGGCCCTCCAATAATTAGCGCAGGACTTTAAAAAAAAAAAGTCTGTATTACGCATGTCTGACGGCAAGTCGCCTGGTCCATCCGCAGTACAGATTATCAAGACAAAATACAGGTACACACAGACGCCGGAGGCGCACAGGGTTGGATTACGCTGCATGATCCTGCATATGGAATCCGGCTGCCGTGTGCAGGTGGACGTAAAGGGAATTTATCATCAGAAAATAACTTATTGTATAAATCATGCTTTTGTGTTAAACATGGTTTTTAAAGAATTTTTTTTTCGCTTACATTTTTGATGTCATGCTCTATATATTTTAAGAAAATCCTGCAGTTTTCATACTGACCATTAAAGGGGTATTCTGGCACTTGAAGAAATTGTTCTATTAATGACTGATCAGCTGTTTCCCGGGACCGCTGTGGTCAGCATAGGAAGCAGAATGCATTGACCATAGCGCAGTGGACCAGGTTGGCATTGCAGTCGCAGTTCTCACTGAATGCAATGGGAGTTGAACTGTAGTAACAACTCAGGCCACTGCAATATGGTCCGCATTTTCTTCTTCCTTCAGTGATCGCAGTGACCGTATGCAATTAACCCCTTTAATTTCCAAGGAAGCATTGCAAAGCCTGTGTTCTCTACACCATCTTGGCCGTCTCCAAAAAGAGAAACCGTTCCCATTCAGATCCATGTTAAAGGTCTCTCAGCTGCCAACTAGAACCCTGCTTTGAACTGATAAGGAGCAAGAACCCCAAATGACTTATAGGGAAACTATCTTCCAATAAGTGGGGCTATAGAACTATTACATACAACAGTAGTAAGGATATACCCTATGAGGATCCAGTAAAAGTAGGAAAGAGCATAGCAGGAAACAAACACTGACAAGATCAGTGTAGGTACAAAGGAATACAGGAAATATAAGGCCTCATTCACACGGATGTTTTTTACCATAATTAGCACGCGCTAATCGTGGTAAAACGCTTCCATTGTTTTCAATAGGACCGCTCAAACAGCCGCTTGATCGTAGCGCTTTCCAGTGCCACAATTTTTGAGCAGTGTCTGTTCTATTTTTGAGTGTTTAGTGCTCCTCATCAAAGCCAGCGTCAGCCGTAGGATCAGACGAAAACGCGGCAAAGCGCCACGATTTAAATCACGGTCCTTACCGCAACACATGTGTGAGGGAGGCCTAAAAGGAGAAGCTACAGTATAATCTTATTAAGAAAGGTCTTCAGCATAAAGAACCACCAGGAGTTCTGGAAATGATGATATGGTCCCCACAGAGTCGCTGATCACATCATCATAGAGTCTGTCTGGGATTACATGGAGAGACAGAAGGATTTGAGCGAGTCTACATCCACAGAAGATCTGGGGTTAGTTCTCCAAGATGTTTGGAACAACTTCCCTCCAGAGTTTCTTCAGAAAAATGTGTGCAAGTCTGCCTGGAGAAAATAATGCTGTTTTGAAGGCAAATGGTGGTCACATGAAATAATAATTCGATTTCTTTTTTGTTCATTTCCTTTGCATTTGGTTAATTGACAAAAATAAAACTTTTGAACTGAAGTTATTAATGATTATAACATGTAATGTTGTATAGCTCAAGAAAGGCTTCCAGGACTCTTAGCAAAAATTGTCATCACCACATCCTCAGACAGAGTTCCATAGTCTCACTGCTCTTACAGTAAAGAATCCCCTTCTAGGTCGGTGTAGAAACCTTATGTCCTCTAGACAGAGAGCGCCCCCTTGTTACAGTCACACGTATAAATAGATGATGGGAGAGATCTCTGTATTGTCCCCTGATATATTTATACATTGTTATTAGGTCACCGTCAGCCGCCTTGTTTCTAAACTAAATAACCCCAATTTTGATTACCTCTCTGGGTATTTTAGTCCGCCCATTTTATTTATTACCTGCTCAAGCTCTGATATGTCCTTCTTGAATATGGGTGCCAAAACTGTACCCAATATTCCATGTGTGGTCTGATCAGTGACTTGTAAACAGGAAGAACAATGTCCTCGTCATGTGCCTCTGGACCTCTTTTGTTGCCCCCCCATGATCCTATTTGCCTTGGCAGCAGCTACCTGACACTGGTTGCTCCAGTTAATCTTACAGTTAACTAAAACCCCCAAGCCCTTTTCCATGTCAGTGTTTCCCAGTGGTTTCCCATTTAGTGTGTAATGGTGACATGTATTTCCCTGCCCATGTGCATAACCTTACATTTACCAGTGTTAAACCTCATTTGCCACTTTTCTGCACAAACCCCCTACTTATCCAGATGCTCTTGCAATCTCCTTGCGTTCTCTCGTGTTAATATCTTTACATAGTTTTGTGTCATCTGCAAATATTGATATTTTACTGCCCAATCCTTCTACCAGATCATTAATAAATATATTAAAAAGAATAGTACTGCCCCTGTGGTACCCCACTAGTAACGGTGACCCAATCAGAGTAGATACCATTTATAACCACCCTCTGCTTTCTATCACTGAGCCAGTTACTTACCCACTTACACACATTCTTGCCCAGACCAAGCATTCTCATTTTATATAACAACCTTCTATGTGGCACAGTATCAGACGCTTTGGAAAAGTGCAAAAACACAAGATCCAGTGACTCTCCCCGGTCCAACTTACCCCCTCGTAGAAGCTGATCAGGTTGGATTGACAGGAGCACTCTCAAATAAACCTATAAACGTTTTACAGTACTTTACATCCCATTTATCTTGATCTAATTGAACAATCTTTTCAACTAGACTGACTTGGTTAGTGACCGTGTACTCTAGGATTACTAAAATGAGAACGCAAATCGCTGCTCAGCATAATTCGTCTATTTGTAAGACCTTCATAATACGAGAACAACCTGAGGCACAGCGGTCGAAACTACAGCAAACAGCGGATGAAATCCATCCGAGCGCTGTTCTGCCCAGTTGATAACAATACGGGTGCACTTAAGACTTTAAACATTCACTAATATTTCGATGACGGATCCAGAACATTTTGCCATGATGTTTTTGATATACAGCCTGCAAACGAAACCACAAAACCGTAAATTAACCGTACAGAGAAAATCTTTAGAATACCACAAAACTTCCAACAACGTAACGTCGCTTTTAGCTGGATTCCTGGGTTGATTAACATTTGGATAGAAGAAGTACATTCTCACCCATTATTGTATACTGTTTACTTGTGAACTGACCTGCATTCTGGCCTTTGAGAATTTGCAGAAGGATCATTGGTTTTAATGCTTTTCATCTGCAGGAGAGAACATGGCGCATCCTTTGATGTAAGATGATATACACGCTGAACAACCACATGTATATAGGCTTCTTTCCAGCCTGCGGCCCCCTGGGTTTCCACGAGATCCAGAAGAGAATCGTTTACGCCGATGCTTGATGCGAATTCCTTCTCTTGAATACTGACAGAACTTTGAATGTGGCTGCTGATACCTGAAACCTGGCAAATCAATTCACTTATGGGATTAGCAGATTTGACATAAAATAATTCTTGATGAAACTACCAATATTTTACAGAAAGGTTTAAAGCCAAATCATCAAACTTCTAAACTGGTAATAGTAATATTGCAGGACGAGAGATTTCTACTAATGCAGAAAATGAATAACAGAATTGAAGTGGCACTTTTCTCCCAATTGAGTCTTAAAGTGGTTCATGATTTTCTTGCCATTGATCCTTCAAGCCCGTGATTTGATCTGATTATAGACTAGCCGTGAAATTAAAAGGGCTTTACTAATGTGTTTTGAATGTATGCAAACCTGAGACGAGCAATCCCTCACATAGGGACATGCAATAGTTTACATCAATCATCGTTTGGCGAGAATCACTGCCAAGAAAATAATTCTCCTCTTCTCGCTATCAGAGAAGCTGTCATTCTATCCTTTGATATATTTCCCTGCTTCACTCTAATAAGTTTATACTACTGTTCCAGCTAGCTGGAGAAGGCATTTGGAAAATTTGTACACTATCTTATCTCCCAGATTAATTAACCCTTTCCAATCCAATTTGTATCCAGGTTTTCCTAGGGGGTAGGGGGCTTACTCTTCTTTTGCCGTTGTACAAGAGCGCTATATGCTGGCTAAAGCCAGTATTGCATGAGGTGACACGTTGGATAGGCTCAAACAGCAGAGAGGCTGGCAATGCACAGTAAGAGTCCCTGTGTAAGTAGTATTATACCTCTAAGAGACCTCAGACAGTAAACGGATATTTTCAAACGTGTGCACTTCTATGTATTACAGTACTGCACTACTACTGTACAAAGCAAGTAATGAAGTAAATGTGGTCATGCTTTGATCCAGAAGTTATCGTAAAACAACAGTCAGCAGAAATCCGAACCTACAGAATTTCTGCGTAACCACATTCACTTTCATTAGCTGCAAACTAGCTAGCATGACAATATGATCTTTGGCCTCACAAATTTGCCGTTTAGCCGTAGCACAAATACACATGAAAGCTATGTTATTGAAGCTACTTAAGTATTAATGAATAGCCGATGATTTAAAGGGAATGGGTCATCAGAAAGTGACTTTTATATAAATCAAATTTTTGTGTCAAACATTTTTAAAGTTTTGGTGAATTTTTAAAATTTTGGTCACAATTTATTTTATTTTTTTTAACAAGTTCTAAAATCCTGCATTTTTCACACTCACCACAGAGTTTAATACTAGTTTGTTAATTTCTGATCTGTAAAGAAAGCTTTTGCAGCAGTCTAACATCACAGGCAGGATTACACTGGAGGGTTAACACTAAGGATGAGCGAGTATACTCGCTAAGGCACTACTCGCTCGAGTAATGTGCCTTAGACGAGTATCTCCCCGCTCGCCCTTAAAGATTCGGGTGCCGCCGCGGAGCAGGGAGCTGCGGGGGAGAGCGGGAGGAACGAAGGGGAGATCTCTCTCTCCCTCTCTACCGCCCACTCTCCCCTGCTCCCCGCCGCGACTCACCTGTCAGCCGCAGCGGTCCCCGAATCTTTAGGGACGAGCAGGGAGATACTCGGCTAAGGCACATTACTCGAGCGAGTAGTGCCTTAGCGAGTATACTCGCTCATCCTTAGTTAACACCTAAATGTAGGTAACACAAGATCCGCCATTCACAATAGGTGATCAGCTGTGAATATCTACTTCACCTCCCTGCAAAATGATCTATACAGGTCACAGATCATGTCTAGAACAGTCTCGCGCACAAAGTCAATAGGTCGCCTTCCTGTCCATCGTATGAATGGCCCCTAAAGCAGCCGTATAGCAGATCTTCTAAATGCTGTTAAATACAACTCAGGAAAGATAGGCATCCTCATAATCATGTACAGACAACTGCATTAAAAAAAAAAAAAGGTTTTACTATCTAGTTTTACTTAATACATAAACACTTAGGTGATATAGTCCCTTTAAATATTTAAAGATATATCAGTGCAGGGGCCATGTGAACCAACATACATCTATAATATTGACTTAAAGTAGTTTGTAGGCAAAATACTTCAACTTAAATACTGTAGATCTTCTCTACATTAAGGCCTAGTGCACACGTCCGTAACGGGCTCCGCAAGCGGAATTCCGCAATGGAGTCCGTCACGGCGCCCCCCCCCCCCCCACCCCAGAGACCCCATACTTACCTCCAGATCCGCCGCCCAAATTCCTGCATGACGCTCCGGCGTGCATGCGCAGTAGAGCACGACGCGCCGGCAGCGTCACATGACACGCTCACAGCGTCACATGACGTGCCGGCCAGGTCATATGACGTGGCCGGCAGGGAAGCTACAGTGGAAGATAGCGTGACGGACGGCTTCCATTGACTGCATTGGAAGCCATCCTCGCTTATGCCCACGGCAAATAGGACATGCCGCAGGTGATTACGGGTGCTTTCACGGGGTGGAATTCTGCAACGTGAGCATTGCGCTATTAGGTTCAATAGCTGCGGGGCATCGCCGCTGATTTCCGCCGCGTGATAATTAGGCCTAATAAATATTGTAATCATACAATGTATTTGATATATTTAAAACATAGAAAGTGGAGATTTGACAATGTTGCCCTGAATCGTTCTATACCATGTATGAACTTATGAGTAGAGTTGGAGCAAATTCTTGGTAATGGTCTCTAATGCTACATACCTTTCTATCAGGCAGAAATGCTGGAAAAGCCCTGACCTATTGTGTTTGTCCTACACGTTTGCAAAGCTGGCCAGAAATGTAAGTTAGAAACTAGAGTTTACATACATGACTGGTTGTCTGGCATTTCTTCTGGCCAATTACAAATAGAGTAATAAGATTTTAAAATGCGGATAAGAAAAATTAAAAAGCATCTCCTTTGGTAAGGTAGAGGTAAAGTCCCCTGATGCTAGCACCGAGTCATAACCGACTCGTAGGGCGACATTCACATCGTGACGTTTTCTTGGCAGACTGTTTTTACGGGGTGGTTTGCCATTGCCTTCCCCCGTCATCTCTACCCCCAAGCAAGCTGGGTTCTCATTTTACTAACATCGGAAGGATGGAAGGCTGAGTCAACCTTGAGCCGGCTAACTGAACCACGCGGGGATTGAACCCGCAAACTACAGGTCATGAGCGAGAGCTTAGGACTGTATTTCTGCTGCCCTAACACACGGGGCTTATAATTGCTCTCCTTATATATATATATATATATATATATATGATCATTTTTTTCTGTGTATGGCTGCATATATTTGTAACACTAGCGTCCAAAAGAATTCTACGAGGCAGCTGGTTTCCATCTTTCATGGAAACCATCTCTCAAAGTTCTACTAAACCTAGAAGGGAGTAATAAAAGTAAACAAAAGAATCTGCCTAAGGCCTCCCTCACACAGGGCGTTTTATACAGCGTTTAGCGCTGCCTTTTCAGCCCAGCGCTGAACGCTGTACAACACTCCCATTCATTTCAATGGGGCTGCTCTCACAGGGCTGAAAACGCAGCGCCTCCCAACGCTGCGCTTTGACAGCGATGCATGTTCTATTTTTGGCCGTTTTCAGCCCTGCATCGCCCATTGAAATGAATGGGCAGTGGTTTTAGTACTGCTGAAAACGCGGCAACACTCGGTGCCGCGTTTTTGGCAGCGTTAACCGCTCGCCGATTTTCGGGGTGAGGGCTTGTAATAGAAGCCCTACCCCGAAAATCTGTCCCAGCTAGGTAGAGAAAGAAAAGAAAGTAATACTCACCTAGCCACTGTGGTCCGGGTTGCGGCCGCTGCTCTCTGCCGCTGATCCGGGCTTCCTCAGCACTCCCAAGTCTATTGCCGGAGGCCAGGTTTGAGAACCCCGACTCCGGTAATAGAGTGCTGTGATTGGTTGTTGGCGCTTGCTCGATACCCAATCACATCCCTTCATTGACTGTCTCAGCCAATCAGAGCTTGCCGGCGCTGATTGGCTGAGACAGTCAATGAAGGGCTGTGATTGGGCATCGAGCAAGCGCCGACAACCAATCACAGCACTCTATTGCCGGAGCCGGGGTTCTCAAACCTGGCCTCCGGCAATAGACTTGGGAGTGCCAAGGAAACCCGGATCAGCTGCAGAGACCAGCGGCCGCGACCCGGACTGCAGCGGCTAGGTGAGTATTGATTTTTTTTTTTCTTTTCAGCATTCTTGGCTGCGTTTTCAGCCGAGCTGAAACCGCAGCCAAAATGCTGGCATAAAGTATGCGAGCGCTGCTGAAACGGGGTGGAATCTGCAGCAAACGCAGCGTTGCAAAACGCTACGTTTCTGCAAACGCCCTGTGTGAGGGAGGCCTAACAGTTCAACACAGGACTGTCCCAGTAGCTGATCTACTAGCATACATATACAAGTCTTTACATATTTTCAGGTTGCAATATGATCAAAAGAGGGGAAGATATTTTTTTTTTTTTCTAAATTTAGTGTCCCTGTAAGAGCACACACACGGATCTGCAATCCCCCTTGGAGATCTAAAATTCTTAAGTATCTTATCAGTCTCCAAAAATGTTTGAGATGTTTGGTAAAGATGGAAGAAATCATCTGTGTCTCACTATTCGGGATCCTCTGCCAGTTTTAATCATTTTTCTAAGGGCCTGTTCACACCTCATTTCTTTCTCTGTCCCTGGGTTCTGTCACAGGTTTCCATCTGGATGGATTGCTCAAAACTGCATCCAGACGGAAACCTGGACAGAACCACAGGCTGCCGTTACTCAAAAGGAGATCAATAAATTCCCCATTTGAAAACGTTTCATTAATTTCCAGCATTCGTACGATCGGCGATCCAGACGAGAGCCTGTGATGGAACAAGAAACAATGTACGAACAGGCCTTAAACATATTGCAGCGCATATATTATATATATATATACACATATACACAATAAACAGGCCGAAGTAAGACTCACCTGCTGCTTTTCTGAACAAAGATCAAGATTGCCAAGGTCCATTCTTAAAGTTAAACATAAAGGCAGCGGTTGTTTTTTCAGCATCATCGCATTGGGACAGTGTGCTTTATTCTCAATGTCCTCTGTAGGGTCGGTCATCATCCTTTGGCTGAAATGTGTATTTATAATGATTGATGCATTTTGGTTCTGTGGATTGAGTTTTTGCCTGAAAGAGAGATTTTTAAGCCAGAAGTTAAAGACTGTAACATGATCCTTTGCAGCAAATTCAACAGGTTTGTCTTGAAATCTGATGAGCGCATAATAGAACACAGGGTTTCTCAATGAACTGCAATCAATAAGAAAAATTATTGTATCCTTTTTAAATATCTCATAATAAAATAAAACGTATTGTGTGAAGCAATCAGCTATACAGAGTGATTCAAAGGTCAAGGCCACCCAGAATGTCTTCTGAAGGAAAAGAGATACAGGTAGGAAACTTTGTAGAACACTTCGATGGATGGCGGAAAACTTTAGGGCACAGTGGTGGTGTCTGTTGACTATCTTAGTAACTGCCATCTTGGATTCAGTGCAAAAAACTTGGAAAGCGGGTCATGGGATACATAATTTAACCCCTTTTTTTCCATTTTCGTTTTTTCCTCCCCTCTTTAAAAAAAACAAAACACGTATCTCCTTTATTTATCTATCGACGTCGCTGCCTGAGAGCTCGTTTTTGGCGGGACGAGTTGTAGTTTTCAATGGTGCTATTTACTGCCCCATATAATGTACTGAAAAACTTAAAAAATTCTAAGAGGATTGAAATGGAAAAAAAAAACACATTCCGCCATATTTCAGTGCATCTTGCTTGTACGGTACACAAACTGCAACAAAAACTACATAATAACTTTATTCTATGGGTCAGTACGATTACTACGATACCAAACTTGTATAGTTTTTTTTTTACTATACTATTTTTTTTCAAAGATTTAATTTTTTTCAATTATTTTCTGCGGTCATTTTGTACGCGCAATAACTTTTTTATTTTTCCATCAACGTAGTTGAGCGAGGGCTCATTTTTTGCAAGATGTCCTGTAGTTTTCATTAGTACTAATTCAGAATACATACAGCTTTTTGATCGCTTTTAATTGCGCTTTTTCTGGGAGACCGGGAGACTAAAAAAGTGCATTTCTGGCATTTTTTTTTTTTTTCGGATGACGTTCACCGTGTGGGTTGAATAATGGGCTACGTTTATAGATGGGACTTTTACGGACACGGCGATACCAAATATGTATTTTTATTTTATTATTTAGATTTTTTTAACTACATATATGGCAAAAGGGGGTGATTTAAACTTTTATAACCTTTTTTTTTCAATTAAAAAAAACTTTGTTGATTTTTTTTTCTTTACTTTTAAAGCCCCCTCTGGGGAACTACAACATGTAATGCTTTGATTGCTCCTGCAGTATGACATAATGCTACAGTATTACGTCATACTGCAATTTGACATAATGCTACAGTATTACGTCATACTGCAATTTGACAGGCAGCATATCAAGCCAACCCACGTGGATGGCTTGATAGGCAGTCTCCTAAGGCAGCCCTGGGGCCTTTCAGAAGGCCCACGGCTGCCATGACACCTGCACGGCTCCCCCGATCTCACAGGCATTTAAAGGGTTATTAGCCGCGATCAGCCGAACAGCCAATCGCGGCTATTGCCCGCGGGTGTCAGATGTAATAAACAACTGACACCGGCGCTGAATGAAGAGAAGTCGCCCCGCGACCTCTCTTCATACATACCCAGAAGCTCCGGGACGTAAATGTACGTCCTGCAGCGGGAAGGGGTTAAGGGTAGAATTTCATCAGAAGTTGATAGGTGCAGTCATTTTTTTTTTCAATACCTGCAACCACTTCTGAGTTATAAATAATGTCATTTTGTATTAATAAAGTTTTTATTTTGAATTATATGGTATGGAAAAGACCAATAAGCATGTCTTTTCGGGTACCAGAAGTTGAGGAAGACAAGCAGTAAGTGCGCAAACTAACAGGAAACTGATAGAGAGGTGAAACAAAATTGGTTTATGAAATAATGGTCTAGTGCAGTGGTGGAGAAACCTATAGCACTCAGAGCCCTCCCTGCTGGCACGTGCTGCCATCGGCTGCTTACCACTTTAGTGAATACTGGCAGGGGTCGCAGCTCCCCTGCCGGCATTCACTCAGCTGCGCTGATCCCTGCGCACACTGTGACGTCAGTGTGCACCTAGGATCCTCCTCCCCTGACGTCTCCTCTTAGGTTCCGCGAGAGCAGGGGGAGGGCGTGTCCGGCAGCACACTGATGTCACAGTGTGCACCTGGGATCAGCGCCGAGCAGCAATTCCGAACAGCGAAGCTTCCACGAGAAGGAAGGGGGTAAGTATGCGGGTCTCAGAGGAGTTGCTGTCACTATTGGGGGCCACTGTGGGATGTCGCTATTACACTGGGGGCCAATGTGTGGTGTCGCTATTACACTGAGGGCCAATGTGCGGTGTCGCTATTACACTGGGGGACGTTGTGGGGGTGTCACTATTATACTGGGGGACGCTGGGGGAGTCACTATTGCACTGGGGGCGGTGTCACTATTAGACTAGGGGCCGCTGTGGGGTGTCACTATTATACTGGGGGCCGCTGGGAAGGGGGATCACTATTATCGCTGTGCCTGCTGGGGGGGGGGGGGGGGGGGGCACTATTATACATTATACTGGGGGCCGCTGTGGGGTGTCACAATTATATTGGGGGCTGTTGTGGGGTGTCACTATTATACTGGGGGCCGCTCTGGGGTTTCACTATTATACTGGGGGCTGCTGAGGACGTTCTGCAGCATTTCCGCAGCCAAAAAGCAGTCAAAATCTGCACGCTGTCTATTTTGAAGCGGCCCTGTCCCTTTTAGAACGACGAGGGTAAAATCATATGTTGTGATAAGCCCCGCCCCCTGACATGTTGGCACTTTGCAATAAATAAGAGAGTTTTGGGTTGCAGTTTGGGCACTCGGTCTCTAAAAGGTTTGCCCTCACTGGTCTAGTACTTTCTGAGCAGGCAGCAGCAAGTCTTGGTACTTTCACATTAGAGGTGCATTCATTTTATCTTATTAAATGATGCTTGGCAAGACAATCAACATATTTGGTCAAAAATTATAAAACCTTTTGCCTCCTATTACACCTCCTCTAAAAAGATATTTTTTTAAGTAGTCGAATCTCGTTTGAAGGAGCCAGTGATGTCAAAGCTAACTCATTTGCTCACGTGCAGCCTGGTTAGACTGGCAAATGCATAGTTCAAATGAGAATTATTCAGTCCTTCATAAGCATAAGCAAATAAGAGGGACTGAACGTTTGCTGTGTAAACCAAACGAGCCAACGATTGCTTTTATGCCTGTATAAAATAAACGCCGACCGAAAAGCAAATGATTCTTGTACATCGTTGGCTCGCATTGAGACCAAATGATTATCGTTGACTTTTGCTCATTCGAACGATAATCGTTTCGTCACAACACACCCTTAGATAGGAAGTAGGTAATAAGATAAGAAGTCGTGGGTCTATGGAATGGTAGCATTGAAACTGAAAGGGCTGATGAAGCTGTAATTAGAGATGAGCGAGTATACTCGCTAAGGCACATTACTCGAGCGAGTAGTGCCTTAGCCGAGTATCTTTCCGCCCATCTCTAAAGATCCGGGGGCCAGCGGGGGGCAGGGGGGAGAGCGGGGAGGAACGGCGGGGAGATCTCTCTCTTCCTCCCCCCCCCCCCCCCCCCCTGCAACTCACCTGTCACCCACGCCGGCCCCCGAATCTTTAGAGGCGAGCTGGGAGATACTCGGCTAAGGCACTACTCGCTCGAGTAATGTGCCTTATCGAGTATACTCGCTCATCTCTGGTTGTAATATATCTGTCTCTGGAGAGTATTTCCACATAAGAGGGCTCCTCAACAGTAATTCCTCAGAGTGTAGATAAACTTCTGGATGACACTGTAGCATAAACAGTTATGTGTGTGCGTACACAAGACAAGGCAGCTTTTCTAACCATTATATGACTTCTACCTTGCCTTTCTGATTGTCACTTTTCTCTGAGCTCAGCTCCAGGAGGAGGTGTGAGTTTAGATGTGAATCTAGGTCTGTGGTTAGATAAAACACTTGCTAGAAAGCTGCTGAAGCAGTATCTGTGTTTCACTCTGTCTCCCTCCAGCAACATCTTCCTCCTCCTTGTCCCTTTCTCCTCTCCAGACTTCTATGTGCTATAGTTTTAATCTGATGTCTCTGTGTACAAATGTTATCAGTACATTCAGAGTGAGTGCTCAGTGCAAGCGGAAGGGAAGTGGGGGAGAAGAGGTTTATAGGTATAGAAAGATACAATTTTCTGCAAAAATATATATATTACAAATTATTTTTTCTACTTGCTCTGATTTATGAAAATAAATAAAAGTTTAGTAACTCTTTAAAGGGAAGCTGTCACGTCCCCACAGCAGCATATACTAAGTTATGTTGCTGTTAGGGAACATTACAGGGAGCCAGGTGATGTATTTTTTTATACTCACCAGCTCCCACGATCCAGCGTTGTGCCGCTCTGAAGTCTACGTGCAGCACGAAAATCTGACTTTTTTGTCTTGTGCGTGCGCTCAACCATAGACTTGTATGGGAGTGTGCACATGTGACTCTGAAAAGGGTTATATTTTCGCGCAGCGCCGACTTTAGAGGAGAACACCATTGATTCATGGGAGCAGGAGAGTATAAAAAAATACTTCACCTGACTCACTATCCCGTCCCTTCCCTTTAATATAATCCTATTACAAGAATCCCCCTATTTGGACAATATAGTTGCCATGAAAAGAGTAATGTTTCTGCTCCTGATTTTACCATAGGACTAAAATTTATAAAACGCAACTGGCAAAAAGTGGAAAACATGACCCCAAATAGATTACAAATGCTTTCCCTAAATGTACAGGCTAAACTTACTGTTAACTATAATTTTTATTAGCCAATATCTTGCAGATTAAGATTTGTGTGGTTTGATATATGTATTCCAGTAAACCGATCCAGAGTACGAGGGATCCCATTTAACCCACTTCCACTTACCTCTGCAGCGCTGCTCCGACCAGGATCCCGTCAATTTGCACAGGGAGCTGGTCCCACATGCGTGCCTCAGCTGAATTCCTTTTAATGGGCTGATAGAAACCGCCAAGCACTACACATCCGTGGCCGGCTCTGTGCGAACTGATGGATTCCTGGTTAGAGTGACGCCGCAGAGGATTGATGGGCGTCCCAGCGGTAGGGCCCTCACCAATCTATCAGTTTGCACCCATCTGCTGGACCTTAATTTACCAGTATACCCCTTTATGAAATGTGGACAGTAGATATTTAATTAATGCATGCCAAAATAGAAAACAGCATGGTACTGTTTTAGCCATTCAGGTTCATTTACATTTGGTACATTGGGGCATCTCCCATTATCGAGAGGTATAACAAAAACCTCTTTGTACCATGTTAGCCAGCTCCACGCTATATTTGCTATACAATGGAAGATTACCCACTGTAACGAATACAAATGAACCTGAAAAACCTCTGAAGAAACTGGCACAAGTGGATAGTGTATCATCTTCCAATCCAGATGCAAAAAGGACAATGTAATTCCCCCAGGCCTCACAATCAGGAATCATCTGCATTTCAGAAAGATAAAGCATGATCATATTACTCAAACTGGCGAAAAAAGTGCACGTTTTTACAGTTCTTCCAGCAAATATGAAGATGACTTGCACAGACAGCTGGATGTATTCCTCATCTTACAGTAAAAAGACATAGTAAACAATGCAAACAGTTGGAAGCCATTATCATGTTTTCTGCTTGCAGCTATTAAATGCAAGAAAGGAATGTAGCGGAGTATAGACCAATCGTGCCGTCTCCTGGCGGCCTCCGACTCCGGACATTTAAACAACTAGTGGTGTTTAGAAAGGAAAATTCCACTGTCAATAACAAAATTGTAGCTATCATATACAATGAATGCAGAGGCTAACTTCTAGTCATCTTGTTGGCTTACACTTGCATTCATTTCCTTCTCGACTCCCAATAAACCAAATTTTATTAAAAAGAAGTCTTAAAGTCACAAATCCATTGCATAATCTGCATTTGTTATATGTGGATTTTGAAGTTGGTGATGTAGGATCAGCAGTGAAAATCCATTAGAATTCTACAATTTAGTGTAACACTTCGAGCACATGGCACCAAAAAATAAGAATTCAGACAATTTTTATTAGGATACATGATAAAAAAAATGAAGTAAAAAATGGACAGCCATACATATTAGAACCAGGGAAACTCTCGAATGGATGAAGTGCATGCAAGGATGTACACAGGACCATCAGTAAGTGGTTACAGATAGTATGCACATTATGTCATCAGCCTTTGTTACTGCTTGTACATACCAACAAAACCCGGATGACTACCAACCAGCACAATATCCGTGCCCTGCTATACAGTTTGCTGTTGCTTCTTCTCCTGGAAGTATCGTATCCACATACTGCTTATATGACTGTTTATTGCTTTTTGGACCTATTCTAATAAATTAGGCGAGGTCTTGGTCTGTAATTGACAAGGGTTCATACATGTTTTCCCCAAAAAATTTCCATGACAAAATCTTGATTTTCAATGGCACTCGCGGAACTCGAAATACATGGAATCAAAGGTTTAGGGCTCCTTCACACTAGCGATATTGCTGCATGACAATTGATTTTTGAGTGTGAGAACTGCTTCTTCTCGAGCGAGTTTGTCGCAATTTTTTAGCGCGAAAGTCAATAGGACTTTTTAATGATCAAAATACGTAGTCGATCAAAAAACGCAAGTTCCTGCTTTGCGATGTGATAAAAAGGAGGCTCCGTAGGGAAGCAAGGGAGATTTAAAAAAAAAACCACAAAATGCATAAAGATAGGGCATGCCGTAATTTTTTTTTCTTGCAACATCACAAATGTGAAGGAAACCATTGAAAGTCATTGGTTTCGTAATTCTGCCCTTTCACTCACTCTCGCGTCGCTCAAAAAATGCACGATTTTCTGTAGGCACCCTTATTGCTTTTTTTATATACAAAAATAATAAATGACCTACCCCGCTAAGTCGAGCTATTTTCAGTTAAAAATATATATTTTATAAAAACTCCTCAACATGAGAGGGCGGTTGAGAGCAAAAACTTCAAAATCTGAAATATTTTTTGTATTTTTAAGACTGGGTATTGAGAGTCTTGCGTGTTTTTAGCTCTTTTTATCCGAAACAATTTCTTGGCCTATAGTGTTAAACACAATACTAGATCGTAGTGGAATAAAGGAATTGTTTTGGACAAACATAACTAAAAAACACACGAGAATCTCAGAAATTATTATTAATCAGAAAAAAAATCCATGGCAAAAAAATGAAAATCCATGACAAAAATCAGAAAATTCCATGACTTTCATCAAATTCCCGGTATTCCATGACGCGTATGAATCCTGCTACATAATATGATCAGCCTCTGTTACTATCTGTAACCCTCCAATTGAAAGTCCTTTTCCTATCCAATATATCCATCCCAGAGTTTGCCTGGCT
The DNA here is from genome assembly GCF_035609145.1 of Eleutherodactylus coqui. Taxonomy (NCBI): domain Eukaryota; kingdom Metazoa; phylum Chordata; class Amphibia; order Anura; family Eleutherodactylidae; genus Eleutherodactylus; species Eleutherodactylus coqui. Next base: position 91,622,519 of record NC_089845.1, on the reverse strand, counting down.
TTACTGCGTATGACTGCCCATTTTTAACTGTATTTTTTTACATAGGTTTTGTAATATCCCATTCACTTTCAAATACATTGGATTTTGTTGCCTTTATTAATTAATGGTAACCTGTCACATTGTACACTCAGCCCAATTATGTAGAAAGCAGGTACACAACAGGAGGGGCTGAGCAGATCGACATTTAGTTTTAGGGGAAAAGATTAAAGGGGTTGTCCCGCGAAAGAAAGTGGGGTTATACACTTCTGTATGGCCATATTAATGCACTTTGTAATATACATCGTGCATTAATTATGAGCCATACAGAAGTTATTCACTTACCTGTTCCGTTGCTAGCGTCCCCGTCGCCATGGTGCCGTCTAATTTCAGCGTCTAATCGCCCGATTAGACGCGCTTGCGCAGTCCGGTCCTCTCCCTGGTGAATGGGGCCGCTCGTGCCGGAGAGCTGGTCCTCGTAGCTCCGCCCCGTCACGTGTGCCGATTCTAGCCAATCAGGAGGCTGGAATCGGCAATGGACCACACAGAGCCCACGGTGCACCATGGGAGAACACCCGCGGTGCATCGTGGGTGAAGATCCTGGCGGCCATCTTGGTAAGGTAAGTAAGTCGTTGCCGCAGCGCGGGGATTCGGGTAAGTACTAAACCTTTTTTTTTTTTTAACCCATCCCTTGGGTTTGTCTCGCGCCGAACGGGGGGCCTATTGAATAAAAAAAAACCCGTTTCGGCGTGGGACAACCCCTTTAAGTATAAGTTGTAATTTATTCACTTGGCTTTCCACCCATTCTGTGTTTCGGAGTTCAGTGGGAAGTGACAGTGATTCGTACATGTAACAATTGGTTCCATTCTAACACTCATACTCCATCATTGGGCCATGTGAGAGAGCCTCAAGATACAGAGATCTGGAAGGATTAGCTTATTGGGACTGCTCAGGTGACCCGTGTGAAAACAAAACTAATATTACAAGTACTTTATGTCGAATAAAACAGATATTTTTCTATATCAATGACTGTTCCGTAACAATTTTACAAATATTAAGCTATTATTGTAAGCAAATCTTTCTGCCATCATATTCCTATCATATACATAACTTGAGAGAGGAAGCCTTAGAAATCTATTTGTTCATAGCGCACCAGAAACAGGTCAGGTAACCCGTTATAACCAGCCTCGAGACAGAAAGAAGGAATAATCATTTCATTTAAACTGCAGTTGCCTTTTTGATCACCGAGTGCGAGAAAATGACAAACTTTAGCTTTAGGCAAAAAAAAAAGAAAAGGTAAGTTGATCCCCCAAAAGTGTCTATTGACCATTGGAAGTTATAATAGTCTCATGTGGTGCAGAGTGTCAAAGCAGCAGAATGCAGTCCTGTTCTCGCTCACGACTAGTGATGAGCGAACGTACTCGTTTAGGGCTATTTTGCAATCGAGCGTTGCTTTTTTCGAGTAACTGCCTACTCGGGTGAAAAGATTTGGGGGGCGCCGGGGGTTGCAGAGAGGAGTGGGGGGGGGGGGGGGGGAGAGCTCCCCGGTGCTACCCCCCGCTCCACCACACCGCCCCCCGCCCCTCGAATCTTTTCACCCAAGTAGGCAGTTACTCGGAAAAAAGCGATGCTCGATTGCGAAATAGCCCTAAACGAGTACGTTCGCTCATCTCTACTCATGACCTGAAGGTTGCGAGTTCAATCCCAGCATGGTTCAGGTAGCTGGCTCAGCTGGCCTTCCGTGGTTGGTAAAATGAGCTCAAAAATAAATGGTAATTACCTGAAAGCGCTGCAGAATAAGTTGGCGCTTTACAAATAACAAGTCCCCCCTAGTCTGGTGGGGGTCTCATTGCTGAAGCACCCCCCTCTTCTAGCCATTGAGAGGTCACTGCACCCACCAGCAGTGACGTCAGATTCAATGGAGCGGCCACACATGCACGGCATGCCTCCATTCATTTTTATTTCTACTGCCAGATATATCAGAGCACTTACCGTATTTTCCGGACTATAAGGCGCACATAAAATGCTGAGAATTTCTCAGAAATAGAAAGTGCGCCTTATAATCCGGTGCGCCTTATATATGAACCCGACAGTAAAGAAAGGGGTTCATACAGGATCCTTTACCTCTATCGTGGGCGGCATACCACAGCACACACCATGCTCCTCCCCCCCCCCCCCCCCCCCCCCCCCGTGCGCCTATGAATTTATTCTTCACTTGGGTTTTTACAGTACAGGTGCTCCCCGACTTGCGAACAGGTTCCGTTCCGGGAGCCCGTTCACAAGTCCGTTTTGTTCGCAAGTCAAACAAGTAGTAGTATGGAGCGGGATCGCGGGTGGATCCTGCTCCATACAACGTCGGGTGCCGGCTGTTCTTACAGCGGGCACCCGGCGGCAGCAGTTCCGACGAGCCGCGCCGCTTGTCAGAACTGTTAACACTTTAAATACCGCTCTGACAGCGGTATTTAAAGTGTTAACAGTTCTAACGAGCGGCGCGGCTCATCAGAACTGCTGCCGCCGGGTGCCCGCTGTAAGAAACAGCCTGGACCCGACATTCAGGGGGCCCGTACAGCGTCCCACGATGAGATCGCGGGACGCTGTGCGGTTGCTAGGCAGCCGGGGACCTCCTGAAAGGCCCCAGGGCTGTCTATGCAGAGTGCCCATCTAGCGCACGACTTGCTAGGCGCTCTGCATAGACAGCCCTAGGGCCTTTCAGAAGGCCCCTGGCTGCCTAGCAACCGCGATCTGACCGGACAGGCTTCTATCAGGCTTGATAGAAGCCTCTCCGGCCCCTGCACAGCACTAATGTGCTGCGCCTTATAATCCAGTGCGCCTTATATATGAAACAAGATTACTTATAATGCGCTCATAGAAAGTGCGCCTTATAATCCGGTGCGCCTTATAGTCCGGAAAATACGGTATATTCGGGTATTTCCATCAGCCAGATTGAAAATGCATGCAGTGGGTCGGCGCATGTACGACCACAGCCCCATTGAAACGTGCATCAGTACTGGTTGGTACAACAAGCCTACAGTGACGAGAAAAGGGGAACACTACCTAAACTATTCACACACAAACACAGATAGATTTGTCTCATAATATAAGATTTTCACATGCAACTTGCACGCACATTATATTGGAAAGGAGAAAAGAAAATTAACATGTCATAGTTTCTTTACTTCAACAATTACTATGAAAGAGCAAAAGTAGCCTATAAAGAGAAAAGAGACCATGAACAATTGAAATTGCACTGCAATTAGCTAAATAGTGAAGTATGAAAATTTTGGGTTATTCTTCCAACTAAAAGTAGAGACAGACAGTAAATACAATGAGACTGCCAAAAAGTAATTAAACACATGCTTACAATGGAAGTGTTCTGATCACTGCCGTATGCGAGTTGATATAAAACCTCTCTCTTGCCATAATTACTATTAAGGCCTCCTTCCCACGAACGGATTTCCGCCGCGTAATTCGCGGCGAAAATCCGCTGTGTTGCCCGCAGCTATTAGGTTCTATTGAACCTAATAGCACAATGCTCACGATGCGTAATTCCACCGCGGAATTACGCACCGCGATTTCTCCCGTCCTCACCCGCAGCATGCTCTATTTTCTGCGGGTGAGGACGGGCTGTACGCACTGACGGCTTCCATTGCAGTCAATGGAAGCCGTCCATTCACGCTATCTCCCGCTGTAACCAGCGGGAGATAGCGTGAAAAAAACGCTTTCCCGCCCACCGCCGAGCGTCATATGACGCCAAATGACGCGGTCCGGCCGCGTCACGTGACACGGCTGGTGACGCGAGGGCGGTGGGCGGTGACGGGCGGTGACGCGCGGCGGTGGGCGGGGAAGCGATTTCACGCTATCTCCCGCAGGTAAGTATAGGGGCTCTGGGGGGCGCCGTGACGGGCTTCACAGCGGAATATTACGCTGCGGAGCCCGTCACGCTCGTGGGAAGGAGGCCTAACAGATTTGTTTAAAGCGCCATTTACCTTTTCCAAATAATGCAGTCGTATCCCATTATGACCGCCTCTTACTTTCGATGTTGGCAGCATGTAGCCCATGAAGGAGTGAAGTGTTGAGGGCTGCCTTGGTGGGTATATAAGATATGCAATATGCTGTCTGCTCACAAATCACTCCGCATGGGTAAAAGGGACGATTTAACAGAGTCGCAAAAAGGGATAATTATTAGCTTTCGGGACAGGGGTAGAAGTATTTCTCAAACAGCGCAGTTTGTGAACTGTTCGTCTGCTGCTATGGTGAAAGTGTATCTTCAGTGGACGAATGCCGCCATTGGGAGTAACAGACATGGAAACTGCGGAGCACCACGTGCCATTGACGTGAGAAAAACGTCGACTACGAAGGTGATGAGGGCTGTCTGATACGTTAGAATGGCACAGCCCACCATGAAAATGAACCAGGGGGCTACCAGACACGTGTCTAAAATAACAGTTCAGCACATCTTACTACATATGGGAGCGAAGGTGCATCAGAAGAAAAGGCTTTAATTTGTACTGCAGAATCGGAACTGGATCGCCACTGCTGGGCACAGTATTGACTTATCTGATGAGTCCCGTTTTCGGCTTCATTGAATGGATGGATATTGGCTTGTTAGGCAAGAACCATCAGATAAAACACCCTACAACTACTGCTGGAAGAAGACAAGCTGGTAGCGACAGCATTTTGGTCTGGGGTGTTTTTACCTGGCATTCTCTGGGCCCACTCATCCATGTGGAAGGCACTCTTAACAGATTTCGTTATGAATCCATCCTTGCAGATCCCGTACACCCATACATGTGGTTTGTCTTCCCTGGAGCAAATGGGATCTTCCAGTAGGACAATGCGGCATGTCACACGGCTAGAAATGTCTGACAGTGGTTGGAAGAGCATTACCAAGACTTCCAAGTACTTTCCTGGCCCCCTAATTCCCCAGACTTGGACCAATTGATTCTCTAAGGGGCCACCTCAATTGTCATGTTTGCTCTATAGATCCTTCCCCACACACCCTCCAGCAACTGTCAGATGCGCCTGAGTCAGCATGGCTCCAGATACCTGAGGCAAACACCAGCACCTTATTGGGTCACTCCCAGCCCGTCTAGCTGCTGTCCCTGCGGCACACGATGGTTGCTCTGGATATTAGCTGGTGGTTATAATAATGTGAGTCAACACTGTATATTCTTAAAAGAATCCCATAATAAAATTCTTAATGTTGCTATAAATAAAGCGTTATATAAGTAATTGTCAATACAATGCCAAAGAAGCCTACCTATCACAGAGAAAGAGAAAAAGAAACATGAAAAGCAGTTAGTCCCCGACTTGCGAACAGGTTCCGTTCCGGGAGCCCGTTCGCAAGTCCGTTTTGTTCGCAAGTCGAACAAATGGTAGTATGGAGCGGGATCGCGGGTGGATCCCGCTCCATACAACGTCGGGTGCCGGCTGTTCTTACAGCGGGCACCCGGCGGCAGCAGTTCCGACGAGCCGTGCCGCTTGTTGGAACTGTTAACACTTTAAATACCGCTCTGACAGCGGTATTTAAAGTGTTAACAGTTCTGACGAGCGGCGCGGCTCGTCGGAACTGCTGCCGCCGGGTGCCCGCTGTAAGAAACAGCCTGCACCCGACGTTCAGGGGGCCCGTACAGCGTCCCACGATGAGATCGCGGGACGCTGTGTGGTTGCTAGGCAGCCGGGGACCTCCTGAAAGGCCCCAGGGCTGCCTATGCAGAGTGCCTATCAAGCGCACGGCTTGATAGGCACTCTGCATAGACAGCCCTAGGGCCTTTCAGAAGGCCCCCGGCTGCCCAGCAACCGCGATCTGACCGGACAGGCTTCTATCAGGCTTGATAGAAGCCTGTCCGGTCCCTGCACAGCATGATGTAATGCCATAGCATTACATCATACTGTGCAGAACAGATAGTTCGTATCTAGCGAAATTCGTAAGTCGAATGTTCGCAAGTCGGGGACTATCTGTACAAGGAAAAGGGGCAATCGCCTCTCCTTAGTATGACTACTATGTTCCTTAAGGTCGCATCACTTTACAAGTTGGCAAAATCCCTTTAACCTGATAAAGACCAAGCCACGTAAATATACAGCACTTGGTCCTGGGCTTTAATCCCATGACACAGTAAAAATATAGTGCAGGATTAAAGCTCTTGCTCATACAATAAAGCAGAAGGGGGGTCAGGACCTCAGTTGTCCATGACAGCCAGGGACCTGGAGAAGAAGGCAGAAGCGATTAATAATCGCTTCTGCCCTCTTTTTTGCAGGGTGAATAGCACTTGATGAGCGTTATGTAGGGAATAGAGAAAGTGGAAGTGCTGCTTTCACTATTCGGTTGCCTCTGGCATGGCAGAGCTGCTGGGTCTTAAAAGCCACATATCATGTTTGTCAGTGACTATAGTCACCACAGGGTGATGTTTTCCCCTTTAACTGGAACTCCTATTGATGCCCCCAGTTACAGTAGAAAGTGTGAAATTCTAAAAAAAATTACAGTATGGATGACCCCTAAGGCCACAGAGGTCTGATGTGACGTCATGGGGGACATAGATATTTAAAAAGTTACAAAAATAAGTTTCAATAAAATTACAATATAAAATTTAAAACAAAAAACAAAAAACTACATATATAAAAAAAAATCCCCGTCTCCATGGCGCCGACCGAAGCCTTCTTCTCCCTCGATTAGACGCGCTTGCGCAGTCTGCCTCTTCTGTCCCGTTGAATGGGGCTGCTCCGGCGTGCTCGCGCCGCACAGGTCTTCTGCACATGCGCAGACCAGCTCTCCGGCGCGAGCACGCCGGAGCGGCCCCATTCAACGGGAGAGAAGAGCAGACTGCGCAAGCGCGTCTAATCGAGGGAGAAGAATGCTTCGATCGGCGCCATTGAGACGGGGACGCCAACACCCGGGGGGTGGGGGGGGGGGGTGGTTAAGTATATAACTTTTGTACGGCCAATATTTAATGCACGATGTATATTACAAAGTGCATTTATATGGCCATACAGAAGTGTTTAACCCCACTTGCTTTCGCGGGACAACCCCTTCAAGGAGCGCGGATCCATTTTTTCATGTCTATTGGTTTATTTGCTAAACGGATCTCACTGCATTGAGCTACGTAGGACCTGCATGCTGTCCTGCTTTTAGCCTGGCAGGATACGTGGGATTTCCAGGTTATTTATTCGAGGCGTACCAGGATATGGAGGTGGAAGTGGAGACCTAATCCAAGGCTCCACTGCACACCGGGTAAGTGATACCCATTCTTTGCTTTTTTTTCACTATCCAATTGGATTTCTGCACCCATAGGAGCGCTATTCCTACTCAATACTTTACCCCTTTTTATTACTTGACCACTATTAAAGCATTTAGTTTTTTGGCTAGGTTGAAGAGTCTATACAAAGATATTAATATAATATTCAAAAAACCTTACGGCACAGTCCACAGTCTACGTCCGCTGCACTGTGCTTACTTTAGAGAAAGTAGTATATGATGTCTTGCAGGGCGCTCCAAGCGCACAGATCAATAGTAAACAGAAGAGATTGATGTCAACTGTGGTTTACAATTCTGCTTCATGTGTCTAAGCTTAGCTAAGATCTAACCACAAACACACGCGGCTCACTAAAGCAGACGCAAGCAGGGAGTTGTTTTGATACTAAGGAACAACAACTTAACTATCGCTCTTGCTATTATGTCTTTTGCGCTCTTATTTCCGCTGGTGATCTATCTGGACACATATCTAGTTCTACAATTATGACATAACTGCTAGCGTCATCTATGTTTCTATTACGTCAATATTCTATTATAAACAAAAACATCCATCATAGATACTATCAATCAGGAAAAGGACCAAACCAAAAACGTCACACGTTACCTATAACATCTACGTAAGGCAAGGTCCCATTTATTTTTGTCCAAATGAGCATTACGTGCCCAAAAAGTTCTTGGGTGGAAGACGCTAACAAGTAATAAGTCCAGAGTATTAATAAGGCTGTGTTCACGCATAGCGCACTTCCGCACACATCCACAGTACAGAAGAAAGAAGACCCGGACAGGTAGGCGGGGTCCTCGGCCGTCGGCAGGTTCGGATATCGCAGCAGGCTCCCGCATGCAGAATCCGACCCGCCCATGGACTTGAGGCCTTAGTGACAAATAGCAGACTGGCTGTGATTCATTGTCTGGGACCCCTGCCGATCAGCTGTTCACAGGGCTGGTGCACTTGTGTACTGAACTGAATTCTGTAGCAAGCGGACAGCTCCTTTCTTAATGTAATGGTCAGGTTTGTTATTGCAGGCCAACTTCCTATTGAAATAACTGGGAACTTGGCCTGCAATACTAAGCCTGACGATTTCTGTAAGAACGGAGCTGTCTGCTTCCTGCATATATCAGTTTAGTGCACAAGCATGCCAGCCAGGCAAACAGCAGATCGTTGGGGGTCCTGAGCAATGAACCATTAATCCACTATTGAAGACATCCGGAGGCCAGGCCATCAATAGTTTACAACTGGACAATTCTTTAATAAGGTAGAAATGGGAAAAAAATTATGTCATACTGTTTTGTGCACCTAAATTTACAAAAGTCTACTTAAACAAAAACGTTGCTTTTAGAGGAGAACATAGAACTGCCTGAAGGTCCAATACAACACAACATGGAGTGTTTAGGGGCAATGAAAGAGTAGAGACTGAGGGCCATCAAAAACTAATCTTCAGATCACTGAACAATGATATTTTTCAACACTACAATTTTCACACATATGTGACCTTCTATGTGTACTAACACCTAGATACATAAGGTATTTCACATGGCAAACATATAAAACATGAAAAACCATATTAATTATTCCGTATGAACAGTTACATGTAATCCTACAGTTTTATCATTGACTGCCATTTTATCGTAATTACTTGAAAGTATACCAATAGAGATGAGCGAATGTACTCGGATAAGCACTACTCGTCCGAGTAATGTGCTTTATCCGAGTACCGCTGTACTCGTCCTGAAAGATTTGGGACGCGCTGCGGAGCGGGGAGCTGCAGGGGAGAGCCGGGAGGAACGGAGGGGAGATCTTTCTCTCCTTCTCTCCCGCCCGCTCTGCCCCGCTCCCCGCTGCGACTCACCTGTCAGCAGCGGAGCGCCCCGAATCTTTCAGGACGAGTACAGCGGTACTCGGATAAAGCACATTACTCGGACGAGTAGTGCTTATCCGAGTACGTTCGCTCATCTCTATATACCAATTGTAACAACACATATGCGTCTAGTACGCTGCGGGTAGTCAGGGAAATGTGGTATTACACAGCAGGCGTTCAGATGAATGTAATACAAGGATGACTTCAGTCCGCCACAACAGGAGCCACTCTCCATTCTGGCTTATAGAAGGGTCGCCCATCTATGACATTCTAATGCCCTAATAAGTATGGAGCAATACATGAAAATATTAACACTAACAGTTATCCTCAAGATCAGAGTTCCACTATAAAGGGGCTACGTTATCTCCTATTAGCTCCATAAACTAGAGTAGTTAGCTCACAGGAGATGGCACAGTCCATTTAATATATCATTATGTCGCTTGTACACTGCTGTCTAACGAGGCAGAAATGAGAGCTCTGGATCTGACCAAATTACTACAATGATTAAAGCAAATGATTATTCAAATGAAATAACTTGGGTTGATTACAATCTCTCAATAATAATAATAGTCTCATCTTATGAAAAGATTTCTTGAGACAAACTCGGAGAGAGAGTACCGGTATATGTCAGAAGCAGTGAAGGCAAGTTCAAAACTACTGTTAAAACAAATGGATAAGACCGGTTTCACAAGAGCAAGGGCGATATCAGGCCAGTAGTCACAGCCAATATCACCCTCGCGATCCATGGGAAACCCCGGGATGCAAGGAGTTTTCACGTGGATCCATGCGGGGCTGAAAGAATCCCCCACCACGGCTGTGACAACTGCGGCAGAGGATCGTGATGTTCTCCCATTGTTTTCAATGGGGCGGAGGCTGCGGCCTCTGAACCCATTCAGAACAATGGGCGATATCCCAGAAAGGAGACCCTGCTAATTTTTTTCCTCACGCAGCATCGCAGGCGTGAAAACATCGCAAATGAGCATGAAACCATTGAAATTCTTCGGTTTCATAATCGTGTGTTTTCACTCATTCTCGCAGTGCAAGAAAATCGCCTGATTTTCTCGCAAGTGTAAAAGATAGCACATACTGCATCGCGGTGCCATGCCGGAAAACATTGCTCATGTGTATGACCCCATTCAAAAGAATGGGGTTCATATTTGTGCGAGATTCTTAACACTGATGCAGTTTATTACTGCCTTTCTGAAGAAAAGAAAAAATATATATATTACAATAGATTAGAGTATAGTAGATTCAGATAACGCAATGCTCGAAACTCCAGGGTAGCGAAAACAGTGATAAAAGGACTATATTTAAAAAATCATTAGACCAAATGAGCACGGCCAGGTCGGATTCCGCATGCAGGATCCAACCCAATGCCCGGCCGGTGACCCCTGTGGGTCTGTATTGCGGTTGTGCCAGCCGGCAGATGCGCAATAGAGATATTGCCGTGACATTGCTAGGCGATGACGCAGATCCCATGGCCTTTCTGCAATGATAATGGCGGAAGGGCCGCAGAACGGACTTCAATGGAAGCCATGCATACGGCCTCCGGCTCAAAATAGCCATGCTGCAACTTTTCCCCTGCAAACGGAAAATTGCTATTGATTTCCGCTCGTGGGCATGGAAAACTCCTTTTACATAGCATGCAATTGCCAGGATTTGCTCCAGATTCCGCAACACAAATTCGTCCATAGGCACTGGGCCTTAAGCAAGACATTAAATCGTGTGGAGCTAATGCAGATGATAGAATATCATATAACTTGCTTTATTTGGTCTTTTTTTTTTTAAAGACGAAATGCCAAGTCTGCAGCTACAAACACAACATAAATGGATGGAGCAACACTAGAGTGCAAAGACAGAAAAGTGATTCCATTGCCACAAATAATAGGACTCTACACTAGCCATAAAAGGAATCCACACATTCTATACAGTACAATAATGACACCCAACATTCATGTTCCGTAATTAGTTGTCAGCCAACATTTCAAAACTATCTAAGTAAATCTTTATCATTGAACCATTTCCTGCCTAAAAAAGGTTTAGAACAAAAATGAAGAAGTTTTGCAAGATAAATCAATATGCAAAACACCTTCATTTTTCTAGCTGACAGCTCGACTTATCCCTGCTTATCAAGTAGCAGAGAGTGGCATTCAAATAGCTCATACTGATGGCCATGAGAAGCGAGGAGCAACCACTGACTGATTGCTCCTCGCACAGGTCTTGCCCTCATGCCAAGTGCATGTGACCAGCACAGACTCATGGGCCCAGGTTCCGATAGGGACATTGAGTTCAGTACGAGGGAAGTAACCTAGAGACCTTGCAAGGTGACCCACAACTTTTGGATTTAGTGTATCTTGACGCCACCAAAAGTACAGGTGGAGCCAACACACAAGGACTTTGACAGGGGGTTGACGCCCCCTGTTACTGATTGGGTGTCCAGTATTGTGGGTGTGCTCGGCCTCACAGGTCCTGTAGCCACTGTCGGCCGCGGTGGATGAAGGTCAGATGCAGCTCTCCGGAGTTATGAACGCTGAGGGTAATCGGACGAGGCCCTGGAGGAAGCGGAGAGCGGTTGGTGTGGACTCTGCAGCGCAAATGTGAGAGGGAGCGGTGACCGCCGCCCCTGCGAACTGTGCAAAGCTCTGCAGTGGGCCGGAGTGGTGAGCTTCGCAGTTCCGTAAACGCTGCTGCAGTGGGCCGTACCGCTGAGCACCGGCGCTCGTTACTTCATCCCCCACGGATCGCTGAATGCTGCACAGCAGCGGCGACGCGGGGGGTGACCAGCTATAATAACCTGTGCATGTGCACTCCTACCGCGGCTCCCCTACATTAACAGCCTGGAAAGGTGGAGGAAGGGTCAGCACGGAGAGTCACTAGGCTGTGCTCCAACGCAGCGGAGGTGATAGCGGCGCCAGCACCAAAAGATGATACGGAGAGAAAGGGCCGACAGGGACACACTGAGAGCGGGGCTGCTGGCTCAGCTGCTACAGTCAGCGCTGGGAAAAAACTGGAACTGTGAGCCACAGAAATGGGACGATGGCCTGCAGCCAATTAGGAACTGGGGGAGTCAACCAGCTTGTATCTTGGCTCCACCTGTACTTCTGGTGGCGTCAAGATACACTAATACCCAACTTTTGTGCTATAGGGCAACACTGAAGTACAAGTTGCAGTAGTGCAGTGATTATATTATACTTTTTTCAACAATTTTTCCACGCTATTTTTTTTTTACACTAAAACAACTGTAAAATGCATGGATATTAAATCCGTTAATGGCCCGTGAACTATTGACTTGTGAGTAGTAGATGACCCCAATAAATGATACACAAATGTAAAAAAGAACAAAAGTAATACAAATGCAGGTATGATTAAAGGGGTTGTCCCGTAGCAGCAAGTGGGGTTAAGCACTTCTGTATGGCCATATAAATGCACTTTGTAATATACATCGTGCATTAAATATTGGCCATACAGAAGTTATACACTTACCCCCTCCAGTGTTGGCGTCCCCGTCTCCATGGCGCCGACCGAAGCCTTCTTCTGCCTGGATTAGACGCGCTTGCACAGTCTGCTTCTTCTGTCCCGCTGAAGGGGCCGCTCCGGCATGCTCGCGCCGCACAGGTCTTCTGCGCATGCGCAGAAGATCTCTGCGGCGCGAGCACGCCGGAGCGGGACAGAAGAGCAGACTGCGCAAGCGCGTCTAATCCAGGCAGAAGAAGGCTTCGGTCGGCATCATGGGGACGGGGACACCAACACCGGAGGGGGTAAGTGTATAACTTCTGTATGGCCAATATTTAATGCACGATGTATATTACAAAGTGCATTTATATGGCCATACAGAAGTGCATAACCCCACTTGCTTTTGCGGGACAACCCCTTTAAGGTTTAGTGTAGCCTATAAAAAAATGTAAAGCAGTAAGAGCTTAAAGGGCCCTTTCACACGGGTGGAATATTTCTGGCAAAAGATTTCACACATATCTGAGCACACAATTTATACAGTTTTGATACTGAAGACCAAATATAGGAAAACACAAAAAAAAAATTAAAAAATTAAGCAGATTCACTATGACCAAAAGTATCTGCACACACCCCTGAAGTCAATTATAATTATTGACTTCAGGACTTTCATCCCTAATTGCAAACAGGTGCACAAACGCAAGCACACAGGGGCTATTAAACAGCTTTAGGGTGCAGTTACATGAGCGCTAACGGCAATTAGCACTCACCAGAGTTCAAAACGATCTTTGAAAATGATATCAGCTACACACAAGTCTAAAGGCCCATTTACACGAGCAGACAGCTTTGAGCAATTATTTTGTATAAAAATTAATTGGTATTTAAGTAGCTACTCAGCTACTTAAATACCAATTATGTATGCAAATGAAGCCCAAGGCTATTATCTGAGCTCAGAACCTTTGTTCTCCACGGGGAAACAATGCTATCAGCACTCCCTGTGGAGAACGACTGATAAGTGAGTGACGATTTTTAGGTTAGCTTGATTTTAACGATCAGCTTAAAGTGCACGAGAAGCGGGTGCCCCGCGCCCATTTACATGCACCGATTATCGCTAAAACGATCACCGATTAGCCAATAATCGTCCAGTGTAAATGGGCCTTTAGATAGTATAAGGCATGCTGCTACTTGACTCTGGAAGACTGAAAATGTGTTCTCTGGAAGCATAATTAGGAAGCTAGAACAATACCTCCTCCAAATCAATGTCAGACCCTTTATACAATAGGTGGCTCTGCAGAGGTATTGTTCCATCTTTCTTATTTGCATATTTCCCAGAGGAGCAACATGGCCTTGTAAGTCTCCTCACACACTTAGTAGGTGCTCTTAAGGATCGATGATAACCTTGCCGTCTGGAAGGATGAATCACATTTTACTATAGGGCAGTTTATCTGCAAGGTAATCCCATTCATAATAGTAGGTGAGGGATTAGAAGGACAGAATAATAGCTTTACTGTTCTCTTGAAAGGCCTGGATAAACATGTTTGTCACATCTCTCTAGATATATAGCAGTAGCGGTATCTGCTGTTATAGTAGTGTATAAGGGTCCTTTAAGGGCATATTTATACTGAAAGATGATCACTCAAAAATCGCTCAAACGAAAGTTTGAGTGACAATTTTGAGTGATCATCTTTGTATAACTTTAAGTAGCTAATTCGTTACTAAAGAGTTAATGCAGGCGGAGTGGGATACAGCCACGATCCCTTGTTCTCCCTGCTTTCAGCTGGTGTCCTGCTGAGTACTTCCAGCAGCATACCAACTGAGAGAATCTTATCAGCGGTGCTGGCCTGAGATATCAGCCTGTGCCGCTGATAAGAATCATCGCTCATTTCTAGAAAACTAGAAGTGAGCGATGAACGAACAGTGCATGAAAAGTGAGCGAAAAGTGCGCAATGGCCAGGCGTTTAGACGGCTTTTGAGCAAATTTTGAGCAATAATCGCTGTGTCTAAATGGGCTTTTAGACAAACAGATTATCATTTGAAGGAGCGAGTGATGTCACTGCTAGCTTGTTCGCTCTCGTGCAGCCTGTTTAGACAGGCAGATACATTGTTGGCTCGTTCTAACAAGAATCAGTCTTTCACATTCGCTGTATAAGCAAATGAGAAGGACTGAACAAGCATTGTTTAAACCGAATGATAAGTGAACGAGACAACGATTTTTATGCCTGCAAAACAAACGAATGAAAAGTGAATGATTTAGTCTAAAAGCACCTTGAGGAGGCAGGTATTTGGGAAAGCTGGCTAAATAATCTAACCACTCTCAACTTCTTCAGGTACGGTCACATACCTTTTCTTGACATGTGAACGGCATACTCAGCAATAGCTGAGAAGGCAATGGTTCTGTCCCTGTTTTTAGGATTTTTTTAAAATCCCACTTCCAAGCTATTTCCATTTACCTTTTCTTTGCATTGTACAGCGACAGTAATGTGTAAGTTAACTGTACGGGTCCTTTTACACGAGACGATTGTAGGGCACTTGCTGATAAGTGATAAAACTAATTTTGACGCAAGTGTCCTTCCAAAAGACTCCTTCCTCCAAAAAAAAAACTGGTTAAAGGGGGTTTTCTGAGAACCCCAAACATTGGTGTAAGTGGGGGATAGAGTATAGAATAAAATAAGGTCTAAAAAGGAATGGAGGGATTACTGTCCCTAACTTTTGTGGTTTAGTGTAGTGCCTTCATTCTTGGTATTTTAGTGTAGAATGGGGTTCAATAGATAACAGTAGACTCCTACCACTGTCTAACAGCAGTTAAATCTAACATGTTGTCATTCAATGGCCATTCAAAGAATATCTTACAACGTGACAGGGTAAACAGGGTATCTGCCATTGACAATAATGGAAACGGTCACACGAGAGCTTGTCACAAACAATCGTTCAATTCTAAACAACTGTTCAGCATAAAAGGTCCTTAAATTAGTAGAGATCGACTTACAATATCATTGATTGGTGCTTGTGGCAGACAACTTATTTTCTCTTCAAAGAGAAAACTAAGGCTATAGGCCAAACCAGAACATTCTCCAAAAGTAAGAGACCCCCTGCTCTGACAACGGTTTTGTGGTTTTTGTCCCTTGTCAGAGCAGGGTACTGGTTGTCTGGGCAAGTGGTGGCTGGGGGGCGAGTTTCTCCTTGTGGAGGCTGCCAAACTGATATAGCCAGTTTTACAGGCCAGGAGATACTGCCTGCCTGAGAATAAAGGTCGCCCTCTTCCAGAAAGAAGGAAAACAGGAAAACTGCCTTCTCTTATAATTTAGTGCGACCTATTTAGGATAGTTATTGTATAGTTAAAGGGGTTGTCCCGCGCCGAAACGGTTTTTGTTTTTTTTCAATAGCCCCCCCGTTCGGCGCAAGACAAACCCGATGCAGGGGTTTAAAAAAAAAAAAAACGGATAGTACTTACCCGAATCCCCGCGCTCCGGTGACTTCTTACTTACCTTGCGAAGATGGCCGCCGGGATCTTCACCCACGGTGGACCGCAGGTCTTCTCCCATGGTGCACCGTGGGCTCTGTGCGTTCCATTACCGATTCCAGCCTCCTGATTGGCTGGAATCGGCACACGTGACGTGGCGGAGCTACGAGGAGCAGCTCTCCGGCATGAGCGGCCCCATTCAGAAGAGAGAAGACTGGACTGCGCAAGCGCGTCTAAACGGGCGATTAGACGCTGAAATTAGACGGCACCATGGAGACGAGGACGCTAGCAATGGAACAGGTAAGTGAATAACTTCTGTATGGCTCATAATTAATGCACGATGTACATTACAAAGTGCATTAATATGGCCATACAGAAGTGCTGAACCCCACTTGCTTTCGCGGGACAACCCCTTTAAGTCTGGCATTTCTAACCCTCATACGCATCTGGTCTCTATTTTCACAGAAAAATATGGGACAAGGACTCTGGTCGCTATGGAAAACAAAGGGATTCTAGTGTAGATATGAAATAATATTAGTGGCGGCTACGTAGTCTTTTGTAACAGATGCAAAGCAACATAAAAAGTAATTTCAGACTATAAGGGCAAGTTTCCATTCCTCAAAACTGTGGTTGTGTTTCTGCTAGTTTGATGCTCTATTAAGTCCAAGCAGCAATGTATTTCCTCCTGCTACATCTGCATCCAACATAAAGTCATGCTCTTTTGCACTGTGCCAGCAAGTGGAATTTTTTTGGCCGAAGCTACATTATTTAATACTTTCTTACATGCTGTATAAGTATACAGTTACACTTAAGTAACGGAAATCTCATGGCACCTTTTTTGGATGAAGTACCTGTAAAACTAGCAAAAACATGTTATACTGCTTCACTAATGTTTTATTAAAAAATATCAAGAAACAGGTTAGATATAGTTGGTCTACATAGTACTATGTTCCATATTAACTACATAGAATGTATCCTTCCAACTGTGTACTGAACTGTGGCACAACTGCATCCTCCCTTATACTCTTTTTAGCACCGCAGACACAATAACGAGTGGAAATTTCTTTGATATACTCTCTTCAGAAACTGCCCAGGAATATCGTAATTTTGAGGAGGAATTCATAAGGGGTCTTGTGAGGTGCTGAACAATCAATTAAGTCAGTCACCAAGCCCTAGATCTCCCTTATAGGTCTGAAGTCCTTACGAAAACATACTGCTAAACAATTTTAAAACATCTCATCAATGCTGCCACATCTTGTGCCTCACCCATCTAGAAATCTAGCTTCCCACCTTCTTTGACCCATTGGGTTTCCAAAGTGGATAAGATCATGAGGATGGAGGAGCTGACTGACCTTACTCCACAATAGACATCAGTCTTGCATTTCCTTGTGGACCACTTGGATCCACTTCCAAGGTTCAACTAGTCAAAGCCCCATATTGACTGAAGTCACTTAAGACTTATAACTATAAACTTAACTGGGGTGACCAGTGTCAGGCAGCAGCTGCCAAGACAAATAGGATCAATGGGTGCATCAAAAGAGGTATAGGGGCACATGATGAGAACATTGTTCTTCCTCTTTAGAAATAACTGGTCAGACCACACATACAATAATGTGTACACTTTTGGGAACTGGTACTAAAGGAGGAGATAGAGTTTTAACAGGTTGAAAGATGGGCAACTAAATTATTTGTATTGGAGGGCTACAATACAAAGAGGTTATTAAAATTGGTTATTTAGTTTAGAAAAAAGGACGGCTAAGGGATGAGCTAATAACTATATACATCAAGGGTCAATACAGAGATCTATTAATACTCAAGGACTGTAACAAGGGGGCATCTTCTACACGTCTAGAAGAAAGAAGGTTTCTATACCAACATAGATGGAGCTTCACTGTAAGTAGTGAAACTATGGAGCTCCCTGCTCGAGGACATGGTAAACTAACTAAAGGAGTACAAGAGGGGCCTGGACGCCTTCCGTGCAATAATATTACATATTAAAGTCATTAATTACTTCAGAAGAGGTGTTGATACAGGGGTTGATGCAGGGATTTATTCCGACTACCAGACTTGGAGTTGGGAAGGAATTTTTCCCTAAAATGAGTACAATTAGCTTTAACTTCATGTTTTGTTTTTTTACCTTCCTCTGGATCAATATTGCAGAATAATAAGCTAAACTGGATGGATATGTGTCCTTCCACCATTTTCAAATATTTTGTTATTCTATACACCTGTAAATTTGTCATTTATAGGGGTCATCCAGTTGTAAACTATTGATGGCCTGTCTTCAGACAGGATTATCAATAATAGATCGGCGGTTGCCACGGAACCCCGCTGTTCAGCAGTTCTCTGGGACAGTGGTGCTCTGAGTGGATTTCATGCTGGAATCAGACAGCTACCTAGCGACTACAGTGGTGTGACTTGGTATAACAGGCAAAGATCAAACTGAAATGAATGGGAACTTGGTCTGCAATACTAAGCTAGGCCACTGGAGAGAGAATGGCGCCGTCTGCTTCCTGCGAAAATCAGCTCAGTGCACTAGCCCAGGGAACAGCTAAATAGCAGGGGTACCTGGGATTGGCCTCCACCGATCTACTATAGATCAACTATGTGGCATTGGATCTTGCAATAGACACCACTGCGGTTTTACCTTCACTTCCTCCGAAACAGACCCGTAGACCTCAAAGATGCTTGAAGAATACGGAACCCAACAATAAGAGAGTACACATACTTCTCACATGTCCATAAAACCTTTCACAGAATTGATTTACTAATATCAGAGAAGTTCATTGAATCTGTAAGGGCTGTGGAAGTGGGTCTGATCACAATCTCCGATCATGCACTGGTATCTATAACATTGACCATCAATAGCTACCCAATAAGAGCAGAGTTGGCGTTTAAACCACACCCTACTAGGCAGTGAAGGTCATTGGTCGGAACTCTCAGGGGAGCTTAAAGAATTTTTTTAAATCAACGACACCCCAGAGGTATCAACTCCAATGCTACGGGAAGCGCTCAAGTCTTTCGCCACAGGGAAACTGATAGCCCTATATAAAATTTATATTCACGGAGACAAGGGTTCTAAAACAATGACGAGACTTATCAAAAATCAGAGGGAGAAAAACCTACAACTCTCAGATAAGTGGCCCCATCAGGAAACGTAATGACCACTACGGATGACATAACCAAAAGGTTTGAGGAATTCTATAAATCCCTACATAACTTATCATCTAATGACCACCAGAACCCCCAAGCCAATACCCATAAACTCTCACAGATGACCTTAGACACTCTTAGACTCCCGAAATTATCGGAGCAAGAGATCTCCAAGTTAACATGCCCAGCATCCCTTGAAGAGGTGACCAAAGTCCTGGCCTCGATTTCCAATGGAAAAGAGCTCAGATCCAGATGGCTTATCCATATATTACAAAAATTTGACTCTCCTCCCATTTTTTACTAAATTATGCAACTCCCTTCTCGGGGGCGCTACACTCCCTAAACAATCACTGGAGGCTCTCCTAACCCTAATCCCTAAGGAGGGTAAAAATCCTAACTCTTGCAGCAATTATCACCTAATTCCACTGTTAAATGTGGACCTAAAACTATGGGCGAAAATTATTGCCAACGTATTTCCCCATACCTTACTAAACTCATCCATCCGGACCAAGTAGGTTTTGTACCAGGAAGAGAAGGGAAATATAACACCTCCAGCTTCATCCATGCTATTCACCTAGCCAAAACACACAAAAAAACCTTTGTTTCTTAGCACAGATGCCAAGAAGGCTTTTGATGGGGTCAGCTGGGATTATAGGAGAAGCTCACTTGTGAAGTTTAGATTCCCTGATCAAATATCAGAGCTATCTTCACCCTCTATTTAGAACCCTCGGTCAGGATACTCAAACGGTTCAAAGCTCAAACCCTTTAGCATTAAAAAATGGGACGAGGCAGGGATACCCACTGTCCCCAACACTCTTCATATTGGTGACAGAAACACTGCTACAAGGGATAAGACAAAGACATAGAGGCTCTGAGAGTAGGTAACACCGCTCATACCATGCCAGCTTTTGCAGATGACCTCTTCATACTGACCGTTTTGGTAAACTATCTAATTTTAAAATTAACTTTGAAAAATCAGAGGCCCTAAATGTCAGCCCAGTTATCTAGGATTTCCAAACTACAGAAACACTAAGCCTTTAGATGCCCCCCCTCAAGTATCAAACTACACCCCACGCCTCAAAAAACTTAGGACCCAGTTTCAACAACTTAATTTCCTGTTCATTTCATGAATGGGTAGGAAAAATCTATTGGCTACCTATATCCTTCATATCGCAAGATAGATCTCTCTAGTGGATCCACCGGATATCAACCTAAAAAGAGCCCTACTGGGGCAGGACAAACAAATACTTCTTTGGTGAAAGGAAATCTAGTACAATGAGCACAATCCCAAAAGGCACTATTAAAGTGTTGAGGACACTACGCAGAGTCATCAAGCCACTCGTCACTGCCACAAATGACCCCTGCATCATTGATTCCCTCCGTTCGGACCGATAGACCACTTGGTATAGTAAGCCCGTGGGCAAGACTCAAAGACCTAACCATTCACGATGTCATAAAAGACACTGGAACATTCGATGAAGAGCGCCTCAATACACTCATCCAGGGGTTATTCCCCGAACTTCCTGGGGAGGGCAATTCTCTGTAACTCCTTGAGTAGATTTCGGAAGACCTGCAACAATACACTCAGATATCCCATGTGGTTCAAGACATATCTAGCTCTCCCCACAAGTCCGAAAAGACTGGTAACACATTTATACAGAGGCTTGCTTTTAAAATCCTCCTCAGATAGGCCAGGATTCCTTAGGGAATGGGAAAAGGACTCGGGAACTACCTTTAACAAAGAAGAAGCTGCCAAGATTCTAAGAAATTCCCATGGTTTCTCTAAATGTATGTGCATCAGGGAAAATTCATACAAAATCATCACTAGATGGTATAGAACGCCAGTTTCCATGGCAAAAGTAGACCCTGGGAAGTCGGATATTTACTGGAGATGTGAATCCCAAAAGGGAACACTCCTCCACATATGGTGGCATTACCTGATGATCAAAGTATTTTGGCAGCTAATTCTTGAAAAGATCAGTAAAATGTGGCAGGGTTGTATGCCTCAGCTTATCCTTCTTTCAATTGTATAGGAGGGCACGATAAACTATGAGGTATTCTATTCTTTTTTTTTACTGCCTAACAGTCATATTAAATTTGGATAAACCCTCCTAAAAAGTGTCACTTTTTCCCTTGTAGATTTTGAATTTATGTCTCATATTAATATATTTGGAGTAAAACTTAGTTGCCTTAAGTACATTTTTAACCTCTTAATGACAAATAATTTCAAAGATCGTTTTGCATTAGCTACTGATTGGCTAATTAGTAGCTTACTGGCTTCATTTGCATGTATTTAGAGAACAGCGGGTGGTCCATTGTTCTACCATGGGCTGCTCCCTGTTATCAACACTGTTATTAGCACTGCCCATGGAGAACTCCACATGTAGTCCCTGCTATCAGGGATGATGGATTTCATACTGAGCTGAAGTCAGTGATGAATGATCAGTGCATGGCAAGTGAGCGATAGGCACGCATTTACAAGCAACGGCTATCGCTCAAAAGCCGTCATTTAGACGAATCTTGAACGATAATCATTATGTGTAAATGCAGCACTAAGAACCAGTAAGTCATTTCCCCTATTGTGTTCCAGTGGTCATCTCTTATTTTTTCACCAGTGCATCTGTAGGAGACTTTGTATTCTGAGGGACGAGTTCTAGTTTTTATAGTGCATTGAATAACTTATTAATAGAGATGAGCGAACGAACTCGTCCGAGCTTGATACTCGTTCGAGTATTAGCGTGTTCGAGATGCTCGTTACTCGTAACGAGCACCACGCGATGTTCGGGTTACTTTCACTTTAATCTCTGAGACGTTAGCGCGCTTTTCTGGCCAATTGAAAGTCAGGGAAGGCATTACAACTTCCCCCTGTGACGTTCAAGCCCTATACCACCCCCCTGCTGTGAGTGGCTGGCGAGATCAGGTGTCACCCGAGTATAAAAATCGGCCCCTCCCGCGGCTCGCCACAGATGCATTCTGACATAGCTGAGGGACAGTGCTGTTGGTGCCGGAGCTGCTATAGGGAGAGTGTTAGGAGTTATTGTAGGCTTCAAGAACCCCAACGGTCCTTCTTAGGGCCACATCTAACCGTGTGCAGTAGTGTGGAGGCTGCCTTTTGCAGTATTGCACTTTTTTTTTTTTTTTGGTATATCGGCCGTGCAGAGCATTGCGCCCTGCAGTAATACTCCAGGGACAGAAGTGTGGAGGCAGGGACAGAAGACATATATTATTGATTGAATATACGCAGTGGGCCTTTTCTAAAAAATATTGGGCAAAAAATCTATTTGGCCTGCCTGTCACTGTGCTCAGTGTTCTGGGTCCGTGTGTGCTGGGTGTAGTAGTTCTACAAAATCATACGCAGCCAGCTAAGTGTTACAGCAGCCTTGCGCCAAATTATTTCCTGGCGTTCCGTAAGCGAACTCAGCCTCAAACCACAGGCCAATAAGCGGCACATTTAATTACAGCGTTCTGTTTCTGCATTACTGGTAATACAGCATGCTGAGGGGTAGGGGTAGGCCTAGAGGACGTGGGCGCGGCCGAGGACGCGGAGGCCCTAGTCCGGGTGTGGGCACAGGCCGAGCTCCTGATCCAGGTGTATCGCAGCCGACTGCTGCGGGATTAGGAGAGAGGCACGTTTCTGGCGTCCCCACATTCATAGCACATTTAATGGGTCCACGCGGTAGACCTTTATTAGAAAATGAGCAGTGTGAGCAGGTCCTGTCGTGGATGGCAGAAAGTGCTTCCAGCAACCTATCGTCCACCCACAGTTCTGCGCCGTCCACTGCTGCAACTCAGAATCCTCTGGCTGCTGCTCCTCCTTCCTCCCAGCCTCCTCACTCCATGAAAATGAGACATTCTGAGGAGCAGGCAGACTCCCAGGAACTGTTCTCGGGCCCCTGCTCAGATTGGGCAGCAGTGGTTCCTCGTGACTGATGCCCAACCATTGCAAAGTTCCCGGGGTCGGGGGGATGAGGCTGGGGACTTCCGGCAACTGTCTCAAGACCTTTCAGTGGGTGAGGAGGCCGATGACGATGAGACACAGTTGTCTATCAGTGAGGTAGTAGTAAGGTCATTAAGTCCGAGGGAGGAGCGCACCGAGGATTCTGATAAAGAGCAGCAGGACAATGAGGTGACTGACCCCACCTGGTTTGCTACGCCTACTGAGGACAGGTCTTCAGAGGGGGAGGCAAGGGCAGCAGCAGGGCAGGTTGCAAGAGGCAGTGCGGTGTCCAGGGGTAGAGGCAGGGCCAGACCGAATAATCCACCAACTGTTTCCCAAAGCGCCCCCTCGCGCCATGCCACCCTGCAGAGGCCGAGGTGCTCAAAGGTCTGGCAGTTTTTCACTGAGAGGGCAGACGACCGACGAACAGTGGTGTGCAACCTTTGTCGCGCCAAGATCAGCCGGGGAGCCACCACCACCAGCCTCACCACCACCAGCATGCGCAAACATATGATGGCCAAGCACCCCACAAGGTGGGACGAAGGCCGTTCACCGCCTCCGGTTCGCACCGTCCAGCCGTCGCTAGCGCAAATGTTTGAGCGCAAGCGCAAGTACGCCGCCACGCACCCGCACGCTCAAGCGTTAAACGTGCACGTAGCCAAATTTATCAGCCTGGAGATGCTGCCGTATAGGGTTGTGGAAACGGAGTCCTTCAAAAGTATGATGGCGGCGGCGGCGGCGGCCCCGCGCTACTCAGTTCCCAGTCGCCACTATTTTTCCCGATGTGCCGTCTTCCGCAACATTGTACGCGCCCTCACCAACGCGGTTACTGCCAAGGTCCACTTAACAACGGACACCTGGACAAGCACAGGCGGGCAGGGCCACTATAGCTCCCTGACGGCACATTGGGTGAATTTAGTGGAGGCTGGGACAGAGTCAGAGCCTGGGACCGCTCACGTCCTACCCACCCGCAGAATTGCGGGCCACAGCTCGGTGGTGGTATCTGCGGCGGTGTATGCTTCCTCCACTAAACCACCCTCCTCCTCCTCCAACGCAACCTCTGTCTCGCAATCAAGATGTGTCAGCAGCAGCAGCAAGTCGCCAGCAGTCGGTGTCGCGTGGCATGGCAGCACAGCGGTGGGCAAGCGTCAGCAGGCCGTGCTGAAACTACTCAGCTTAGGAGATAAGAGGCACACGGCCCACGAACTGCTGCAGGGTCTGACAGAGCAGACCGACCGCTGGCTTGCGCCACTGAGCCTCCAACCGGGCATGGTCGTGTGTGACAACGGCCGTAACCTGGTGGCGGCTCTGCAGCTCAGCAGCCTCACGCACGTGCCATGCCTGGCCCACGTCTTTAATTTGGTGGTTCAGCGCTTTCTGAAAAGCTACCCACGCTTGTCAGACCTGCTCGGAAAGGTGCGCCGCCTCTGCGCACATTTCCGCAAGTCCCACACGGACGCTGCCACCCTGCGCACTCTGCAACATCGGTTTCATCTGCCAGTGCACCGACTGCTGTGCGACGTGCCCACACGGTGGAACTCTACGCTCCACATGTTGGCCAGGCTCTATGAGCAGCGTAGAGCTATAGTGGAATACCAACTCCAACATGGGCGGCACAGTGGGAGTCAGCCTCCTCAATTATTTTCAGAAGAGTGGGCCTGGTTGGCAGACATCTGCCAGGTCCTTGGAAAGTTTGAGGAGTCTACCCAGGTGGTGAGCGGCGATGCTGCAATCATTAGCGTCACCATTCCTCTGCTATGCCTCTTGAGAAGTTCCCTGCAAAGCATAAAGGCAGACGCTTTGCGCTCGGAAACAGAGCCGGGGGAAGACAGTATGTCGCTGGATAGTCAGAGCACCCTCCTGTCTATATCTCAGCGCGGTGAGGAGGAGGAGGAAGATGAGGAGGAGGGGGAAGAGACAGCTTGGCCCACTGGTGAGGGTACACATGCTGCTGGCCTGTCATCCTTTCAGCGTGTATGGCCTGAGGAGGAGGAGGAGGAGGAGGATCCTGAAAGTGATCTTCCTAGTGAGGACAGTCATGTGTTGCGTACAGGTACCCTGGCACACATGGCTGACTTCATGTTAGGATGCCTTTCTCGTGACCCTCGCGTTACACGCATTCTGGCCACTACGGATTACTGGGTGTACACACTGCTCGACCCACGGTATAAGGAGAACCTTTCCACTCTCATACCAGAAGAGGAAAGGGGTTCGAGAATGTTGCTATACCACAGGACCCTGGCGGACAAACTGATGGTAAAATTTCCATACGACAGCGCTAGTGGCCGAAGGCGCAGTTCCGAGGGCCAGGTAGCAGGGGAGGCGCGGAGATCAGGCAGCATGTACAGCACAGGCAGGGCAACACTCTCTAAGGCCCTTGACTGCTTTATGGCTCCCCAGCAAGACTGTGTCACCGCTCCCCAGTCACGGCTGAGTCGGCGGGAGCACTGTAAAAGGATGGTGAGGGAGTACGTAGCCGATCGCACGACCGTCCTCCGTGACGCCTCTGCCCCCTACAACTACTGGGTGTCGAAGCTGGACACGTGGCCTAAACTCACGCTGTATGCCCTGGAGGTGCTTACTTGTCCTGCGGCTAGCGTCTTGTCAGAGAGGGTGTTTAGTGCGGCTGGGGGAATCATCACAGATAAGCGTACCCGCCTGCCAACCGACAGTGCCGACAGGCTTACACTCATAAAGATGAACAAAGCCTGGATTTCCCCAGACTTCTCTTCTCCACCAGCGGACAGCAGCGATACCTAAACAATACGTAGGCTGCACCCGCGGATGGAAGCATCGTTCTCTATCACCATCAAAAACGTGGACCTTTTAGCTTCATCAATCTGTGTATAATATTCATCCTCCTCCTCCTGCTCCTCCTCCTGAAACCTGACGTAATCACGCCAAACGGGCAATTTTTCTTAGGCCCACAAGGCTCAGTCATATAATTTTTGCAAAAAATTTTTATACGTTTCAATGCTCATTAAAGCGTTGAAACTTTCACCTGAACCAATTTTTATTTTAACTGGGCTGCCTCCAGGCCTAGTTACAAATTAAGCCACATTAACCAAAGCGATTAATGGGTTTCACCTGCCTTTTTGGTTGGGCATGGGCAATTTTTCTGACGTACATTAGTACTGTTGGTACACCAATTTTTTGGGGCCCTCGCCTACAGTGTAATCCAATTAATTTTTTGCCCACCTGCATTAACCCCTTGAGTGGCACGCCCGGAAAATTTCCGGGGACGAGCTCCACTGCTCATAGCAACATAGCCCGGAAGATTTCCGGGCTATGTATCACTATGGGAGCTGCAGAGCACAATGCCACAAGCTGTAGCAGTGTGCTCTGCCTGCACAGACCCACAGAGAACAAAGCAAGGGCTTTGAAAAACCAGCAGAAGATATTGCCGACATGTCGGCAACCTCCTGCTTTGTTTACAGGTTGCCATAGAGACAATCGGCTTGTCAGAAGCAAGCCGATGGTCTCTGTGGCAGGGAGAGCTGGTTGTTAGCTGTCAGAGGACAGCTAGGTACTAGCTCTTACAGCAGAGATCAGAGAAAACCTCCGATCTCTGCTGTGTTAACCCTTTACATGCTGCAGTCTATGTGACTGCAGCATGTAAAGGGCTGTCACTGCAGCATGTAAAGGGCTGTCACCATGGGACCCCCGGAATGTGATCAGGGGTCCTGATGGGTCCCTGTGGAAGTCCCCTAAAGGGACAAAAAAATAAAAAAAAATAAAAAAAAAAAAGGGAAAAAAATTATTAAAAAAATAAAAAAACACTTGTCTCCCTTTACTTTGTAAAAAAATCAAAAATACAATCACACATGTGGTATCCGTGTGCGTCGTAATGACCCAGAGAAGGAAGTTAATACATTATTTAACCCCTTAATGACATGGCCCCTTTTTTTCTTTTTTCCCCATTTCTTTTTTTCCTCCCCCCTGTTTAAAAAATCACAACTTGTCCCGCAAAAAACAAGCCCTTATATGGCCATGTCAATGGAAAAATGAAAAAGTTATGGCTCTTGAGACGCAACTGCAAAACTAGTTGAAATTCAATGATTAGACCATTTTAAAAAAACCTGCCCTGGTGGGCACGACAGGGTGGTAGGAAACCTGCCACTCAAGGGGTTAAAGCTGACGTTACATCAGCTGTGCTGGGCACTGCAATGGGATATATTTATGTACCGCTGGTGGGTTCCAGGGAGCCACCAATGCTGTGGGTCCACAGGGAGTTGTAACTGCATGTGTCTACTTCTAAAGAACCCCAGTCTGACTGGGGCATGCAGTGTGGGCTGAAGCCCACCTGCATTTAATCGGACGTTACCTCAGCTGTGATGGGCACTGCAATGGGATACATTTATGTACAGCGGGTGGGTTCCAGAGAGCCACCCATGCTGTGGGTGCACACGGAATTCCCATTGCGGAGTTGGGGATTCCCAGTTGTACCTGCCTGTGACTATTTATAAAAAAACGCGGTCTGACTGGGGCATGCAGACACCTTGACAGAATGAATAGTGAGTGGCACATAGGTTCCCCATTGCTATGCCCACGTGTGCAGCTCCAGATGGAGGTGGCACAGGATTGGATTTCTCATTGCTTCTGTACAGCATTGTGGGCTATCGCCCCGCCCCTTTTAAAGAGGGTCGCTGCCTAGCCGTGCCAACCCTCTGCAGTGTGTGCCTGCGGTTCCTCCTCATGGCAGACGCACTTATAAATAGACATGAGGGTGGCGTGGCATGAGGGCAGCTGAAGGCTGGGCAGGGACAGTTTGGTGTGCGCTGTGGACACTGGGTCGTGGGGGGCGGTGGTTGGTCAGCATGTAACCCAGGAGAAGTGGCAGCGGAGTGTCATGCAGGCAGTGATTGTGCTTTGTTGGAGGTAGTGTGGTGCTTAGCTAAGGTATCCATTGCTAATGAGGGCTTTTCAGAAGTAAAAGTTGTTGGGGGGGGGGGGCCCACTCTTGCCGCTATTGTGGCTTAATAGTGAACTTGAGATGCAGCCCAACATGTTGCCCCTCGCCTGCCCTATCCGTTGCTGTGTCGTTCCCATCACTTTCTTGAATTGCCCAGATTTTCACAAATGAAAACCTTAGCGAGCATCGGCGAAATACAAAAATGCTCGGGTTGCCCATTGACTTCAATGGGGTTCGTTATTCGAAACGAACCCTCGAGCATCGCGAAAAGTTCGTCTCGAGTAACGAGCACCCGAGCATTTTGGTGCTCGCTCATCTCTACTTATTAATGGTTTTTGTTGTGGAGCAATTGGAAAAAAGCAATTTCACCATGTTGGGGATTTATTTGAATGACGGTCACAGTGTGGTATAAATACTAGGTTACCTTTATTCAACAGGTTCATTACGATTATGACAAATTTATAGTTTTTATTAGGTTTCATTACTTTTGCACAAAATATGTGCTTTTGTTTACATAAAGACTGTAATGTCCTTTTCCTGCACAATGAATTAAGCTCGTCCAAAAGTGTTGATGGGGTTAATACTTGAAGTCAGTCGGTGGAATAGGAAACTTTATGCCTACACATTAGCATATGTCAGAGCCTTCCATTGGAGATTGTTGTTGCTGTTAGCCTAAACCCTAAAGGCAAGCTTGGAGATCTAGATTGGCAAACCTTTGCCCTTTCAAGGAAACGCTCAAACGTAGCCTGCACAGGTCCTTACAAACAGTACCATAGTACTTACATAGAGAACAGTTAATCCCTTGGTGACGTCCGCCGTCCATACATGGCAGGTGTCAAGCAGTCTTTGACAGCTCACACCCAGCTGCAGCAGCCATGATCGCTGTTCACTCTGATCACACCTGTTCCCCATTTAAATGCCAATGTCACTTCCAACAGCAGCATTTAAATGGCCTAATCTGTGTGTAGAAGTTGCAAACACATCCACCGCGATAGGTTTACAGGGTGCCATTCAGTTGTCATGGCAGTCTAGGACCTTGTGAAGGCCCCCAGAGCTGCCATGAATGTCTGTCTATTGAAGGAGGTTTTTTAGGGAGAATACTACCGGATGACCTCTTCTCAGGAGAGTGGTTAGAAAAACAGGACTGCCAGCAGCACAACTTTTCACCAGGATATGGCAGGGCGGGTATCGAATGCAAAGTCACTTTAGTGGGCCTGATCCAAATTAGGCCCACTTAGTCCATGTGGAAATAGGGGAATGGTGACAGCATAGTTGGTGCAATAAAATGTTGCTTTTATTCCCCCATAGTCAGCATTCAACATTTTGACTCAGTTTTTTTCAAGCAAAATCCCAGGATAGGTCATCAGTAGTTGATCGGCTGGGGTCAAATCAAAGAAAAAAAAAAACACATTTGATAACGCTGTGTCCACAAAAGTCATAAAAAAATGCAGTATTATTCCGCATGCTAAACATTAGGAAAAATAGCAAACCGCCAGAATTGCGCTTTTTTTAGGTCATCCTGTCTCCAGGGGAAAAAAGTAATTTAAAAAACGGTCAAAAAGTCGTATGTACCCCAAAATGGTACCAAAAGAAACCACATATGATAACACTAAAAAAAGGCCTATCACATAGGAAAAATACGCAGCGATGGAAAAATGAAGTTAAACTGATCAGAAAAGGTCAACAGAAATTCTTTACAAGAATATTTTATTCTTTAAAAGTAGTATGAAAAATAAGAAAAGCAAAAAACTATATAAATTTGCTATCATCATAATCATACTGACTCTCAGAATAAAATTATATCATTTTTGCTGCAGTATGTGCACATTGGCAAATCTTTGCGACGTTTCTACACCTCCAATGTAATACTGAAACGTAGTTTGCATAGGGCCTTACCAACAGTATCATACTATCTACATAGATTAGTTTACCCCTCCCAAAAAACTGACACAAGAGATTTTTTTTTTACCATTTCACACTACTTACACATTTATTTATTTTAGTTTTACTGTATATTACAATACATGGTACACTAAATAGCATCATTGTAGAGTACAACTCATTCATAGACAGCTAAATTGACAGAAAACTTTATAAAAATATAAAAAAATTATGATTCTTTGAAACTGGAGAGGGGAAAACAAATTTTGAAAATGGCTGCATCCCCAAGGGATTAGTTCACATAATGTTTTCTACTTACAGAATTTTATTCTATGCCTATATCTATATAATAAATCTTGTTATTTGTATAGCGCCAACCTATTACGCAGCGCTTTTAGGTAATTTTTATTTATTACCCCCCACCAAGCTGGGTTCTCATTTTACCGACCTCAGAAGGATGGAAGGCTGAGTCGACCTTGAGCTGGCTACCTGAACCATGCGGGGATTGAACTTGCAACCTTCAGGTCATCAGCGAGAGCTTACACTCTGCACCACACGAGGCTATCTGGCTATCTATCTATCTATGCATAAGGGCTCATGCCCACGAGCTTCGTGGGTTACGCTGCAGGAGTACCGTGATTCAAAACAAAAAAGTGCCTGCCGGGGATCACGGAATTCCACGGTCTCCATTAATGCTATATTAATGGAGACCTCCCACGGCATAAATCCGCAGCAAACAAAACATGCAGCGATTCATTTCCTGCTGCGGAAATCCGAGGCAGAATTCCGCATGTGAGCATTGGCAGGCAGAAAGCTATTAGGTTCAATAGAACCTAATAGCTGCGGAATTCACGTGTGGGAAACGCGGTAGAAATCCGTCCGTGGGCATTCACCCTTAGTGTGCATTCATTCTGCATTCTGACTTCAGCTTCTACATTATAGTTTATGTATTAACCGTCGCACCCTGAATGGACATTCTTCTGAAGGCACACACGTTTACGGTATCACCAATGTCTATACAGTATTTACTTAAGAACTAGTATCAATGCCAAAGACAAGCGTGACGCATAGTAGTGTTCTCTTTTTCTGCTTTGTAAAACAAACAACAGACTTTTGCTGGGAAGTGACACAGTCATTGATGTCACAGAGACGAGATTCTGGGCACAGTCCTAAAACCATGTGCCAGCAGAATGAGCTTAATATTAAGAGGACAGTATGAAAGATGTACGAAGTTATAGACATATAGACATACTGCACACCCACCCTGTACCCCTGTATGCGTGTGCATCCCGGTCATTATTCATTCTGCTGTGCACTTGATGTTTGGACAGGTTTGTTAGAATCCATAATATTGGATGCATAGATTCATTTATATTGGCTATTACTTGCTACGGTCAACTTAGATAAACTTTCCCCCCCTTTTTCTTATTGGGAAATGCTTAAAAAGAGGTTGTAGCAAAATTACAAGTTATCGATAATGCGCTGATCGGTGGAGGTCACTGCGATCTCGAGAATGGGGGTCCCGTGTACCCATCTGCTGATCACTGTGGGGCCATATTTCCTCTTGCAGTGCTAGCCAGCATATGCGGCCACCACTCCATTAATTTCAAAGGAGCTGACAAAAATACCCATGCTTGCCGCTTGGCTATCTCTGGAAGTCCCATTGGATTTGGGACTTCCAGAGATCAGTGTACTTGCTCTATCAGGTCTCCATTCAGCCCCCTTCTCACTGCGGGGGGAGTGCAGTACGCCTACAGTGAGGAGGAGAGTGGGACACAAGACCCCCGTTCTCAGGATCAGTGGGGTCTCCAATGTGACACATGACAGACACTGCCACAGTCTATCTAAGAGGCAATGTGAGCTATGATTAAATGATGCCCGCTTCCAGTTATATGACCGTCAACTTTAACAGGAGTTCAAATCAAAAGTACAACATGAAGTCTAATGCTGGGCTCCCACGACCATGTTGGTATAGTGTATTCTGCATGCAGGTTTTGCGTGTGGCATACGCTGTACCAATCTACCATAGGCAGCCATGTCACCACGCAAATGAATTGCGTGAAAAGCAAACCACAAGAAAAATCACAGCATGTTCTATCTTGCCGCATATTACATATGTATATACGCTAAGATAGTACATGCCGATGGGCGGTGCGCAACCAGTATGCAATGTTATTACGTACCTGTCGTGCCACTGGCAGGCGGCATGTCGTGACTTACACTCGTGCGAGTCAGGCCTTACTAGAAGTGCATTTCTTATTAGAGATGAGCGAGCATACTCGCTAAGTGCAATTACTCGAGCGAGCATTGCCCTTAGCGAGTACCTGCCAGTTCGGAAGAAAAAATTCGGGCGCCAGCGGGGGGGCGGGGAGGAACGGAGGGGAGATATCTCTCTCTTCCTCTCTCCCACCAGCTCCCTCCCGCAACTCACCGCTCCCCCGCGCCGGCAGCCGAATCTTTTCTCCCGAGCGGGCAGGTACTCGCTAAGGGCAATGCTTGCTCGAGTAATTTCCCTTAGCGAGTATGCTCGCTCATCTCTATTGCTTATTGCAAACACAAACACTGACCTATATTCTGAGTTGACCCAACAAACCTTTTAATTTCAGATAAGGATTCTAGGCATGGTATACCAGACTGGATCATCAAATGCAATCCTTGAAATAGGAAAAACAGAAACAATTTTGTATGCATTTAGTAAAGCTAAATAATATTGTGTGATGTTGTAGGGCACCATTTATGCTTTTTTTTTTTTTTAAATCAACATAATCACAGACAGAAATGTAAAATAGAAGTCTGCTACAGTGAGGTGTTTCTCTGAGGTCAGATCTCCATATAATTAATTTATTGAGAGGTTAATGCGGTAAGCACTGATGATCTTCAGTGCAGGAACTGATGACTAAATGTCTCATGACCTCTGACAGCGGTGTAAGCACTCGTTCACCTCCTGGGTTTTCCCCTTCTCTTTCCCTATACTGCAGAAGGGATGTACTGTACTTAAGTATTCAAAGGGCGGCATCCTAAGTGTCTGTGTACTTTTCAGTCTTGGCCTGTGCCCAAATCAAAGTATAATTACAGAGCTTACATTTTTCCCACCAAGCAAACACGCCGGAGGGACATTCTCCCGCCCCTTCACTAATAATGTCGTCAGCAATGACTTCATGCAGGAAATGTGATCCTGAACAAGGGTGTGTTACCTGAGCCAAGAACCGGCCTTTACACCTGCACAATAATTAAACTTTATGAGCACAAACACTTCCGCTCAGAATTGTGATTGTAGAGAGATTATTAGACAAGCAGACAGAGGTCACACTGCACACAATGAAACTCCGCAGAAACTCCCATTCTTACCAGAAAAAGTGGTCTGCACTAAAAATAATAATTAGCATTACTGAATGCTAGCTTAGTTTTGTAATTAGACACATTTACATGTCTATTTTCACTATTACTGGTTTCTTTTACAGTCTACTTTAATTCTCAAAAGATGCCACTTTGGAGAAATACATCTACTGCCTTCAGTTACGAACTAGAAGAAAAAGGGGGGCAAATAAAAGAATACAAAAATACTGCATAGCGAAACATTGCAATATCCGTACGTTATGTAAAATGAATACTATGTTTTGGCATAAAAGGGGTTTTATCAAAACCATGCCTGTCTATATTCCATGCATTCAGACATCATCAAGATCCTCCTGTCTTCGAGGGGCTACAGCGGAGAGCAGACCCCACTATGGGAGGCCCAGCACATGCATGGGTTACATCTTCGCATATCAGTATAGCCTTCACAAGGGAATGTATAAATTAAATTTTACCCGGAGAACACACCTCATCTCTGGGGCCAAATGCTTGTGTTCAAGCAAAGAAAAAAAGGCTTGTCTTCATAAGATTAGGTATGTATATGAGTGGTTTGCTTATAAGGGTATATGGAGATCAGGCTGACCCACAACCCCACGGATTTCCGACATGCATTTCCATTTAAATCAGATTTTTAAAATATAGGATTTTTACAATGTGGAATTCTAATTGTGTGAACAGGGCCTCAGGGTACGTCCACATGTACCGTCAATGGAATTGCCTGCCGAAAATCCTCAGTATTGTACAATCAATGTGGATGAGTTTTCAAGAAATCTCATCCACAGGGTGCACTCAGACGACTGTATATCGGCCGGGTATTCACGCCGGCTGATATACGGCATCTCTCTCTGCAGGGGAGGAGGCTGGAAGAGCCGGGAGCAGTGCTCTGAGCTCCCGCCCCCTCTCGGCCTCCTCTCCACCCCCCTGCACTATTTGCAATGAGGAGAGTGCATTCGTCTGAATGCACCCACAAACTGTGAAAAATCCATCCTTTGAACTACAATGTGGATTTTAACATAGAAGCATTCAATTTATTCTGCGTATTTTCAGTGCAGTGCAATGTGTGAAATCTGTGGCAAACCCTTAGGCCAGTCTTACGCAAGCATTTGCAGCATTTAGAGTGGCATTTGAAACTTCCTCTAAAAACGCTGTACTGAGCGAGCCTCTATTGATTCTAATGGAGCTTCTTAGACAAGCGTTTTAGGAATGCTGTCTGTTTAATTTTATTGCATTTAAGCAATTTTTTAACACACCTCCTCACCCATGATGGGGTGCGTTTAAAAACACCGCATTTTTACTAATGCCCGCGTGAGACTGGCCTCAGTGTTTTTATTAGACTTGAGCATAATCTTTTCTTGTATGAATACAAAAAAAAAAAGAAAAAAGGGATGTATTCATAATAACCAGCATGGAAGCAAATACACAGACACACACTTTTTTTTTCATAGGATTATAAATATTTTCTTATATGAATCAGTCTGGCTGAATTTGTACTGGAGACTCCAAAGCAAATGTGAACAGAGTAGGAGTTGGACCTTCTGTTCTGATGAAACCCTTAAGGCACCCTGTCCACGGCCGTGGGGGAGCAGAGGGGAGAGCTGTCAGGTCTCTGCAGTGAGCCTATCTGACAGATAGGCGCACCGTGGAAAATCACGGCAAATCGCAGCATGCCTCGATTTGAATCCCGTGAGCGGAGAATCGCTATGATCCCCCGCTCGTGGACAGCGGGGCTGCGCTTTCCATAGCAACGCTATGGAGAACGTTCACTGTGCTACTCGTGGCCGTATTATCGCAGCGGGTAACGCAATGTACTATCGCCCGTGGACAGGCAGCCTAACAAATGCATGGATTGGCTTTATGGTATGTATGACTGGCTACTATACACTGTATTGTTTGCTATTTATTGCTCTCTTGTGGCGAATCCTTTACTATGCAAGTAACTTTTATTCTCAAAGCCCTAGTTATTAAGTTATTTAACCAAATGCTTAAACAGGAAGCCTCAGCAGCTGATTCTTATGGAAAGAGAAAAGGAGAAGCTGAGTCCTGTGTGAAGAAAGTGACAACTGTGCTGACACATTGTATATATCTGCTCTGTGGTTACAGATTTGTTTTTACATCGTCAGGGCGTTAACTGTGAAGAGCAAAAAAAATTATCAAAAAAATTAATCGAGTCAAAACAAGAATAAAGAGTTATGGTCAATCATTATGAAAACACAAATCCTAAAATAATCAATATCATGGAAGCTGCTTCATACTAGGCCTTGTGTAAGGGAATACTGAACATTTCTACTGTAGCATTCAGAAGAGTTTGAGATCACAATCATTCTGGAATAAAATTCTACGATATGTAAAATCTCTGCAACTGCGTGCCCTTTTCTCAAGGAAGAATGATGAGTAAAAGGGTAAATGTCTTGACAACTATTAAGCAAAATAAATTTATTGCCAAATATTTTGATTGCAGAGAGGTACCCTGATGGTCACCATTCACATCAGTCTTTTTTTCCAATAGGGTCCCAACCTAATTTCTCAAACATACTGATGACAATTTTCTGTCTCGCGAAACCAAGTGGGGTTATACACTTCCGTATGGCCATATTAATGCACTTTGTAATGTACATTGTGCATTAAATATGAGCCATACAGAAGTTATTCCACTTACCTGCTCCGTTGCTAGCGTCCTCGTCTCCATGGTTCCGTCTAAATTCGCTGGCAGCTTGCTTTTTTAGACGCGCTTGCGCAGTCCGGTCTTCTCCATTCAGCACGAGCCGCTTCAGTGTGCTCCCCGCTACAGCTCTTCTGCGCATGCGCAGACGAGCTGTCACTGCTCGGGAGCGCGCTGCAGCGGCCATTCTGTACCTTCCTCTGTTAGAGGAAGGTGCAGAAACTGGAGCTGCCCAGCGGAGAAGCCCAGCCCAGCCCAGCAGCCCCGAGAAGCCTCCCAGGTAAGTGATTTGTCGGGGGGGGGGGGCTGCCGCTGCGCCGGGCTGCGCCGGGGGGGGCTGTCGCTGCGCCGGGGGGGCTGCCGCTGCGCCGGGGGGGGCTGCCGCTGCGCCGGGGGGGGCTGCCGCTGCGCCGGGGGGGGCTGTCGCTGCGCCGGGGGGGGCTGTCGCTGCGCCGGGGGGGGCTGTCGCTGCGCCGGGGGGGGGCTGTCGCTGCGCCGGGGGGGGCTGTCGCTGCGCCGGGGGGGGCTGTCGCTGCGCCGGGGGGGGCTGCCGCTGTGATGGGGGAACTAGCGCTAGGCCGGGGGGGGCTGTCGCTAGGCCGGGGGGGGGGGGCTGTCGCTGCGATGGGGGGGCTGTCGCTAGGCCGGGGGGGGCTGTCGCTGCGATGGGGGGGGGCTGCCGCTAGGCCGGGGGGGGCTGCCGCTAGGCCGGGGGAACTAGCGCTGGGCTCCGGAACCTAGCGCTGGGCTCCGGGGCCTTCACCTGGGCTGAGGGTCTAGCGCTGGGGAGCCGGGGGCTAGCGCCGGTTACCTGCTGCCTGGCGGTGGGCGTCTGGTCGGCGGCTGCGGGGCGTCTGGTCGGCGGCTGCGATGCGTCCGGTTGCCATGGAGACACAGCTGGCGGCGTCTCGGGAGCGCGCACGTCGGGCTGCAGCGAGCGACGGGGAAAGAGCCGGCGGCCATCTTGAGGAAACTTTTATAAGTTGCTGAAACGCTGGAACGGTAAGTACGAACCAGCTAGAAATGTCATTTACAGGGGGGCTTAGTAATGTGTACTTAATGGGGGGGACTGGGCAAAAAAAAAATTTAACTGCTTCCTCGAGACATCTCCTTTAACCTAAATTAGATCTTGTATTGTAAAATGTGATTGTTGTCCGGAAAAGAGACCAAGTAATCTTGTAGATATGATACCTTTTAATGCCGAACAAAAATACATGATGTTATAGCGAGCTTTCCAATCTACTTAGGGTTCTTCCTCACGCTATACATATATACATATACACATACATATACTACACGTACATATGAAAAGGCAACTTCAAATCTCAGCGTCATACAAGAATTTGGGAGTACAAGTTCATAACAATCTTTGACACTTTCAACGCAGGCCTAAATATTTCTATAGGCTTCGTGCGTGACTGGTGATTATGAGAAAATCTATAGTACAGATAACACGCTGAACTGGTGACCCCCCCCTTCCCCCTAACACCAATTTAGGGACCATAAAACTTTCACATCCCTTATCAGTGGACTAATAAAGTATTTACTACTCTAATCATCCTGTTCTGGTATTGTTTTAAGTGCAAATTAATCACACCACGTCTGTGCCTTTTCATATGTATATGTCTATATATGTATGTCTCTTCGGATCTATTCCATTAAGCCTGAGGAAGAACCCTAAGTAGGCGTGACAGCTCGCTAGAACATCATGTTTTTTGTTAGCCATTAAAAAGGTATCCAATCTACAAGATTACTTGGTTTCAGTTTCTGAGAACAATCAGATTTTGCTCTTCTGAACACAGAACCAAACTTTTTTCTTTTTAGATCTTGTATTAAGACTAGGATACTTTTACATAAACCCACAGTCGCCTCAGTAGTCGCTCAAAAGAGTGATTATGGGCGACTGTGATCCCATGTAAACATGGGACCTAGCAGTGCAAATGAGAGAGAGCCGCTCAGTTGTCTGAGTCGCCTAGTTTACAGCTCACCTAAAAACCAAGCGACTGTCGGCCAGTATAAAAGGCAGTCATTCATTTATGAATAACTGCCTGTTTACTCTCAATAGAGGCAGCTGCCTGAAAGAGATCTCTGCTACGCTCAGCATCCATTCAGTGAGTGATCATGGCTTTTATGTGAAAGCACAGGAGTAATCATCGTCCTGTCTAAAAATACCCTTAGAGGGATACTAGCAAACACAGGAATGATCTACATAATATAAAGGTAAATCTTCGTAAAGATATAATCATGTTGCAACACTTTCCATGAAACTTCATTGAGCCAAAAGCTTTTATTTTTTTTATACTTGAAATACTGAAAAAAAATATATAAAAAACACACAATTTGTAAAATTGGGGCAACACCATTGGTAATAAAACTGAATGTGTGGGCGCAAATGCTTTCAAAGACCCAACACCATAGTCTTCAATCCAACCAGCATGTAAAAGCAGCAGCACTCCAGTAAATGCACATTTAATTGTGTAATTCATTCTTTCATTGTTCACAGCACAACGTTTCTGATCTTTTATGGAGCCACTTTTAAGCATGAAACTGGCTGGATGGTCAGATGAAACGTACTGTGAACATGGAGTGACAAAAATCCACTAGAAATTTACTGCTGCTATCTCTTCTACAGACTGGGAAAATATAAGCAGATTACAGAAGCCGCACAGTGAGATATTCAGAAAATGAAACAAAAGTATCCTAATTATTTTGTGGGAAAAAATGGTATATTGGCAATTAAGACTGGATTTTTTTCCTGAACCAAACTTCAGTATTTTATATACATTAAAATAGCAATAATGTGTCCACAAGAATAAATCCCTGTTCCTTTTTATCGGGAAGACAGGAGGAAGTTCTCTACCAATAACCACAAGAGAACATGACAATTCTTTGAATGCGGATGGTTCAGGCCTATGGAGACTCCAGGGTCATTCTAAGAACAATATAAGGGAACTGCTATCATTTTATACTGTAAATTCCCAAATTACCAGCTGCTGATTCAAGGGCTTCAAGATTTCTCAATTACATTGTCTTCTACGTATATTTAGATTGTGACTTTAACCCCTTAAGGACCAGGCTGTTATGTACCTTAAAGGGGTTGTCCCGCGCCGAAACGGGGTTTTTTTTTTTAACCCCCCCCCCCCCCCCCCCGTTCGGCGCGAGACAACCCCGATGCAGGGGTTAAAAAAACAACCCGCACAGCGCTTACCTGAATCCCGGCGGTCCGGCGTCTTCATACTTACCTGCTGAAGATGG
This sequence comes from Eleutherodactylus coqui, assembly GCF_035609145.1. Classification (NCBI taxonomy): domain Eukaryota; kingdom Metazoa; phylum Chordata; class Amphibia; order Anura; family Eleutherodactylidae; genus Eleutherodactylus; species Eleutherodactylus coqui. The sequence continues at coordinate 91,583,377 of NC_089845.1, read as the reverse complement.
CCGCCGGGATCCTCTGTCTCCGTGGACCGCAGGGCTTCTGTGCGGTCCATTGCCGATTCCAGCCTCCTGATTGGCTGGAATCGGCACGTGACGGGGCGGAGCTACACGGAGCCCCATTGAGAAGATAAGAAGACCCGGACTGCGCAAGCGCGGCTAATTTGGCCATCGGAGGGCGAAAATTAGTCGGCTCCATGGGAACGAGGACGCTAGCAACGGAGCAGGTAAGTATAAAACTTTTTATAACTTCTGTATGGCTCATAATTAATGCACAATGTACATTACAAAGTGCATTATTATGGCCATACAGAAGTGTATAGACCCACTTGCTGCCGCGGGACAACCCCTTTAAGGAAACTTTTTTGTGATTTTACCCATGTGGTGGTTTATCTATCCTATTTTTTTTCCCTTAAGCTGCTAAAATTATTTTTGCTGCATTTTTCCCCCCGTGACATATAGGGTTATTTTTTTAATATCTTTTTCACTGACTTTTTTTTCTCGTTCTTTAGTTTAATTGGAGAACCGGTTTAGTTGGCGTCGGCTTTGGGTTATTTTTTTTTTTTTAAGAGCTCATTGAGCGCTGTGTACTCAGGAAAGAAGAAGGCAGAAAGGGTTAAAAACCCCTCCTGCCATTTCTCCGGATTATCAGTTGTTAAACACAGCTGACAACCCGACATGCTCCTGCTTGATTGCAGAAGCAGGGGCTTTAAACCCGAGCCGTATCTTTACAATCGGCTGGGTTTAAAGCCCAGCACCAAACACTGAATTTACAGCGCTTGGTCCTTAATGGGTTAAAGAATAAATGGGCAATCACATCTAAGAACACGTAACTAAAGTGAAGCATTACTACGGCACTGACTTTTTCCCCCCAAGTGTTCCTCCAGTGAAAAATAATTAAAAAATAAACAACTCATAGCGCACTTTAACCCCCTCATGACGCGGCCCTTTTTTTTCCACTTTCGTTTTTCCTTCCCCTTAAAAAAATCATAACTCCTTTATTTATCCATCGACGTAGCTGTATGAGGACTTGTTTTTTGCGGGACGAGTTGTATTTTTCAATGGCGCTATTTAATGTACCATATTATTCACTGTAGGGTTCGAGAAGAAAACTAAAATATAACTTTTAATAAATAATATATTAAAAAGGAACTTGAATCTCAAGTTTCCAAAGGGACACACAAAAAAAACAAAACATAAACCAGTTGCTTCTTCAGTAGGTAATCCCCACAAGGCTAGTATAATGAGGGATACCGTATCACCTGAAGAGCAGAAAAGAGGGCTCATATCAAGTAAAAGACCATTTTGCGGCTTGGACGATAGTCAGAGGCTACCCTGTAATGAATATAGTGTAACCACTGCCGTTTACTGAAAGGGACAACCCCACTTATATATTCAAGATTTAGTCAAAGGTTTCCTTGGTCTACTGATGGAGATTTTGATCATGAGTGTGCTTGGGAAGAAAAAAGTTTCACCTCACTAGCACATTTTTTAGAGACCAAACGGAAATTACTCCTAAGAGGAATAACACCCTAGCAGGAGAAAGTGCCTGGGATGTAAATAAATCCCCGTATTGCGCACAATCTAACCAACCAAAAAAGAGAATTAGGGTGGATTCCTTTCAAAAAAGGATGGTATCGGCAGACCAATACTAGCAAAAAAACAGCCTGGGGCTGTAAATAGAGGATAAAGACGTAGCTTTTTTCAGTAAATTACGCAGTTCAACGCAAAGGATAGCGATAGGAGAGATAGATGATGCTATCACTAAGAAGGATTCACAAGATTACGTGTGTGATACGTGGTAATTCACAGGCAATTAAATACATTGACTTACACGGTCTCCCTTACATTTGTGTGTACGCATTGTGTAATACACAAGTGCAAAAAAAGAACGCAGCATGTTTTATTTTGCGGTGTATTATGCTGTGAGAGACCATTGTTTTCTATGAGCGTGTAATCAACGCCACCAATACGCAAACATATTGCATTTGTGCGGAGTATATATGCGCCGTTGCAAAGAGACAGTGCAGTAAATATAAGCAAAAAAAAAACAAAAACAGGAAGACTGCGCATGTCACTGTGCGTAAGATTTACTGTTATGTGCGGTACAAGATCGCTGCCATATGTGCCAATAGGTTGGCTTATTGCCGGATCCACAGCGGTAGAACCCTCCATTGCTCAAGCAGGGTTTAACACATACGGTTCTGTGAGCCCGGCCTTAAAAATACCAGTTCCAGTTCAAATTATTATACTCATATGCATGTCCAAGTGTGGTATAACGATCGATCGATCGAAACTGTCATATAAATTGAACAGTTACAATTGCTGAAAAGGGATTTATATTTTCTGCGGTGTAGTTCTTGTGTGGCATTGTTACCACCGTGTATGAATGTACCCAAAGGCAGAAGTACACATCACACTACAGACCATTTAGTACAGCCCCAAACACTCTGCAGCATAAACAATGAATTATTACAATTCTATCAATCTTAAATGTGTTATCTTAAAATATGCAAAATTACAGGAAGCCAGAAACGTGAAGTTCATGCAAGGTTACATTCCCCAATATCACATAAAGTAATTTGTTTTTCTTGAAGCCTATATTATATCTGCATCTAAAAAAACGCACCGAGTCTCCATACAGTGTTTGCAGGACAGAATATACTACCTCTTTTCTGTAGCTCACTTGTTAACTTTGCTGTATAGACTGGGATTGAATAAGTCAAGTCACCTCATTAACATTGGAGAGTGGGGAATTTATTGACCGCTATAGGGCTAGATATGGCAATATAGTAACACATAAGAAGAATAGATAAATAGAATTTCTAATTTCAAAAGCCAAGATATAAGGTATACAAAATTCCCCCAAAATAAGGAACAAACTAATATGAAAAACATTCCCTACCACAAGAGGGAATCAACTCTCGACAACACTTATGCAACCACACTACTGTACAGCCACCAATCTGCCCTGTGTGAAACTGGTCTAAACATGCATCTCTACTTGCAAAAGCAATAAAGTCTCGATGTGGTCATTTATTGGTTAGAACAAGAAGTGTCTATACAGTTAGAAAAAGTAAAAATGCTAAACTTAGAATTAGTAGATAACATTTTTTTAGCAAGTTAGATGTCATTGTAGCAAAGCTTAAAAGACCTACTACAGTCTTTCACCTTGAGAGCTCCAGTCTGAAATCTCAAGGTCTGTTGATATAAATGAACCTTAACCTCAACATGACAAACCTTGACCAATGGAAATTTACTATCCAAATACTCCTATCTTTAAAAAAAAGATGAAAAGATAAGTTTTTCAAGTTCTGTGGTGAACCAAGAGGAGAAAATAACAGACAAATTGAAATTCTATTGTCCAAATTACTAGCTTTTGCTTTCAAGACTGTTTGCCATATGCTTCCTTCTATTCTTCCCCCAGAATTGTCCTATTTGTTTCTCCGTTTCCTAAAGAAATGCTGTGGCTTTGCATTACATAATCACTTTTACAGACTGCAAATGAGACCCATGTACTACCACAAAATAAAAAAATGATCTGTTGTAGGTCTTCCACCGTTTTATCATATAAATATAAAAAAAAATGTACAAGCAGCACCAAAGCAGGCACTCAAGGATGAGCATATGTAAGAAAAGCATGAAAAACAAAAGCAGCAGCACTAAAAATAGAGATGAGCGAGCACACTCGGATAAGTCAGTTACTCAAGCGAGCCTCGCTCTTCTCGAGTAACTGCATTCTTGTCCGAGCATGCTCGGGGGGGGGGGGGGGTGCGGCGGCAGGGGATAGCAAGGGTGAGAGTCAGAGAGATCTCTCTTTTTGTCCCCCCCCCCCGCTACTCCCTGCCGCCCCCCGCTCACCCCCGCCGCCCCCCCGAGCACGCTCGGACAAGAATGTACTTACTCGAGAAGAGCGTGGCTCGCTCATCTCTAATTACAAACTTAGTGAAACTAGATGCGTCTTTTATTCGCCCATAAATTACAAGTAACGTTTCAGTCATATCACTGAACCTTTTTCAAATCTAAAAACAAAAACACACACCATGGCCAAAACTATGTGGACATCCCTCCTAATTTTTGAGTTCAGGCATCCCAGCTACATCTAGAAGAACCCAGTGATTTTAAATGTGGCACTGTCATAGGAAGCTACTTTGGTACAAGTCAATTCGTGCACACGAAAAAAAAATTTGCCTATCCTCTTGAATTTAATCAGCCTTTTCAGACATGTAATAGACTGATTGAACAGATTAAATCACTTTACTTACTGGGAAGTAAAGACGGACTTGGCCGCACCCTGAGATTTAATTGCTTTTTTTTTTCACGCAGCACCCTGTTTCGGCACTGTCAGTGGAGGAGGTCCGCACTGGTTCAGTGAGTTTGACTCTTTTCATTATTGAACGCTAACTTCTCAAAACAAGTTGTGCTTATATGATAGCCATTATAATAAGTAGTAAAAGCGCAATTCAATTTATCTAAAATGTTTTTGTGCCAATGTGTGCGATGTGATTATTTCCGTGTGTGTAACAGACTGATAGCAAGCAGAAGCTCAGTAGTTCTCTGTGCACAGTCTATACAACACAGCACACACAACCCAGCAACAGCTCCCACCAGTCCTGAGGAATATTGAGAATCAGATATACACCCTGTAGAGGGGAAAATGCGAAAAAATACAAGATGCAAGTTATGTATTGTCCAGAAATAATGTTAGTCCTCATTCACACACGGCAGCTTTTTCCGAAAAGTAATCTGAAAACTCTGGTAGACTTTCAAGCACACTGCCTGAAGAACAGAGTCAAACTGACTGACAGTGAAAGAACAGGAAGCTGGGTAAGATTAATAAGCACATCACTGGACTCCTCATTCCCTGACCCACAAGGACCATAAATGAGTTCATGGTACTTACTGGACATGACAGCTTAAGTTTAAGAGCTCAGAAAAACCCAGAAGGGATGAGAAATCAGTTTCTAAAAACTGACCCAAAGAGCCAGTTTTGAACATGGGGAGGGTGGACATAAAACTCAGACATTGCAAAGATCAAACTTGACGAACAGAAATGTGTGAGGAAAAATATAAACAAGGCATGGACAGAAACATATTCAAAATGAATGTACTCCACATTATGTGGATTCTATATACCAGTATGTCCAAATCTCCAAGGCAGAATGACACAGTATCCTAAGTGTCACACCCCACTGACAAATCTAAGACATGCAGTTTGCAAAGGATTGCAGCTTTAGTCAATAATACTGGCAAGACATAATTCAATACATATAAAGCCACTGTAAGCTTAAAATTGCACTTACACTGTAGGTCAGTCCCTTCATAAGTCGGAACTTCCAAGGGATCGTCCTACAAATACAAAGAAGATACCCCCCAGTGGTGCACATAATCCAGGAGGGGGCTTTAAGAAGTGGTTGCAACAAAAATTCCCTGAAATAACTATGGTAATCTCCAAATTAAAAACTTCCTTTGGGGAACAGACCAGTTTGACACCAAAGACAAAAAGATTAAGCCACAAGAAAATGGTTCCTAAAATAGATAAAACTTTTATTACAGCACATTGTTCCAGGCTGGAAACTGAAGAGATAGTTCGTCCATTTAGATACAGAAAACGGTGAAAACGTAAAACACACTCAGTGTTCTAAAACCCCATAAATAAGGAACCATATATAATATCTTTCAAGTAGATCAACTGGGAAGGTACTGTACTTGACAACTCAAATTAATAGATGGAAACAAATCCTTTGCCTATTTCCATGAGATCAGCATTGCCATTACTAAGTATCAGCAAGTTTCCCAAGTCCTTTGAAAGTTATTATGTGAAGCAAAACAGAACTCTATTTCAATGTATAAGAATACAACATGATGATGATGATGCGCTGTTAAACACTGCTAGGCCACCTGCAGAGGGGCGGATTTGCATTGCGGAATCCAGGGAGGGTGTCCGGCTACGGGTTCCGCAGCAAATACCGTCCATAGCATGCTATGGAAAAGTGATTCTACCCGAACATGAGCAGAAACCAATTGTGGTTTCCGTCTGCAGAGGGAAAGAAATAATTGCAGCATGCTCCGTTATTACATAGATTCCACGCAGAGGGCTTCCATTGAAATCAATGGTAGCCGTCTGATCCGTAGCTCTTCTGCAATTGACATTGCAGAAAGGTCACGGATTTCACATCATTTCTAGGAGATGACGCGGGAAAAGCAGGAGTTTAAAAAAAAACAAAATCTGTACTGCGCATATCTGTCGGCTCGCCGTGTGGACTGTCTGCAGTACAGATGAAGAAAATGAAAAGCAGACATACGCGGACTCCGCTGCTGCCAGGGCCAGATACCACTGCGGGATTCCGCATGCCTTATGCATAGCTGCTTGTATTTTTATACGTTTTTGTCATACGCTTCTCTCTTTTTCTTTGAAAAAATAAAAATCACCTATCCTCAGTTGAAACAGTCAGGGCAAAGTTCCAAAGTACCTCTAAAAGTGACATCAACACAAGGATTCTGTGCCAGCAGCTTCATGAAATGGATTTCCATTGTCAGGTAGCTGCAAACAAGTAAAAAATCACCAGGCACAATGCCAAGCATTGGCTGGCACAGTGCAAAGCATGTCATCACATGTCACCAAAGGACTGCAGAGCAGTGGAAATGTGTTCTTTGGAGTGATGAAGTAGGTTTCACTATTTGACAGTCTGCGTTTGGCAGGTTCCCAGAATAGTACCTACTGTAAATTTGCTGGAAGAGTGATAATGATCTGACAAGTTTGGTGTGGAAGGTCTTCAGTGCACCGCAGAGGCCCACAACTCCGTCAAACATAGTAACATAGTATTTAAGGTTGAAAAAACCCCGTGGTGTCCATCTAGTTCAGCCTATAACCCCCCCACACACGCACACAATTTTGGGGATGAATTGGAATGCAGACTGCGAGCCAAACCTTCTCGTCCAACATTAGTGCCTGACCTCAGAAGTGCATATTCCCACAGATTAACTCCAATATATTTTGGAAAGTGTTCCCAGAATAGTGGAGGATGTTATAGCCACAATTAGGAACACAACCCCTATATTAACATGTATGGTTTGGGAAAATGTGTGTGATGGTCAGGTGTCCATATACATGTGGCCATATAGTACATATTCTGAAATGACGGGAGGAAAATGAATATCGTGAGATCAAAATATTGAACAAAAAACATCATGGCAAAACATAAATGACTGCTTTACGTACTTAGCATGCATTGTAATATCTTGCTCAAGCCCCTATCGTATGACCCTTATAACTGGGTCTACAATGTGTCTGCCTTAATTCATCCAAACTTGTGCCCTCTTTGAAAATACAATTAAAGGGGTTGTCGAGATTCAGCTTCTTTATAAAACCTGGTCCCTTATGTGCAGAACATGATGAAGACCTCATAGAAATCCTACTCCCCTCTTCCCGCTCGTCCCTTGATGGTGACTTTGGATCTCCCTGGTGAGGTATTCATAGGCTGTAGTCAGCCTGTGACGTCCCGTAAAACTTGCCACTGCAGCTAATGACAGAGCTCAACGAGGACCTGTTTAGGAGGCGGCTCAGGTTGACTGCAGCCTGTAAACAATAGGTCAACAGGGAGACCCAAAGTCGCCGGCAGGGGGTCAAGCGGGAAAAGGAGAGTAGGAGCTCTTTATTGTCTTCTGCACACAAGAAGGTCAGGTTTTATAAAGAAGTGGGACCTCAGAGAACCCCTTAAAGACCAACAATTAAAAAAAAAACCAAAAAACTATAATACAGGAGCCCCATATAAGTAACTCCGTAGATAACTCCTAGGGAAAAAAGCCATGTAAATAAAATTAACTTTCTCCATTATTAACTAAAAAAGAAACAGGATCACATGTCAAACATACCACAGCTAAAAAAACAAGTGCTAAAATTAGAAAAAAGGAATGAAGCACAACATAAATATAAGAGGTATTGTACTCATGTTATAAGTATTATTCCTCTGGCTATGCTAAAAATAAATCAGTACATTACGGCAACATTTTTTTCAGAGACTTTAGCCAAGAACTCGCAGACCTCCCAATAAACTGTGCTTTGGCTGCAGCCCTTGCAAGGTCTGCAATGAATCAGCAAATCCCAGGCATCATGGAAATTCCCCCAAATTAGCATTTACCTCTATAGTGAGAAATGGGATTATTACTAGCAGATAGTTTAAACTCAGAAAGTCATCAGGTCCATCGGATGTCATTCCTGGAAGCAGCCCAAAGCTTGGGAATTTTTCAGCATTTCCGAAGCCATTCCTGGAATCTAACACGCTGCTTATATATTTATTTTTATTAAAACGGTAATGTATTTTTTTTGTCTCAAAATATAGAAAAAGGAGCCTGGACATAATATTCTTATTAGTAGTAGTGTTGTCGGGTTCCCAGTTCTTACTACGGTATAATATGTAATTACATAAACGCACAGTTGCAAATATTGTGACATAAAGAGCCATTTACTCCAATGGCCCTAGCAACACATTACTTGACTAAATAGGATTACTGCATGCGCCTGACAAATAAAAAACAACAACTTTCCACCGGTTTATGTAAATCATTATGGGAAAATGGTTGTCAGTATTTTCTGCTTTTCCTATTTTTCATATTTCGATAAATTAATCCTTGTGTCATAGAGTAGGGAAATAATAAATTGCCACACTACATTATGCCTTCCGTTCTTAAACGAGCCACGGCCACTATAATAGATCAGTAGATGGATTTACTTCTTGACTTAGATTTGGTTCCGTCAGGTCGATGGCATGGCTTCTCCACTTTTGATGTAGGGTTTTACAAATCTGATTCACATCTATTATACTACAGTTTGCTGCGTATTCTGAACTAAAAAAACCACAACATGGCCCAATGATCATCCCTGCTTCCCTCGTAGCTTGAAGGCTATGTACACCTCTTTGCAGTCCTTTCTTTTTGATCAATGTGTTTCTGGAAATCAAATCACATTTATGTATATAGCGCAGCACAGCACTTTACATCACTTGATATTGGGTTCTGTTCCCATTGGAGCTCACAGTCCATAGGCATTTATTTGTATGTTTTTAGAGTGTGGGAGGAAACCCAAGAAAAAACAGAAAGAACATGCAAACTCCATGCAAATGTTGTCCTTGGTGGGATTTGAACCCAGGATCCAAGCACTGCAACACAACAGCGCTAACCACTGAATCACCGTACCAACGAGTTGCAGACTTTTTGCAATTGGTTTTCATAAAAAAATTGCTGATTGTGTAATTTCTATGCTTGTATTGCTCTCCAAGGAACTTCTGACTGCAGGGCTGAAATCTTAGCTAATTCTGTCAAATCAAACTGACAGGTTGTTTTTCAGCTGCTCCCCTGTTGTGAACATGCATTCTTTGCCTATTACAGACAGCTGTATGACAGTGCTGGATGGTGGTGAAGGAAATCAAAAGGACAGAGAGCAGAGCAGAGAAGCTACTATTACAGAGGGCTGAAATTTACTCTGGGTGAATCTCATCCTCTTAAGAATTAGGAGGAACGGACCAACAGCTACACAGAGAGGGTGAGAGGTGAGATAGCTGTGTAGTATTAAGTGGTTTTGCTATACAGCCTCTTAAAAAGAAGGGGGAGCACAGCTTGGAACCAGTTGATCAGTCGCAAGGATGACCTTGAAGCCAGGAACCTGAATGTAGGAGAGCCTGCAAACCAAGTATGAGAGTTTCTAAATGCATAATAAGTAGAGATGAGCGAGTATACTAGCTAAAATCGATTGCTCGAGCGAGCATTGCCTTTATCGAGTACCTGTCCGCTCCAGACTAAAGGTTCGGGTGCCGGAGCGGTGAGTAGCGGCAGTCAGCAGGATGGAGCGGGGGGAGAGAGAGATCTCCCCTCCGTTCTGCCCCGCAGCTCCCTGCCCGCCGCCGGCATCTGAACCTTTAGTCTCGAGCGGGCAGATACTCGCTAAGGGCAATGCTCGCTCGAGCAATTGCCTTTAGCGAGTATACTCGCTCATCTCTAATAATAAGGAAAACCCAGTGCAAGGACTTAGTAAGATATGTGTGTATTGATTTTTCATTCACAAAGGTTTCCAAGGCCTTTAAAATGGATTTTCCAGAACTTAGATAAGTCAAAAATATCAGATGGATACTTTCCCCTGTCCATTGGCTGCATGGCTTTTCTGCAGCTCAATCCCATTGAAATGAAAGTGATTGAGCTGCAGTATTATGCACGGTATATATTAAGAAATAGAAATATAACAAGGCAATTGGCTTGTTTACTCATTATAAAACTGACAAATATGTTGTGTTCAGTACAGGGCCTGAGGGAATGGTGGATGACTCAGATTCAAGGTATGCAAAGGGGATATGGAAAAATATCTCTGCAGCGTCACCTATTGGAAGGTAGCTTACCTATAAGTCAATGTCCGACCTCCTTGCAACATGACTAAGCATATAATACAAACCAGAATCTTCCCTACAAGGAAAAGCTAACCATTGTGAAGAAAACGGTTTCAGTTCTTACCCTTCATAAGTGAACAATAGGGTTCAAGTTGGCTGGATGAAAGGTCTTTAATGTGTTTCTAGGGAAGTACTGTTTCTCCATGTGGAAGCTGTCCAGAGGGGATCTGCATGGCCTATAAGTCTCCTTACAGCAACAACTGTCTGTATATGGATATCTTTTCCTTATGGAGAAGATTCTGGTTTGGCTTACATCCTTAGTCACATAGCAAGCCTGGCTAGCTGGACATTGACTTAGGCCTCATGTCCACGGGCAAATTAACATTTACAATCTGCAGCGTTTTTCCTGAGTGCAGATCCGCGCCCCATAGGGATGCATTAGACATCCGCAGGTAGTTAAATACCTGCGGATGTCATTTTTCCCTGCAGGCGCGGGTCCCTATGGAAGCCGTCCGGATCCGCGGAAGACTCGCACCAGAATAAACTCACCTGCTCAGGACGCTCGGATCTTCCCTTCTTCGCGGCTTGATCTTCTCTCCGTCGCGGCTGGACCTTCTTTCTGCAGGCCGGTGGATGTTCCTCGGCACGCTGCGGTGTGCCGAGCACATCCGCCGGGCCGAAGAAAGAAGATCCGGCCGCGACGGAGAGAAGATCAAGCCGTGAAGAAGGGAAGATCCAGAGCATGCGGAGGTGTGAGTAATTCTTATTTTCAGCCTCATGTCCGCGGGGCAGGAGGGACCCGCTGCGGATTCTCCATGGAGAATCCGTAGCGGGCCTGATTTTCCCTGTGGACATGAGGCCTTAAAGGGAAGCTACCTTCCAACAGGTGACGGTACAGAGCTATTATTCCATCTCCTCTTTGCATACCCTATTTCCTAAGGGAGCATTGAATGGCCTATAAGTCTCCTCATGCAAACTTGGAGGTCTTCACCAAGAGAAACAGTACTTCTCAAGAGCCAAGTTTCAAAGAACAATAAAAAATAGCTCATATATCACCCCCTCCGACCCTTCACCAGGCATAACATTGCCAGAGGTGATAATTTAAGCATAAACACATTAGTATGAAGAAAACTCTGTATGTAAAAATACATGACATGATGGAGAATAGAAGAGCAAACATTGAATCGTATCATTAAAATGATAAACCATCTCACAAAAACCAAGCGCTCACATGGCTATGTTGATGGAAGAATAACTTTTTCTTTTTAAATTTACGACTCTTGAAAGCTAAAGATATAAAAAACTGTGAAAAGGCGAGAACTTGTTATAAAGAATTGGATCAAGTACCCATGAAATTAAAGTTCACATTTATACTGTATATAGCATATCAAAATGATTTCCAACAGCTGACCACGTAAACGCCATACCTACCAATATTACAGCCTATCCCGCAAGTTTGCCTTCAGCAACAGCCAGGAAACGCAACTAATTATGTCCAATCATCCAATGAAAAGTCTTCTCTAGCATTTCGTGAAATGGCTTTATGACATTTTACTTTAAGCACATTTCGTCCTAGAACGTTGATTGCCAAGAATGCAGTGGAACGCAGTAATGAAGTTTCAATACAACCAACTACTGTCAAAATAAATAAATCAATAACCATATATTTAATGAGCGCATGACAAGGCGGTAGATGGCAAACCAACGAAGGAAGCATTATTCATACTGTGCAAAGAATTAGAATACTAAATTATCATGGCCGCATTAGGAAGAAGAGAAAAGTTTCCATTTTATAACAGGAAAAGAGTGACATTAAAAAAGATCTCTCCTGCTAAATCTGTTTTTACATACTGAGTAAGAAGATTAAAGCTGAGATGGCTCGGGTTCAAACACATTTATTTAGCATTCGTGCAGCATCAGAATGTACTGACATCTGCTTTGGATTTACAGTCTGACGTTTTAATGGAGGTACGTCCCCCGCAAAACTTTCTTTCCCTTTCTTTAATAAACTGTTCTTTTAGCGTCTCCGTGTTTTTTTTCCCCTCTCCCCCTCATCAGCAACGCGTTTCTTATTCTTGCTGGAAGCGGCCTGAGCACTGCCAGGAAGAGAAATGCAAAACAATCCCAGGAGCAGCTGCTGACGTCAGGACAGAATTCCTCCCTCCCATCAGTCAGAGCCCTGTGGAAATTCCAGGCTCCAGCCGGACTAAATCCTTGTGATATAACTGCCGTGTGCCTGTAGGGGCTACTTATTTATTCCCTTACTGCCAATGGAAGGGTTAATGTGAATTCTGTGACCGTCAGTCACTTTAAATCACTTTTCTTCTTTAAGTCTCTATGGAAATGTGCTGTTAGAACTTACTCAGGCTGCTAAAAGAATACCCTGCACTATATATTGTGACTATAGTGAAAGAAATTAAAAACTAAAAATGTGTTCGGCCATAAATCAGATAGATCAGTAGTGTCATATTTAATTAAAAATCAGTTTCACACATTAATTTAACCCGCCATAGATTTATTGCTATTTCTCGCTAAAATCATACAGTTGCGGCAACAGCCACTCCGCCAACACAAACAGGGTGAGACCCCCCTCTCTCCCTGCACCCAGTCCCCAACCTGGTCTTGCGCTCTCTCAGGTCCTCTCTGGTATTCTGAGCCTAGTCACTTTGCTATCTCCGGTAGTCCCACTGAAATGAGAGCGCAAGCACAACCACTACTCCCCATTCATGCCGAGACCTTTGGCACCTCCATTTTCAGGATTGTTGGAGGTCCCAGAAGTGAGACCTCCACTGATCAGAATGTTATCCTGTATACTGTGGATAAGGGATAACTTTCAATGTTGGCACAACCCTTTTAACTTCCCGTCATTAGACTACCTCCAAGTTGGCATTCTACTTCGATACCTGTTATAAAGTTGAAGTCACACAACCTCCCTTTGCATAGGGTTCTCCTGGTGGTACACTCTGACCCAGGATATAACTATAGAGGGTGCAGAGGCAGCAGACAAAGAGGCACATAAGACGCCACTAGCATTATAAAATGGCACATGATAGGTGGGAGACCCAGTTACAGATTTTGTAGGTGTTTCAAGTTGCACCTTTAAAAAAAAAAAAAAAAAAAAAGAATTGCTGCACATGTGCATTGAAGAACTCAAGAACATACAAAACAGACATGTTAAGCCTGGTTTAGACACGACGATTATCGCTCAAAATATATCTTTTGAGCGATAATCGTTGTGTGCATTTAGAGGGCAAGGTGATCGCTCAAACGTTGAGCGATCACTTTGCGCTCCAAGCGGGGTATGCAGAAGACAAGCGGGGCTGCTTCTCTTCTGCATCTAGCTGTTCTCTGCTCGGAGCGCTCAGCATGCTCCGAGCACGACATGCAGAACACAACTGGAGCGCTGTGTTCTTCATACCCCTGGCTGTTCACTGAGCGCTCAGCTGGTATACAGCTGTGCGCTCCATGCGGAGTATGAAGAACACAGCTGGACAGTTAAGTGTAGTTGTCCTGTAATAGCACTCTTTAACCCTTTATTCTGCTCAGGTCATATCTCCTACATCCTTGCAGAGTGGCACTTCAGTAGCCAAATACCTATGAGATACAGGGGATGGACAAAAATATGGAAACACTGTACGAAATGCATGCCTTAAATTACATGGGGTTACAAATTATATTTCAATAAAACATGTAGGGACCAAAGTAAAGGTAATATGATAGAGATGCTGCTGGGCAGAAGTGAACATCTGCCCGAGCAATAAGGTTCTATTGGTCAGGGGTTTGAGCCACTCAGCTGATGTTACAAGATGGCTCCAAAAACCACACAGAGCAGGGCAAGAGGTGAAGTAAACACAAATTTGCTGGGAATGCTCTCAGCTAAGCAGGGGTCACAAGTGCAGCTCAGTGCTAATGATTAAAATCCCCTGCATTTCATATAGTGTTTTCATATTTTTGTGCAACCGCTGTACACCCTTACTGTAAATACCTAAATCACAAGCAGTATTGCTGATCGAGTTTTGGTTATGGTCTTTCTTAAAAGCTAAAAATATTGGATATAAAATGAGACCAGGATCTGCAACACAGCCTGATATATAGACCTTTTAAGTGGGAGTTTCATATACATACAGCTCTCACTCCTAACTATTTCTGCAGCCGGTTTCTCAGGTTGCATTTCAGATTCAGATTTGATAGTGGTTTTGTTTAAAAAGAAAAAATATAATATAAAATAAACTATATATCTTGGTTTTAAAAGACTTCTATGCATTGCTCTTCAGCCGCCAAGAGTTGGCAAATAACATTCGCAGCCAAACAACCACAGCACTTCAGTAAGCATTGAAGCCCCTTCATTTCAGCGATCAATAGGGGTCTCAGCACCTAGACCTTCACTGATCAAACCGTTTGACATGAAGCTATGACATTATCAAAAGTTTCTCAAAAGTGCAATTACTCTTAATGACCTATCTTTAATATATTTTTACAGACTTCTCTGCCTTTAGTAATATTGTAGACATACAATTACTAGCTGTAGAACCGGTCCTAAGACGACAGGACTTAAAAAGAAGGGAAAACCCCAATGACCACAAAGTACAGTAATAAGACAAGAGAAAAATTACTATCTGGAAGATCTGCGTAAGAAGGTATAACGAAGGTAATTAACAAAATCTTTCAAAGTGAGGTTTGAAGCTCCAACAATTAAGTTACTGAGGCCAATGAATAAAATGTTCAATTGCTTTACGAAACAGCATCTAGATTTGAAATAAGATAATCAGTCTGTAGTAAAAACTAAATAAATGAAATTAAACACTTGAAGGGGTTGCCCAACTGTTGGACATTTTTCAAGAACTGTTGTAAATGTGAAAAAACAAAAAAAGCAGCACTACTTACCTATTCCTGGCGAGCCAGCGTTGCCGGAGCCCTGCCAATATTTGTTTACCAATGGCTAGCACATAACCGCTGTGGCCAATCAGTGGCTACGTATTGTACTCTTGGCATCATGGCTCACATCATCTGAGTGCTGAAGCCAGGAGTACAACAGGCGACTGCTGCGGTCACAGATTGGCTGCAGCAGTCGTGTATCAGTGATTTGTAAGTTGGAGGGGACCTATTCAGGGCCCTAAAGCACCACCACTGCCTTATATCACCGGGAAATAGTTTTATAAATACGCCACAGTATAAATTCAGCATTGTGCAGGAAATGAACTTATAATACAGCATGCTCTGTATGCAAATAACAGCTGAAATCATGAAAGTGGCACTGCTGTCTTGATTAGTCACATAGTCCGGTCTTGCCTTCCAGCTTGATTGCCATCCCCTGACACCTTCAATTCTTGGATGAGCCATTGGCCTGCTCATGGACAGATCAGAGAAGTGTACTCTGCCTGGCTTCATCGCTGCACCATGCATACCCAAGGAGTACAAGGCAACGGCACATCTGATACAGAGCTGTAAACTGTATAAGAGGGACAGCATTAAAAGAGAACATGTTGGCTACTTCAACAGCCACTAGAAAGTGTTTAGGAACTTGCTGTGTACATAGAACTCAATAACAAGACAGTATGCAGTGAGCTCTCATACTCCATCTAGTGGCAGCTGTAGACAACCAGTAGATTAACTTTTAAAGAGTACCTGCACTTTAACGTCCGAGCGCTCCTGCTCTGTCGAACCGTTTTTGGCTGAAGGCGGCCCCATGTAGCACTTCAGCTGCCAGAAGGAGCCAAAAATGGCCAACAGAGCAGAAGCACTCGGAAGTCAAAGTGCAGGTTTTCTTTAAATCTGTGTCAGAATGTTCTCCCTGTGTCCGTGTGGGTTTTCTCCCCACTCCAAATACCAAAAAGTGAATTTAGAATGTGAACCCCGATAGGAACTAATGTAAGTGATGAGAATCTCTGCATGGTGCAGCAGAATATCTACAAAGGAGTAAAATAACTAACAGCTGCAACTTCTATAAAGATACATTAATCAGTGCAGAAAGTGCGACCTAACAAGAACATGCTAGTAAAAAGGGAATATTCACGTAAGAGTAAGTTTACTTTAGTGTGTAAGGTACTATAAGCAGTGGCAAAAAAAAGTATATATAAAGCTATATAAAGCCAGCTATATTAACTAAAGATTCTCTGCTTTATTAATTGTAATTACAACTTTTCGGCTCTATTTTTCCTTGTATTTCCTGTGAACTCCAGGCCACCATGTGAGCCGACATATCAGGCTGCGGCTCAGAGTCAAGCTGCGATGTGTCAGAATTCTTGGATCGCGCTCCGGGTTTTAGAAGCAGTCAAGAATGCTGCTCTCCTTCCTCCACATTTGACGTCAGTAGACAACTCCTCGTCAGTGCTAGCTGTCAATGGAAAATGCATGGAATTTCCTTATTTAAAAGTGCTGGAGGACTTCAAGGAGAGGCCCTTTATATACACATAGTTCATGGCTATGTATATGGCAGTAATCTACAGCAAACTGCCCTTCTGTGACTGAGGGAAGATTCTCCAGTAAAAACTAAGATACTAAGCTTAAGGCCGGTCTCACACGACTGGATTTCAATTGCAGATTCTGCGATCGGCGTCCGCAGGGACAATCCAAGGTAAAACGCGGGCACTGAAAGGCATGTATTTTCAAATTTTCCTTCACACTCACAGCTATGAATTGCGTTTTCCACAAACCGAAGAAAAATCACAGCATGCTCTATTTTATCAGGGAATTCTTGCAGATGGCCTCTATTGACGTCGATGGAGGCGTGGGACCTGCAGGCCATACACAATTAACACCGCGTATGGGCTGCGAGTACTCATGACATCACTAAGCGACGGCACGGGAAATACAGACCAACCACCGCAAAAAAAACTGCAGTCCGCATGACCGTCTGCGAGCCTCCGTAAAGTACCGCAAGACAGGGTCACCGGCCGGGGTCACACCTGCAATCCGCTGCGGGTTACCCACACATGTAAAACCAGACCCGCTCTAGTGAGCCTGGCCTAACAAATAAAATAAATGTACTTCTAATTAAGAAAAATGTCCAAAAGAATAGTCAGACGGATTATCTACTCTAAACAGCCGCTACTAGCTGTTGGAATAGTTTCTAGAGGAGTCCTTATGTGGCACAGTGGATATTGTAAAAATGTACAGATTACTTACCGGTAGTCCTTTTTCCGGGAGTCATCACGACGGCCCATCACATATGGAGGTTGCCCTCTGACCTCCATAGGGACAGGAAGAACCCTTAAAGCACCTCCCCTTCCACCATCTCCTCAGTGACTTTCAAATTATTACTGTGGACAATGTATACTGAACCAAAAATTTTCCTTTATTCGGTCACATTTTACATTGGTAAAAGAACATAAATAAATATTCTATAGGGGAGGGAACTATGGGCCGTCATGATGACTCCCGGAAAAAGGACTACCGGTAAGCAATCTGTACATTTCCCGGTCGTCATCCTGATGGCCCATCACATATGGAGTAATACCAAATTACAAGTCTTTTTTAGGGTGGGACTACTGCCTGGAGGACTTTCCATCCGTATCCCGGGTCTTTGTCAAACTGCACATTAACGCCATAGTGCTTAATAAATGTGTGCAGACTGAGGAGATGGTGGAAGGGGAGTTGCTTTAAGGGCTCTTCCTGTGCCTACTGAGGTCAGAGGTCAACCTCCATATGTGATGGGCCATCGGAATGACGACCGGGAAAATGCACTTAAGTGGCTGCACGTACCTAAATAAGGTTCGCTTTCTGGGGTCATGGGGGCGGGGAGATGCTTTGAGTAGAATCAAGCTGGTCATGCCCAAAATTGGTCTAGTCCATCTTGCTCCGCCTTCCTTCCACTGAATCTGCTGTGATGCCTTTTAATTTGTCATAATCTGTGCGCAATGGTATGTCCCATTGCTTCATATAAATTGAATTGACTCTATTTGTACTATATGTATTTTCCTCATCACCTCCCCCAAATAGCTTTCTCCCTGTCTCATCTTAGTGTTGCTGGACACAGTTTGTTTTTGTAAGAGGGCAATAAAGCCCCCCCCCCCCCATTCTTGTTCATTAACCATCTAAAGGTGGGTCAGCTGGTTGACTAGTGAAATGTAACAAGTCCCTCCCAGCTGAAGTCCTGTAGCCAGAACTTTAAAGTCAGTTCTATCCTCCATGCCTCACCAGAGGCTGCCTCACCTGATGTCTCGAGCACTAAGTGTCCAGCAACAAGTGTTTTATGCTGTCGAATGATGCAGTTATACAGAGCAGGAGACCGGTAACATGCACAACTGTCCACAGCCTGGAGGGAAATAATCCTCTTTGCACTAATCTCCTTCACTATCCTCTTTTCAAGCCTTCACACTTTCTTCCAATGCCCAGCCCCAACACACTCCATCCACATCAGCCCCTCCCTCCTCTCCTCACCTATGTATGGCTCCCATGCACTGTTCAACTTCCTAAGACGCCTTCAACCCCCCAATACTGCAAAGAAACACCTCAAACACCCACACAAATCCCCTAGCCATGTGCTCACCCTTGCTACCCTGCTACTCCTAGCTGCAGGGGACATATCCCCCAACCCAGGCCCACCCCGTACTGTTCTCTACCAAAATGCCGACCCTGCCCCATTCAAATGCGCCCTATGGAACTCCCAATCTGCGTGTAACAAACTCCCAACTATCCATGACCTTTTCACCAGTAAACACTTGAACTTGCTCGCCCTCACGGAAACCTGGATACAGCAGTCCGATTCTACCTCCCCCGCTGCATTGTCCTATGATGGCCTGCAGTTCTCCCACACTCCCAGATCGGATGACAGACACGGCGGAGGAGTAGGCATCATCCTCTCCCCAAACTGTACCTTCCAGGTCATTCCCTCAGCTCCCTCGCTTACCATCCACTCCTTCGAAGTCCACACCCTGCGACTCTTCCGCCCACTGCCTCTGCGTGTCATAGTTATTTACCGCCCCCCAGGTCCCACCCGCCTGTTCCTAGACCACTTTGCTGCCTGGCTCCCCCACTTCCTATCCTGTGAAATCCCAACCCTCATCCTTGGTGATTTCAACATCCCTAACAACGACTCTAGCTCCTCATCTGCCTCCCGGCTTTTAACACTTACCTCCTCCCTTGGCTTATCGCTAATCTCTGACTCCCCCACTCAGAGATGGTAACACTCTCGATTTAGTTTTCCTCCGTCTCTGCTCTGCTTCTCACTTTACTAACTCCCCACTTCCACTCTCAGATCACAACCTTCTCTCTTTCTCCATCAGGCACCCTAGCATCTCTCCTGACCCTCCTATCTATCGCACCTCTAGGAAACTACAGTCTGTCCGCACTAAACAGTTTGCCGAAACTATTCAGTCCTCCCTATCACCCATCTCTCGCCTCCCTGCCCTAAACTGGCAGCCGAACACTACCACACCACCCTCAGCCGTGCCCTGGATGAAGTGGCACC
Source organism: Eleutherodactylus coqui (assembly GCF_035609145.1). NCBI lineage: Eukaryota > Metazoa > Chordata > Amphibia > Anura > Eleutherodactylidae > Eleutherodactylus > Eleutherodactylus coqui. The sequence goes on along the minus strand of NC_089845.1, from coordinate 91,563,598 downwards.
GCCCGTGATGCGAGCCGTCAAACGCAGACCACGGCAACCCTGGCTCACGTCCCAAACGCGCTTCATCCGGCGGTGCTCTAGGTGCGCCGAGCGGCTGTGGAGAAAGTCAAAGCTGCCGGCAGACTTCCTCCACTTCAAATTCATGCTGAAAACTTATAACCTAGCCCTTCACCATGCCAAACTAGTTTATTTCACCTCCCTTGTCTCCTCCCTATCCCACAACCCCAAACAAGTCTTTGAGACCTTTCACTCCCTCCTCAGCCCCAAGGAACAGGCCCCTGTGACAGACCTGACTGCTGGAGAACTAGCTGACTATTTCAAAGAAAAAAAAAAAATCGACCACATTCGAAAAGAAATCTCTGAAAGCTGCATGGTCAGCCCCGATCCCAGTTTCATCAGCACTGTACCCAGCACCTACTCACTATCTACGCGAGAACCAACGACAGAGGAAGAAGTCTCCAGGCTCCTTTCCGTTGCCCGCCCCACCACCAGCGCCAGCGACCCTCTCCCCTCTCACCTCCTCCGGTCCCTTTCCCCAGCTCTCATTACTCACCTCACTACAATCTGCAACCTCTCCCTAACCTCTGGCACTTTTCCCTCCTCATTCAAACACTCCATTATATCCCCTCTGCTTAAAAAACCAACCCTGGACCCGACTGATGCTGCCAACTACCGACCCGTCTCAAACCTCCCCTTTATCTCCTAATTACTGGAACGCCTGGTCTACTCCCGCCTTACTCGCTTTCTCTCTGACAACTCGCTCCTCGACCCCCTCCAGTCTGGTTTCCGCTCTCTACACTCGACCGAAACTGCCCTTACAAAAGTAACAAATGACCTGATGACTGCAAAGTCGAGAGGTGATTACTCCCTACTAATCCTCCTTGACCTGTCTGCTGCATTTGACACGGTCGACCATAATCTCCTTCTCACTATGCTCCACTCCATTGGTCTAAAGGATACTGCTCTCTCCTGGTTCTCTTCCTACCTCTTTGACCGCTCTTTCAGTGTTTCCTTTGCTGGTTCTATCTCTGCTCCACTTCCTCTTGCTGTTGGGGTACCCCAGGGCTCGGTTCTTGGTCCCCTTCTTTTCTCTATCTATACTGCCCCAATTGGACAAACCATCCACAAATTTGGCCTCCAATACCATCTCTACGCTGATGACACCCAACTATACACCTCCTCTCGTGAGATCTCTGGACCATTTCTCCAAAATATCACTGACTGTCTGTCTGCTGTCTCTAACACTATGTCCTCCCTCTTTCTCAAACTAAACCTCTCTAAAACTGACCTCCTTGTCTTTCCACCTTCTAACTGACCTCCCCTCAACATCTCCATTCCAGTGTCTGGCACCATCATAACCCCCAGACGGCATGCCCGATGCCTTGGGGTCACACTGGACTCTGACCTCTCCTTTGTCCCCCATATCCAATCTCTGGCCCAAACATGCCACATGCACCTCAGAAATATTGCTAAAATACGTCCGTTCCTAACCACGGATACGCTAAAGATGCTCGTGGTTGCCCTCATCTACTCCTGGCTTGACTACTGCAACTCGCTACTCAATGGCCTCCCCCGCACTAGACTCGCTCCACTCCAATCCATACTAAATGCAGCAGCTAGACTCATTTTTCTATCCAGTCGTTATTCAGACGCCTCTGCATTATGCCAGTCGCTGCATTGGCTGTCCATCCACTGCAGTACTAAATTTAAACTCCTCTACCTCACTCACAAAGCTCTGCATGGCGCCGCACCACCATACATCACCTCCCTACTGTCAGTACACCACCGAGCCCGCTCACTCCGTTCGGCTAACACACTCAGACTAAACACCCCTGTAATACGAACCTCCCATGCTCGCCTACAGGACTTCACCAGAGCAGCACCCATCCTCTGGAATGCTCTACCCCAAGGCATCCGGACAATTCCCGATGCACGAAATTTCAGACGTGCCTTAAAAACGCACCTCTTCAGGGAAGCATACCAAATCTCCTGACCTAGTCCACCGCCCCTCCCTATGGTGTCCCACCCTATTTGCCTTCTAATAAATGATCTGTACATGAAATTTCCTATTGCCTGTGTTCCCCAACCTCTGTACCTCCTGTACCACCCTCAACCCATTTGTGTCTAACCCAATGTACCTCACATAGTAATTGTTGCAATTGTTGTATTGTTTTGCATTTATCCATGCCTGAAAGCGCTGCGGAATAAGTTGGCGCTATACAAATAAAGATTATTATTATTATATATTATCTTGATTGACAGGTTCGGAAGAGGTTGCACCACTGTTTCTACTTCAGGTGTACCAGTGCACTCTCTTCTATTTTGGGACCACCTGAAGTTCCCTTGCTATATTTATTGTGCTTTGTCTACACGGTATTGTTTAGTACTACCATAGCTGTGCATGGACATGTAATCGTTGCTGATCACAGATACTAGTCACTGCTGACATAGGATGGGTTCATACTCATGTTATGACTTTCAGGCATAATTTCATCTCCTTTTCCATTTTTAGAGCTGAAAAATGAAATTAAATACATGGTTCCGGAGTTTTCCCTATTAATTTCAATGGGTTTTCAAAAAAGGAAAGCAAACAGAAAGCTTTTAGTTTGCTTCCATTCAGTTAGATTTCCCTTTTTTAACTGGATATTTGTTCAGTTACAAAAACAGAAATTGAACTAAAAAGAAGCAAACAGAGTTTTCCACTGGCTTTGCTTTTTGAAAACCCATTGAAATCAATGGAGAAAAAAAAAGTTCATTTCCAATTCTGTTTTTTCTGCTGGAACAGAGAGACAGAATAACAACTGTAGGTCCTAAGGTAAGTGCGCCAACACCCATACACAACCATGAAGGAATTCTGAAACCTGCGCTTCCCAACAGGTCGCCAATATAAACTTGCAACAATTGGTTATTGTTTGCTACAAAACAGGGTGCTATAATCAATATACTACTGAAAGGCAAAAGCAAAATATCAAAATGTGCAAAACACCCGGGAAAGATTAATGCAGGACTTGAAATGAAAAAACACATGAAAGAATACTTCTAGCAGATGCTAAACGTCTCGTCTTTTTCCTCTCACCAATGCATCCCCTTCATTGTCTTCAGATGCTGAAGCCAAATGCATATTTTGTGCTTGACATTTAAGGGACACACTAATTTATTATTGTTTGAGTGCCAGAACAAAAGGATTGTATTAAATTCACGCCAGGACAAACACAGTCATAAAATCGCTACAATCTACACTTAGAATAATTTTACAGTTCTGTCTATTCCTTTATAATAATAATAATTACAAAAACTTCACAACGCACAACTGTGTGGGGCCGCTTGTACAATAAAAAGTATTGAATCAAACAACCAAATTACAATACAATATAAATCTAGGAATGAGGCAAATACCCAGGCAAAAAACTAAATCTGCTCATATAAAATGTGCTGTGCCGAGATGATCTGCAGATGTTCATTTCTTACAATTTAGAAAGAAATTAAGAAAGAAAGAAAGCGCCAACACATTCCGCAGCCCCGCACAGAGGTTTGTTACAGAGCAACCACCAAGGCAACTGGGGAACAAGGTGCCCATACAAATTAAGAGTCTAGTTGGCTGAACCCATCATTTTGGCAGGATTGGCCTTTTTTGCCATGTGTATGGGGGTGTCCTGACGCCACCCTGGTTGCAGATGTTGGGGGACAGAAGAACGGAGAACTGTGAAAAAGAAACAATAGGTGTTCAGCGTAAACACAGACAGCGGCCGGAGAACGAGCAATAATTTGTTTGCTTATCATTCACCCTTCATTTTATGCAAGCGTTAAAATAATTTTTCGCCGGCATTAAGGGTAAAAGGCGATCATTAACCCATTCCAACCCACTGTCTGACCTCTGAAGACATTATGATTTAAGGCTGTACAGCTTTGATGTTGGAAGACATCCGTCGGCGTTCTCTTATTGTATATTGCCAGCCTCTCTGCTGTTGGAGCCTATCCAACGTGTCACCTCATGCAGTACTGGCTTTAGCCAGCATATAGCGCCGTTGTATAACGGCAGAAAAAAAAGAGTGAGCCCCCTAGGAAAACCAGGATACAAATTGGATTGGAAAGGGTTAAAGGGGTTTTCAAGTGAAATACTATTGATAACCTATCATCAGGATAGGTCATCAATAGTTGATCGGCTGGGGTCCGCCGCGCGGGACCCTGACCGATCAGCTTAGCGGGCGCATGCTGTCAGCGCCACAATAACACAGAGGTCAGAGTGGAAGCCTCAATGCTGACCTCCCATGTAGTGGCCGGCGCTTGCAACTGCAAACACTGCTCTCATTGATTTCAATGAGAGCCGTGCCTGCAGTTACAAGCGTCAGCCACCACATGGGAGATCAGCATGGAGACATCTGTTCCAAATAAACAGTGGTCGGAGCAGAAGTCTCCACACCGACCTCTGGATAGTGACCGGCTTTCAGAAATTTCAATGCAAGCTGTGCCTGCAGTTACAAGTGCCGGCCACTATACGGAGGTCTGTACAGAGGCTTCCATCCCGACCTCTGCGCTATTGTGGAACTGACAGCATGCGCCCGCTCAGCTGATCAGTCAGGAACCCCAACTGACACACCTTGGTCGATCAACTATTGATAACCTATCCTCAGGATAGGTCATCAATAGTATTTCACTGGGAAAACCCCCTTATGTTAGTTGCAGACCATTCCCAGTCATTTTGAGGCCAATGATGGACTAAATAAGCCAATGCAGAAAAAATGTAAATGATTATCTGCGCAAGCGAACGGACATCGGCTGAAAGCAATTGACTCAGTTAGCATTTCTTCATTTTAATGATTAATTGCTCCATGTAAATGGAAACTTAAGCTGCTGCCAAAGGAGTCTGGAGGAGGCTTATTCTCCTCACTGAAAAAATGCAATCATTGAGGAGTCAGAAAGACAACTATTGAAAGTGTAATTTCCCTATACAAGAAAAACACTAGGTTAATTTCATACATCACCGGTTGTTTTATCAGTTATAAGTGGGAAGAAAACTGAATATTGAGGAGAAATGCAACAGAAGTCAGTATCAAATATTCAACACTAAAGGCAACTCATAAAAGTGTAAAACTTTTGTGATGCTTTGGGAAACCTAAACTGCCAGGTAGCTGGTATATGGGTCCAGACGATAAGGTTTCTCCTTGTGGAGACAACCAAGCTGCTGTAGGGAATCTTACCAATGCTCCCTGGGGAAAAGCATATGCAAATACGTTCTCATCCAGAAGGAAGAAAGTCGGCTCTCTGGTGCCACTCATAAGCAAATAATCCCCAAACAGCTGTCTGTATGAAGGGTGTCTTTTCCTTATAGAGAAGCTTTTCATTTGGCTTATGTAATAAGCTATGTTGCAAGGCTTGTTAAAAAGATCAGAAATTAACTTATAGAGTTGCTATCCAATAGGTTGCGCTAGAAAGCCAGTCTTCTTCCTCCTGAATGAGAGCTTATTTGCTTTAGCAATGACAGTCATACCTGGCAAGTTCCCTACAAAAAAGCATCACTACTAGCTTCTATGCATCCCAACCCCTGATAGCTGAAACACCTCTTTGGAATATCCTGATCCTGCCCCATTTACTACACTTTCAAGGCAGTCTCCTCAGGGTGTTACGACTCTGCAGACCCTGTACAGTCAAGCTATTTTATATTCCTATAGCCAGTTGAAAACTCAATATGATATTTCATAAGATAAGCATTCATAAGTACAACTCCACATTCTAGATTCTTGAGCCTCTGCCCAGTCGCTAGTTACGAGTGGAATTGCCATTTATTTTCTACCGCAAGGGGAGGCGAGTTCGGCACACCAGGGAGGGTAAGGGGGGTGTACAACACAGCTATCTATGCTTTTTCTACCTGTGTGGCAATCTCAAGGCCTTGAAGGGTTAATAGAGGGAAGACATTCAAGTACTAATGACTGTGTCTTTACACCAGATGACTTTTGATCAACCAACAACTATTTTTTAGATGAGCCAAAACAGAAAGGCTAGAGACTAATGAGCGAATATCACTCATCACCACGTAGGTGGCCGTGTTTACACCGAAAGACTGGCATTTGCTCTTTCAGGTGATTATTTGGACAATATTTGTCCCATGTAAAGGTACCTCTATTTAGGCCTCGTTCACACGGGCTACAAAATCATTGCTGCAAAACGCATGTATGTGAAGCCCGTGGTTTCCAGTGTATTATTTCAGGCTACAAAACAGCGACAATTTTGTAGTGAGATTTTGTAGCCCGTGTGAACGAGGCCTTAACCTTTTTTTGCCTTGATAGAATGCCTACAACTGACTGCCCGATGGGTCATACTCTGGAGGTCGATTTTTGGCATATGGTAGGAGCTCTCCCTTACAGATTATGGTTGTACTTTAAATTGTACTTATGAATAGAAGACTGTTTATTTCATTATGATTTCTTTTTTCCATGGGGTAGTGGGGAGGGGGGTCGGAGGATCGAAGAGGACAGCCGTCTTTAATTGAGCAGTTGTCACTCTTGACCATGTCAATCAAAGGGTTAGATGACTGGGTTCGAAGTTTCCTTTCTTATTCTAGAATGCCATAACACCCCCCACCCATGCTGTAGAATAAGGCCCTTTACTGACCACTACGAAGCCATGAATGGGCGTTCATAAAAAGCAACAAAGGGAATTTAAAAAATAATTCAGGAGAAAGAAATGAAGGCATATGTAATATACAAATAGTCTTAACAAGCTATATTTACCAGGGAGGATAGATATAGATGATGTCATTGGGTCCCAGCTTGAGCTGTGCAGCAGTTTGCCTAGTGAACAGGGCTTTCAGTGTCGTTGTATCTTTAGAGCAACTGCTGCCATCATTCTGCATGTCTGCCAATTGTTCACAAAGTGCAACTTGCATGGAGCACTCCTCATGAATCTCCAGTATCTTTAAAATAAGTGTTCCTGATTTATCACCTGGAAGAGAATAATAAGGGGACAAGGAGCATCTTTTATGAAATGATATGGGAACAGGCGGCGTACAGAGTGGTGATTACTACCTCTAGAATGAATACTTGCAAAGGAATTAAAATTGATAGAGGAAATCAATTAACCAAATTAACAAAAACATGGCAGTGCACTTTCTAGATATAGTTTTAATTGCGCCTTAAAGGGATTTTCCAGGCAGTCCTGGCTGTCACAGCCAGGATACACTTGCATCGGAGCAGAAGCCGCTTCTCTGCCACCTGTGTAGTTGCCGGCGCTCATAATTGCAGGCGCAGCTTTCATTGAAATTAATAGGAGCTACACTTGTATTTGCAGGAGCAGTTCCCATTGTTTTGAATAAGAGCTGCACCTGCAGTTACGAACGCCAGCCACTACACAGAGGTCGGAGCAGCGGCTTCCGCTCCCACTACAGTGTATCCCGGCTGTGACAGCGGGTGCTGCTTGGAAAAAACCCTTTATCAAAAACAAATCAGTCATGTAACCGGGTGATCCCTAACATTTGTTTGGGCTTACTTTGACTTGAGCAACAAGAAGAAAAGCTGTCGCTGGGAACCACTACATAAATAGCACTGAGCACAAAACCCTGTTTTTGATACTTTTGAAAACAAGTTTGCACTACACACCTACATAAAAGTATCCTATTGTCTCCATGTGGCCAAGTCTGACATTTTGCCATGTTTCTGTGCCAAATTTTAAGCAAGCCATTTTCTTGCATCTGTCAGTGTACCTTCATTGTTTATGAGACACAATGCTTTATGTTTTGCAGTGGCTATGTCTGGTATTCAAGCTTTCAAGTAAAAGGTCCTGAGCAGCAGAGAGCTGCAGTACTAGGCACAGCCACTACTAAATGTACAGAGTTTTGTCATAGCCCATGCAAGCGACTGATGGTGGTGTCAGATATTGATAGCCTATCTTAAGAAAGACCTGGAAAACCCCTACAAGACAATAGGAAGCATTGATTTCTTCTCATCCAGATCGGCTGTGCTGGATCGGTAGGACATATAGCCAGTTAGTATTGCTTTGTTTACTTTCCTTCATTCCTTGCCCATACAATTTTGTTTTTAAGTCATAGAAGACCCATTTAAGCCAATTCACCACGAATCACCTTCGTGGGATTCTTAGTTTTTGAGCAAGAGTAACTAGACTTTTAGCTAACTTTCGACATGTTCCGCTACTGTTCCCTTTTGACTGTCTTAGCTACTTTTCAGCTCCTCCTGAAGGAGGTCTTTAGAAGTTCTTCTATACACGCTCATGCAGACACTACCAGCTGCTGGAAGGAGCCAAAAGGCAGCAAAGATGACTGAACGGGAACAGAGCTCAGGCGAGCGCTGCAGCCCTCTCGTTCTAGGGATCACTGGTGGGTTCAACATGTCAAAAAGTTAGTTAAAAGTGTAGTTACTCTTTAGGGGCATACTTTCCTTCAAATGCGTTCTCAAGACACCTGGTTTTCTGCAGTTATTAAGACAGGTGACAACAGTAACTAAATAATTTACATGCTGCTCACAGTCCTGAATTCAACTTTGTGTGGCCTAATTAGCATTTGTAATAAATTAACAGCAAAAGATCAGAAGAGAAGAAAATTAGTAAAGGGAATGGAATGTTTCAAAGGTAAGATGGAAAGTGTGTCTGATAGTTTAAGGGCAGGTTTAGAGGCATCAGTGTTACTTGAATGATAGAACTTTTATAGATCTAATGGGAACTTGAGTGCCAACAGATCATCTCTCTTACGTTATTAAGTGTAGTCTGAATTTAAAATAAGATTATTCCAATGAGCAGCAAAAAAAATAAAAAACATTGTCACTTCGATAATTTTGATGCAAATGCAATATGTAATGCAGAACGCAGCAGATGAAGACTTACCTAAAGGTATTTTGCAATCAGATTCTCGCTGATGCCTCCAAAAAGTAATGGCAGACCTCTCTCTGTTATGCAGGCGATTCAGTCTTTCGGCTAGGCCTCCCCTACAGAGAATTCAATAATGTGCCACATGGCCAAGATTGAGCGTTAATTTTTGCCAAAGGACAGAATAAAAGCATACAGATGGGACTACTTACTAACTATTCTCCTAAGGAAAAAAAAAACTAGAAAAATAGCTTTCTGCAGAACGGTTGAGATGCTTAAGCACAGTTAAGAAGCTCTTTATATCTAATAAAATGTGCAATTTGTTTTACAAAGAAAATACATCCTTCATGTGCCAACTGGACTTGTCCTAATTTTAAATTTCATGGGATCCTGTTTACTGCTTGAGGGAAAAAAAGGAAACAAAAAGAACGCTAAATCCACCCAAAAAGGAAAATGTAATGAACATACATGTAGTGAACATTTCAGATCTATTTAAAATATTGTGGGATATTAGTCACCTGCTAAGTAAAATGATAAATTCGACATTTCCTATATGCACTCTATTTATAAATAACAGAAATCTTAAAGGGGTTGTCCCGCGCCGAAACGGGGTTTGTTTTTTTTCAATAGCCCCCCGTTCGGCGCGAGACAAACCCGATGCAGGAGTTTAAAAAACAAAACGGATAGTACTTACCCAAATCCCCGCACTCCGGTGACTTCTTACTTACCTTGTGAAGATTGCCGCCGGGATATTCACCCTCGGTGGACCGCAGGTCTTCTGTGCGGTCCATTGCCGATTCCAGCCTCCTGATTGGCTGGAATCGGCACACGTGACGGGGCGGAGCTACGAGGAGCAGCTCTCTGGCACGAGCGGCCCCATTCAGAAGGGAGAAGACCACACAGCGCAAGCGCGTCTAATCGGGCGATTAGATGCTGAAAATTAGACGGCACCATGGAGACGAGGACGCCAGCAACGGAACAGGTAAGTGAATAACTTCTGTATGGCTCATAATTAATGCACAATGTACATTACAAAGTGCATTAATATGGCCATACAGAAGTGTATACCCCCACTTTGTTTCGCGGGACAACCCCTTTAAAGGAAGTGGTTCAAGGGTGCATTAACACGTCACAGATATGCAACATTTTAAAGTACCACAACCCATCCTTCTGTAGCAAAAAAAAATCTGCACAGAAATCACTGCATGCCTATGGATTTTCAAAGCAAAAATCACAGAAATAGAATTCCTGGTCCAAAAGAATAATTGAATTTGTCTAAAATCAGAAATAAAACACCACCCTAGTTTTTCCATACTTTCCCACTACCTAGGTGGAGCACCCGTCCTGTTAAGGGCGACCCCGATCACCAAACTACTCGTAGACAGCCCTGTACAATAGGCAGGCAAAGATAGGTGGAAAGAACCATACATCAGTCGAATATGGTCAGTCAAAATTCAAACGGAGGCTTCTTTCACATTATGTTTTAGGGGTCCAGTACTGGTGCCGTTCTGTCTTTAATTCAGTAAATTTCATAGGGACAGAAACCGGGATATAACCTGCAGGCTGCATGGGCGCAGTTTCCATGCCTATCAGTCTTTTACACTGGATAGAAAAGCACCATCCTTGGTACGGAAAGGGGCAGAAATTATATAAATTAAAACAAAATTCATGTATATGACAAAGTATTTACCAATAATCCCAATGTATCAAAGAAAAGATCACAAACAAGGAACGAAATCAAACAGCTATTGTTAATAGCAGTGCATTAAATGAAAAATAACACAGATCTGCAGCTAGAAAGCGGTTTGATTATTTTCAACTAATTTCCATGTATTTTGGTGTGCTATTATATATTACAGACCTTGTGATACTTCGGACTAAAACTTGGAGCTCAAGATAAAGTTTGGGTGCCTCAAAGTGTGCAAGCGGTGTGTGGAGGACCTCCGAAATTGGTTCAAGGGTAAGAAAATGGCTTTCCGTTATGGGATTCCTATGGTATGGCGAGAGCAAAAAGAACCATAGTGACGACTGTTACTTTTGTTCATGCGATGTGAAAGCGTATAATTCCAAAATGGAAGCATTCCACTTCATACCCCAATCTTCACTTAGCAATTCGTCCCATCCCCTATGGCACAGATATACTAGTACCCAAGCCCCTGCTACCTTGGAAGAGATACCTAGCTCCGATGAAGGTGGAGTCATACCTGAACCAGATGACGAATCAAGTTCTGACTTTGAAGATGATACAAGACCAATATTTTTTTCCCAGGAGGAGATGAATGATTTGGTAAGAGACCTGAATCTTCCCAAAGATGCAGCTGAGTTACTCTGTTCAAGGCTTAAAAGCAGGAATTTATTATGGCCAGGAGTGTCTTTTGCATGGTTCAGACATCGTAAAAAGGAGTTCGGTCCTTACTTTGTCCAGGCACCAAGTTGGTTTACAGCATCTATGTCGAAAGTTTGATGGGTCAATTCAAAATCCAATATGATTCAACGCAATAGAGTCTTTTCATAGATTTCTCAAAAAGAAGTCTCAAGGCAGTTTTGCTCCACAACAGTGTTTTTTACGCTTTCATCCCTGTAGGTCATTCCGTAAACTTGAGGGAAACCTAGGAGAATTTCGAATTGATTCTTCGTAAACTTAAATATGAAGACCATGGTTGGCAAGTGTGTGGGGATTTAAAGGTCTTGGGCAACAAGCTGGATAAACCAAATACCCTTGGTTTTTTTGTCTATGGGACAGTCGAGATCAACAAAGTCACTGGACCAAGAAGAGTTGGCAGCCGAGGATGCTCACAGTTGGTCCAAAAAAAATGTCCTCTGAGAAACTTTGGTACCTCCACAAAGTTCTTCTACCACCTCTCCATATAAAGTTGGGATTGATGAAGCAATTTGTGAAATCACTTCCAAGAGATGGAGAATGCTTCAAATATTTGGTCACCAAGTTTCCAGGCCTCTCGAAGGCAAAATTGAAGGAAGGTGTGTTCGTCGGACCAGACATTAGAAGGCTTATAGCCGATCAAGAGTTTGTCAATACCATGACGGATTTTCAAAAAGAAGGGTGGATTGCATTTAAAGAGGTCGTAGAGAAATTTTTAGCCAATAAGAAAGATCCTGACTACAAAAAGATCGTTGGACGAATGCTGAAAGCATTTCAAGCTTTAGTTTGCCTGATGAGTGTGAAAGTGCATTTCCTCCAATCCCACCTTGACTACTTTCCTGAAAGTTTGGGAGCTGTGAGTGAAGAACAAGGTGAACGATTCCACCAGGACATTAAAGAGATGGAAAAAAGATACCAGGGAAAATGGAGCGTTACAATGATGGCAGACTACTGTTGGATGGTTCAGAGAAACATTCCAGATGCTACTCTCAAGCGTAAATGTACCAAGAGGAGCCTCACAGGGCAGAAAAGATTTTAGTGTGTTTTAGGGAGCTCATTTTAGTTCAAAAATGATTTTCATGTAAAATTTGTAATTAAAAATTAATTTTATAAGTCTATTTTCGTTTATTTTGAGGTATTGCCCTATTTAACATAGATAACTGAGTTGTCAGGAAACGTGATGTCCTAAGACAAAATGGACGTCTTAAAATTTTTTTTTTTGCCAATCTGTGTAATGAAGGGGTGCCAATGCATTTCCAATGTCAATTACACCTACTACGGCCGGGCTCACAGGAGCATATAACGCAGCGTTTTACCTCTCTGTTGACCGGCGTATCGCCGCGTATGGCAACAATTTTTGACTACTTGTGACAGCGTATCTTACTCATGCGGTCATGCGCAGTCTTCCTGGTTTCATTTTTTATTTAACTTTTTTTTAAATCTCACGCTTTGTCGCTTGGCGACGTTGTGTATAAATGCCACAAATACACAATGTAATTGTGCATGTACAGCATTTCATACCCACCCATATAGAACAGGGCTCTATCGCACGTAATAAGCAATAAAATAGAACCTGCTGGGTTCTTTTTTAACTCGCGCATTATACACAATGATAAAACGGTAGTATCAGTGTAACAGCGACAATCAATGCACTTGAATTGCCACGATGTACCTCGTATTATACACGCATACATCGCACGCATAAAACGCATTTCAAATACGCTCATGTTAGCCTGGCCCTAGGAGAACACATACGTATATACCATGCTAGAATAACGCCCAGATTGTAGATTTACTCCTGCAGATATTCCTCAAGATCCCTGCTACAATAAGCTGATATAACAGTCTGTATATAATTATAACAACTCTGGAAGAAAAACCAGCACAGCTTGAAAAAGAAACCTAGTATGAGAGGCCCCATTGAACTTTACTACATCTCCACATTTAGGCCTCATACACACGGGCAGATTTGATTTGCAGAACCCGTGCGGGAGATCTGCAAATCAAGCCGCCCATAGGGATGCATTAGCGCTCGCACGGCAAATAAAAGCATGCGGATGTGATTTTTTTTTTCCTGGCATGCGGATCGCACGCAGGGGAAGAAATCGCAGCAATGCTCCATTTTCCTGCGGATCCCGCAGGGACGGCTTTAACTGAAGTCAATGGAAGCCATCCGTCCGTGGCACAGCCACTGCTGTCACGGTGGACGTGCCGCAGATCTGCAGGAAAGCAGGAGAGTAAAAAAATAAATAAAAGGAACTGCGCATGCGCTAGCCAGCACACCCAGACACATACACTGTGCTGAAGAAAGAAGATCCGTCCGCGACGGAGGAGACCTACGTTGGATCTGGAGAGGCAAGAGGTCTTTTCCTCTCCTTGACCACAGGCCCGCACGGATTCTCCTGCGGGATTCAGCAGTGGAATTAATGCATACAAGTGGACATCGGGCCTTAGAGAAGAAATCAATCAAGACTGAGATTCATCCCAAACGAACAATTGTTTCTACTGCCCTAGCGTCAAGCTCAATGCTAAGGAGGGCAGGTGGTTTGTACGGCGGTCTGCACTCTGCCCCCACCACCAACCGCAACTTATTTTAGTCATGGAGTGCGTTTATCCACACCAGCGCTACTAAGGTGAAGCAAGGTTAAAGACCGGAGAGGCCTGTGATTAGGCATGTGCGTACAATTAGATGCAGATCTCTCCACGTGTGAGGTAGAAACATTTTCCTGAGAACGTTTAGCTTATTGTTTTCGGCTTATTTGGAATTTTCTCAATTCAGGAACTTTTCACTGACTCCTCACATTCAGTCCTCAATTAATCTTTATTACACACTATCCAGAATAACAGGATGTATCTGCCTGTACATATCACTGGCTGTAGCCACAACTCTTCCTTCTCCCCAACTAAAACCCAATATATCAGTGCAGTGGTGGTTGAGCCCGCTCTGCAACGAATCCTGATTAGGCAGCTTCCCCCTACAGAAGAGGAACAGTCAGCAGGATTTAAAGGGATCTGCCCACCGAATACATGTAGATTAGGATAGCTGATAAATGCCTGAGGTAGGAAATGCCCTTTAAACAAGACTCACAGCGCCATTAAATTAAGATTGCATCAGAGTATTATACCTGCACACAGAGAAGGCTTCTATAGCAAGCTCATTTCACAGTTACATGTAGTGCACAATACTGGCCTACAGCCTCAGGGGGAACAGCAAAAAAGTGGTAACTGATTCTCCTTTAAAACATTATGGAAACATCCAATTTCATCCCGTAATGAAACTTATTTAACAATCCAACCAGGTTCTAATAACACTACTATATCCAAATCCATAAAAAGTTTGGAACACTATTGCTACAAGAATCCAAGATACCAGGCGGCACAGAAAAACCTCGCCATCATCAAGAAACAGCTCGAAGTCTCAAGTCGACTGCAAAGAAACCAGAAGCTACTAAAAGATTGCTGAACTTTGACAACATAATTTGTTAAACTGTGCTATCCGTCTACAAAATAATATTTAAAGGCGTTTTCAGGAACTGCTGGATTTTTTTTTCTATTGACGATCTGTAAAAATGGCAGCAATGAAAACTATCAGTTTGGCCTGCAAAAAAAAACAAAAAAAAACACGAGCCCCCACACCCCTCCATCAACGGCAAAGCAAAAAAGTTATGGGGCTCAGAATAGGAGGGGGACAAAACAGCAATTTTTGAAAAGTTTTTTTTTACGTTAAAAATTCTATTAACATTGTATTCTCGGAATGCTAATGACCGAAAGAATACTGGTAACATGTCATTTTAACCCTTTCCAATCCACTGTCTGACGACATGATTCAAGGCTGTACAGCTCCGATGTTGGAAGACGTCCGTCGGGGTTCTCTTAGTGTATATTGCCAGACTCTCTGCTGTTGGAGCCTACCCAACTTGTCAGCTCATGCAGTACTGGCTTTAGCCAGCAGATAACGCTGTTGTATAAAGGCAGAAAAAGAGTAAGCTCCCTAGGAAAACCAGGATACAAATTGGATTGGAAAGGGTTAATGCATCATGAATGCCGCAAAAGCAAAATCCCCTGAAAAGTGATGCATTTGTGGTTTTCCATTTCACCTCGCTTAAAAAGGTTTAAACATTTTAGAAAACCATTTTATGGTAACGTTAAAAAATACAACTTGTCCAGCAAAAAATAAGCCCTCATATGGCTAGGTCAACGGAAAAATAAACAGATATGACTTCTGAAAGTGCAGGATGAAATAAATGAAAACAAAACCCCCAAAAATGGCTGGTAGTTAATGGTCGGCTGCACACAACAGAGTTTGAATTGCGGAATCCGCAATAGTCTCCCTTGCAGAAGATTTGTGGCATTCCGCACCAATTGAAACCAATGGAGCATCCTCATGTGATCCGACTGCGATTTTCAGCTGCCGGAGGGGAAAAAAAATGCTCCATTTTCGTGCGGACTCCACACAGACAGCTTCCACTGAAGTCAATGGAAGCTGTTCAACCCGTGGCCCTTCCACAATTAACATTGTAAAAAGGTTATGGGACACACGTCATCACTTAACAATTGTGTGGGAAAATCTGTACTACACATGTCCACCGGCCAGACCATCTGCAGTATAGGCCACCTGCATACGACAAGAAATGACAGGTACACAGGCTCATTGGCCGGGTACAGGGTTGGATTCTGATGCGGGATCCCACATTCAGAATCAGACCCGGTCGTGTGCGGGCGGCCAAATGGTTAATTCAGAATTCAACCATGTTATTAAAAGTGAAGGGAAACATTTTTCTGATCTGTTTTCATTTTCTGAATATAGAATGTTTTATTCTGTTCTATATACATGACTATGTGGGCGGCCATCTTGCCTGAGACATATTTAACAGCATTTAGAGAATTTAGAGATGTTTTATTGCAGCTTCATGGGCCATTCACACAATGGACAGGAGGAGACCCACTGACATGTATGGAAGACTGTTCTAGACATGCTCTATCGGAAGGATAAGCCTCTTCGGATGTATTTCATTAAGCCTGAGGAAGAACCCCAAGTAAGTTCGTAAGCTCGCTATATCATCATGTATTTTTATTAGCCATTAAAAGGTATCATATCCACAAGATTACTTGGTTTCTCTTACTGAGAACAATCACATTTTGCTCTACTGGCTAACACCGTACCAAACTTTTTTCTAATCAGGAAGGGTATCATTTCTCCTTAAGGAGAGCAACTAGAAGGTGAGTGAGGAGACTTATAAGGCCATCCATGCTCCTCTGGGAAATATGCAAATAAGGAAGATGAAACTATTGTAAGACAGCATTCCTGCAAGCTAATGTTAGACTCTTTATATAAGCCTTATAACAATGACTGGGGATTGAAAACCAAGTCAGAATCCATGTACAGGCAGCTGTTTCGGGTTTTTTTGCCCCTCATCAGTGTGCAGTAGGTTTCTGGCTTGGATAGTGAGAAGCCTATAGATGTGGGTCAGAAAGGTATCGGTTTTACCTTAAGGAGCGCACCTAAAAGGTGAGTAAGGAAATATGCAAATAAGGAAGATGGAACAATGCCCGATTTATACAACAGGTTGCATATTCTCGTTAACATTTTAAAAGAGAAAGTCATCTACGATACTGTGTTTTTTTACTATGTACTGCTAAAGCTACAGCATGATTGGTATGTTAATTACAGTCCCCTACAAGGATGCCTTTGAGTGTTGTGACATCTACTGTACGCTCCTCCCAGAGTAGGTTTCACAAGATTCACCTGAGGAATCTTGTAAAAGGGTTTTTTCCCCAATTTCAAACAAACTGTTGGATGTTGATCTCCTGCTCCAGATATCAAATTTTGCCCGGAACTCAGACTACTAGTTTCTGACAATGCCTTTTTAACTAATCTTGTCTGATGAAGAACAGTTGCCTATAACCTACATATAACTAAACTGTCTTTCATGGTACTACTTTATTTCAAATCTCCCACGGATGAGCTGCATCATCAGACAACAGGCTACTCAACAGAACAGTCTCTGTCCTACCTACTGAGAAGTCAGAACAAGTTGCTATACAAGGAACTTTGCTGCTTTATAAACAAATCTCCCTGCTTGAGAAGGGCAACCGATTCCTGTAGTATTCATATAATGGAGTATTGCTTCCAACAACGCAAGTATTATGAAAACCTAAGGCTGAACGCCAACGGACGGATTATGGCGGCGGATCCGGAAAGGAGAGTATGGGGTCTCTGAGGGGCACCGGGTCTGATTAAACTGCGAGATTTCACAGGCGGAATCCGACCCGGCCGTGGGCATGAGCCCTAACATATATATTAATACATGCATGTAACTTCCCCAAAAGGTGGACTCTAGAAGGCTACATTCTACTCCTAATGCATTACAGACAAAATGGCACAGACTGAATTGATAATAAATAAGAGAGGGTCAGGCTGCATGCCCAAAGTAGAAAAGTGAGCTTTATCCAGAAAATCCATATAAAATGGAAAGAAAGCTGCCAGAAACATTGTGAGTTATAGGTGAGGACTTAGTCACACCTCATTAATATAAAGTTCTGAAGATGGAGAGAACAATACTCAGAGATTGGACACAGTAGAAAGTAGAAGATTAATCATGAAGGCTTCCAGAACCCAGCAGGGTAGATGATCAAAATGAAATTAAAAGCCAGCTCTAGTGGTGGTCCCATAACTCAGAAGATGAGGAGTCTGCTGATGATACTGGAGGCTGAATTTTACAACCTCAAATCATAAAACCAATAGAGCTGAGAAGTTAGTTTAAACATTGGTTGTATGGAAGCAGTTTGCAACTTTGTGGTTAAATGTAATGGATAGATACCTATTGAGTTATTATATGTACTGCTTCTTGCCTATCCTCATTATCCATTTTCTTTCCTGGTATAAAATTAGGCAAGTATGAAACAGCTTCCCAGACTCCCCTTTCCCTCACCTTTGAGCCCAATAACGTAGTTTATCAGTCTCAAACATGATGACAAGTTCCCTTTAAATGCACTAAACACACTCATTAAAGGGCGATCCTGGGAGTTGTAGGCAGAGAGGTGCAGCGTGGCCAGATGTGGTAATGCAGGAGGGAATGCTTCCTCTAAGACCACATGCACACGGCCAGGTCGGATTCCATATGCGGGATCCTACACCAGAATCCGACTCTGTGCCCCGGCAGCAAATCCTGCATACTTGTAATTCTTTCTCTCTTTACTCCAAATGTGCCGACCATCGCACATGCGCAGTACAAAGTTACCCATGCCATTGCTAATGCAATGACGCGGATCGGCGACACTTCCTACTGCGGAAGGGCCACGGGACAGATGGCGTCCATTGACTTCAATGGAAGCAGTCTGTGCGAGGCCCATACTAGAAAAATGGAGCCTGCTGCGATTTTACCCACACGAGCGAAAAAGCGATTTTGCATAGCATGCTATGGCAGGTATTTGCGGCGGAATCCGGGGATGGACGCCGGCTTCGGATTCCACACTGCAAATACGGCCGTGTGCATTGGGCCAAAGAGAGTAGGACGTTTCTCCCAGGACAGCTGATGAGTTTTAAAAAATTTACGTGTCGAGGTTAATGTAAGTAATTTTGTGAAGAGGGAATTAATGCAATTATTGAATTACAGATGTGTAATTACATATCTTTCCTGTAGGCTCAACATATCCCGAGATGTGCGGCACAAGATAAAAAGCTTTAAAAAAAACAAAAAAACATGATCTCAAGAGGTCTGTCATGAGACTGCTATGCTACAGTAGTTTGAGTCGTTGTGGCCATGGGTTTTGCTAGCATGTACCAATATTATAGTATTATTAGAATACTCTCCTGAAATGAACAAATGAGAATTTTTTAAAAATGCCCCCAAAAAGTGTTCATACTTTTCATTGAATTCAGTTTAAAGGGGTTGTCCCGCAACAGCAAGTGCAGTTATACACTTCTGTATGGCCATATTAATGCACTTTGTAATATACATCGTGCATTAAATATTGGCTATACAGAAGTTATATACTTACCCCCTCCTGGTGCTGGCGTCCCCGTCTCCATGGCGACAATCAAACTTCGTCTCTGGTCGCAGGAACAGTCGCGCTTGCGCACAGAGGATTCTTCTCCTGGATGGTCCGGGCTCACGAGCTGCGTCCTGGCTCCTCCCCCTTCTCAGCATCATTGCGTAGCTCCGCCCCGTCACATGGTGCCGATCAGCCAATGAGGTGGCTGGAATCGGCAGTGGAGCACAGACAGCAGAAGAACATCCACGGTGCACCATGGGAGAAGACCCGTGGTGCACTGTGGGAGAAGACCAGCGGCAGCCATCTTGGACAGAAGATTTTTTAAAGTTGCTGAACGGGGATTCAGGTAAGGGAATTTTTTTTTTTTTTAAATAACACATGGCAGCGGTTTTCCTTTACAGGTACTGGGCAAAAAAAAATTTTTATCTTTCGGCGCGGGACAACCCCTTTAAGGCCCAATGTCCATGGGCGGATTTTAATTATAAAATCCGCGCCTGTCTCCTGTGTGGGAGATCCGCACCTCTTGCCGCCCATAGGAATGCATTATGGATTTTGAATCACACACACGGGAAGAAATCACAGCATGCTCCATTTTCCTGCAGATCTCACAGGGACGGCTTTCCATTGAAGCAGTTCCTGCCACGGCACACCCGTAGCTTTCACTGTGGCTGTCTCGCAGATCCACGAGAAAGCAGGAGATTCAAAAATAAAAAGTAAGCACTGCACATGCGCGTTGCCTGACACTCCCTGACGCATCCGCTGTGCTGAAGAAAGAAGATCCGTCCAGCTCAGAGCTAAGAAACGGTCTTTTCCTCTCCATGTCTATGGGCACGCACGAATACCACTGCGGGATTCAGCGGTGGAATCCGTGTGTGCAAGTGGACATGAGGCGTAAAGGCTATGGGTGGACACATCTGCACACTACACAATTGGGGCTAGTTGAGAGAAAAAAAAGCCAGAGTGCTTTTTTAACTCCGACTTTATTGCAAATCTTATGAACCATAGAGTAACAATAATACACAATGAAAACAGAAAAAACTAACTAAGTTAACTATTTGGTTAGCAATGGGTTACTAGGCAAGGCACATTAAAATGTCACTTTGTAGTTTAATAACTGTCGGAAATAGGAGTTCTGTACAAGTGTATATACCTCGTCCATATAAGCTGCATTCACTAAAAATGTACCAACTATGCCTTGCAATCCCTGATGCTACAGCCTACAGCCTAGGATTGTTTTAGAACTTGTGCTTTTAGTCCATCTTAAGCACTGTGATGTTAACCCTTTCCAATCCAATTTGTATCCTGGTTTTCCTAGGGGGCTCACTCTTTTTCTGCCGTTATACAACGGTGCTATCTGCTGGCTAAAGCCAGTACTGCATGAGGTGACACGATGGATAGGCTCCGACAGCAGAGAGGCTGGCAATATACAGTAAGAGAACCCCGACGGGCGTCTTCCAACATCAGAGCTGTACAGCCTTAAATCATAATGTCTTTAGACATCATACAGTGGATTGGAAAGGGTTAATATAAAATGTGCTATCAGAACATCATTATTTATGTTTAAATAAAACACTTGGTACATTTGTTACCACTGCTGCAACACAATGGAGAATAGATCGTATGGCAGTGTTATGTCGTCTAAGGGAAACAGACAGCCGTTTTGTGTCCAGAGATTATTACATATAAAGGACTACGGTATTAAAACTAGATTTAAAAGATTTATCAGACACAGAGCCACTGCTCAGAACCGCATTAGGAATAATAAATTGTACTGTCCACCAGGTGTGATGACAGGGACCCAGAGAGGTTGAATCCCCAGCAATGCCAAGTTTCCACGTCATCCAATACAGGTCGCAGTGACATTACTGCAGATGCAGGAAATACCGATAGACAGAGGCCAGGCACTTTTCGAAGGTTGTAGGATTTTTTTTTTTTCTTTAGACGTTTGGATCTTAGAGAACTCATTTATTTTTATTTTTTGTGTGTTTAAACATAAATATACAAATTCAATAAAATGTATAAATTACCAGTGAAAAAAAGAGAAAGGAAAGACCCCACAATTTCCAAATTCTGCTTTCTACCCAACGCCACTTGTTTCAATACAAAAGTCTCACTTAATACCCTTCTTGGCTCTAGTGGACAATGGTGAATTTTTTTTGGCTGAAAGCGATATTCCAGGATTTTACCATTATGACCTATTCTCAAGACAGGTCATCAGTAATTCATCGGCTGAGGTTTGACACTCTGGTATTACACTTCTGACTCTGACCACCGCTGACAGTGGGCTGGATAATGAGCTGATCAGCGGAGATCCCGAGCAGCAGACCCCCATCAACTATTGATGACCTATCCTGAGCACAGGTAGTAAAAGTCCTGCAATATCCCTTTAAACTACATAATACGCTTACGGCACACCAAGTACGCTTATAGTAATTCTACTTTTAATTACTTTTATTTGAAAAAATAATAAATTCTTTATAGAATACAAAACGACAATTATGAACATGGAGTTAAAAGACTTCTTTTAAACTCAATCATTTTATTTGTAGTTTTGCACATCGTTTTTCCCCAGTTTATCTTCTATTCTCATTCGAATACATGAGATCTAAACGGGGATAGCCGAGAGATTTTTTTTCTGCAGCAGTAATGTAGAATGTTTGAGTTGGAAGGGACCTCCAGGGTCATCGGGTCCAACCCCTTGCTCAATGTGGGATCCAGCAAATCATCCCAGACAGATATTTGTCCAGCCTTTGTTTGAACACTTTCATTGAATTAGAACTCCCCACGTTCTGTGGTAACCTGTTCCAATCACGGTTATTAAGATTTTTTTTTCTAATCTGTGTCTTCTCCCTTTTAGTTTCATCCCATTGCTTCTAGTCTTTCCTTGTACAAATGAGAATAGGGCTGATCCCTCTCACTGTGACAGCCCTTCAGATATTTGTAGACAGCTATTAAGTCTCCTCTCAGCCTTCTTTTTTGCGAGCGAAACATTCCCAGATCCTTTAACCGTTCCTCATTAGGACACGATTTGCAGACCGCTCACCATCTTGGTAACTCTTCTCTAAGCTTGCTACAGTTTGTTGATGCATTTCATAAATTTGGGATTCCCAGAAATGGACACAGTAACATAGTATGTTAGGCCGCAATAAAGAGACATATCCATCCAGTTTAGCCTATTATTCCCCCAGTGTTAATACAAAGGAAGTCAAAAAAAGCCCTAATGAGGTAGAACTCCAGATGAGATCAGACGGAGGCCGGCTTCACACTGGTGAGGGCGATATCGGGCCATGATTTGGATTTGTGGCCCGACATTGCCCTCGTAATCCTTCTGAAAACCCCTTGATGCGAGGCGTTTTCACATGGAAACAGCCTTGCATGACTGCGGGGCTGAAGGAATCCCCTGCTGCAGCTGTCACAGCCACAGCACGAGAGCACAATGCTCTCCCATTGACTTAAATTAAATTGGCGTTGCTGCAGTTTGCCCCATTGCAGACAATGGGCAATATAGCAGATTTTTTTTTTAAACGCAACTTTGCTTGAGAGAAACATCGCAAATGATAATAAAACCACTCATGCCTTTTCACTCGCTCTCGCATTCTTATCGCCAGTGTGAAGCCAGCCTAAGGAAGAGTAAGGAGGTATAATTACTTCACACAACCTAAATCCCATGCTTCTCTTTTTGCTGTTGCATCACACTGTTGATTCATGTCCAGTCTATGGTCTATTAGTATGCACAAGTCTTTTTCACATGTGCTGCTGCTTAGCTCAATTCTTCCCATTCTGTATGTGCTTTTTACATTTTTTCTTGCCCAGATTGGGACTTTGCATTTCTCCTTGGTAAATACCATTCTGTTAGTCGCTGCCCACTGCTCAAGCTTATTTAGATCCTCTCTCTCTTCCCTAAGGTTAGCTATCCCTCCTAACTTTGTGTCATCAGCAAATTTAATCAGTTTCCCCTTGATTTACTCATCTAGATCCCTTATAAAAATGTAAAAACACTGGGCCCAGTACAAAACCTCTTGGTACCCCAAACTGAACGCACAACCCTTTATGACCACTCTGAGTACGATCACTCAGCCAATTGTGAATCCACCTAAAAGTTGCCTTGTTAATCTCATGTTTATTCCTTTTTTTCAATAAGGATAGCACTAGATACTTTGTCAAATGCTTTGCTGAAGTTCAGACATAGTGATCCCTGGCTATATCGCGGTTCAATGACTGCGGTTTCAGTGCATCGCGGATTTTAGAAAAGAGCATATATAATTTTGTTTTCGCAGAGTTTTTTGCTATATCGTGGAATTTGACGGTACATACAGGAAATACAGTACGCCACTAGCGCTTGCCAACGCAAGACTGTACACAGCACACTATTTGCTGATGGAATGTGATCGGTATCGAGCGCTGATTGGCTCAGTAATTGTAGCATCGGTCTGTTTGTTCACTATTGCGATTGTTTGGCATTTCCTCCTGGAAAATTGATTTGTGTAAATATAGCGCCGCTACTTCACTGATTTTCACGTATCGCGGGGGGCTCTGGAACATAACCCCCGCGATAGACGAGGGATCACTGTATTATATCTAACACATTTCCCTGATCAACCCATACTGTAATTCTGTCATAGAAAGAAATTCGATTAATCTGGCATGATTGCTACAAAGTCATGCTGGCTTTAGTTAATTACTACATTATCATCCAAGCACTTGCTTAAATGCTATTTAATACTTTGTTAAAAGATCTTTCCTGGATTCCTGGGAATCTACTGCATGAGCACCATAACTTCCTTTACAATACTCATACCTGGTGACAGGTTCCCTTTAAAAGTTAGGCCTTCTCAACAACATCCTTGCCCATTTCATCATTTACGTCTAGTAAATGTCTTAAGACGTCTTTGACTTTACTTTTGCTTTTGACATATTCTTAAAACTTTTTTTTAATGCCTTTGGCCTCTCTTGCACGCCTCAATTCATTATTAGCTGTAGCTAATCTGACACTTTCCTTTCAATTGCTGCAAACTTCAGTTTATTCTTCTTTAGATGTGCCCCACACTTTCCATTTGATAAACAACTTTTTTCCATTTTAAGCATGTATTTGAGTTCCATGTTCATCCATCCTGGTCTCAGATGATTCCCACTTTTAGGAATTGTGCTTTGAGAGTCTAATTAAAAAAAAAAAATCCCATCCTTCTTGGACATTTCTATCATTGAGAACATCCGGCCATTCGATCCTTCCTACCATCTTTCTGAGGCCATTAAAATCAACCTTACTAAAATCCAACCTTGAGGTCTGGGTCTTCTCAGGTCTTCATGCCTTTGTTACCCCAAATTCAAGGATAGCATGATGACTGCCTCATAACGTCCCAGCCACCCTTAATTCCTCAACCATTCCCTCCCTGTTGGTAAGAATTAGGTCCAAGATAGCAGATCCCCCTTGTTTTCTCTTCTACCTTTTTGGAAGATAAAGTTGTCGGCAAGAGCGGATAAGAATTTGTTGAATCCATTACTTTTACCTGAGAGAGATTCCCAACAAATGTCTGGATAGGTAAAATCGCCCATGATCACTATGTCATGCTTCTTTGATCTACATCCGATGTAGAAAGAGTTCATCAATATCTTCTGCTTGTCCAGGCGGCCTATAGTAAATGCCTACAATAGTGTCCTTTCTGTTGTTCTCTCCTTGTATTCTTACCCAAACAGTTTCTACAGAACTACCATTCTCTGAAGCTTCAATCTCTGTAGAGATGAATGCTTTCCTAACATACAACGCAACACCTCTTCCCCCGTTATTAGGTCTATTTCTTGCAAATAAAATGTAACCTTCAAGCCTTGTATTCCAATCATGTGTATCATCTCCCCAAGATTCCATGAACCCTGTAGTGTATGGCAAGAGACCACTGAGGCCAGTGACTGGCTGCAGCAGTCACGTGTGTATGCAGGCATGTGACCACTGTAACCATGTAAACAAAGCCCAGGAAAGATGAAAAGTAGTAGTGGGGGATCTAAATGTTTAATATACTTTTTTTTTTTATTATACCAAATTTTCTGTATTTAGAAAACAAAAATATATACCGGTACTATATCTCAAACAACCCCTTTAAGCAAATATAGACAGATATTACCCTTCTGATGCCCTTCCTTTATGCAAGGGAGAGGGTTTTTTGTTTTTATTTTCAAAGATATTTTGTCTTCAAGAAGTTACAAAAACCAGAAGGCTTAATAATCTGAACAGAATGTAAGCCAATAACTCCGTTCAAAAACTAATCAACAGCTAAAAACAAAATTGGTCATCTTCCCATACTGGAATACGAGGAGTTTGTGATTTTCCCGGGAAAAGAAAAGAAAAAAAAAATAGTTCAGAAGTGACATATAATTCAAAGTCCACCGTCCACTGCCAAAAGTTAACAGAAATAGCATGGAATGTAACTGATCTCCAAAAGAACAAAAATATCAAATCAGGTTACCAAAACAAATGAAAAGGCAAATACATTAACCCATTCCGGTCGCAGACAGTTTTTTGCTTCCTTTGTGTCACTTTAGATGGTAATAACTTTGGAATGATTTACTCATCTAAATGACTTTACGGTTGTTTTTTGTATAGTTGCAATATTTCTTATTTTTAGGATATTTTACAAAACCTGTATGTTAAAGAGAAACCAATTCAGTTCTGAAGGGACACACACATATGAGAAACCCTCCATAAAGCATTCAATTTTAAAAAACTGCACCCCTCAAAGAGTTCAAAAGAGCATATAGAGGTTTGTTAACCCTTTAAGTGTTTCACAGGACCTAATGCAACGTGGATGTGAAATTTGATAATTACTTTTTTTGTCCAATTAGAATTTTAATCCTTTTCTCCCGTAACAAAAGCAGGAGTTAACAGAGAAGTAAAAATGTAATATTTATTAACCTGATTCTATAGTTCAGAAACATCCTATCTGTTGTCCTAGTGTGCAACATAACTCAAACGAATGACATTGGGGGGCATTTACTTACTGTGCCAGAATTTTGGCGTAGAAAATTAACAAATATTTTGTTGTCCTGCACCGATCCCGCACTTTTCTAAAAAGTGGTCTGGGCTGTTGTGAGGGGGCATGGTCACCCCAAACTGACAGATATATAACTACTTATGCCACAAAGCAGCAAGAATTATGCCAGAAATGTACGCCTGGTCAGGACCAGGCATACATTTCTATGAAGGTGCATGGAGGTGTGGAGGATATGTGGAATGCATGAACAGGCATACACCTCTTCATGTATTCAGTACACTGGGCACTGGAAAAAATCTAACCATGCCCAGCGAAGAAAATGCCAGACTTCGTAAATTCCCTTCATTAACTTTTATGCGAGTCAGTATTATTATAACACTACCAAATTTATATAGTTTATTTTTATATTTTACTATGTTTACCCAATAAAAATACTATAGTCCAAACTGTATTATTCTTCTGTTGTGTGGGAGTTTTGTTTTTTTTGTGGAATGAATTGATATTTTTGCTGGTACCATTTTGGGGAACAGTCAACTTTTTGAGCACTTTCTATTCTCTTTCTTTAGGAAGTAGGATGAACAACAAGCAGAAACTTTGTTATTTTTATAAGGCATTTATGGGGGTAATTAACGCAGAGACAAATATTTTTGGAATAAGAAAGTCTAATCCATAAAATATGCACCTTACAGGATTTTAAAGATCTGCCAACGTCCTGGTGCTTGATACCAGAGGATATCTTCAGAAGTTTGTGGAGTCCACAATTTTACAAAATTTGATTAGTTTTGGTGGCATGGGTGGGACCTACACAATACTGGATAGCTGATTTTAATGTTATGGCTAAACTGGGGTAGTTTATTAGCTGCACTTACTTTCTCGATGACGTGCGTAATCATTACAAATATAGTGCATGCAACACTAATTACGTGAATTAATACTGGGTTCCAGAACTGTAGCTCACTCATATACTCAAAGTCTATACCGTAGATGTTGATATGCCATCCATTGTGACAAGTCACGTGTCTAAATCCGGTCAGCAAATATTAGGTCACTTTGGATGAAAAGAGGACTCAAGTCTTGTAATGTAATGTCTTTATGGAGATTGGATTAGGTTTTGTGATTGCTGGGCCGAAAACCCCCTTTGGTACATAAAATTTACAATATGATAAGTCTCGGTGCACACACTCTTCGATTCACTAGTGGTAGACCACCTCTTTTCTTTCCGGCACAGAATGGCACAAATGAATGGAAACCTATCGAAACAGGCCTATTGGTCTGTGTTTCAGCAGTTTTCTATAATGCTCAACATAGGTTCTGTCCAAGGGTTCGGTTTTGGGGATTTTAAACATACATTGTGACAGGACCCGTGGATAGAGACAAAAACATGCTGTGAACAAAGCTTTAAAAGATCAGCTGCTAAGGCTTAATGCCAGCGGATGCCTTCAGAGGTCTTGTGGAGTCCTTGTCTCAATAGGTCAAAGCTACTTTGGCAGTAAAAGGGGACCTGTGCAATATTAAACAGGCATTTTTTAATGTTATGGCTGGTCGGTATATATATATAGCCTTTTGATTGGCTGGAATCGGCAAGTGATGGGGGCGGAGCTACGCGATGATGCGTACCAGGGGGCGGAGCCAAAACGCCGATGCTGCCGAGCGGAGCCGAAGGGAGAAGACCCATCTGCGCAAGCGCGTCTAAAAAAGCAAGAAGACACCGAAAGTAGACGGAACCATGGCGACGGGGACGCTAGCAACGGAGCAGGTAAGTGAATAACTTCTGTATGGCTCATATTTAATGCACGATGTATATTACAAAGTGCATTAATATGGCCATACAGAAGTGTATAACCCCACTTGATTTCGCGAGACAACCCCTTTAACGAGAATATTGTATTCAACTGCTAATATTGACATTTTATAATTATCAAAATTGTAATATGCTAAAGCAACCTTCTGGTCAGTACAAAATGAATCCTGAGACTGGAGTTGAGAAAGGTGTAATATTGCCTGGCACTCTTCCTTTATGCTGTAGTTCCCCGATTCCCATGTCCTTTGTTCTGTCTTGTATGATGGCTGCCGTACTGCTCATGTGAACAGGGCTGGCCAATCAAAGCAGCATGAAGAGCCTGAGACTACCAGTGCATAGTGTGCACTGGATAGTGACAGCTGCAGGGCCACCATCTTGCAAGACAGGAGAGAGGCCATGAGAGTCGGTGCATCTGGGGGCCAATAGTGCAAAGGAAGAGCGCCAAGTAATATTACTACCATCCCTCCTATCCTGGGACTAATTTTGTCCCAGCACTAGAGGGTGACTAAGCATTTCTGAACAGCTAATTTAGTTCAGTAGGATTATCTGACTTGCATCTTAACCATATCAGTTTGAGGATAGCGCCACAGAAGGAGATTATAGGAGATGCATAAAATAAATGGGATTCACCTGGTGTGAGCAGCCTGCAACACCGCTGAGCCTTGTTTGCCTAAAGATACAATTATGGTTGTTTACTCAACCAGTGGATCCCTATCAATGTCCAAAGTGACCGGGAGCATTTATGGAATGCTCTAGGCAAAAACAGTTTGTGCTTATTAAAGGAGGCAGCCAAGTTATAAAGGCCACTGAAACGCGCTGCACTTTCTATACTGTACTTTACTATCTTAATGTATTTAGAATAAAGAGGAGAAGAGCATCTACTCTTCTAAAATAATTCTGGATGGAACGTGCTTTTATTGTAAAGGCTAACCTGGTCATTACGAACCCCTCAAAGAAGTAAGCTTAAACTCTCTATCTTTTACTTTAGATGTAACCACACACTTCGGAGTCTGGTATTTGTTTTGCATCCTGTTATTTCCTCGATCTCTTAATCACTGACATTTCGCACAACAGTAAGAAATTAAATAAAAATAAGGAGGTTTGAAAGTGAAAAAGACTTACCTAAGGAAGCGTTTTTTCTTTTTGGCAGAGTCCTCTGGAGTCTTAAACTTTACATCTGCTTTCTTTTCTGGTGTTTGGAGCAGAACCTGTGCGGTTTTCAACCAGTCACTTACTGATTTTCCTCCCAAGCTCAAACCATTTTCATCAACTGGAGCAGTAGGTTCATCAGGTGGATCATCAGAAGAATATTCAACAATATTGACAGCCTAAACAAAAAAGCAAAGCAGAATGTAATAAAAAGGAAAGCTAAGACAAGGTATCAACCATGCCAGTTACTTTCTTTAAATACTCATGGAAGGCAAAAATCACAAAAAAGGTAGATTTGAAATCTTGGTAGAAAGACAGATTAATCTACCATTTACCAACAAAAGTGCAGAAAAACAATAATTAGACACACACACACACACTAATAAAAAATTAGCCTTTCCGTAGTTTTAGCAATTTAACTTTAAATATAGGAGACATTTAGTAGGGGACCCCACAAGTGGTCCAAGAATTGCACTGACCAAGCAAACATGGAAAATAAACCCTAAAATGAAATTGCCTTCCGATAGTCTGATAGTATCTCTGGCAGAGGGAAGCAAGTAAGGAAAAGGGTCAAATTTAAGTATTCCAGAAAACATCCATTTAGAAAAAGCAGCACAGAAACTTCTGACAGAGCCTTAAAGTAACCCAAGAAGTGCCCAATGGCTTTTAAAAACTGAAAAGCAGAACAAACATGGCAGTACAACCATAAAAGTTACCATGGTTGGAAGTCACAAATGATCCTACTTGCATATCTAAATAAATGTAAGAATTGAAGCACTCTTGTTTGTACATAAGATTTTACAGTTGATGAAAGTGGAATTCAGCCATAAAAATGTAACGTTACCATTTTCACTTAGAAATATAGAATAAACTAAAATGCTACAAAGCATATCTATATATTTTGGGACAAGATGGAAATTCTTAAAGTGACCTTTCATGCTTTTTAGAATATACAAAAAACATTTAGGTGAATGTCAACTACCCCATATTATGGGGGGGAGGGAGGAATACTTTTCAAATCCATATCTGACAATCAGAATAAATTCTTGGAGTCCCATCCCCAGAAATCTCCTACTATTAGCTTATAAAATTATGCTGTCCGAGAAATATGTTCAGGCCCCTCTTGAACTTGCTCAGTGAATCCACCAGCACATCATCTTGTGGTAGAGGATTCCATTGTCTCACTGCTCTTACAGTAAAGAAGCCCCATCTATGATGATGGTAAAATTGATATATTTATAAATGCCCTGCATCCCTGTACATTCTAACCCGTTGAAAGAAAACCGTTAAAAAAAACTAAGTTAAAGGGGTTGTCCCGCGAAAGCAAGTGGGTCTATACACTTCTGTATGGCCATATTAATGCACTTTGTAATGTACATTGTGCATTAATTATGAGCCATACAGAAGTTATCAGAAGTTATTCACTTACCTGTTCCGTTGCTAGCGTCCTCGTCTCCATGGTGCCGTCTAATTTTCAGCGTCTAATCGCCAGATTAGACGCGCTTGCGCAGTCCGGGTCGTCTTCTTTGCTGAATGGGGCCGCTCATGCCGGAGAGCGGCTCCGTGTAGCTCCACCCCGTCACGTGCCGATTCCAGCCAATCAGGAGGCTGGAATCGGCAATGGACCGCACAGAAGCCCTGCGGTCCACCGAGGGAGAAGATCCCGGCGGCCATCTTCAGCAGGTAAGTAAGAAGTCACCGGAGCGCGGGGATTCAGGTAAGCGCTGTGCGGTTTTTATTTTTAACCCCTGCATCGGGGTTGTCTCGCGCCGAACGGGGGGGGCTGTTGAAAAAAAAAACAACCCGTTTCGGCGCGGGACAACCCCTTTAACTTACATAATCCCGTTGTATTTCTTCCTTTCCCTGTTTACCTGCCGCGTGAGGGGTCATCTCCAATTTGCATCTGCGCGCTGACGCCAACCTGGCCAAGTCTAACCTCTGAAGTCCTCGGATAGTCAACAACGAGTGCGCAAGTGCGCCGGGAAGGGGGACGCATGCGCACTCGCCGTTAACTCTCCAAGGATGTCACAGGTTATATGCAGCCAGGCCAGTCAGTGGGAGACGCATCACTTGTGACGCATCAAACACTAACCCAGGCAGCAGTACTTGCCGTCCGGCAGTGGTTGAAGCAGTGGCGGAAGCTGGAACTTTGCCAGCTTCTGCACTGCGATATAAAGGCTGCCGAAAGGACATCAGGAGAGCATCAGGTTTGTGGTGAAAGTCCCAGTAAGCCATAGGGGAGTATAAATTTTTTATTTTGCTGACAGAACCCCTTTAAATATGCTGGTCTGTCTTGCTACGGCAAGCGACCTATACTCTTAATTACCTCGGTAGCCCTGCTCTGCCCTCAGTCCAGTTGACTATATCGTTCTCATACACATGCACAAAGTATGGTACACAATAACTTATGTGTAAGGCCAGTCTCACACAAACGAGTCGGAGCCCGCAGCGGAATCCGTCTGACCGCAGCCGGCGACCCTGCATACCTTCTTTTCCTGCACTGCGGACGTTCGCCATCGGTCATGTGCAGAACAGACTTTTTTCTTTTTTTAAATATTTGTATTTCCCGTGCCGTCGTTAGGGGATGACGTGGATACCCACGGCCTATCTGCAATGTCAATTGCGGATGGGCTGTGGGTTGGACGGCTTCCATTGACTTCAATGGAGGCTATCCATGTGGAGTCCGCAGCAAAATAGATCATGCCATGGTCTTTCCTCCGCTTGTGGAAAAATCGCAATTCCTTTCTGTGACTGTGAAGGAAAAAGCGAAAGTACACAGCTTTCAATGCATGGCGTTTGCTGAGAATCCTCCACACGGACGCCGGACACGGATTCCGCAAAAGAAATCTGGTCGTGTGAGACTGGCCTAACCTTACTACTGATTTGTAAAGAGACAAAACTATGTGGCATATTTATTACTGGTCTTGTGCAAAAATTCTGATCCTCAATCGAGTCCGACATCACCCATTGAGAGTAAGACGTGGGGAACACTTACTTCACAGATTGAGAGCACTGTGAGCTGTATATACGAAGAGCATGTCCAGGCGCCATGGTAGAACCATGCAGCCAGCCCCACTAATTCTATGCCATAACATGTCCTCTATAGGATTTCACCATAGCAAACCGATCCATGGCATTATATGGAAAAGAACAAACATTTTTAGACATCGGCACATACTCAACCCTTTCATTCCAGGAAAACAAGCCCACTTTTATAGACTTATGTTACAACTATTTCTATAAAACTTAATGTAAACTTCTGTTGCAATGCCTTCTGCAAATTACCTTTCCTAAATAGTTAACCTTGGTTTAAAGGAATTTTCAGCTCCAATTCCACAGAAATTCCAGGCTAGAAAGTAGGGCCTTTGAGTCCGACCTTCTACTTACTGTATTCAAGACTCCTTTAATGCATTCATGCATGACAGGCAACTACTGCTGCGCAGATGTTGGGATCAGAAATGTATATAATTTCTACATTTTCCCTTCTTGGTGAGAAGAAAAACACTATATACACCACAATGAAGCGATAGCTCACATGTTCAAAACTTGTTTCCTATTAAAACATACAAATAGAATTAACAAAAAAATAATAGTCATCATAATGAATGTGATGACATAATCAAACAGGAACATTCTAAAACTAACAAATGCGGATTCCGGTGCAAACAAACATTTTCTTTTCTGCTATTCAGCAAAAGGACACGTCATAAGTAAAAGACGCTAGAGTGGTCCGATGAGCAGACATTAGTGGATGGTGGTTGGGGGTTTCTGCAGTAAACTGTCAACCTCTTGATTGACTGCTGAAGTCATTGAGCTCTAGCATTATTTACATGCAGTGCCCGGCAGTTTAAGAAGTGGGATTTCGGTGCTCCAGAGACAGACCGAGCAGTAGGAGAGTCATGTATAGCCTGCCCCCATGTCAGCATCCCTGCCTGCCGTGCTGCTGGTTTAGTAGCTTCAAGGATGCTGTCAGCTGTCCTTTAAATCTCAAGAACAGTCCAGAGAGCGCAATATACAGTTGGGCCAACAGATTAGAGCGAGAACATACAACCTATATTTGTCTCACTTTTTATGCCCCAACAATACTTTGGTGCTCCTTCCATGGTTAAACTAAAATCCGTGAGGTCTGTTTGCCTCCATTATAGCATTCATTATATGAACAGAAACAGGTAAATTGCTGTAATAAAAAAAGACCATTATGTTTAGTCCTGTACATATATTATTTTGGTAGGAACTTGGGTCAAATTTAAAATGAGTATTACCGTAATATGTAAAAAAATAAATGTTTACTAACCCTCATAATATCTGTCATCAACATTAGCAGAAGCAGATATAATTCTGAGCATGTAAACTGCCAAAAACAAATCTGAAATATAAATTATTGGTTTAAGGCAAGTAACATAGTATGTAAGGCCGAGAAAAGATGTGCATCTATCCAGTTCAGCCTATCCCCCACCCACCCACACACACAGGCGGAGAGTTCCATAATCTCACTGCTCTGACAGTAAAGAACCCCTTTCTATGCTGGTGTAGAAACCTTCTTTCCTCTAGATGTAGAGGGCACCCCCTTGTTACAATCACAGTCCTGGGTATAAATAGATGATGGGAGAGATCTTTGCTATTAAGTCGCCTCTGAGCAGTCTTTTTACTAAACGAAATAATCCCAATTTTGATACCCTCTCTGGGGTATTCCATTCCATTTATTACTTTAGTTGCCCGTCTTTTGAAACCTTTTCAAATTTTCATTTTTTCTTTGTTTAATTTAGGCAACAGAGCGGTCATATTGCAATAGGAATATTTTTTTTCTCCTAATATTAAGGCAAATAGCCGATGCTCCGTGTCTTCAAAGCCATCTGACAACGAGGTTGTGACACTTCAGCA
Organism: Eleutherodactylus coqui; assembly: GCF_035609145.1. Lineage (NCBI taxonomy): Eukaryota > Metazoa > Chordata > Amphibia > Anura > Eleutherodactylidae > Eleutherodactylus > Eleutherodactylus coqui. Next base: position 91,529,598 of record NC_089845.1, on the reverse strand, counting down.
ATGAACACTGTTTAGCAAGGTATTGTTCTGGCTTGGACATTCCCAGGTTATCAAGTTTCATCAAACATCTACCATCGTTCACTTTCTAAAGAGTTTACTCATTCATTAAGTACAGAAAACAAAAGTATCCTTAGCTATAGCCCGAGTACAAACCACTCCTTGGTTTACAGAGTGACGGACTGGAAACATCAAATTTAACTATACTTTATCAACCATGAATTACCTTATGAACATTGCACAGGAACAAGGAAATATCAAATCCCCAGGCAGAACAATGCCACTGTCCGTGACATTGTTTACATGAGAAGTATACATTTCCCAAAGACTAGTGTCCTTACATGATCTTCCTTTATTACTCAATATTAGAGCTCCTTCACACGGGCGACGTGACTTTCGGACGCACGTGTCACGGACACAACGCATGCGAAAAATCGCATGAACGGGGGGCAGCCACGAGCAAGTTGTGGCTGTGTCTCCCGTTTAAACGCCCGTTCAGACGGGCCAAGTGTGGCATATAAACGCTGCAGCCCCAGACACAGTCGGGTGGGGGGCTGGGGGGGAAAGTATAGCCCTGCTAAACTCCCTACCACTTTGAGCCCTTTGCCAGCTTTTGGTAAATTGAGGGGGCAGGACGGGGCGGGATCTAGTATGTTAAACTCCCACCCCCTCTCCACCCCTTGCCAGCAAGGGGAGGGGGCAGGATCTAGTAATCTCCTGCTCCGTGCAACCCCCTCCCTTTGCCAGCAGCCGGCAAGGGGCGGAGAGGGGGAGGGAGCTTAGCAAAGCCGCTGCTAAACTCCCTCCCAACACCCTTTTCCGGCAGCTCTCATAAGCTCCCATAGGAGTCTACAGGACCAGCCAAGGTATTCCAACCAAAAAATAAGTTCAGACCCATCTTTTCTGGCCAGCGTTAAATCGTCCGACCGGAATGCGCACCATGTGCGCTATTTTATCCAGTCGGACGATTTTACGCCCACCAAAATCACCCATCTGAATAAATGCATTGGAATACATCAGGTGGGCGCAATTTTCAGCTGGCGTTTTATTGCGGCAAAATCACTGTGATAAAATGCCCGTGGGAATAAAGCCTTAATGACAGAAGCTTAAATGTTAAAAATTCTCAAAGGCATCTTAAATAAAATCTTAAAAGGATATTCACGTTTAGACTTATCTTATTACTGAGCATCAGCACTGTACAATAGACATATAAGGCAGACAACTTCTAATCATTACCAAATTACAGTGGATATAAAAGTCTACACACCTCTGTTAAAATTCCATTTTTTATCATTAAAAAAAATAAAAAATAAAAAATCAGACAAAGATGAATAATTTCAGATTTACTTCCACCTCCAATGGGACCCATTTTCTGTACGATTCCATTGAAAACAAAATGAAGTTTGCCACGGAATTCGCAGCTAATCCGCATTAGTAAAAAGTCCGATTCATTTCAAAGAGAATCTCTTAGGCAGGTCAGGACTAATTAATTACTAATGCAGCTTTTCTTCGTTTTGCCTGCAATATGGCTTTAATAATTGTAAATAAAATTTTGGACCCAAAATTGCAGCCAAGGAATCCCATACGTTATCAACAATATTTCCCACATTACTGCATGTGGTTTAGTATAGCTGTATTGGTTCAGGCACAGTTTGGCCAACTCAAAAACTAATTCATTTGTATATGTGATTTTAAATCACAATGCAAATATGCTTTAGGTTATGAACAGAAGGCCAGACTATTGTGTTTATTTTGTGTATTTTTATAGTTTTTTTTTTTTTTTAAACTGTACTTTCCTTTAGCACCTGAAAAGGGGTTTTCTGACCACTGAGGTCTGTGATTGGCTGCAATCAGTCTGTGATGTTCTGTATACAGACTGACTGCAGCATGTAAACAGAGCTTTGAAAGGATGAAAGAGGTGCAGCGCTGCAGGTGTCCTGCTGGGTGAGTATGTGTCCCTTTGTTATTTTTACACATGGCCAAAAAAAAACAACAACTTGGAAAACCCTTTTAGACTGCCTGCACATAGCTGGGTCGGATTCCCGCGGTGGTATCAGTAACAGTACCTGTTACTTTCATTTTTCATCTGTATTGCAGATGGCCCACATGGCGAGACGTAGGACATACGCAGTACAGTTTTTTTTTTGTTTTTTTTTAGAACTCCTGGAAGCCATCCATGCAGAATCCATGAAAAAAATGGAGCATGCTGCGATCTTTCCTCCGCTTGTGGAAACTGCAATTGGTTTCCGCAAGTGTGCAGGAAGAATCAATTTCCCATAGCATGCTATGGGCGCTATTTGCTGGGGATCCACGGTGCGGACACCACCACGGATGGCGCAGAAAATACCCGTCCGTGGGCAGAAGCCTTTAAGGGTACTGGTGTATCTTGATGCCACCAGAAAGTACTGGTGGAGTCAAGATTGATATGGGGGTGACACCCCCTGTACGTGATTGGTTGCACAGTGGGATGGGCTGCAGGTCCTGGCAGCCCACTAACAAAGGATTTTTGCCCTAGCTCCAAGGTCCTTCCCCACAGGCTGGCCAGAAGGCGTTATTGCCAATACATACCGCGGCCCCCACTGCAGTCAGGCAGCCTCAGCACCGTGAAGCTCCTTTCCCGGATGCGCCCCATTCACCGCTGATGGGGGTGCCTCAGCAGGGAACCGCTTTAGCTGCCAGCGCTGCAGCATGGACCCCACAGCGCCGTGGGACAGACACTGAAACCCGGCGGCCGCAGAATACCGCAGTAGGAGGGAGATACCTGGGAGTGCGGGGGACAGTGACTCACTGCCTGTGCCGGCGGCCGCTGACTACCGGCAGAGAACTGCAGGGAGTGACCATAACAGAGCGACAGCCAGCAGAGTACCGCAGGAGGACTACAGCACGAAGCCCATAGAGCGCGGGGGACAGTTACTGACTGCTGCAGGGAACTCACAACGCTAGGGGACAGTGAGTGACAGGCGGCGCACGCACTGCATTGCCAACTTACACTGAGGCTGTGGAGGAGAGTCACATGGCTGGGAACAAATTCTTCCTAGGACTTTCCAGAACCTTAAATTCCTGCACCAATCGGAAGCTAGGGGTGTGACAGGGGCGTTCCACCATGGAAGCCCTGTCAAACCCCTAGCTTCCGGTGGCGTCAAGATACACCAGTACCGCCTTTAGGTGTCTCTTTGATATATACTTTATTTTAGCAAGTGCTATACAATATATATTAAAAAAAATTCAGAAAAGTATACTCACTAGATCACTTCACAACTATTAAGGTCCTCCCCGCTAGGCTCTGGTCACATGACCGCGCAGAGATGTGGCCGTATACATATATGGGGACTAAACTATTACAGTACATTTAGTGGGTAAGCTATTGGTCATTGTCATAAATACGCAATATTAGGGGACATATGAACACAGCCAAATACTTTTCACGGGATTGTTTATTCCAATACTCTATTTTGCACTGCAATTTCTGGATGGAAACTTGCAGATTTACTCCATGCTACAACATTTTTGGTACTAAAAAGTTTATTAAAGAAATAATAAAGCGCAGAAAGAAAAAAAATATACCACTGTGCATTGAATAAAAAATAAATAAATCTCTAAAGGCGCCCAACGATGGTAGGCCAGTCGTAAGATCACCATTTAGGAAGCACATATGAATAATGCAGGGAATCTGTAGATCACAATTGTGTGCAGTTCAAGCAAACTTCAACTTGACACTTTCTGTGACTTATGTGTTAAAGTTTGCTGCAACCGCATGACAGCTACATGTAGCCACATATGGAAACAAGCAGCAGTTTATGGTGGTCGTTACTGGTTACACGTATAGTAGATTAGAATGATTATCCTATATTGTTAGAATTCTGCCCTTACAAGCTTGTGAAAGACAGCACAGTAATGATTAGATGACTTCTATCTTCCGCATGGCTGAGGATGACAAGCTGTACCTATGGTTTATGCCACTCACTCATTTCTGTAAGTTAAACCACAATTTCTCCGGACAGTTCCTCAATTTGTTAGGTGGTGACATTGTAGTGATGCAACCTGTTAGGCTCCAGATAATATACACAATGACAAACCAGATGAACTCAGGTCAACCATCGCCAAGCAGGAAATTGCAGTAGCCACTTCCTTGCGTGTTGGACGAGGAAGATGCTGGCGTAAGTAATATTCTGTTCTTGGGCATATGCAGAACAGCGGAAGTGGGAATTTACTCAAAGTTGCTCTGCTCATTACCGTCAAGGGTTTAGTAACCCTACAAGAACATAGGTGCACACAGGAATTATTGTGTGTGTTGGGAGACATTGAGGGGAATTTAATCAAACCAAAAAGGTGGTATAAAAAAAAAGTCACATTTTGGTGCATGCCTTTTTCTGCACAAAAAAATGTACACCTTTTTGAAAACTTCTACTCCTCTCATGACACGTTTTGAGGGAGAGTGTGGCTTAGATTGCACCTTGGATGTCCAGCATGGAAGACAAATAGAATTTATATTGGAAACTAGTATAAAATTATACCAGAAATCATCTTAAAAAAAAAAAAAAATCATAGAAAGCGCCCATATACTTACTAATCTACCGATACAAGAGGAAGGATACTAATGAGTGTCTGTTCATCAGTACTTGCACCTCCTCCATATAGCAGTTTGGCTGTCTGCATGTTGAGGGATGCGGTGGTTTTATCAGTAAGTATATGGCCGCTTTCTGTGTTTTTTTTTTTTTGTCTGTTCATATTTTCCTTTTCTGCGTTTCAGAAATCTACTCCGGCTCAAGGCCTCCTAATACATTTGGCGCATCTCACTCCAACAGGGTTCATAGTAGGACCGGCGTAAGACACCCTGGTCTTAACTTCAATACAATGGAAGGAATTTCTTGTTTGCCATTTTTTCTACAGTGCATGTAGCAGAGCAGAGTATTGCATTTGACAGTTTGTGTTTTGTACCATTTTTTGTTCACAATTCTAGGATTTAAGCAGTTAGTGACCAGCCTATTGTGCTTTAAAGATTTTCAATGTCGCATTGCAAGAACCATAACCTATGGATAAAGCCATGAGGATGCTTTTAAATGGCACCACATATATTGTATAATTTTTAATAATTGTTTTGTGAGAAGAAGATAGAAAATTCCCATCGCTGTTTAGGTTTTGTTTTCACTGCATTCACCATTCAGTAAAAATGAAATGATAATTATCTTATCTGGATCAGCACAATTAGTGTGATACCAAGCTTATATAGATTTATTTTTTACTACTTTAGCACTATAAAAACATGTTAAAACAAAAAAAAATTTCTCCATCATCACATTCTAACACCCATGGCATTTTTATTGGTATCCTTCTGGAATACATGCGATTTTGGACTGACTTTTATTGCATTTTTTTTTTTAAACAATTTTTTTTAAATCAAAATCTTTATTGAATTTTTTTGACACTTTTTTTTTAGCCTCTAAAGGGGCTAGTATTATCAGTCTATTTGACTTTCCCAGGGGCAGGGTCTTTGTCAGGTTCCCGTCTGCCATGGGAACCTATTGGTACCTGCGATCACATTGTAGAGTGCCAATGGGCGACAAAAGGAACCCTCTCCCTTTCCCATCTGCTTACATGCTGCAGTTGGGGTTGAACTGCCAGAATCTGACTTTTCTCCCTTCCTGGCAGTTGCTGTCAGCTAAGCCACAGCCTTCAAAAGACGTATGCGCAGACTTGAAGTTCATTATTGAAGTCAGTAAAAAGTCGTATTAGCCATCACTAAAGGCTAAAAGAGCAAGATCTAAAAATCTGTTACTAGCACCACATCAAATAAGGGAGATGGAACAATACCTCTGCAGCACCACTTATTGGATGGCAGCATTCCTGCAAGTTAATGTTGGACTCTTTATACAAGTCTTGTAACCATGATTGGGAATTGAAAGCCAAGCCAGAATCCATATACAGACAGCTGTTTCTGGGTGTTTGCCCCTCATCAGTGTGTAAAAGGTTTCTGGCTTGGGTAGCGAGAGGCCTGTGACGTGGGTCAGGAATGCTATATTTTCTTATTAGGGAGGGGCACCTAGAAGATGAGTGAGGAGACTTATAAGGTTATTTATGCTCCTCAGAAACCTAATAAACAATGAGGAGGGGCAAACGACCCGAAACAGCTATCTGTGTATGGATTCTGACTTGGCTTTCAATCCCCAGTCATTGTTACAAGACTTGTATAAAGAGTCAAACATTGACTTGCAGGAATGCTGCCTTCTAATAGGTGGCGCTGCAGAGGCATTGTTCCATCTCCCTTATTTGCATATTACCCAGAGAAGCATAAATGACCTTATAAGTCCCCTCACTCTCTCGCTAATGAGAAAAGATAGCATTCCTAGTACCACATCATATACATCATGGTCCAGTGAACCACTTCTGCTGGCAAAAAGTACAAGATGACACCTTTGCCCTTCAGTATTCTATTGCACGCTCTTTGTGAATATTTTTCACAAGAGAATTTCAAATACAAAAGGTACTTCTGTTTAGAAGACATGTCCCTAAAAATAAATCATCATCGTCTCCTTTTAGATTCCTTTACATATTTACAAAAAGGACTATGATACCTGCATTTTATACTCTTCACCGTAGATTTTAAAAAAGGTACAATTTCTTCATCCACTAAACAAAATAAACAACCTGCGAGCCGAGCTCATGACTCACTGACAGCTTTCACATCGGTGTTCTAAGAGTAGGACATGTACTATCCTCATAACATGTTTACCTACATCTTCTACTTCAAATGATTAATGACACTTTGAACATTTGTAATGATCCTAAGAACAAGGTCCCTGCCCACAAGTAATTCAGGGATGTCAGTCTCTGCCTGCTAAGTAAAACGTATGCAAGAAGACCAGATGTGCAGACCAATAGTGGTTGCATATCAATCATACATAAAGCATACGCATATGAGACGTGGGCAACAATCATCAAGTGGGTGACGAGAGTATTCCCTGTAAACACCAGGTATATAAAAACAAAAAGTCTGAAAAAATGTAAACAGACTTACCAAAGCCAAGACACAAAAACATACTGGAAAGAAATGAAAGAAGAAGAGATAACAAGAATATAAGGGGAAGGGAATTGTCACAGCATCACAGAACGGGTAAAATGTTATTTGAAGCATTCGAATTATGCCGAGTTCAGGAGTCTCAGGTTTTATAAAAGGAGTCAGATGATTAAGTGTAGCTGTGGAGGCAGTCTAAATGTTGTAGATTACATATTCTCAAAAAGAGATCCCAAGTAGGAGGATTTGGTTGCTTTCAATGCGATACTATGAGGCTGTAAGAATGTGGAGAAGCCTGAATGACCACTTACCCAGAACCCTAGATGGGACATTAGGGAGGTATAACTAGATTATGGGCCAGTCTAGTTACAAGATAGCTTTGGCAAATAAGGGAGATGGAACAATGCCTCTGCAGCACCACCTATTGGAAGGCAGCATTCCTGCAAGTCAATGTTAGACTCTTTATACAAGCCTTGTAAAAATGGCTAGGAATTCAAGCCAGAATCCATATACAGACAGCTGTTTCGGGGTGTTTGCCCTTCATCAGTGTGCAGTAGGTTTCTAGCTCGGCTAGTGAGAGGCCTGTGATGTGGGTCAAGAACACTATCTTTTCTCCATAAGAGAGCACCTAGACGGTGAGTGAGGAGACTTATAAGGCCATTCATGCTCCTCTGGGTAATATGCAAACAAGGGAGAAGGAACAATATATCTCTGCAGCGCCACCTATTAGAAGGCAGCATTCTTGCAAGTCAATGTTAGACTCTTTATACAAGCCTTATAACAATGACTGGGAATTGAAAGTCAAGCCAGAATGCATACACAGACAGCTGTTTCAGGGTATTTGCCCCTCATCAATGTGCAGTAGGATTCTGGCTTGGCTAGCGAGACACCTGTGATGTGGGTTAGCTCTTATAGGTAATCTAATGTCTAACCAAAAACACTGAATGTTAGGGCAGTCCTAAAAATATGGATAAAAGGTACCTAGTGTGGAGTTACACTAGGAGTTAATAAGAGGGGCTAATGAGAGGAAACAGTGGGACTTAATATGTGAAGTAAATCTAATGTATGGTACCAAAACATTAAGATTCAATTGTCTTTATACAAAGTACAAATAGATGTTTTAGCAGCTTACTCCCATATTGTCCACCAGGGAAAATTTTCTCCCCAATAAGGCGTATCGGTCTACTTTTATCACCTAAATAAAGTACAATATGTGGCAAAAAAATCATCAGGATAACTTGGATGTGTGAAACCTTTACAGAATTATTCACTGTTAAGGTGACATATGCCAAATTTTCAAAATTTGGCCTGATCATTAAAGGTGCAAAGAGGCTTGGTTATGAAGGGGTAAAGGACTGAAAACACCTTAGAATCAGTTTTCTCCCTTTGGAAGAGTGAGACTCACTAGGATCTTAGGGAAGATTGCCTAAAGTATCCCAGGAGATTCAGTGCTTCAGCATCCCTGTATGATAAACATATAGGGAAAGAAAAGAAACATTATTTGACTTTTATATTTTTGTATCATATGCTGTTCTGGAGGATCTGAATTATAAGCTACTGCACTGTTAGGAAAACGGGCACGCATTCCTCGATTAAAGCCACATTTTATACCGTCATAAAATAAGGATCAGATCGTGATTGCTGACAGTGAAGTTGGCCATGCTTAAATGATTAATGCTACAGGAAGTCAGAAACTGTAATATAAACCTAATGCTACTGGATATTCCTAGTAACAGTGATACATAAAAGAGGCTGCAGTAGGAAAATATTATGGAGACTAATTAATTCTGTTTTAAGATTAAATTGCTACACTTTTTCCTATCATTTACTTTATGATACAAATACACATACAAATCTTAAAAGGGTTGTCCTATCTGGACAATCCCTATCCATGCTCCCTATTGGGCCTTATAGATGGGGTCCCCCCACAAGACTCTTTTATAAACCACAGTGGAGCGCCTCCACCAAACAGGCGCTCTTGCTCTGGCAGACACATGTGAGCGGCCACTATGTAATTCAGCATTTTTCCTGTAATGGCTTCTGCAGAGCAACTGACTGTCCGCCCACAGCCGAATCATCTAAAAGTCATATCAGTCTGCAATTGGAAACCCTTTTAAAAAGGCACATGCACTACAAAATTGAAATTTGAGAGAAACTGGAAAAAATTAATCTAAGAAGGGATGTTGCTTGTAAGACTCCTAGGAAAGGCATAGGAGACCAGAGTATGAATAGAGCCATGCATACCGATACTCAATAGAGGCCAGTAATGGACATGTCAGGTAACATGCTTCTCCACTAGAGATGAGCGAGCTACTCGGAAAAGCACTACTCGCTCGAGTAATTTGCTTTATCCGAGTATCGCTGTGCTCGTCCCTGAAGATTCGGGTGCCGGCACGGAGCGGGGAGCTGCAGGGGAGAGCGGGGAGGAACGGAGGGGAGATCTTTCTCTCCCTCTCTCCCGCCCGCTCTCCCCTGCTCCCCGCTGCGACTCACCTGTCAGCCGCAGCGACACCCGAATCTTCAGGGACGAGCACAGCGATACTCGGATAAAGCAAATTACTCGAGCGAGTAGTGCTTTTCCGAGTACGCTCGCTCATCTCTATTCTCCACTATTGCCCATGTTCTAGACTAGAGGAACTTACAGTCAGTGGAGAAGATTGTACTGGACAAGAAGGCGGGCCTTAACGAACTAAGACATCAGTGTCAATTCCTAATAACTTTATGTGATGATTTATGTTTTTTCCAATACATCTGGGAAAACCACGATGAAGAGGCCAAGCCCTTTTGTGTCTGGTGCCGGTTCGGAGCCTTCCTGTTGTAACCTGAGCGGATAGATAGAGTAGTCAGAGGTAAGCCAAAGGTGGTAATGGGTAATATCAATTCGCAGTACGGAGGAGAAGGCAGAAGGTGAAGCTTGACTATTGTCTGGGAGGACAATAATAATGCAATGAGGAAGTGGAAGGGCCAGGCTTTTATAGAGTGTCCAATCAGGAACAGGGCGGAGCCAAAACAGGGAACTGGGCCAAGGGCAAGGAAACATGGACAAGGTCATGCAGGGAAGCTATCCAACTCTGAACAGCACTGTAGGGAGCTCCTGGGTTCAAGTCCTGATACCTTTAATACTTCGCAAGTGATTTTCAATTAGAACATGTTAGACAACAAATTATTAATAATTCATAACTGGACACTTCTTTACCAAGATTGTATGCAACATTATCCCTAATGGGACTAGGATTTGGATTATACGGGATTACTACATGTACAGATTCAGCAAACCTTAATGTGTTTTACCGTGTTATAACAACTTTCTATGCCACAGTTCATTTACCCTTTCAATTACTTTACAAAGACTTTTGTGGTGTTAAAGGGGTTGCAAGCCTCCCAATTTTTGTTGTGGATGATGGAAGTCACCTGACCGTAGCAGCGTCGCTGTTCTGAACTCCTGGCATCATGGCACCTAGGATGTGAGTGCTGACGTCAGAAGAAAGGGCGGCGACGCTGCAACCTCTGATTGGCTGTAGCAGTCACCTGATTTCTGGTGACATCTACCACAACACACATTGGGACCACAGTGGCTGCAGCGCTGGATTGTGGTGGCAGAGGAGGGTAACTACTGCTCTTTTTATTTTAAGACACAGCTATTGGGTGAGTATTGTCTGGTAACCAGACAACCCCTTTCAGACTAGAAAACCATTACTTTTTAACGTTCTGTGACAAGTTACACTAGCGTACGGATACTAGTAGCAGGTTTTAACGTATATATAGTTTATGCAGCAATTACTGGAACAGGTAATAAAACCCGTCCCGAAAATGATTTAAAGATTTCTGAACATTCTCTAACATTCCTCAGGTGACTGACATAAGTCTCAAGACCATCAATCATCAGTCTCCTACGCAGTGTGGTTTACAGCCAACTAGCAAGTCTGGGCCACTCCGGAAAATGCAAAGCAGGGGGTGTGGATGCATGGGAACTGCATGAAAATACACTCTTCAGTTTCCTCCCTTAAATAAAATGTCAAAGATAGCCTTAAAATTCACTGGAACTGACGCTCTACCTCGGAAACCTTTTGTAAAGGCATATTGGACAAAGTACACACAAACTGCCAAGATAAGCAAAATTGTATGTTGATCTTTTAACTGGCAAATTGAACATAGTACCTAATGTCACATGACTAAAACCAAATACTATTAAGGTCATCAGTACAGTGTCACTGTTAGGCCACGTTCATATCTGCGCTGCAACCTGTGCGGAGGTTGTGTCGCAGATTTGGCTCCGCCCCGGGAGCCGCCGTCCAGGAGCGGGAGCCGGCAGATGGATCTCCGCTGTCAGCATTATCTGATAGATAGGCTGACCGTGGAGAATCGCGGCGAATTACAGCATGCTGTGATTTGCCAGCTGCGGAGAATCGCAATGATTCTCCGCTCGTGGACAGGGGGGAAGCACTCTCCATAGCAACGCTATGGAGAGCTTTCACTGTGTTCCCCACGGATGGATTATCGCCGCGGGGAACGCAATGAAAACTCGCCCGTGGACAGGAAGCCTTCATAGGATGGGGGATGTGCTTTTTATACTTCCCCAGCTCCCCGCCACTTAGTGCATTGAGCAAATACATCTCTGCATGCGCTGAAAGCATAGAGGAGTCTGCTCAATGCACTGAGCATCAGCTTCCAGGGTGGACAGTAAAGTAATGCGAAACCAGGTTAACACAAAAAACCTATCCCGTGGTCCCTTCCTATATACATAGGACATGACAGGTTCCCTCTAACGAATCTTCATTTCGGGCACTGCCCTTGTCCAGCCCTTGGTACATCTGGGTACATCCAAATGTACTGAAGCTTTTTCCACAGCAGATTAGGTGGCTGCTTTGCATTGCAAAGCGTAAAATCAATGTCCCTGGTCCATGACAAGTCCTAAAATCTGCACAGATTTTAAAAACCCAATGCACATGTACTGTACTGCACACGGGTGCAGATTTTTAATGCAGAATCCGGACTGAAAATCTGCATCGTTGGAACATACAGATGTAGCAGGTGATTGGTTTATAATGTGATCTCATATACTCTGATGAGCAATGCCCAATTGGTCTGGTCGGAGTCCTCCCTGCAGCTCCAACCCTTAAGAAAAACTTTTAGACTCAAATACTATACAAGGCAAAGTTACTGAAAAACTTACCACACGTGAAAGAAATGTACTCAAGAGTGTGCTAGGGATATGCGTACAAAATGGGATTTAGGGTTTGAGTAGCTGACAACACTGTACAATATTCTCTAAAGAGAGAAATGGATTCTGTTTATGACCAGGTTATACATAGTGGGAAAAGGTAGTGGAAATGTACACATTGGCAGTTATGTTAGGACCTACTATTATCAGTTGAAGGTAAAGAGATAACATGAAGATAGGGGAAGATTGTGGGTAGACAGCAGAAGTGACTGTAGGAAGCTGCCTGAAACTAAAGGCGGCAATACACATTATACAAACATTGACATGACTGTTGAGCATCCAGTGCTTATGGGGATATGTCCAGACTTCCTCTGATGCAGATGTCAGTGAAAAGATCGGACATATTGAATCTCAACATGCCCAATCTTTGCTTTTTTCTTTTCAAGGGAGATAAGAAGCCACCATAGTTGTATGTTAGTAGCTTCTTATCCTCTCGCTATTGAGAGCACATGCACACTTAAAGGGGACCTGTCACCTGAAAAATTATTTTCAATCTGCCGCCTGTGTTAAGCAGCATGACACATGCAGAGCACACATGCTTTTACCCCCCAAAAAGCCTTTTTGCATTGACAGAAATTCTTCCTTTGAAAGTTGCACGCCAAGTATGCAAATCATCCGCCTCGAGTCAAAGAGGCAGCGCCAAGAGCCCTTCAAGTCAGCAGGTCACTGCCATAACCTGTTCTTACCTCGGCTTGCCACTTCCCACTGTGTATGCACACTAGCGCTGAAATCTCATACAGGTGCCATGTGCTCTCCTCTTACTGTGTCTTCCTGGCACATGTGCAGTTAAGCAAGTTGTATACACCTTGACTTCACTGGCATACTAAGCATGTGCAAAAACACACAAGCAGAGGAGCGCATGGCACCTTCGCAAGATTTTAGCGTCATCAGCGCCAACGTGCATGCACAGGGAAAAGCGATGATCAGGAGCAGAGGCCGGGTTATAGCAGTGACATGCTGACTCAGAGGGCTCATGGCCCCGCCTCTTTGACTCAATGCAGATGATTTGCATATTGGGCATTCTACTTTCAAAGCAAAAAATTCTGCAAATCCAAAAAGGCCTTTTTGTGGGTGAAAGAATGTGTTTTCTGCTAGGGTTATACTGCTTAACATTATGGTGCCGATTGAAAATCATTTTTCAAGCGACAGGTTCCCTTTAACTGTGTGTGCATCTATTTGGGTGGTTGGAAAAAATAGCTATCAGCCAAAACTAGCATCTAAGGCAGTGTTCCCCAACTCAAATCCTCAAAGCACCCCAATAAGTTATGTTTTAAGGATTTCTTAGGGACGGAGATCGCTTCACCCACCTGCTTCCATTCACAATAAACAGGCAGTCGCTCGTAGATGAATGACTGCCTGTTTACAGAGGCCGATCGTCATTTGATTTTTATGCCTGCAGACTTCTAAAACGATGAGCGAACACATTATCATTCGTCATTCAGTTGCTGTCAGAATTTATACTGAACAATTATCATTCAGACTCTCAGGATCCAGCAAAAATCTGAATGATCATTTTGTGTAAAGGGTCCCCAAGAGGAACAGTACAGGACAGAGTTCTAAGAAAAGATGCGGCAAAATAGAACATGCTGAGATTTTTTTTCCCCCGCCAGCAGAAATCGCACTCACTGCCCATTCATGCGAGCTGAAGTGCGAAAGTTCTACTTCTTTGCACGTGTGCGAAATGCCGCGGATCGTCCGTGCGAGTGACGATTGCGGATTCCGAAATTCAAACTCGTTTGTGTGAGACTGGCCTTAAATTGAACAATTGTCAATTGTCATTTATGTCCTCGAATTTGGATTAAAAGAAATGTAGCAGCCAAGGTGTTACAAAGAGGGAAAACGTGGGCATCAGGAAATAAACCTTCTTTTACCTAAAAACAACAGACAAGCCTGCTATCATGTGAAAACAAGACTGACATTCCTCTGCTTTTCAGCCAGCACACAAACTTATTGGAATGAACCTGACCGTGTCTGGCAACTCTCCATGGACCAACGTCACAAATGACTTCACAGAACATAGTGTTCTTGGCTTTAGTACAAATATGTGTTCGAATCTCAACCAGAGTGACTATTTGTATATATTTTCAGATCGCTACACTAAGAAAAACAAAAATAAAACAAAAATTAATACAAAGAAGCAACTCAAAATCACGTATTCGCTCCCACTACTTGTTTGGTTTCATCTACACAAAAGTAAAAAGTTACCCTTCTTAAGGAGCAGAAGGAGTTAACCTGCATGACCAGAACGAGAATACGTTTTTGAAGTTCCACCCCCTCTTCTCCAACAAATGCACACCCATCCCCTGATCTTCCTGTAACCTCCCACGTTAAACCTGGAAAATTCCAGCACACCTTGCCGATACACAGAGAGACAGAGCCATCCGCTGCCAGAAACAAAGCTCTGACTCACTTCCGGACCCTGAAGTTGCTGCCAAGGAATACGCAGAGAACGCTGCTGTCACGCTATCTTTACAGGCACAATAAACTCATAATAGTCACCCACACACTGCCCTGGATCACATATCTGCAGCTAGATCGGATAAATTAGAAGATGGCAGCTAGGAAGCTACTGCAAAAAGATGGTTATGAATTCAGCAAGCAAAGTCTCCTAAAGAGAAAGTGTACACTTAAAGGGGTATTCTCAGGATAGGTCATCAATAGTTGATCAGCAGGGTTCCGCTGCTCAGAATTCTACCAATCAGCCGATTCTCCAACGCGCTGTCAGAGAAGTGTGTCCAGACTTCTGCATCGGTGGTTAGAACCGGAAATGTAACAGAACGCATCGCTCCTATTGATTTCAATGGGAGCAAAGCAGTCTATTACACTTCCAGCCTTGACTGCTGATGTGGACATCCGACCCCACTGCACTGACAACAGACTGGAGGATCTGTTGATCAGTGGAGATCCCGAGTGATGGACCCCCACCGATCAACTAGTGATATCCTGAGGATAGGTCATCAATAGTAAATGCACATAATACCACTCTAATAATAAGCAGTCACATAAAATATCACACTGAGCACTTAGTTGTTGCCATATGACAAGATCCATCATCAAGCACTACCTTTTATAATATGATCCAGCTTTCAGAGAACATTTTACGGACATGGTGTATACGTTAGTAATGTATAAAATGTTGTATTGTTACCACCTGTGCCCATTTGCATTAAATTCACTTCACTATGCTATTCTTCCTTAAAACTAGGGTGCCCATGCACAATGCACTTGATGTGCTCTAAAGGCTTATTTACACGTAACGATTATCGCTCAAAATTCATTCAAACGCACGTATTTGAGCGATAATCATTCGGTGTGAATAAGAAGAGAAAAGAAAAAAAAACTCACTTGTCGTTCGCGGTTGTTTAAGCTGACTTTTCCGTCAGCTTAAAAAAATCTTGTTGGCTCACTGGCTTCTTGTCCTGTGTACATGGTCCCGGCTGAGTGGTTCCCATAGGAATTGAAGCTGGAAGCAGATGAGAAGCCCGCGATCCAGTGTAAATACTCTGCACGAGCGCTGACGACCTTAGCGGTGACGTCTGCGCTCGTGCAGTTGTTTGAAAGACTGCCGACCCGTGTAGAAGGCCCTTAAGGCTGGATTTCCACTATGTGGTAGGTGTATACATCCGAAACCCCATCCAACCTGGGATGGCCAAAGACCTACGATTTTGCAAGTGAAACTGCCTTTCAGATGGCAAAATCGTGCATTCACTGTCTATGGCAAGTGGGATGCGGTTCAGATGCACGCAGTCACCATAGTTTGGAATTGCAGCCCAACAGCAAACTTGCCAAGGTGCCGCTCAGCAATCAGCAGGACTTTGTATGCAGTAAGAGCCAATCAACTGTAGTGTGTACAGAAAACCTAAAAATATAGAAGTGGCTCAATTTTTCATTACTTTCCCCTTTTATCTTAAAAAAATATTTAAAAAAGTATCAGATGACCATGGAAAATAGATAATCTTTATCTTAAATACAGGAAGTGCCATAGATGTTTTATATGTGAGGTCCATTTACTGTAACCCCGACCAATCCAGAGAACAAAGGTCTTGTGTCCCCCAGTTTGCAAAGGAGATGGAGGGCCACTTTCTTATACACTCCGTGAGAGATACAAAAACGGTAAAGCCAGAGACCAGTTGTGGTGTAATAACGAGAAACCAATCACAGAGAGTCTTGTATCCTTCTCTCTTTGGGACCTATTCCCAGTTTTTCCCTAAAAATGAAATTTAAAATACTGTGTAAAAGCAATATGAGAACAAGGCCTTAGAGGTACTAAAAATATACTTAAAGGGGCGCTAACTTTTCAGACAACTTCTGCTCATAAGTAACTTGTGTTAGTCTAATCATTTCTGTAATATACTTGTATTAAAATCTTCTTACTTTACCATTATAAATCATGTTTGAAGTGGCTGCAAATGAGGGTCTCCCTTCTAACTTCTCTGCATTGCACTCTCTGTTGGGCCGGGCTCACACGGCCATATGCGTAAAAAACCCTGCATGAGTCTTGCAAGGTTTTACCGCTGTCGAGTGGACGGTGAGCCGGCCTATCACCATGTATGGTAGCGATATTGTACTGGGTATAACAGCGTATTTCGCGCTGTTATGTGCAGTATTCCTGGTTTTGGGGGGGGGGGGTTTAAAATTCCCACGCTGTCGATTCGCAACACACCACCCATACGAAATGTAATTGCGTGCTTGTAGAGAACAATGGGCTCTTTTGCGCAAAATAGGACATGTTGCGTTCTTTGTTGTGCCTGCGTATTACACAATGCTTGTATGCAAATTTGAGTAAAACAGCTTAAGGCAATGTATTTTATTGCAAATTACCATGTATCACATGCTGACATCACGCCGTAATCTTACACTAGCATGAGCCCGGCCTTAGGTACAGAGCTTCTATAGAAACAAGGACTCAGGCACGTTTCCATAACAACAAGGGAAGGGGGCTATCTTCACTGGAGGCTCCGTACATTCACAGGCTACAGGCTGACAGATCTGCAGACACTTTAGTAATGATCTCCACAGTCTCTGCCTCTCTTGCTGTTACAGCGCACGCGTGCGTGCGTCAGGAAGGGTATAGATTCTCCTTAAGGAGAGCACCTAGAAAGTGTGTGAGGAGACTTATATGGCCAGCAATGCTTTTGGTGTGTGGGCACACACACACACACACGTTACACATTCACATTATAGTGAATTTACTAACCACTTAACCAGAATGTCTCTAAATGCCCGATCGTCTTGCAAAATCAGAGGGGTGGGCATTCAGATGCTGCCTCCCTGCTGACTGGGCCAGAGATATACAGCATAGGAAGTCAGGGCAAAGATGTCAGGGCAGTGAACTACTGGCAGAATGCTGGGCTTGTTACATGCCCCTCCCTGAAAGTAGATTGCAAACAGCAGAGCAACAGAAAATGGGGAAGACCAACTGAAAAATCAGAACTTACAGACATGAAACATTGCAAACAGCAGCAAATGAGAGGGTAAGGAGAACCTGGTATATTGAGGAAAACGTATTGAAAACTCAAGTACGCTTTAATGATATGAAAACAAAAAAATACATAAGTATAGAATAGTAACACTGAGTAAGCAGTTAAGCCCCCTGTCCACGGGCGTGATTTTGCCGGCGGAATCATGCCGCCTGAAGCTCTCCATAGCATTGCTATGGAAAGCGCCGGCCCCCTGTCCACGAGCGGAGAATCATTGCGATTCTCCACTCGTGACCGTCAATTCGCAGCATGCTGGGAATTGCCCCGATTCTCCACGGTCAGCCTATTAGATTAGGCTGACCGGTGGAGACTCGTCTGCGGCGGCGGCTCCCGCAACGCCCGTGGACAGGGGGCCTTATTCTGAATCTTTGCGTGATCAACTTTTTGGTCTGCTCAGATTTACAAAAAAATGGACACTACATACACCAGTCCTGTTGCAAAACAGAAGGATGGTTAAATGAAATACTGGCACATCAAAACCGACATCAGCCACTTACAGTGGCCAATTTTGATGCATGAATAGGATGTCCAGTAACAGAACGATTGTTAGACGTATTCATGACAGCACACAACATATATATGGTATAAAGTAGGACATCAGTTGATACATAGTTTACAAAGAAATGCACTGCCAATCTGCAAATCATTTTAGAAGAGTTAAACCTATAAAACACATACAAAACATTTTGTAATTTAGGCCCACCGGAGACTCAAGTGGCATGCATCCCCCCATCCCCCTCTCACTCGAACAATGTATTGCAGATTGGGCGATGTTCACACCAGCGTTAAGGGATGCAGTTTTCCTGCTCCATCATGGGAAGAGGAAAGGATAATCCCCTGGCTGAACTGATCCGTTTAATGACAAAGCAGATTGGACCCCATTACCTATAACAGGGTCCATTAGGCCGTCTGGCATTTTTATGATGAATCTGCGTCTCCAAACACAGATGTGAACATCGCCTTATACGGAATCTTTCAAAATAAAGCTATAAAATTTGCTCAGCGGCTTCTGCTCTATAATAAACTGCCTGCGGAAAGGAAAGCTCCAAGAATGTACTTAGATTAGCACTTAATACGCCAGCCTTAATCTAAAAAACCACTGTAGTGAAATGTGCCATGCCTCAAAATATATTTGGTGCCTCTATGGTCAAAAAGGTACATCTGCACCAGGTATGAGCTTGCGTGGATTTCTGCTATAACAAACGCCAGTGTCTGCCATGAATTAGAGTACATCTGTCAGGCCGTGGGTGACTTCACACCCTTTTGCCAAGGCCTATTCAGTTTGCAAGTGAGACATAGTGAGGACAATGTAAGCAGCCAAAACAGTACACCTTGCACAGGAGAGCGAGAAGCAGCTCCGCAGGGCTTCAGGATTTCCCCAGAGCAGGGAGAGATGGGGCGGGGCTATGGATTAATCCGCCATAGCTCCACGCTCTCTCCCTGGCTATACTGAATGGATATCCCCATAGTGCAGAGAGAGTGGGCAGGGCTTGAAACAGTGGGTGGGGCTATAGTGATCTCAGAGATTCCCTATAGCAAACCATAGAGGAGCTGCCCTAAAGGGGCGGGGCTAGGGGCCAGATCCCTCTAGCCCCACCCCCTACACTCACGTTTTTGTAGAAGGTCCTTAATGGAAGCCCTGTAACTCCGCCCCCTCTCACTCTCCCCACTCTAGGAAATTCCCTTGGGGAGACAGGGACATGAGGAATACCCCACTGCTTACAGCAGGGCATTTAAAAGATGCTGCCCAGTAGCACTTTTTAAACGTCCCGTTGTAAATTCCTGTTAGTCCCCGCAGGGATTAACGGAACCCTCGGGGGAGTTCCTTCATCCCTGTGAGGACTAACAGGAGTTTACGGTGGGACATTTAAAATGTGCTTCTGGGCAGCAGGTTTTAAATGCCCTGCTGCAATCTGTGAGGAACCTATTCCTGGCGCAGGAGTTTCCATTAACTCCTGCTCCCATGGGAGTCAATGGAAACTCCTGAACAGCATGCAACACGGACCTACGGTTTGGCATTGTAGCCAAAACACTGCCGTATCTTTGCTAGGCGCACCTACATTCTCTCATGTGACCTCTGCTATAGGAACCCACTTGTTCTTTTAGAAACACTTATTTTGAGTGCACCTAAAAAACACTCGTCTGACCGAGCCCAAAATATGATGTACTACCCTTATTGAATTCCCCCAGTATGTTCAACATAACAGATTTGATTTAAATGTATGTTAAGAACTCTAATGATACAAACCATGCAATTAAATAATTGCCTCAATTTTTGCCCATCTCTTCATTGTCTCAATCTACTGCCAATTAGCTGTCAAAGCCTAAATTACTGAAACTGAACGATGTGTATAACTGTAATGACCAAGTCTATCAAATTGTAGTTACATAAACAACAGAGGAACGCTATAATTATGTAGCCGACACTGTCACATAGGAAAGCACTGAACACAATTATGTCAGTTGAATAGCTGTTTGTTCCAGGAAGCAATTAACAAGCAATAATCAGAAAAAAATCTAGGTTAATACAGATTAGCAACACATCATTCTAACAGAAGGTCTAATGACATCAGATCACTTACACAAATGCAGGTCACATGAACAAGCAATAGATCAGATCTGGAAACCATAACGAACAATCTCAGTGACTAAACTAATCTAGAATCTCCCAACCACAGGGAACTACTTGGATGTTAAATCGACAATACCTGATAATTCAAGGTTGGGGCAATGAGTCATAGTGGCAAGGGCCTGGCAAAAGAGATGCCAATAAGTAGACAACAAAAGACGTTAACTGGTTTGCTGATGTGTCTCTTATTCTAGTCGCGGTTGAAAAAAGTGACGAGATTAGAAACCCGACAGAATGGAACTTGCAGAGCGGGCATCTTTATAACAAGATTTGGGAGAGAAAGCTGTTGGTGAAAGAAAGTTACTTAAGACTATAATTACACGTATCATCGTTACCCACTTATGAAAACCATGACGTAGTACCGGATCTGTCGTATCGCCAATACTGCCATCACCCGACAGACCCCACTGACTTATAATCGGGTCCTCGAGTTCTGTATTTTGCTGCATAAAGTGCTATTTTGCCCATCAATATGCAGAAATTACAGAAGGAACCTCCAATTCAAAAAAGTTGTTGAATTTTACCAATTTTCTGCATCTTACATTTGCACTACAAACACAATTCCCATACAGTGTATAACAAGCAACACATGCTGAGGAGCAATGCCAATCATCTAAACAGATGTCACAGGACTGGTTTTTACAAAGGATTACAAATAATTATCTTAACTCCTTAGAGCACTCATGATGTAACTCCAAGGAGTTAAGTGCAGTCCAGCTATGTGCTGCATCTGTCTCTGGGAAGAATAGTGGCGTCACTTCCACAAAAGATAACGGTTCTTTTGAAGTTATGAGACATTTTGAAATGTTTTGGTTATGTAAATTATAACACAGGCTTCACACCACATTTTAGCCGTCATCTAGCCGTTCCACTCGGATCGTCGAAAGCAGCATCCAGAAGAAACCTTGGACAGAACTATAGGCTTTCACTGGTCAAACAAAGACCAATAAGGCCTCAGTCAGATAAGGTTTCCCTTCGTTTCCGGCACTTGTACCGGGGAGAATAGCATAGTCAGCTACACTATTTTCTCCAGCACAAATGCAGGGAACAAATGGAAGCCTTGTCTAACTGCACACCCTGATCATAATCTTCTAATGTCAAGGTTATGTCAATGTTGTCTGGCTAACAGAGTACTGTGCTATTTTTGTTGCACACAAAGTCAAGGTAAAAATCCAGAGCCTAGTCCTATAGTTAGAGGGGATATTCGAGCAGAAAACCTGTTTTGAGAAGGGATCAGAGTGGTATACCAACATAAAGGCTTACTCCCCTCACCCAATTCTCTCCCCCCATCCCTTCACCCGCTATTCCCGTTCCACCAGCAGGTCTCTGCAGCAGCAATGACATCCCAACAGCTGATTGTGACTGCTGCATCCAGTCACTGCCTAATGAGAGCCAGCAATTGGCTGCCGCCATGTCTTCGTTGCTTGCAGGCAGAAGTGGAGATGTGCTGAGGACTGGGAAAAGTCAGTATGCCTGCATTATGTTGGTATACAAATCAATATGGTTGACAAAAAAATTCTGTCCGTATAATCTTTCTATATAGTGTACTTTAATTAAAAAAAAGGTAGTGTCTCCTACTCTGTACCGCCTTCTGTTATTAGCCATACTACATAATCGTTGTGTGCAATTAGAGGGCAAGGTGATTGCTTAAACAGCAGTCTGATTGACAGTTTTGAGCAATCACTTTGCGTTCCGAGCAGGGTATGCAGAAGACTAGTGGGGGCACTTGTCTTCTGCATCCAGCTGTTCTCTGCGCGGAGTGCCCAGCTGTTATACACCTGAGCGCTCCAAGCGGTGCAGAAGACAAGTGGGAGCACTTGTTTTCTGCATCCAGCTGTTCTCTTCTCAGAGCCCTCAGCTGTTATACAGCTAAGTGTTCTGAGTGGGGTATGCAGAACACAGCTGGAGCGCTGTGTTCTTCATACCCTGGCTGTGTTCAGGGAACGGGATACAGCTGAAACAATAGTATCAGCTGTATCCCGCTGTGAATCCCTGATAGGGCCGATCGTTGTCTTTCAGCATGCTGAAAGATCAGCGACTGCTTAACGAAAAATGCACGATGTCAGTGCAGTTAAACTCAACGATTATCGCTCAAAAGGCGGCTTTTGAGCGTTAATCATTGTTTCTAAATGGGCCTTAATACTTTATCCTGTGACATATTGTTTTCTAGGACTTTCAAAAGGACAAGCACGAACTGTAAGAAGTTGCAGCATAATCCAATGATTATCACTGCTGTGTTCCGGTTAGGTGAAATCTGTGGCTTGTTGGTACTGTAAGGTTTTCGCTACTTACAGGAAGCATCTGTGCTCTTCTGTTGGGCAATCTGTTCTGAACCTGATAGAAGCATTGTTCCTCTTTTTTGCATGGATCCCTCTAGCACAAAAGGGTTTATTGGTAATATTCAAGCACGCTGCAGTTTATCTGCCAACAGGTTTCGTTGATTTCTTTAAGTGAATAATCTGCAAAAGCTTTTGAATTAACTTCTTTCTTGTGACTACTGTATCATTAGCTGTCAATGCAGGGGAGCATAAAGGCTGAAAACAATGCCCTCAGAAGTGTAAACCCACCAAATGTCATAATATAATACACACAATATTCTAAAATATGCACTGCTTTGGTTAATTGTAGCACTGCATACCTTTGAGCTGTAATGGGTGGTATAATGTGTTGCTTCTGTCAATTACTGTAAAGAACATCTAGTTATCGATTTTGGAAGCCTTGTTCATCCTGTGTCACAGTACAGGTCTGAACGTGCTTATATGATAACTAATAGCAAAAGCACCCAGCAGAATGTATAGAATGTGTGTAGGTGATGGAAACTTGTAAACACATGAAGACGCATAAACACCAATAGCAAAAAAATCCTATATTTTCCTACATGCAGCTGCTGGCAAACTAAGCTTTAAACAACGCGAGTTCCCTACTCTACACATGCCATGCACATGTCCTCATCAGTAGTCTCAGAAAAGCACTTTCTTACATTAAATGTGACCAATCAGTGTTTGAAACTACATGGGTCCATTCTTCAAGTGAGGCTAGCGAAGCTTCAAAGGGTAGTACCATGGAGATAAAAAGTGGGAATTCAGATATGGGCGATGAAGGTCCGGGACGTAGGTAACGGTAGGCAGAGGGAGGCTGTGTATGAAATATGTGGTTGGGATGAGTTTCGATAATATGACAAGTGTCTAGAACTTAGGCCCAAGGCACACGGGCGTATTTACATTGCGGAATCCGGAGCATATACGGCCCATACACATGCTATGGAAAAATTGCTTTTCCATGTCCACAAGCAGAAATCCATTGCGATTTTCCACTTGCAGAAGGAAAATCATAGCCTGTCCTTTTCTACCGTAGATTCCACGCGGACAGCTTCCGTTGAAGTCAATGGAAGCCGTCCGATCCGCGGCCCTTCTGCGATGTCGCAGATTCCGCTCCAATTTTCTAATGCGCCAGCGCTCTGGCTGGCGCAGCCGCAATACAGAAAAGACGACTGTGGACAGGTTCGCAGGGGTCACCGGCCGGACAAAGGGTCAGATTCCGCTGCGGAATCCGACTCGGCCGTGTGCATTCGGCCATATTCTTTAAAATATCTTCGATATAACAGACACAAACTGTGCCAGTTCTACCCTTCTGTACACGCAGCCCATAAAATTCCATTTCATTGCATTCATAACTATATTGCACTAAGCAGATCCACTTAAAAATAATAAAATGTGATTTGAAAGTAATCAGCCTCAAAAACTGATTTTGCTTGATATTACAACACACACCACTTGTGGCAGTTTGGCGGATTCTCTTATGCCAGTCTTTAAACGTAACATTTGAACCCCGGATTGTCCTAGACACTATAATGTCACTGCACTAAAGCTAAAGAATGTACAAATAAAAGATAAAAATGTGGCCAGATAGCTGGAAAGAATTAAATTCTGATTGAATGGTATGGAAAACTATTTTTTACAAAGCCAATTTCCCTTGGCGAGTTTGTTGGGAACAGTAAAATATTATTTGTAAGCTTAGTAAATGACAGAAAAAGAAGCATGGCTAAGCTGAGACGATGGCATCAAAAACACACTTCTGTTTTTATTGGGCTCAGTGCTGCTGTATAATGTCCTCCATCCTGCTTCTGGGGAAGGGGGGGGGGGGGGGGGAATATCATGCTCTTCTGTGTGTGCAGTGTATAATAGGCCCCCTGTACTGGAAGATGATCGCTGACATAAAGTATGTGAGTCGATTTGAGGTTTTGAGGCATTAGGCTTATTAAGAGAAAGTTTCGGACAATGTTTAATTAGAGGTCTTAAGGTCAGGATTTGTTTTGTTCCTTTGCACTGTAGTGATGTAAAGTGCTGTATGAAAATTGTGCTGTGAAGATGCAATAAACCTCACAAAAGCAAGTTTGAAGAAAGTTTCTGGTTGACTGAAATTCAGAGTGTCACCACCTATATTGTGTGAGAAGATGGCGGTCCCAAGCAAATGACTAATTCCCTAAGGTCACAATGGTTCTAAGTTATTTATTTTTTTAATAGTTCACGGGTTTAAAACCAACCCATTACCTCAAAGTAAATGCCTACCTTATTTAGGAAAGCAGTAGTACATAACAGGAAAGAAATTTTCAAAAAAAAAACTCCATTACCAGCACTTACACTGCTGAACTCCCCACTGGAGTCAAGCACAAACCTCCTATTGTCTTCCCGACATCTCCTGTGCCCATGGCAGTATCAGAAAGTGAGATCTGGCCTTAAAAAAAAAAAAAAAAAAAAAAAAAGAAAACAAAAACACCACAAACAGAAAATAGTGCTTTTTAGGCCTCTCTCACGCAGGCATTTGCAGAAACACAGCGTTTTCTAACGCCGCGTTGACTGTGGATTCAGCAGCGTTGTCATGCATTTTTGACAACATTTTGGCTGCGTTTTCACTACAGCTGAAAGCGCAGCCAAGGAAGAGGGAAAAAAAAAAAATCAATACTCACCTAGCTTCCAGGCACTTGTCATCGCTGACAGAGCATCTTTTGCTAGTGACGGAGTTTGAAGACCCCGCCCTTAAGCAAGAGATTGCTTTCATTGGCCAATCACAGCCAGCGCTGGATGCACCAATCACAATCATTCAGTGAATAGCTGCGATTGGTTCATCAAGCGCTGGCTCAGCCAATCAGAGCAATCTCTTGCTGGAGGCAGGGTCTTCAAACCCCATCACCAGCAAAAGATGCTCTGTCGGTGATGACAAGTGCCCGGAAGCCTGCCCGGAGCTCTGGAAAGCAGCGGCATGGACCCAGACAGCGCCTGCTAGGCGAGTACGGATTTTTAATTTCAGGTAGTGTAACTAGCGCTTGCGTTTAGCGCTACCAAAACTGTGGTACCAAGTTGTGCCACGTTTTCAGCAGCGCTGAAACCGCTGCCCATTCATTTCAATGGGAGCATTGTACAGCGTTTAGCTCAGCGCTGAAAAGGTAGCGCTCAACGCTGTACAAAAACACCTGTGTGGGGGAGGCCTTAGGCCTCATGTCCACGGGGAAAATCAGATCCGCTGCAGATTCTACATGTAGAATCTGCAGCGGGTCCCTCCTGCCCCGCGGACATGAGCGCTGAAAATAGGAATTTAAAAGCATTTACCTATCCGTAGCGGCCGGCGAAGATCAGCTGTTCCTCACGGCCGGATCTTCATTTTCGGCCGGCGGATGAATTCCTGACGCCGGCGGCACGTCGCCGGCACGTCGTCGACGTGCCGCGCGCATGCGCCGGCACATCCGCCGAGCCGAAGCAAGGGAGATGCGGCCGTGAGGAAGAGCAGAGCTTCGCGGTCCGCTGCGGGTGAGTAAATGCTTTTAATTCCTATTTTAGGTCTCCCGCGGATCCGGACGGCTTCCATAGGCTTCAATAGAAGCCCGCGGGAGCCGTCCCCGCGGGAGACCCGCATGAAAATGGAGCATGGTCCAGATTTTTTCATGCTCCATTTTTTTTTAAATGCCTTTTATTGACGATCCGCGGGTATTTATCTACCCGCGGGTGGTCAATGCATCCCTATGGGGTGCGGATCCGCATGCAGGAAATCCGCTGCGGATCCTAAATCCTATTTTCCCCGTGGACATGAGCCCTTAGCCAGATGACGAAATCTTGGATACCTAGCAAGATTTCACATTTTGACATTGGATGCTGCCGAAGTGAATGCCGGAAAGACACAACAGATGCCAGAAAGACATTAACAGGAAGTTCCTGCCCGACATCTAAGAGGTGTTGGGCAACATTAGTGTGGTATGGGGTTGTTCAGATTAGGATTAGAATATAGAAACCATGTCATTTTACATAAACCTGTATATTTTTAAAGAACACACACATTTCTACATATTTGACCCAATTTTGTACATTAAAAAAACTATATACTTTTTTCTTAATAACGTTTTGCAGTTGAACATTTTTTTCCCTTTAAAGCATACGTTAAAAATATGGAATTGACTGCAATATAAAAAAAAAAAATCTTGCGTTTCCATTCTTTTTTTGGGACAGAAAAATGTGGTATACGATGTTTTTCTATCCCACAAATAAAAAGAACCCTACAGAAGTGTAAGGGAGTTCGAACATTATCAGAAGTATGCACTTTTGAACTATATTCAATCAATTATATTATCAATGGATATAGTAACATAGTTTGTAAGGCCGAATGAAGACAATGTCCATCTAGTCCAGCCTGTCTATCCTCCTGTGTTGTTAATCCAGAGGAAGGCAAAAAAAACCAAGAGCAGAAGCCAAATAGCCCTTTTGGGGAAAAAATTCCTTCCCGACTCCCTAATGGCAATCAGACTAATCCCTGGATCAACCCCTAATAGTTTCTACCTGCTTGTAAACCCGGATTAACAATTAACCTAAGATTTATATCCTGTAATATCCTTCCGCTCCAGAAAGACATGAAGTCCCCTTTTAAACTCCTCTATGGATTCTGCCATCACCACTTCCTCAGGCAGAGAGTGCCACAGTCTAACTGCTCTTACAGTAAAGAATCCCCTTCTATGTTGGTGATGAAACCTACTTTCCTCTAATCGTAGCGGATGTCCTCTTGTTACCGTCGTGGTCCTTGGTGTAAACAGATCGCGGGAGAGATCCATGTATTGTCCCCTAATGTATTTATACATGGTTATTTGGTCGCCCCTTAGCCTTCTTTTTTCTAGAGTAAATAATCCCAATTTTGATAGCCCCTCTGGGTATTCCAGTCCCGTCATTCCATGTATTAGTTTAGTTGCCCTTCTTTGAATCCCCTCAAGCACTGTAACATCTTTCCTGAGCACCGGTGACCAGAATTGTACGCAGTATTCCATGTGAGGCCTGACAAGTGCCTTATATAATGGAAGGATAATGTTCTCATCCTTCGCCCCTATACCTGTTTTTATGCATCCCAAGACTTTATTTGCCTTTGCAGCAGCTGACTGGCACTGGTTACTCCAATATATATGTCAAGCAATATGGTTTTTGCTTTTTTAATTAAAACATATACATTTAAAATCCTAGTGTGAGCAGCCCCTAATGGAGTATTTATTTTTCCGCGTCATCATATTTAGTAAAATGTTTATTTTGGGCGAGGACTATTGATTTTCTCAATAAAACGGATATCACCTTTGTAATTATAGGTGCTCTTTAATTGTAAATCGCTTTGGAATAAAGCACTGGGTCAACACAGGATTATATCTTTCACCAGCTCGCACGACTATCCTATTTCTAATTGATTATTCTGCTTTAATGGTTTTAATCAGTCATAATATACACACATTAAATTTTGATAAAAAGTTGTTCTGATCACTTTAGTCCATTCTCTCCATTTAAGGATGTCAGATTAGTGAGCACAAAGTATAACATGGCGGTGGTGGAAGTTAATTGCCAAATACATTTGTTACTTAGCCAAGCAATGCTCACAATCTTGCAAGAATGATTGCCATGCACAAGTCCCAGACTAGTTGGCATACTGGGCACTATACTCTGGGACATTCAAGTGATTTGAAAAGAATGAGAAGCATTCAGAACCTTCCATTCAGTCCTTAGAAACTGCTACTTATTTCCCCCTGCTATAGTCAGCATTAGACAGTTTACCAGCTAATTAATGTTTCCTTTACATGACATTTCACAGATGACATACTGCTATGGAATCCGAGGATTAAAAAAGGCAGTTTCTATGATACAGCTGAATGCAACACAGAGAAAGGAAATCATGCCAATACAGTTAGAACAAGCTGTCTGCTTGACAGCTCGTTTCCTTGTGCGGCCTCATATTTCTCATACATACATTGTGCGGTGGCAGCTACACTCTGGCTTACTGTGTAGCAAATTGATTAAATACTTTACTATTACCCTACAAGTAGCATAAAAAAAATTTTTGCTTAAAAAAAACAAAAAAAAAACTTTTAGGGTATGTTCACATGGTGCAAACATGCTGCAGATTCCACATCAGAAAAGTGTCGTCCTCATCTGCAGGGTAATCCGCTCCAGGGACAGATTTATTTCCCATGTGCGGTTTTCAAATCAGCAAGCCTTAACCAAGCGAAGTGAGTGGTCCATTACTGACGGGATCTGTCAGGAACGCCACACGTGGACTTGCCCATTGACAAAAGATAAGTCAGCAACATAGAGAAGGGGCAAAACTGTGGCAGAAATACATGGCATACCTGTGTAAGGAACACACAGCATATTCAGAAGCGGCCATCAAAAGAGAACCGCATAGCGCTTAAAAACAGGCCATAAAAGCTGGGGAAAAGTTTGACAAGTTCTTCACGGGATGAGCAGTAAGGCAAATGATGCTCGACCCTGCTCCTCCTGTGCTGTTACATAGGAACAAGCATCACTGGCATTGCTCACAGCGCTGCCACCATGGAGGTGAAGCTGGCCGGGAAGCACTCTCCCCTGTCACCTCTATTCACAGTAAGCAGACCGTCATACAAAAGTAAAAGACTGCTGTTTACACGGAACGTCTCACCATTCAGTTTTCTGCATGCAGAAACTGAACGACCTAACAACTTCCGCTAAGTCGCTGCATGCATTTATACGGGATGATTATCGTTCAAATCCCCATGGGAGCGCGGGAATCTGAGTGATTCATCGGGCCATTAGTTTACAATGGGTTTTGTTAAGATAAGAGACCAATAGCTTTTTAATGAGTTACGATATCACAATTAAGGTAAAATTGGCTGAATCTGTAATCTTCCAAATATTTAATTCTACCACCAGAAATCAAACAGCGCCAATTGTGAAACAGAACCAAAGAGCCCTAAAAAAGCTCAGCTGGAGCAAAACTCAAGTTGAAAAGTTTGAAATACTGAGCTGTTGGTTTATGTTCCATATGTCTGCGATTCCTTCGCTGTTGTATGATAAAATCTGTGTGGAATTGTAACCTTGACAGTAATTCACTATTGGCACCATTTGGTTTCTGCTGGTAGAATTGAATACCTTAAAGATTACCTGTGCCAGGGATTCAGCACTGGTCATTCAAAGTCTAATGAACACATTTATTACTATTCAGAAGCAGTCAGATCACCATAACAGAGACCCCCTAACAAACCTAGTGGCACAGTATGGGAAGTAACACTAGGCATGTCTGACTAAGACCGGTTTCACATCTAACATCTAACTGGATGTTGCGTCACAGATTCAGCTCCAAATACCATGCAGCGCTTTTTCTTCAATCCAAACGCCAGGCAGCTGGGTGAAAAGCGAGTGGACCCCATTATAGTCAATGGGGTCCATCCGATGCAGTTCAGTTCCGTCCAGAGACGGAGAAGTTCGGCTGTGGGGATTCATATTTCTTGCTTCAAGAACAGAGCAGGAAAGCGGAATTCCCAGCACAGATGTGAAACCACCCTTACTTGAAACAATTACTGAGGTGGACAAAATAGAAAAAGTTGGCAACGTTATTCTACCACCAGTCCTGGAATATCTGAGACTTTTTTTTAAATACGTGTAAATGGAAAAAAAAATTATAATTACAGGATGTAGTTATCTATAAGCAATATTCCTTTGTGGGACAAACCCTTTAAATAACCACAATTTTACCAGGGAAGTTTTATGTGAACTCATAAAAGTAGCGAAAGTGTTTAAAAAGCAGTGATGTAATAATGCTTCACCAAATCGAACACCGGGACACACATAGGTATGAACCGTATTACACCCACGGCTGGGATAACAGTATTGAATAATTATATGAATGTCCCTTCCTTGGTCCACTAGTAGGTTACAACCAGGAAGCTTCGAGGGGACGCCACACTTGTTTCTGCCACAGCAGCTGGGTGCGACATCGCCTGGACTGTACCCAGAGTGGCGAGGTACGCTACCAACCGGGGCATCCCTGTACAACTTACCTGGACTTTACATCCCTTCAATGAGATAGACACCATTAACTTTTAAGGACATTGTTGACTGTAGACTATTCACACCACCACAGGGGGAGACTTTATCATCACTTCAGGCTATAGGGTTCCGATCTGTAACCCGCTTGTGGTATGATGTGGCACTACTAGTGGATCAGGAAATGGACATTCATGTAATTATTCACATACCGTATCTTGCTCTTACACGTTTGTGTGTCCAGGTGCTTGATTTATTGTTTCATATTCTCTTTGTATTTATTTAGGCTAGCAATAATGTCCGGTATCGCTTCAGCCACCGCCATTGTTCTTCCTTGGGGGGGCGCTAGTGTTTGTTTGATTTGTTTATTGTCAAAGTAAAAAAAAAAGAAAAAAAAAGAAAAAAAAAGAAAAATCAGCTATAATCACCAGTTTAATCCCTCGCCACTCAAGTCCTCCAGCCAGGCTTTGTTTACATGGCGGCAGTGGTGATGTGTCCATATACCCACGTAACCACTGCAGCCACTGCAGTCTCAGCAGTGTGTAGCAATAGACTATTGGAGGCCAATAACTGTCTGTAGAAGCCATGTGGGTATATGGGCATGTCATTACTGAGGCCATGTAAATGAAGCTCAGCGGCACCGCTGGAGTGGCAGGGAACTGAACTGGTGAGTATACCTTATGTTGCTATTTTACCACATTTCCTGCATTTAAGCCAATTGTTTTCATATCTCAGATAACCCCTTTGTAGGCTGTTTCCCAACCAGGGGTGGCAACAGACTGCAGAGCGCCCCATATACTATAGCTTACAATCAGTAACTGTCAGCTATGATATATAATATTCCAGGTCCTTGTGTGTAATCTGACAGTAGGATGCTGTTGGGCTTCTGTACAACTGCACCATTTGCACATATGTTATATGTGCATCCTTTCTCCACTGTATTACATTATGGCATTTCACTAGGACATGCTTTGACTTAATGACTGTGGGGGTCCGACTGTCGGACCCCTGTTGATCCCCCGAATGAAGAGGCTACAGCAATAACCAAGCACTGGCAGCTCAGGCCCATTCATTTGCACAGAGCTCTGCTGTAGCTCCCTGCACAGAGTTTGGACAAGAGCACCGCTGTGCAAGAGAGAAGGGGTGCGGGATCAGCAACGGTCCAAGAGGTCAGACCCCCGCCAATTACAATGTCATGGCATTTCCTATCAAAATGCTATAACATAACACGATAGAATAACCCTTTAAAAGGAATGATATAAACAAGTCCAAAAACAGAAAAAAAGCACTATACCATATAACACTGGATACAAAATAACAAAATGTAATGGCAGAAAAACACATGAAAAAGATAGGACTTTTTTGCAGCATCAACAGATTAGTAAGCAGTGAACAGCTTGACTTGTGTCTCCCTCTTTGGGAAAATAGAGGTATTACCAGTTTTTATATGGTTTGAGCTATAACAAATACCGGAAATTCTACCAATCATTAACTAAATTATGAACTACAGTAAAACTTAAAAGCAGGTGAAAGGTGATGTACTGTACGAGCGGCTGAGACATATTTCAAGGAGAAAGTCCAGCTGTGTAGCGATTTTCTGACTTTATCATCACGTCTTAGGAGCTAAAATTAATACAAAAGTAAACTAGAGGGGCCGAGAGTAGACATACCCCGGACCATAAGAAGATACAGTCAGCCAATGTCACTGATCTGAAAGGGATATAAAAGTTAAAACAGACACAAAAGAAAAATAATAGTAGTATGTTCAGTGAGTGGAGGCCTCAGAGGCCAGAACCAGAGTCCCCCCAATACAAACACAGAAGAGGCAGCACCTCAAGGTATTAAAGTGAAAATGAGGAGATTTCTTCATTTATCAATACTGGTCATATATCGTATTCTGTATGAGTGAAGAAACCACTTTCTGTATATGTTGCTCTTTTAGAAAAAAAAAATCGTAAATATAGACATTATCAATACATACATGCATTATAACACCTGAACTTGATGTACATTGTACTTATCACGTTGTGCAAGTCATATAAACCACTGCTATATTTGGATATACATAGAAGACTACAAGATAAATAAATGCTATTTTGAGTGACAGTTTTAAGTGATCATCTTTGCATAACTCTTAAGTAACTAATTAGCTACTTAAAGAGTTAAATGAAGGCGGAGCGGGACATTGCTGATAACTACAAGAGCAGCAGCTGCTTTGTATATGTAAACAGCTGCTTTGTTCTTGGAGCTGTCAGCTGGTATCCCGCTGAGCTGGTAGCACCGAGAACAGCAGAAGCTGCTTTGTTCTAGGAGCTATCGCTGAGAGTTCCAGGCGGGATACCAGCTAAAAGAATACTATCAGCTGGTATCCCGCTGAGAACTCAGCACGCAGTGCTGATAAGCTTGCTAAAAATCAGTGATGAACGAATCGTGCATGAAAAATGTGTTCAGACGCAACGGTTATCGCTCAAAAGCCATATTTTGAGCGATAATCGTTGTGTCTAAATGGGCCTTTAGGATCCAAGCTGATCACTATCTCCCTGAACCTCCCCATTAGCATATGTACTCAGATCTGCTGATTAGTACAGGTTTATTTCAACGGGATAAGCGTCTGCCAGACAGCAATGGCGCCGCTCATCTCCAATTGAAACAAAAGAGGTCTTTTACCTTGACAATATTGGACAATCTGATTGATATCCACAGGTCTGACAGACATGTATCTGTCAGTATGTAGTTGTAGAGTAATCCGTACATCAATATATCTGACACAGTATAGAAAGCAGCGCTGCACGAATCAGTCTCTGTCTCACACATTTCTCACGGTGTGGGGATAGCTTTCTTTGGAACGCTAAAGAATATCGGCAGGTTGCCAGCGTCTACACTTCACAGATATTCTCGGAGGGACCAAACTAATAGCTGTCCGCTGAATTAAACTGCAGATTATGGTAGAATTCTTCAGCACATGGAGCTATAAATCCTTAAGTATATTTTCACAAGATCCTCCTGAGATCCCATGCTGGGGATCTCTTTGGCTTTCCGCTTTCAATATGGCCCACGCTTTCTTTCATTTTCTTGCTTTGTATGTAGCCATGAAAGATTAACTACAGGATAAACCGAGTCAGGAAAATGGCTTCTCTTCAATGAGAGAGGATTTGGGTAGTATATACAGTATATTAAAAGTGCACCACAAAGACTAATACCTACTAGTAATGAGAAGTTAAATGCAAGATTAAAATATTTACATAAAGGACACCTATCAGCAAGAGCATTTTGTCCTAAATAAGGGCAGCATGATTTACCTGCACGGGCCAAGATTCTATTAAACTAGGTTTTATTCTCAAGTGATGCAGAGAAATTTTTATTTAGCACTGCAGTTTAGAGAAATCTTGGTTTTAGCACTGCTTTGCAGCCAGTTATAAACGCAGGGCTCATTGAGTAGCATCCGCTGGGTGCACCCCTCTG
The DNA here is from genome assembly GCF_035609145.1 of Eleutherodactylus coqui. Classification (NCBI taxonomy): domain Eukaryota; kingdom Metazoa; phylum Chordata; class Amphibia; order Anura; family Eleutherodactylidae; genus Eleutherodactylus; species Eleutherodactylus coqui. Next base: position 91,495,484 of record NC_089845.1, on the reverse strand, counting down.
CTTCTCCCCACCCATCTCAGCGCGATAGAGCTCTCCCCATAAATCACTGAGCTGTAATAATGGTTATATTGGCTGTTATCCAGCTTCTACAGAAAAAGATTATCTAAAAAACGCAAGTATAACAAGAGGACAACTCAGAGACCCATTTTGGGGTGATATTTGGATTATAAGTGAAACCCCTTTAATTCTCTTACACAATAGTTGAGTGTCCTCTACTTTTACCTCTGTGTCCTGTATGTCAGGGGAAAGTAATTAGATTAAAAAAATGTAAAAAATACTATATAGAAATTTCAAGCAAATCATCTTCTGTTGCCTTGAAACATTGAAGAAACTGTTTTCTCTTACCAGTGGAACACTGCTGCCCTCTGCTGTTGCATTTACGCACTTCATTATATTCACTGTGTGCACTGATGCACAACAGTAAAAATGTTGCCTTATTGCAAAAGTGTGTAAAAGTTCATCTTCTATTATCTCAAAGCTCTTATGCCAATATCCAGGAATAAAAGGAAGGAGCAACACTGTAACATTACACTGTAATCACATTGTCTTTCAGAACTTTGGATTTTTTAACCAACCATCTAATAACAGACCAGAATTGCCTAGGACACAAGTGTCCTCCTTAACGGTTCACTTCTGTCATATTTTAAACAAACTTCAACTTTTGAACAACGTGTGAGAAGTGTAAAAACTGAAAGCACTTTACACAAAAATACCTTTTTTTTGCAGTATTCCCAGCAGACTCTGCTGCAGTGTACCACATACTGGAAGATGCCCAATTAGCACAGATTTTCAGAACTCTCATTGACTTTTAATGAGAAGAGACTCCGCCTACAACTGGCAAATAGAGATCTAGGGACCGTGTTCTCCCGATGGATGAGGGTCCCTGATGTGATACCCAGCAGAGTAACTAAGAATACATGTTCCATAAAGTATAATCAGTATGTATAGTTTGTACGAATCTGTCAAAGCAAAATAAAATTTGTATACTTACTTGATGCATTATTACGCGTTACAAAAAGTTGCAAAAATGAAGTGTTGCACCTTTACAAATGACCTGCTACAATGCAGATTGGATCTGATGCTATTGCATGGCTAATTATAAATGTGGTGCAAATTTGTTCCGAATTAAAGTCTGTCAGCCCCGGTGAGCCATAAAGGAAAAACGTATGGGCTTATAAACAGCGACAAGCTGAATCCAGCGATGTGAGTCTCATACTCCCCACCCCTGCTGTTCCCCGTGAATGCACCAGCAGACTACTTGTGTGTGTGTTATATCAGTCTCATTCTATGCGTGCACAAGTAGTCCACCGGGTGCATACACCGGGGACTGCGACAGCGCACAGCATGGGAACAGCAGAAGGGGAGTAGAAATAAGACTCACATCGCTGGATTCAGCCTGTCAGCTACTATGAGCCATGAGTTTGGCTTATAGCGCTCACATGAGCGGGCAGAATCACTTATAACTTCCCATAAATTGAAAATGGTCAGCCATGAGGAGGAATTAGCCATGAAATTATATTAATATAGCTATACTAGCTATAAGACTGGGTTCACACATCATGGTTATATGCTGCACGGCTAATGACTGCGCTGAAAAACTACACAAGCCTTACTGTGGTTTTGGGAGGGGGATCATCTCTCCTTAGGAAGAGCACCAAGAAGGTGAGGGAGGAGACTTATAGGGCCATGCATGCTCCTCTGAGTAATATGCAAATAAGGAAGATGGAACAATACCTCTGCAGCGCCACCTATTGGATGGCAGCATTCCTTCAAATTAATGCTTGACCCTTTATACAGGTCTGTGATGCAGCTACTGGACATGCAGTTTATACAGGTAAAAGATGTTAAATGAAAAATGTGTTTCACCATTAAAAAAAAATGAAAAAAAAAAAATCCCACAGCCAATAATCACCAAATGGATGTAATCCATGGCAAAGGTGTACAGTTCTGTCTGACAGTACACTACTGCTGACTGAGGCCTAACATGTCCCATCTGGTATTAATCATCTAGCTGTAATTCCAAGATGACCTGAAGCTCATGATTAGGCTCATGTGTAATGATCGGGCAAGTAACAGGCAGAAGCTCCAAAACTTTCACAAACAATGGAAAAAAGCAAAACTTACTTTTAAAGCTTCTACATTGCTCTTTCTCTTGCAGGATAATCCATGACTGGACACTGACTCCGAGTCAGAGATCTCCACTTCACTCTCGGTGACTTCGGACACACTGCCTGCTTCATGACCGGACCCCAAGTCACTGTCATCTTGCCAGTCAGTAATCTGAGGAACATCGCCTGTGACCAAAAGCACAGCAGACAAAACTGTAGTAAAGTACTTAGCAATGTGATTATAATCACTGCAGCTTGATAAGACCACACTCAAATCATAGTAATCATGATTCAGGCATGTTTATTAGGCTGTGTTCACATCTGCATTGGACGATCACTTAGGAACCTCCATCACAGAATCCGTTTTTCCTGTCAAAATGATAGTGACCGTCATGCGATGGAACCGGCGCAGCGTTCTGGCTTCTATCCTAAGGACCCTTTCACACACAACGATATCGTTCAGGTTCTCGCTAGAATGCAGGAATATGAATGATAATAGTTTGGCGTAAATGCTGCCAGCGACTACACGGCGAACGATAATTTCAATCATTTGCTTACTGCTTGTCATTCAGTTTCTAAGGCAAAAAAAAAAAGAATCTGCCTGTGTAAACAGGTTTATCCATAAACGACTGCCTCTTTACTGTGAATGGAGGCGGGCGGCTGGGGCGATCTCTGGCCCGCTTCATCTCCATTCCCCAAGTGATCACGGCTCCTGCGTGAAAGCATAGGAGCCATTATCGCTGGGACGACTACCGTACGCTTAGATGCCTGACAATCATCTCATGTAAAAGAACCCAATGTGGAAGCCACAACTCTGAAGTGAACAGATATGTTAATTCAACAATATCCCTCTCATTCCATTTACTTCTGGAAACCCAGTCCAGAGAATCCTCTGACAAGTCTTAAAATAGGGATTGAATTGAAACAGAAAAAGAAGATTGAATAAGTTATGGGCATTCTTTATGCAATGATTGAAGGGGTTTTCCAGTGAAATACTATTGGTGAAATATCAGGATAGGTCATCAATAGTTGATCGTCCGGGGTCTGTCATTCAGGACCGCTACCAATCAGCTGAGTGGGTGCATGCTATCAGCACCGCAACACCACAGAGATCGGAGCGGAAGCCTTCGCACGACCTCCATGTAGTGGCCGGCCCTTGTAACTGCAGGCGCAGCTCTCGTTGATTTCAATGAGAGCCGTGCCTGCAGTTACAAGCGCCGGCTACAACACGGAGGTCGGCGTGGAGGCTTCTGTTCCGACCTCTGTGTTATTGTGACGCTGACAGCATGCACCCGCTCCGCTGATTGGTCGGGGTCCTGAGCGACAGACCCCGGACGATCAACTATTGATGACCTATCCTAATGATACGTCATCAATAGTATTTCATTGGAAAACCCCTTTAAGCTTCTCCTGACAAACAGCAGATTCTGATGACAAATGCAGCCATGACACTTGTCTTTTTCCCCTGTAGTAGCTGCTGCAGAAGTGCAGCAATACACGGCAGCCATTCACAAGAATAGCTGCCCACGTAATGCAAGGAAAGCTTGGGTTCAGCATAACAAGAGCTACTCTTACAGAGCAGCTCTTCAATCTGGATCATAGAAGGAGCCTCAAGCAGGGTCCCCTCTATAACTTCATTATGTCCTAGTAGGTCATATAGACAGAGCGAGTCCTAAATTTTTAGAACTGACCATCATAAACCCCCTTTAAGCTTTCTGATCAGCTGTTACTGCATTATCAGGTTTTCAGAGCATAAAACTGGAGATGATGTTGTATTGAAGTAGTGCGGTCCATTTGAGGAGAGATGCTTACCACCACTCAATCGGTCATTGGAAAAACAAATATTTATGTCTTGCGATCTGGTTGTACTTTGTGTAGATACGTCTGCAATATCAGGTTGTGAAAACGTCTTGTTGCTGCCATCATTTGACCCATCATCATCACTGGAACTCCAGACTATATCAGCCGGATCTTTCAGACTTTCATCTGCTGAAGTTTCTGTAATTACACAAAGTACACCTTTTAAGTCTTCCTCCTATAATCACTTAAATTTAGAAGTATGCAAAAAAAAAAGGACAGGGATGACATCAATGTATCTTCCATAACAACCTAAGAAAAATATAAATGATCTGGAAGAGGGAATTAAGGGGAAAGTAATCAAATTTGCAGATGACACGAAGCTAGGAGGGATAGCTAATACTAGAGAAGAGAGGATTCTAAAACATCCAGGCAAAATTGAACAGTGTGGGGGGGGGGGGGGGGTGACTAACAGAATGGTATTTAACAAGGAGAAATGCAAAGTCCTACATCTGGGCAAGAAAAATGAAAAAAAAAAACACATACAGAATGGGAGGAATTGGGCTAAGCAGCAGCACATGTGAAAAACACTTAGGTATACTAATAGATCATAGACTGAACATGAGTCAACAATGTGATGCAAAAACAAAAAAAAACAAACAATTCTGGGATGCATTAAGAGAAGCGTAGAGTCTAGATCATGTGAGGTAATTATCCCCCTCTACTCTTCCTTAGTCAGACCTCATCTGGAATCCTGTGTCCAGTTCTGGACACTCCACTTTAAAAAAAGTCATAGAAAAACTGGAGCAAGTTCAGAGAAGAGCTACCAGGATGGTGAGCGGTCTGCAAATCATGTCCCATGAGGAACGGTTAAAGGATCTGGGAATGTTTATCTTGCCAAAAGGGCAGCTGAGAGGAGACCTAATAGCTGTCTACAAATATCTGAAGGGCTGTCACAGTGCAGAGGGATAAGAAATATAGTTGCTCATTATGTACACAGACAAATATTACAGATTTTTTTGAACATTTACTTGGAACAACAATTATTTTCTAAATCCTAAAGCATTTGTTCCCCCTTTATAGTACTTCCACTATTATTAATTATAGATTCAACGCAAGTTGAATTTAGTTGTAATGACCAGGCACAACTTTTTCTGTTCTGCACGGACACTTCATACTTTAGGATGTAGCTCAACGTCTCATTTACCTTCATCAAACACAACCGAATGGGCCAAGAGCTGAACATTTTGTGATTTTCTTTCAGATGACCTGGATGACTATAAGATAAAGGGGAAAAAAGAATGAAAACGTAATACTAACTAAACATCTGCAAGCTTTTCAGAGCATGTTCACCAGGCCATAAGGACTGTGGCTGAACTACATGAAGAGCACATTCATATGCAGTGCAACTGGCGCAGACTTTCTGCAACAAAAACCTGAACTAATATTTGTGTCAAATTCTGCGCATTGTTGTGAATCCGTATCAAAATCCACACCAGACTTTACCATTTCAATTGAAAGGGTGAAATCTGCTGCAGATCAGTTTGCAGATCCACACCAAAATCCGTTACGTGTGAACATGCAATAACTGGTGCGTTCACATTTAGCGGATTTTCAACAACGAAAAAAACCCACACCAACATCTGCATAATTTGATGTGAATTTTGCTGTGGCTTTTGGTGCGGTTTGCACCCACACAATTGAATTTAAACTGAGTGGTTGAAATCTGCTGCGGATCAGCACCAAATTTTTATACAAATTGTGGTGCGGTTTTGCTGTGGAGTTTACACCGTAGTAAAACCACAGTAAATCTGCTACATGTGCACACATCCCAGCATATTATATAGTGGAAGACCTTTATGTAACTTGGTTGTTGCATTACAAAACATTTTAGGACCTCTTTAACCCCCTTAACACCACAGGGTGTAACTGTACATCTTGGCTGCGGGGTACTTAAGGCAACAGGACATACACTTACGCCCTATGCATAGCGCGAGATCAGGAGAGATCCCGCACTATCCGACAGCAGAAGCCAGCTGTAACTGATAGCCAGCTTCCTGCTGCAATAGCTGGGGGGCATCAGGACAGCGACCACTGCTGCTAACCCCTTACACGCCACAATCTATGTAGATCGCGGCATGTAAAGGGCTCACAGAGGGAGGGTGCTCCTTCTGTGATGTTATCGGATCCACGCAATGTAATTGTGGAGGGCCAACAGCTTGCCATGGCAACAGGACGCCAGGCATCCTGCTTTGCCATTGCCTATGATCGCTATTACTAGCGATAAGGCATTGCAGGACATAGTGATCATAGTTGTTATAGTACAAGTCCCCCTACAGGGACATAAAAAGTGTAAAAAAAAAAAAAAAAAAAGATAAAAATGGTGTATAAAAAAAGAAAAAGTAAATCCCCTTCCTTTTGCGTGTTTTTTTCCCCTATTAGTATTAAAAAAATACACATATTTGGTATCGTCGTATCTGTAACGAGTCAAACAAATTGAACACTTTTTATCCTGCATGGCCAAAAGAGCATAAAAAAAAAAAACACAATAAAAGTAATCGAAAAAGCTGTATGTACCCCAAAATGGCACCCATAAAAACTACAACTCTTCACGCAAAATACAAGCTCTTACAGATCTCCATCCATGGAAAAAAAAAAAAAAAAAGTTATAGGACTTTGAATACAGCGATTTAGAAAAGAATATAGTTTCCAAAAAAAAAGGTTTTTTATTGCTGAAAAGTTGAAAAAAAACCTTAAAAAAAAAAAAACTTTTGGTATCGTTTTAATTGTATCAACCCATAGAAAGGATATGTTGTCATTTATGCTGCATGATTAACGCTGTAAAAAAACACAATGGCAGAATTGTCTTTTCTCTCCCTGCCATTATTAAAAATTTACTAAAAATTTACTAAAATTTTACAACATAGTGTATGTACCCAAAAATGGCACCAATAAAAACTACAGTTCACCACACAAAAAAACAAGCCCTCATACAAATGTGTTGACGGAAAAATAAAAAATAAAAATTATGGATTTGAAAAGTGGAGATGAAAATCCCCCAAAAATTGTTGTGTCCTCATGGCCAAAATAGGCTCTGTCCTTAAAGGGGTTGTCTCGCAGCAAACATCAAAATTTTACCTTACCCCATTCCCCCTGTCACCCCCCTGGCATAAAATAGCAATTTAAAAAAGGTTTTTAAACCGCTTGCTACTCACCGATCCGACGAAATATGGAGTTATAAAAATCTTCTCCCTAAGATGGCCGCCGGTCCTTTCCCAGGGATGCACTGCGGTTTTCTCCCATGGTGCACCACGGGTCTTCTCCCATGGTGCACCATGGGCTCTGTGTGTTCCATTGCCGATTCCAGCATCCTGGTTGGCTGGAATCGACACACGTGACGGGGCGGAGCTACGATGACGACGCGGTGACCAGCTCTCCGGCACGAGTGGCCCCATTCACCAGCCAGAAGCACGGACTGCGCAAGCGCATCTAAAAACGCCAGAAGACATCAGAATTTGACGGATCCATGGCGACGGGGACGCTAGCAACGGAGCAGGTAAGTGAATAACTTCTGTATGGCTCATATTTAATGCACGATGTACATTACAAAGTGCATTAATATGGCCATACAGAAGTGCTGAACCCCACTTGCTGCTGCGAGACAACCCCTTTAAGGCTGGGTTCACACAGGGCGGATTCCCTTCGGAAATCTCGCGGTTTGGCCGCAGCAAAAACCGCGAGATTTCCGCCGGGAGAACCGCCGCGGTTTAAGCCGCGGCAGCCTTGAAGCGGCCCGGCCGCTTGCTTTTCCGTTGCGGCCGGCACTCCCATAGAGGAGAGCGCGGCCGCGACGAAAATAAACAAAAAAGGAAAGGTAAATAGACATGCTGCATCTTCTGAAACCGCATCTTCTGAAATCTCATCCACATGGCTGGCTAATCCCGAGATTAGCGGCCGCGGGCGGATTTGCCGCGGCCAAATGCCGCCCTGTGTGAACTCAGCCTAAGTGGTTAAAGGGGTTTTCCAGGGAAATACTATTGATGACCTATCCTTAGGACCCCGACCAATCAGCTGAGCGGGCACAAGCTGTCACTGTGGCAACACCTAAGAGGTCAGAGTGGAAGTCTGCGCGCAGACCTCCTTCTAGTGGCCGGCGCTAGTAGCCGTGGGTATGGCTCTCATTGAAATCAATAGGTGCCGTGCCTGCAGTTACAAGCGCCGGTCACTACACAGAGACTTCTAGTGTGAATGCTAACATCACATAAACAATGGTAAAATAAAAATGTTCTATAATAGATGTAAATACTGGAGACATCTAGGCGATATCCTTTTCTACCTGCAGCTGCCATTCTAGGACTAAGGGTCTCACTGTCTGTAGACGGCAATCTCAGGGTTCTATATTCTGCTCACTTATTTCTTGCGCGATGCAAGCAAGTCACAATTATGCTAAAGAAAAACATCCATGTGGAAATCTATAGACAAACCTTGGCACAGACATTGCATTAGACATAAAGACCACATAGAAACAAATATGGAACCTCTTACCCTTTCGGCCTGACAGCCATCAAATCCTTCAGCACATCGCGTCCATGCTTTACTGAGGGACTGGGGCATCAAGTTAGACTTTTTTGAAGACTTTTTGCCACCATGATCTAACGCATCGAGAAAAATTGCTTGTATCTTATCTGGTATTCGTTTCCTCTGCAAGAGAAATATTAGTTTAGTTTAGCTGCACAGATTATTCACAGTGCATTCAAGAAAATAAATGCTGATAATAGGCACTTTAAGACAGCAAATACCAGCAAAAATACAAATGATTGGTAATGTCTAAGGCCCAATGTCCACGGGTGGACCCACGTGGGAGATCCACAAATCAAGCCGCCAACAGGGATGCATTAAAGTCCACAGAACAGTAAAAAGCATGCGGGTGTCATTTTTTTCCGGCACGTGGATCGCACGCGCAGGAAGAAATCGCAGCACACTCCATTTTCCTGCATGGGATGGCTTCCATTGAAGTCAATGGAAGCGGTCCAATTAGCGGCACACCCGCAGCTGTTACTGTGGATGTGCTGCAGATTCGCGGGAAAGCAGGAGATTTAGAAACAAAAAGACATGCATGGCGCATCCAAGATGCATCCACTGTGCTGAAGAATGAAGATGCAGCCGGCAAGGAGGAGACCCGCGCTGGATCTGGAGAGGTAAGAAACATCTTTTAATGTCCAGGGCTGCAGGCATGCAGGATTCTGCTGCGCGATTCAGCAGTGCGTGCAAGTAGACATGAGGTCTTATGCAAGATGCTAATCCACCAGAGATCAGGAGCCAACAGATCATCTCTTTCAAAAGGGACAGTAACTTTTCAGACAACTTTTGCCCATCTAACATCCTACGCATGTCTCATCAATCATGTAATATACATGCATTAAAAACTGCTTTCACCACTGTAAATCAAGTTAGAAGTGCGGCCCCTCTGCAATCCACTACCTATTAGGCATTCAGCTTCTCTGGCAACTAGGATTGTTGGACGTTTTCTTTACAATGGTGGAGGGGTGATCTTCACAGGATCAGCTCCCTGTACTCACAGGCTGACAGATCTGCAGAAACTGGGTAAAAAAACTCCACATTCTTTGTCTCTACTGCTGTTACAGCAGGTATGTGTCAGTTTGTGCAAATTACTTTGGATTTACTAATTAGTTAGCCAGAATGTTTTTGAATGCCCGTCTCCTACAACTGTCAAGGAACAGTAGAGGGACAGGCATTCAGACACAATCTCCTTGCTGATTGGACCAGAGACAGATCAATGCAGCATGTGAAGTCAGGAAAAAGAAGTACAGGACAGTGAACTACTGGCAGAGTACTAGGTTTGCAACACTTCCCCTGTCTGAAAGTGATTTGCAAACAGCATGGCAGCAGAAAAATAGTAAAGACCAACTGAAAATCGGAACTTAAACATGAAACAGGATGTAAACAGCAGTAAATGAGAGGTAAGGAGAACTAGTTATATTTTAGAAAACTTAGGTATGCTTTAAATTTAAGGCTCATTCCCCTATGTGTGGCAATTACTTGAGTATCGTTTTTTTTTCTCCAGTGATTCAGCAATCTATATTTTATAATCATTCAGCCATTGTTCCAATAGAAATTAGTTCTCCATGCACCGACTTCCCGGTGAGCCTGTGATAGACTTGGATTGTACACAGCAGCCAATCAGAGGCGGCAGGAGTAGCAGGGGAAGGAAAGAGCAACAACCGAAACCAATGATTGGACAGGGGGTTATGTCTCTGACTATCTCAGACCCTCTGTAGGCACTGTAGATAAACCGCAGTTATAGCTTACAGCTCTGTCCTAATGGAGGTAAGCAGAAAAGCAGGCAAGGAGCAAGATTTGAGGAAAATAATCTTACCCTATAAGTAATGACATACATATTTTTGAGCTCCTGACTTCACAGTCACTTTAAGGATTTTATTACCGGTCACTCTGATTTCATGTCTATTATATATGGTCCAGTAGAACACGTGTCAGAAAAGGTCTTCCGACACACAACAGCAGTGAAATGTGCATGATATATGCCCAAAGCCTGCCCTTTAGGCCACATACATCACCATATTTTTACTTTTTTTTTACTATACTAAAAAGAATTGTTGACTATGACCTTTGAATACTGAAAAAAAATCATAAATAAAATACAGGGTTGCCCACTCAATGGAGACCCAGAAAAATTGGCTACAACTCCAAGACTAATAAACACATTTTAATGAAATTTGGTCATAACGTACCTTACCCAATGCGAATTAGGAAGCCTCATAACCTGTGCCGGAAGTGCCATCCATCTGCAGTCATTCACGCCTGAACCCAACACTTCATACTGCTTAACCTCCTAGTAAGCAAGTCCAGCGTCACAAAATAATTTCTTGCGTGAAGCTCCTTTTCAATTCCTAGATAGTTTGTGACTAGAGATGAGCGAGCACCCAAATGCTCGGGTCCGCGTTATTCGAGTCGAGCTTTTCGGAAAATTCGAGAGCTCTACTCGAGTAACGAACCCCATTGACTACAATGGGAGACTCGAGCATTTTTATATGTGGGACGCCGGGTGCCGAGCTTGCTTTTTTTCTTTCTTGGTTCTTCCCCCCCCCCCCTTTCCACACGTATTTAGTCCCCACAGGGGGACTTTACTTGCGATTTTTTTATCATTTGTACTAGCAACTCTCGATAGTGCCTATGGGTGGTGGCCCTGGGAGTCTTCAGTAGACTCTGGGCTGCCATGCTAGCCCATTGGCACCTTTGATTGTGGGGGTGTACAAATGGAGAGTGGTAGGGGTCCACCCTCCCGCTGTTTTGACATACGGTCACCGTGGCCTTTAAACAGTTAACTGCTGTGATCAGAGCTAACTAATAGAGGCAGTTATCGGCAGCAGGCAGCTATCAGAAACAGCTAATAGCCGAAAGGGTGTGGACCACTCCAGACACACTGCAGGACGTTTATTTTGTTAGGTGGTCCTGAAGTGGTTAAAATGTGTTCATTAGTCTTGGAGTTATAGCTTGGAGTTATTTTTCCGGGCCTTCAAACAGTGGGACACCTTGTATGTAATAAAAGTACTAATGCCACGAGTTAATGGTTAACAGATACAGCAGCATGGAATACAGCTGTATGTAAATGGGCCATACAATAAGCTTATACATGGGGAGCTTTATATATAGAATAGCAGGGAAAGCTGATATGATTTCTAATAAAATCTAAAAATATATGTATGCATGGGTCAACATCAGTATTGCGTTAGTATTACTAAAGCTAGCAAATACTTTCCTTTAACATGTATATTTATAAGAGAAACAATATGTTGCAGATATGATAATTTTTTTTTATTAGCCATTAAAGATAACAGCACAAGTTTCAAGACCCCTTATGTCTCTTCATCATGTATGGCAAAAAGCTTTTTTTTTTAAAGTTATATTCTGGTATCATGTATGAAGAGACTAAAGTAGCCTTGAAAGCTTGCACTGTTAACATCATTTCTTTTTGTTAGCCATTGAAAGGTCTCATAGCTAGAAGATTATTTTGTTCTACTGGCTCACACGGTAGACTAGTCCTTTCCTTTGGTAAATCCACAATGTGTGACCTACCTATGCATGCACTCTATGCATAAATATAAAAAAATTGAAATACTAGAAATTCAGTACATGTTAGATCACAGGAATTACTGGCTGCACTGAAATGAAATCTGCCAACATAAATCTTCTATGGTCAGCTTCAGGAAAGAGGTGAACCACATGGGCTCCACACGGAGCAGGAACAGTAACCAGCGTCCCAAAATGGTTTAGAGCTGAAGACGTTCGTTAAATTCATGAGGACGGCAGCCTTCACGTCGGATTACAAAACCCAAGAGGAAATTAAAACACTCAAAATATAATTTACATTTGTATTCATTTTGTTCCTGGATCTCCTTTCCTTCTAGTAGCAAGAATTCCAGAATTCACCATTCATCATCTTCACAAAAAGCATCCTCTGCAAAATAATCAAGCAGGTGGCACATTGGAAGTTAACTACTTCACAGCTACTCGCTGTAAGTTTAAGCTTGGTCCTCCTGTGAAGTTAGAGTCCGGCACTGCAGCCATTCTGCGTGGCATCCTACCTAAAAGCTCGCACATGAACAAGTGGTAATCGATTGCCCCGCTTTTCAGACAGTCATTAAGTCAACAGCCAGTTACCATTATTTATATGCGAGCCACATGACTGAGCTTTTAGCCACACGTTCGGCCAAGCATGCATGCGTTCTGAATGGGAAGAGGGGAATAAGTCGCAGCCAGACACCGTTGGCGGTAGCTCATCTCCCTTCGAACAAAATGATTAGGCAAGTTGAAATCCAATAAATCCAACTGCCCGATTCTTACCCCGAATTGTAGTTGGGAGGCCACCATACACATCAGATGACTGATCGGTTCCACGATAATCAGTGGCTTCAGCCAATAGACATCTAAGGTAGATGAAAAACTTCAAAAGGCTCAAGAAATCGAATATATAAGTGCTAACGAATCAACAATTTACTTAGCTTGGTTCGGAGGGGTGATAGAAGAGGGACACAAAGGCAAGTCCTCGTCCACCCAGCATGTCAAGTGTCAGATCCATGTTGGATGTTTCTGACATGGATCTGATATGGTAATATGTAGCAGAAATCTGCAGCTGAGCGTCGGAATTCTGGCAATGATTTTCTACATTGTGGATTCCAAAACCTGTGTGCAAAGATTTCCATAGCATTCAACAGCGTACTAAAATGGAATCCACTGTGCATTTGAGCACAAAATCCATGGCAATTTGTGCTATGTGAACAGGACTTATGTCGTCAAAAGCTACACAATGGTTCAACTTCTAAAAAATGCTGCCGAATATTGGGCCCCTGACGTCTCATGTTGCAAAATCCTACAGAGGGTCTCCGCCACGGGATGGCAGGAGCCAGCAGACTGATCTCCGCGGTGAGCTCATCTGACAGATAGGCTGACCGCACAAAATTGCCGGCCGCGAGCGGGCTTGTGGACAGGGGGGCTGCGCTTTCCATAGCAATGCTATGAAAAACGTGCACTGCGTTGCCTGCAGCCGGATTATCGCCACGGGGAACGCCGTAAAAATTCACCTGTGGACAGGAGCCCTTATACTTCCCTTTACAGACATGACCGGTAATACATTGCAGCAATAAAGGCTCCTAAAAGCTACCTATTTTCCTAAGGATTGTTCACCATTTCAAACTCTTGGCATCATGGCGCCTAGGACGTGAGCGCTGATGCTAGAAGAATGGGTAGTGATGCCACAGCGGCTAGATAACATCTGCCACAAACACCGGGACCACGGCGAGGCTGCAGCGCTGGATCATGGCTGTAAAAGACAGGTAAGTAGTGCTTAGTTTATTTTAGTACAGTGGGTCCTGCAGGGGGGGATGTTGTCCAGTAACCGGACAACCATATTAAGTATGTTCTTAATAATCAAGCACAGTAAGGTATTATGCCCACAGAACCCAGTCCACGGAACTTGTATGGAGTATATGGTGCCATAAAGCAATGCTTCTAGGGGAGCAAAGCTCCATAAATATGGCTTCCCATGAAGCATGCACTATTCTTTCCTGTCAAACTCATGTAGAATCCAACAAAAATAATATACCCCTCTGTGCCATCTTATGGGGTTGAATACATATAAAGCTACAGTATACTCTTCATGCCCTAGAAGAGTCCATACACCGCTTCAATCAAAGCCAAGCTGTTATATGGCCGGTGCATGAGGCCTTATGGTATACTCACTCGTCACGGTCACAAGAGGACCATAATATGTGAATATATTTTGGTACGCACATTGGTTTGGTTGCACAATGTGAGCCTCAACAGTGACCACCACACAATGCCTGAAGCAAAGCCAAAATAAACCATGTAGAGAGACATCGCCACACTTAGAGCAGGAGGCCAATATAAACTACCATTGTACATTACACTATATGTTTGCAAGAAGACACATAGCTGTTGGCGTCCGTCCTAATACCTTACAGGGGTTGCCTGGAGGATTATTATTGAGGAGCTATTCTCAGGATAGGTCATCAATAGTTAATAGGCGGAGGTGAATTACTCGGGATTCTTGCCAATCAGCTGTGCCCCAGACCCACCATCATTGTCCAGCGAACAGCTGATTAAAACCCTTTTAATTTGATAGATGTGCACAAATTCCACTAATACCATAACAAGTTGCTATGTACAAAAATACAAAAACATGTGAAGGTATACCTGAACTTTTAAATGACTTCTCAGAATAGGCTGCCATATATGTATATGTAAGGAGTAACACCATTTCTGACCATTACATGACTCGTATCCTACATTTTTCATCAGTTTTGCCTGCTGTATCTGTAATTTCCAGCTTTCTCTGAACTAGTGAGTTGAGGATAGCTGCTAGGAAGTCTCCATGACAACACATCAAAAAAAATGAGATATTTCTCCCCAACTCTCTGAAGCACACATAGAAATATGAACCGCATATAGAACAGTGTACAGCAGTACTGAGCAGTGTAGATGCGATTCCAGTAGGTGCAACATAGTAAACACTATTTAGTTGCAGCTAAATCTGTACGGGTCTCTCACTCTGCAACAGCTTCCTCCTTCTCCCCTCTCCAGAATTCTAGAGCAGCATGAGACTATATCTCCTTTACTTTCTGTTATCAGTCTTGGTGTCTCTAATTCTAGAAACAGAGTTCACTTGACATTGGCCATCGAACAGCAAATTAGAAAGGAGCCCCCTGGTGGACAGTACCGTAGAGTGATTTTCAGTAAAAAAATCATTTAAAGTAAAAGTGATTTTTCACTTTGGCTATCATATTAACACAAGCTTCCCAAAGTGTGGTGGCCATTTAATTCAACGTCCAAATTCACTTATACTTTAACTACAAGTCCAAAAATTCACAGGACAAAATAGAGGTCATATATCTTCAGAGAAATATTTAAAGGGAAGGTTCACCCATGCAACTATTGTTTTAGGTTAATTTATTGCTGCAATGCAACTTTTCAAGCAGTCCTAATTAAATGTGTTTTCTGGGACCTATTGATATTCTATTCTTAGGACAGGCTGTCATACTAGATTGGGGGAGATCCAACTCCTGGCAGCCCTGCCAATCCGTTAAATGAAGGGGCCGTGGTACTCGGGTGAGCACTACAGTCTCCTCATTGTTTCCCAGGCCACGCTGTGCCTGGTGGTGCAGCTTCCTTTAAGAGCCTCCAATCGTTTTGCGCCTAGAGCTCCTACGCAGATCTAAGTTTCTACGGTGACAAACTGCAAACACGCTGTTTGATCCTATGATCATACTCCCATCCATTTCCTAACTCACATTTTGGTAGATTAGCAAGAAGTCTACGACAGAACGATGGTAATACGACTGTAGAATCAGACTACATCTTCTGTTAGTAGTCTGTTACCATGGAAACATATAGGTCAGCGTAGGATCCGTGGACAGAAAATGGAAAAATATTTTCAATACAGATTTTTTTTTTCTTTTAAATGCACTGGCGCAAAAATAAAATTGGTTAAGAAAGTCGGTCTTCACTTGAACATTATTATTAGGCTGTTTTGTCTCTCCTGGACCATCTGCATACCTACAGAATGTGACAATAGTCAGACATTCCCTCGCATACAAGAACATACGCATTGCGCTTCTAAAAACAGTTTTCCCTTACTAACAAGCAGCAAGACCCCAGAGTAATCGGTCTGCATGGGTAAACTAACACATGCTCACCGGTTAACATCAGTCATGTAATATGTATGATCGGAGCCAAAGTTACTCATGTGGATTGTGTTGGATTACCTCCAACGAGGGTGTACAGATGTTAGGCCGACTCATTTACCAATATGAAATTAAAGCGTGTTCATCCTAAACTAGAATATCTGATAACTAAACTAAGAACATGGAAAACCTAAGAAAAACAGGGATTTGGGATAAAAAAAATACAGTCAGAGTGAGAGGAAGCAAATGAAAAGCTCCAGAGATGGAACCAAAAAAGTGAATGTTGTAGTGTAGGTTTTTGTGTCCTCTAATGGAAAACCAGGCTGGTCCAATGGACAGAAGCCCACAAAGAACTATGGGGCATGCATACAAAAAACGTGGTCACATCCACAGGTCTGAATACCGGATTAATGTCCCCATAATATTGATTCATGCAGAAGCCATATAATATGTGCCATATCACGTGTTGATATTTAGTCCCATCCGTAGCACTAAGGGCTCCTTCCCACGGACGGACTTCCGCCGCGTTGCCCGCAGCTATTAGGTTCTATTGAACCTAATAGCACAATGCTTACGGTGCGGAATTCTGCACCGTAAAATCTCCCGTCCTCACGCGCAACATGCTCTCTTTGCCGCGGGTGTACGCGCGGACGGCTTCCATTGCAATCAATGGAAGCCGTCCGTCACGGTATCTTCCGCTGTAGCACAGCGGAAGATAGCGTGAAACCTCTTCCCCGCCTACCGCAGCCGCGTCATATGACGCGGCCGGCGCATCATGCGCTCTATTGCGCATGCGCGCCGAAGCGTCATGCGGGACGTAGGACGCCGGATCCGGAGGTAAGTATTGGGGTCTCTGGGGGGGGGGGGGCGCCGTGACGGGCTCCACTGTGGATTTCCACGGCGGAGCCCGTCACGGCCATGTGAAGCCGGCCTTATTCTCTTGTGCAGGGCCAAAATACGATTGTGGGAAGTATGCAGTGCCTTGCAAGAGTATTAACACCGCCACCACCCCTCTTGCTTTTCCTTTTTGGCTGCAATTTTAAAAGATTTTAATTTAGCTTTTATATAATGGAGCCGACAATATTCCAAATAGCTACAGAGGAATGAAAAAGAAACCTTGTTTAAAAAACAAAAACTTAAGAAGCTGTGAGTGCAGACACCTTCACCCTCTTCGCCATGGAGCCGCTAAATAAGGTCCAACAAATTCCTCCAGAATTGACAGAATTAGCTGAATATGGTCCGCCTGCGTGCGGAGTGTCACATGATGTCAGTATAAGTACACGTCTTCTAAAAGGCCCTCGTGTCTGCACCAGCAGTAAGTAAACCACATGAATCGCTCTCTAAACCTGTTGGAGACAAAGTTACAGAGCCGTTGTGTTATATACAAGTAGCGCAAATTTTGAGCATCCCATGAAGAACCATTAAATCCATTATAACATGATGGAAAGAATATGGCACAACGTTAAGTCTGACACCAAGACTCACAGACTGCGCAAGGATAACTCTGAAGGAGCGCCAACGGTCCGCAGCGGAGATGGAAGCATCTGTCCATAGGACCACTATAGGCTGTACACTCCGCGGAGTGGGGATTAATGAAAGCGTGGCCAGAAAGAAAGCCATCGCTCAAAGCGACCCTTATTTACTTGGATAAAATTCTGTCCTGGGACTGGAAGAGGAAGGGGTGCATATTGCCTGCAGTAGCTCTTCTCTGCATTCCCTCCAATTCCAGGACCTCTTTTCAGCCACCCAAGAAGGCCGACAGTCTTCAGACTAGCTAATCCCCACAGTACATTGGTAGTGTTAGACCACCAATGCACTATATCTGCTGTCTGATTGGCCATAGCTGCTCATGTGATCAGCATTGGCCAACCAGAGCACAGTGAACAGTGTGCATTAGGTACCGTAGTTAGACAATTACTGCAGCCCTCTCGGACAGCCAAAACTGGCATCAGGAACCGGAGTACATGGGGCAGCAGAGAAGCACAACTGCAGCCAATACCCCCCACCCCTATCCCTCTTTTTGTATTGGAAAATAAATTTGCCCTGAAAGTGGAGGGTTGCTTTAAGGGGGTCGCCTAGGGTTATAAAAACATGGCTGCTGTATTCCAAACACAGCACCACCCTTGTGCATGGGGTTGTGTGTGGTATTACAGTTCAGCTCCACTGAAGAACAATGACCTGCAAAATCAACAAAAGAATCGCTTAGGCAGAAAGACAGTTTAGCAATGGCCCAGACCTGAATCCCATTGAAGATCAGTGGGCTGACCTGAAGAGGGCGCTACACACATCAGATGCCCTCGCAGTCTGGCAGATTTGGAGCACTTTTGCAAGTAAGAGTGGTCAAAGATTGCCAAATCAAGATGTGCCCCGCTGATAGACACCTACCCAAAAAAACTGAAAGCTGGGATAAAGTCAAAGGGTGCATCAACAAAGTGTTAGTTTTAGGCCTCATGTCTACGGAGAAATAATATTTATCAGATCTGCGTGAAATCCGCATATCCGCAGTCCATAGGAAAGCGCTGACCAACCGCAGTTAATTAAATAGCTGCGGGTGGTATTTAAAGCGATTTGTGGATTCCACATTCTGGAAAAAAAAAAATGCAGCAAGTTCCATTTTAACGCGGATCCCGCACAGATGGGCTCCATTGTCCTCGATCTCAATGGATCTCCCACATGCAAAAAAAAAAAGAAGACAATTTAAAGTGCATCCGCTGTGGAAGTCTGCAGCAGAAATCTGCGCGGGTCATATTTTTCCTGTGGACATGTTGGGGTGTGTATATTTACGCAACTACATTATTTTAGCTTTGTTATTTCTATTTTTCCACCCTAAATTATTTCAGGTTTTTTTTCAAAGGAATTGTACAGATAACAGGTCACTCTCAGGGCTTATTTAGACGACCGTATATCGGCTGCTTTTTAACGCCGAGCCGATATACGGTGCCCTTGTCTGCGGGGGGAGAAGACTGGAAGAGCCAGGAGCAGGAACTGAGCTTCCACCCCCTCTCCGCCCCTTGCCACTATCTGCAATAGGAGGGGGCGGGGCAGCGCAGAGCTAAGTACTGGAGCTTAGCTCAGCCCCCTCCTGGCAAGGAGCGGGGAAGGGACAGGAGCTCAGTTCCTGCTCCCGACTCTTCCATCAACTCCCCCCCCTGCAGACAAGGACACCGTATATCGGCTCGGCGTGAAAACGCAGCGGATATACGGTTGTCTGAATAAGCCCTGAAGGTGGAAATAATTCTGAAAGGATTCTTAGATTTTTTTTTAACGTGACGGCATTGTAACAGGGGTGTGCAGACTTTATGTATCCCCATGGTCCAAGCCAGGCGTGAGACAACACTGGGCAATGTGCCCCATGCACAACACTCCCAGCATGGAGCCGTGTATCCCCATGGTCCAAGCCAGGCGTGAGACAACACTGGGCAATGTGCCCCATGCACAACACTCCCAGCATGGAGCCGTGTATCCCCATGGTCCAAGCCAGGCCGGGTGTGAGACAACACTGGGCAATGTGCCCCATGCACAACACTCCCAGCATGGAGCGGTGTATCCCCATGGTCCAAGCCAGGCCGGGCTCACCTAGCTGTAAGCGGGGGGCCTGCAGCAGATTCCAGCCATGAGCCCGGCCGTGATCCTGCGTATCGCGGTGAAATCGTACTGTGCCTGACCTCACCTTTGTCTTTTTTTTGTTTATATTTCCCACACTTTTCGCTTAGCGATGACACAGAGTATGTAATGCAGGGTTTTTTGTTTTTTTTACATAGACCGGTGTTGTGAATTAAAAAAAATAAATCACAGTATATCCTATTTTGGTCCATATTCTCAGACCAGCATCACCCCACTAAAGTCTATGGGTGTATAAAAAAATACAGCACACATGCATTGTATCCACGTTCACTGGGGAAGGGGGGGGGGGGGGGGACGTTGTTCTTGTTTTTTTAACAGGCCCCACGTTTTGTGGGTTGTGACAAAGCAGACGTCACTCAGACCTTCTTACGTGCATGAAAAACGGACGACACGTGGAGGCAGCAATGACGTATGGAAAAACAACAACACACATAGTGCGCTAAAGCAAACGTAACACACACACAGGGAACCAGACCAGAATGTCACACACCCGTGTCAATGAGCCCTAAAACGGATGCCCCGCCCTGGGAGAGTCCAGCACTATTAGATCTCAGCCAATCAGCTGTCTGTAGGGGCCGCAGCATTTTGGCGAGCGCCGCATGCCCTCCATTGTTTACCAGGGGCAGTGCCATACTTCTAGCAGCAGTGCTGCCTGGCATCGTAGCTTACCACATCCTCACAGCATTCGCGGAAAACCACAAAGGACGCGGCCGGTTTGGTACTTAATCATGCGATTTTGTGTTTTGTTTTTATTCTTTTGATCTCAATATTTCAAAAGCCATAACTTTTATTTTTCTGCCAACATATTTGGTTCTTTTTACCCTTTTTGACGGAACCGTTCTAGGAAACACATCACATGGAGAGATAATAGGGAGCAGGAACGGCTCCATGTTTTGGGGGGTTTTGTTTCCATTTCACCCCCGGGCAGCGTGAATGGGCTAATAACAGCCGGGCTCACGCGAACGGGTTGGACTCCACATGGGGATTTACGCAGCAGCAGATCTGCAGTCATTCGCAAAAAAGTAACTTAAAAAGTAAAGTGATTGCAGAAGCCTGCAGGTGCGAGCGTTTGTCCGTGCAGATATACACGGCGCACAGCATATCGGTCGCACGGAAGAAAGCTCTCCCCTCTGGCTTTTGTATTTTCCTTTGAAGTTGCAGGTGTTTCGGCTGCTGATACGTGATGTTACTTGTGCATGGGCAACAGAATACTAGTATCCACGGACGCGCTAAGACAAAGCATGCTGCGACTTTTCTTCTGCATGCAGAAGACGCAATTCGTATCCAAAAAGCGAAGATGCACGCCTTCCAACGGCCGCACTTTACCACAGACAGCGGTTGCGGCATCCGCAATCCATATCCGCCCGTGTAACCGCAATCCATATCCGCCCGTGTAAGTGCGGACAAAGTTTATTTTGTGGGTTGTTCACATTATTTAGAAACTAAAAATGATATCGCTTTATTTTTCCGGTTCTGCGTCCTTTCCATCATAACCCGATTTGTAACTATTTTTGATCATTTTCTTATGTCTCTATAGTCACTGATAGGGGTCAATCAATATTAATCAATAACCTAACATAAGAAAGATAAGGAAACAGTGTAATAAATGTGACATTAGTTATTTGGTTATATAATGTTATGTATTATATGTAAAACATTCCGGAAGTTGCTAGTAGAATTTGGATATAGAATCATATGTAAAAAGGTATATTCAAGCGTTTATTTGAATATTGATTTTAAAATACTAAATGTATGATTAATTAGATGTTATTCAGTTATCTTACTGAATACCAACTCTGTGCTGACTCCCGAGTAGGTGGCCGAACCAGTTTTGTCTATGTGAAAACTAGAAACAATGTGCCCTCTTTTGATGTGCAAATTGTTGATGGATCTTCTGATTAAGTAGGTACTCAGACAGCCAGGAGACAACCTTTATTATCACATGTAATTGTTTTATGTATAGTTCAAACAGCTTTGTTGATACCTTTTGTTTAAAAGGCTTTTGATTTACAGCCCTATTGTAATCTGTTGGAATGAGGGTTTGGTCAGCAAAAGTAGAATGAAACTAGGTATTGGAAACGCCTTCTTTACAACTTGCATATAAACTAGCAATGTACAACAATAAACAGAATTCATTCTGATTTACTAAGTCTGTGTATAGTGGGTCATTATGGTTCTCAACTATGAGTACTCTATATAATATTTCCTCTTAATTTGGATACAGGCAACATTCGCATTTCGGTCTGCGTTCCAGACCCCCCACAGTTTATTTGGCGCCCGACAAGTGGGGCAGAAGCTAACTCCTTACCTGCAGCCGATACCTGACTACACTACCTGCCGACCAGCCGGACGAGAGGCCACGGGACCCCAGATCTACAAAACACCGGTATACGGTAAGCTCTTGACTTGCCACTCAAGCTCTGGGCTCTCCTGACTTCATTCAGTCCTCGTGTCGACAGGGGGTGAGTTGCTGTATGTTATATAGGACGCTTCTGCCTGTTATTTACGGTGTTCTTAGTGACCGTGCTAGACGGAAGAACCCTTGTGTGTATATTGCCATGTTGCCTGTAGTATTGTTGAAATCTGTACGTTGATAGTCTGTGTCGTGTTAGCCATAATTTGCTTTTACTGAGTCTGTTATAATATCACCAGAAGTTCCCTTAGAAGAGAGGTCTGGTCTCCCCTAAACCCCCCCCCTTAAGGAGTCCGTAAAATTATTCCAGGACCAGGGGTCCTTAGTGTACTGTGTGAAATAGAAGCCTGTGTGACCTATAGAAGCCTGTGTGACCTATAGAAGCCTGTGTGACCTATAGAAGCCTGTGTGACCTATAGAAGCCTGTGTGACCTATAGAAACCTGTGTGACAAATAGAAACCTGTGTGACAAATAAGGTTCTGTGTGCCATAAGCTGTGTGAGAAAGGGAAGGGGGAGACGATTGCAGACAAGTGTATAAAATATAGAAAGATAGGACTTAGAAAAACGGGAACCTTTAACTATGAGTTCTGGTAACAGTACGGGAAAAAGCATATGAAAGATATCAGAGACGCCGGTTTAGATAAAGGAACAGACAATATGGGAAACGTACAGGGCAAGTAGTATGCCTATATGGAAATCAGCTAGAGAAATAGTAAAAGACAAAGAAGGCACGTTAGCTGTGGGAAGAAGAATGTAGTAAGGTGTTTAGAATTTTGGGAGTCTTAGACCAGCACGTTTGGGGAAAAGATTCAGATATAGTCAAAAGGTTGTATAAAAATATGTTAGACAGATGGATTAAGGCAAGTATAGATACGGCAGTAAGGGGTTATCAGAGAAAGGGAATCCTCTTATAGTTTGTGTCCCTCTGGGACATAAAGTAAGTTCATGCAAAATCTGTGGACAATTATGTGACAAATAACCACTATTGTTTGTCTTGTAAGTCTTGTTGTTATGTAAACTAATCTTTGTTGTACGTCTTAGTGTTCTTGTAATGTCTAATTTCTAAGTGTAAGAAAGTTATACCCCACTCACATCTGTGGGGGTTCAAAAGAACAATGCACGGTAATAATAGTTGCTATCTGGAGTGGTGAATATTAGTATGTGGGTAGAAATGGGCATAAGTTGTATTGTGTTTGTCATTGGGTAGCCTATTCTGAGCGAATCGTGTAAAAACCGCGGTACTAAGAGTTTTTCTTATCTATACATAATTCGCTCATTATTGGAAGTCTGGTGTACAGTAAATACAATCCCAATTTCTACTTCACATATTATCAGTCCGTATAGGAATGAATAAAACCCCCCTTACTGAGTGTGAATTTGCAGTTTTTGTAAGGTGGGGGCAAGTGTATTACATTCTGGGTTAATCTTAAATAGACAGCCCAGGAAGATAGTCACAGGCAGTGGAACCAGTTATACAGCTTTGCTATCTGTCTGGACAAGTTTCTGTGTTCTATAGAAGATAAGATAAATTTCAAAGGGTGGGGAGTACTGGGCTTTAGAAGACCTACTTGTCTTTGCAAAGAAATCTGAATTAAGAATTGGTTATATTTGGCTGCACAAGAAAAAGCCCCTATGTTGTATTATATTAAATATATATATATATATACTTTGTTCAATATGGGAAGTTCTATGTACAGTAAATACAATCCCAGTTTCTACTTCACATGAGATACTTGTGTTATATGGTGTATACTGTCCGGTGGCTAGAAACTAAATGATGCAAGAAAGACCAAACGCTGAGCCAGATCACAGGGGGTGGAGCTAGGTGATGTAAGGAGATGGGAGGGAAGAACAATAGGAAGAGGTCTTCCTCCACCCTCAACACAGACCAGCCTAGGAGAGAAGTATACGTCTAGTAATTACTAATAATTAATGCTGTTTGAAGTCTGAATGTTTTAGTTGCTTATTAATATCTTAGCTATTGTTTCATAGAGATAAAATTCAGTGTCATAGAAAGAAAGAAAGACGCTGATGAAATAAGAAACTTGTAATGAATTATGTGAATTATACCGTCTTAAAAATAGAGAACATAGGGATTTTAAGATATATATATATATATATTTTTGCTTTTTGTGTAAATATCAGTTCTGTGATAGGTTGGACGTCTATATCACTGCTAAATGCTGTTAGTACTGCACTGTCTCTGAGAGAATGTTCTGTAGGAGAGACATGCAAACGACCAGCATCGAAGGAGTGGAGCTAGATAATGTAAAAGTAGGTAATGTTTCATCCTTCTTTTGTCTACAAAGGAGGGGGTGAGGAGCTTGGGCAGTTAGGAAATTTTTTTCTTCTTAAATTTGATGAGACATTGCAGGCAGGATCAGATTAATAATGAATTTGCTTAAATAATATCATATTTCAATATGAATACATGTTTGTGGATTATTCTGCCTTGTTGTAATTCATGTCTGTTATTTGTACTAATATCTTACAAGCCTTATCTGCATCCATCAAATTTTCACCGGATGGATCGGTACGGGTTGAGAGACCTCAAGTGACAGTTCAGAGGAGGTTTGTAAACTAACTGCTCTCTTGGTAGATCCGGCTCATGTATTTGTCTTGATAGCTACTGCAGAAACTCAGCTTTCCGCAGGTCCTGACAAATAGTAAGCCACCTCCAAGACAAACTCCAATTCCTGAGTCATTGCTTAGCACAAGGAACTGGACATCTGACATAGGTGATCCAGGTATTGCAGGTCAGCAATTTCTAAATTTTTAATTTTTAATTTTTTTTTTTGCTACAAGGTTCTGATCTATTTTAATAGAATACCAGCTTGATTATCTAGCAGTAATTGGTGCAAGGGGTTTCAGGAGTGCCAATTCAGCTGGCAGAAACTGAACCACTAGAGGTAATGTTTAAAGGGTCACGATGCCTCATGCGCTTCCTTGTGCTGGAAAGTCCTGAAAGCATATTGGGAACCGAAATGATGGGATCCTTGGGATCTTGTATCGAACTTCACTCGTCCGGTGAGGCTCGTATACACCCCAGGTCTGAAAGTCACCCGACCTTCGGTCGGATGGCAGCAGACCTAGCGACACCTCTCCCTGTCTTCACTTTTACGCACGCAGAGAAACAAGTTCTTAGTGTCGTTCCTTTGAGCCTTTGGGCTACCAGTCAGACGGACCTCGACAGACTGTCTGTATTTGTTTGTATTTAATTTCAGAGGAAAGCAGTACTGTTGGATAGTGCTGCCACAAGGGGCACAGTATAGCCCAATACCAGTTCACCAGATTCATGAAACTGGTATTAGACGCCTGGCCAATTCGCGAGGGCACCGCCCTCTTGTAATATGTTGATGATTTGTTTTTAATTTACTTTTATGTACTGCTGACAGTTACCTCAATGCATCACTAAGCCTTTTGTGTTTCCTCCATCAGAGTAGAATGGCTGAAAAGCCAGCAAAGAGAAACTTCAGTTCTGCAAGTCTCACATAGTGTTCCTGGGCCACTGCCTAGGTCCAGGTACTAAGCACCTGACGCCGGAACGCACGAAGGTGGTAAGTGACATGTAACTTCCCACCTCCCATGCCCAGTTGCGTACCTTCTTGGGACTGGTTTCATACTATTGGCAATGGACGCTCTGCCTCCATGACCATGCAGCCTCTGTACGACTGTTTGGGTTCACGGCCATTTGCCCTGACCCCGCAGGCCGAGTCAGCCTTCTATCAGCTGAAAGTACAGGTAACCGGGTGCACTGGGGCTGCCAGACTATGACAACCCTTTCCAAATGTACGTCACTGAGATGGAGGGACACGCCACCGCTGTACTGACACAAAAAGCGACCTGTAGCATACTACAGTGCCCATCTTGACGCGGTGGCTAGAGGGTCTCCATCCTGCGTCCGAGCGGTTCTAGCAGTTCAGGCACTAATGGACAAAAGTTCTGACGTTGTCCTAGATCACACCATGGTGATCTACACCCCACATGACATACATGGTATCCTGACTCAGGTAAGCCATAGACATCTGTCCCGTGCTAGACAGATCAAAAATGGAACTTGCAGTACACTCTTCATCCAATGTCTCATTTCAACGTTGCACCACTTTGAATCCGGCCACCTTATTGCCATTAGGTGACACTGATTCAAATGGGGGAGTAAGTACAGAGGACCAGCTTTTTGCAAATTCTCTGACTGATGAAGAGGAGGCCTTTTGACGCAGAACACCAGCATGATTACAGCTGGGTTCGCACATGTCACTGACAAACCCCTCCTAAACCCCCACCTTGAAATGTTTGTGGATGGATCTAGATACCTGAATGACAAAGGAAGGTTTGTAACAGGTTTTGAAGTAGTCACACTGAATGAGATGCTTGTACAAAAGCCACTGCCGCCATACATGTCAGCGCAGGAACTGAGGCCTGTACGATTGAAAAATATACCACTACTAATATCTACACTGATTCCAGGCTCGTCTTTGGTACTGCACACGATTATGGACCCATTTGGCGGTCCAGGAGCTTTCTCACGGCACAAGGCAAGCCCATTAAGCTATCATGTTGCCAGGACAGGTGGCCATAATAAAGGTTAAAGCACACACGCAGGGGCAGTCACCAGAGAACAAGGGGATAGGGCAGCCAAGGCTGCAGCTCTCCTAGGACAGGACGCAAGACCCCTTGTGCTGTAAGTTGGATCTTGGTCCCACCACTCTTGTTGATTTGGGATTTGGCGTCCTACGGGACGTAGATGATGTACCAGCGGCTGCCTACACCCACCTTGCCGTCCTAGCTCACGGGAAAGTGCATGCCTCTCGGAATGCCATGGTTTCCGTTGTGGACAAGGTATAGTATGCTCCAGGGTTGGACAGGTTGGCGAAGGCATATGTGAAGGCATGTGAAGTGACCACTGTATCCTATTCAGAGATTACAAATCGATTACATCCAGCTTCCCAAATCAGGCAGGTATGAGTACGTCCTTGTGTGCGTGGACCTGTTCAAAGCCACCGCACAATGTACAGTGGCTAAACTTGTGTCAGAACTTGTATGTAGATTTGGGGTACTAGAGACAATTGAGAGTGACAGAGGTACACAATTTACAGGTTAAGTGATGCGAAAGGTGATGTCAGCCTTGGGGGTGGAACAAGCGTTTTACACTCCATACCACCCGCAGAGTTTAGACAAAGTTGAAAGAACTGAAATGATATGCTTAAGTTAAAAGAAGTGTTTGGCTCTATGCCAAGATTAGACCTGTACCATCCACAGGCCCTACAGCGGAGGTGTGATAAGGTTATTGAATATGTACAAGAACTATGTCGTAAACTGAAAATAACACCCGATCTAGTGTTTTCCCCAATTCCAGACCCTGACAACCTAGAGGGGACTCATTTCTTGCCACCTGGAGATTGGGTGGTCGCAAAAAGACACGTAGTAAAGGCCTTGGACCCAAGGTTTGACGACCATACCAAGTTCTGTTGTCAATGCCTACTTCTGTAAAAGTGGATACATGCCTCCCACTGCAAGAAAGTTCCCGAGCCAGAGGAAAAGTGATGGGTGGGATCCCGGCGTTGTTTGGGTGGGGGAGGTAATGGACATTTTGATTTTGACTTTTGCATTTGTCTTATTGGACTATCTTCTTATTGGGAAACACCACTACGAACGATCCACATGGAGAAGCGATGGACTGGATGGGCAAATATTTCCCACACATGTATGCCCAACCTCAGGAGTGGAGAGGACATTTTGCGGACTTGTCTATTATCTGTCCCCACTCCTGTAGAGACTCTTCGAGACATACCCAAAAATACACCCCTTTAAGTGTCTAATATGACTATGATGATATTGATGTTGATAAATCTAAGATTACTGTATTGTAAACTTGATTGACTTGCAATATCTGATATTATGTCATTTGTTTAAATATCTTGATGGACATAGAGTGCACCATTCCTACGTGGGAACCCGGCACCTATGGGTGACAGAACCAGGAGATAATGGTGGCTCTGATGTCCAAATGAGGGAATGATAGGGGTCAATCAATATTAATCAATAACCTAACATAAGAAAGATAAGGAAACAGTGTAATAAATGTGACATTAGTTATTTGGTTATATAATGTTATGTATTATATGTAAAACATTCCGGAAGTTGCTAGTAGAATTTGGATATAGAATCATATGTAAAAAGGTATATTCAAGCGTTTATTTGAATATTGATTTTAAAATACTAAATGTATGATTAATTAGATGTTATTCAGTTATCTTACTGAATACCAACTCTGTGCTGACTCCCGAGTAGGTGGCCGAACCAGTTTTGTCTATGTGAAAACTAGAAACAATGTGCCCTCTTTTGATGTGCAAATTGTTGATGGATCTTCTGATTAAGTAGGTACTCAGACAGCCAGGAGACAACCTTTATTATCACATGTAATTGTTTTATGTATAGTTCAAACAGCTTTGTTGATACCTTTTGTTTAAAAGGCTTTTGATTTACAGCCCTATTGTAATCTGTTGGAATGAGGGTTTGGTCAGCAAAAGTAGAATGAAACTAGGTATTGGAAACGCCTTCTTTACAACTTGCATATAAACTAGCAATGTACAACAATAAACAGAATTCATTCTGATTTACTAAGTCTGTGTATAGTGGGTCATTATGGTTCTCAACTATGAGTACTCTATATAATATTTCCTCTTAATTTGGATACAGGCAACATTCGCATTTCGGTCTGCGTTCCAGACCCCCCACATCACAGATACAGAACACTTTTTTCGATCCACAAAGCTGCAAGAGAGTATCTTTTTTTTAGCAGAATTTGTAATTTTTCTCGATGCAATTTTGGGTTTTGGATCACCTATAAAAAAAACAAAAAACTTTTCAACTACTTTTTATCGAGTTTTTTGGAAGGTGGAACAAACAAAAAAAATGCATTTGGGCATTTTTAACTTTTTCTTTTACAGCGTTTGCCATGCAGGATAAAAAAAATATTGAAAAAAAATTCATTAATCTCATTATTTGGGTTATGGCACAATTAAACGAGCGAAGCTGACCAATATTAGTTCCGTTTAAACGCGAGCCAATGAGAATCCTCGTCCAGCGCTTTCCTGCAGAGTCCCAACCTGAAGCGCAGCTGATGGGTACGGCGTCCCTGTTGGCGGACCGCGACAAACTATTACTACTGATCCGGAGGATAAGCCTTACAGCTGGACAAAGGGGTTCTCCCCTTTGTAAATACCCTTTACATCCATGCCGAGGAGGGTCACCCACAGAATTCACCCTGAAGACCCCCTTTTTCCGTGTGTTACATAACGCACCCACCTCCAATGCACAGATATTAACCCTTTACCTACTACTAAACTCAGAGCAGCCAGCCTGCTAGCACGTGCGCGCAGCTTACAAGACAACAAGCGGGTGACTAGTGAGTGAGCCGGGATAGAGACGGAGTGACCGGCGCCGCCCGAGGACACGACTGCGGAAGTATCCGCTAAGCGTTACCTTCCCCCGTGGCATCGCGACCACAAGAGCGGTATAACATCAATCTGACCCTTCCTGCCTCCCGTAGTCCCGGGTCACTGAGGACGCGGACGCTCTTGATCCCTGGCGCCCATATCCAATAGCCACTTCTGATTGGTCGCCTGCTGCCGGGAGACGCGCCAATAGGCGTGTGGGAATGTAACTCGCTCTGCGGCTGCGTGGAGCGCGACGTCACTCAGCGCTGCAGGTTGTAGCGGTCAGGTGGTTTATAAAGAACGTCAGTAGAGTCATGATGAATGGGGGAAAATAGCATCTACTGATCACTGCGGGTGATGAAAATGTAGCATGCTAAGATTCTGTTTCTCAACTATTTGAGAATTTTTCAGCATTTCTGGCGTTCTGTTATTAACCCTTCAAGGACTGCCCCTTTTTACCTTCTTCAAATTTTTCTTTTCCTTCCCACATTAAAAAAAATAAATAAATTTTAAAAAAAAATCACAATTCATTTATTTTATCATCCACATAGTTGACCGAGGACTTGTTTTCTGCGGGGCTGCTGTGGGTATGTGTCAGCTGTCAAAGACAGCCTATGCCCACCATGTATGGAGCAAGATTGGATCCCTGTCCTGCTCCATACAAGCCCCGCGCTTCCGTGTCATGAATGTCATGTGCCATTAAGAGGTTAAAGTCCTTTTATGCTGCAGCATCTCACGGTTACTCGGACCAGAAAATATTTCCTGAGGAGGACAAAAAAAAGAAGGCTGTATAAGCATCTTAAAGGAGCTGTGCCAGAAAACCATTTTATTACCATGCTGACCATGCTTACGGGGGTGGGGGAGGGGGTGACCGTGAAAATGGGATGGGGGGGTTCCCATGTCCCCTTGCCCCTTGCCCCTTACTCTTTCACTATAGACCCACTGCACCCTCCTGCAGTGATGTTACACTGAATGCAGCATTGGCTGAACATGCACTGCCACCGCTCCATTCATTTCAATGGTGCTGCAGGAAAGTAGTCAAGTACTGTACTTGGCTGTCTCTGGCAGTTCCATTGAAAATGAATGGAGGGTCACCAAGCATGCCCTATCACCGCTACTTGCAATCTCCTCACTGCAGGGGGTGCAGTAAGTCCACAGTGATGAGGAGGGGACACATTCTCAGCATCTGTGGGGGTCTCAGTGGTAAGACCCCTACCAATCAGACTTTTATCACATATCTTATGAAAAGGCGATAAAAGTTTATTTTGGCAATAACCCCTTTAAGGCTGCTTGTCCACGGGCGTAGTGATACCCCACGGCAGCTTTCCGCGCTGAGCCTATCTGAGAGATAGGCGAATCGCGGCAAATCATGACATACCGCGATTAAGATCCCGCTAGCGGAGAATTGCTATGATTCTCCGCTCGTGGACGCCCTCTGCTTTCTATAGCAACACTATGGAAAGCCTCAGACAGCGTGATTCGCCCGTGGACAAGAGCCCTAAAGGGAGTTTGTCAGCAACTATAAACACTGTAAACTAAGTTGTGGTGCTTATTGTTTTGGTGACGGAGTCCAGAGAGCTGCATGTCATACTTATTCGGTTCCCCTTTCCTGCGGTGTCCCCCAGCAGCACATGCTAACAGCTTGACCCCTTCTGCATGGATGTCTCCCAATCATCTCTATGAGAGATGCGTGTGCAAGCAACACACTGAGCTATGCAGCCAGCCTAGTGACTTTACGGCATGATAGCGCCTCTTTAAATACGCTAAATATCTCCTATATTTTGAAAGTAACATATTTGTACTCACACATTCCTGCATCCTCACCCTAATCTGAACCTTCCTTTGTTAAAACCTATTTGTCACCAAATATGTTGCCCTTTGTAAGCACATTATACTCAGATCCGGTCAACTATTACAACGAGGCCAGCCATATGCTTGCAGGTACTGTAGCAAAAAGGCGCTTACATTTATGGCAATGAATTGGTGACAGCAGTGTTCCGTGCCAGCTGTGCATTCAGAGATAACAGGACTTCAACAATTCTGAATTCCAGGGGCTGAAGTCCACCAGTTAAACAAGCTTTAAAACAACGATTCTTAAAGCACCATTAGGGTGCATTCAGACGAACGTATATCGGTTGGGTTTTCACGCTGAGCCGATATACGTCATCCTCATCTGCAGGGGGGGAGGATAGAAGAGCCAGGAGCAGGAACTGAGCTCCTGCCCCCTCTCTGCCTCCTCTCCACCCCTCTGCACTATTTGCAATGAGGAGAGGCGGGGCGGGGCTAATTCTTGGAACTTAGCCCACGCCCCACCCCGCCTCCTTTCATTGCAAATAGTGCAGAGGGGCGGAGAGGAGGCAGAGAGGGGGCGGGAGCTCAGTTCCTGCTCCTGGCTCTTCCATCCTCCCCCCCCCCCCCGCAGATGAGGACACCGTATATCGGCTCGGCGTGAAAACCAAGCCTATATACGGTCGTCTGAATCCACCCTTATGCTGAAAAAAAAGTTCCATTTTCTAAATCGTTAAACTATTTTAATATTTTCCTCTTTTTCCACCATTGTTTACCAAAGCAACCAATCATAGTTCTGTTAAAGGGGTTGTCCTGTTGCTATACCATTTTTTAAGCACAGATCCAAATGTGTGAAAACAATAAAGGTAGCGCTACTTACCCTTCTAAGCCCTGACGATCCAGCCCTGCAGCCCCGCAATCCTCCCAGTTTTTATCTTGGAAAGAAAACCACCAGACCGCTGCAGCCATGGGCTGTTGTGGCATTTTGGCTTCCAGCACCTGAGCAATGATGCCTGGAGAACAGCAACAGGTAACGTGTCTGAATGCACATCTCGTCATTCCTTACCACGGATGGGTTATAACACCAGACAACCAGTAAGACTTCCATTGCGGCTAAGAGAAACAGAGAGACGCGACTCCAGTGGGCAAAAGACTGCAAAAACTGTGTCACGGAAAAGTGAAAAACATCACCTGGTCAGACTAAGGCTGCATTCACACAAACGTATATCGGCTCGGTTTTCACGCCCAGCCGATATACGTCATCCTCATCTGCAGGGGGGGAGGATGGAAGAGCCAGGAGCAGTGCTCTGAGCTCTTGCCCCCTCTCTACCCCCTCTCCGCCCCTCTGCACTATTTGCAATGGGGAGAGGTGAAATGGGGGCGGGGCTAATTCTCAAAACTTAGCCCTGCCCCTGTCCCGCCTCCTCTCATTGCAAATAGTGCAGAGGGGCGGAGAGGAGGCAGAGAGGGGACGGGAGCTCAGAGCACTGCTCCTGGCTCTTCCATCCTCCCCCCCTGCAGATGAGGACGACGTATATCTGCTCAGCGTGAAAACCGAGCCGATATACGTTCACGTGAATGCACCCTAAACCACGTTTCTGTTGCACCAGGCTGAGGGGAAGGTCAGAATGTGGTGCAAGCACCATGAATAGATGAACCCTTCCTGTCAGTACCTCACTAATTTGCAGCAATTGCAAGGTGCTTTTGTGTCCACTTGAGCTAATATTCCAGTAGAATGATTTAACCCATTAAGGACATGGCCTATTTCAGCCATGAGGATGCAACATTTTTGGAGGGATTTTCATCTCCACTCTCCAAAAACCATAACTTTTTAATTTTTCTGTCGACATGACTATTTGAAGGCTTGTTTTTTGCGTGATGAACTGTAGCTTTTATTGGTACCATTTTTAGTTACATATAATGTATTGTAAAACTTTTATTTATTTTTGAGAGCGGGAAGAGAAAGCATATTGGGTTTTTTTGGGGGTTTTTTTTTACAGTGTTCATTATGCAGCATAAATGACATGCTACATTTCTTTTTTTGTCGGTACGATTACAATACCAAACATTTTATTTTTTTAGATTTTTTTACTTTTGCACAATAAAAACCCTTTTTTTGGAAGTTATTATTTTAACATTACTACATTTAAAGTCCCATAACATTTCTATTTTCCCATAGACAGAGCTCTGTGAGGGCTTGATATTTATGTGACAAGTTGTAGTTTTTAGTTGTACCATTTTGGGGTACACATGGCTTTTTTGATCACTTTATTGCATTTTCTTAGGAGGCAACATGAACAAAAAAAGTATTTTGCCTCCGTGTTTTACAAGGTGGGGGGTAACGTTTTTTGCCGGACAAGATAAAGTGTGTTCAATTTATAGTACAGATCATTACGATGATACCAAATGTGTGGGATTCTTTGCATTGTACATCTTTTTAAATAGAATTAGGTGAAAATGCACCCAAAAAGTTTTAGTTTGTTATTTTTTTCTACATTTTTATGTCCCTGTAGGGAAATTGAACCATAACAGCTACGATCGCTATGACAATGCATTGTAGGACTTCTGTATTGCAATGTCTTATCATTTACAATATCAAATACAAGCAATGGCAAGTCCCGCCACTAGCATCTGGCGCCCCATTGCCATGGCAGCCCATTGGCACTTTGTGATTACGTCGCGGAGATCTGATAACGTCACAAAGGGAGCATGCTCCCTCTATGAGCCCTTTACATGTCGCGATCTACATAGATCGTGGCATGTAGGTGGTTAACAGTGGGGATCGCTGTCCTTACGTATCCCGACTGTTGCAGCAGACGGCCAGCTATCGATAAAAGTCATCTCCCGCTGTGGGATGGCGCGGGCTCAGCTTCTGGTCCCACGCTGTCCATATAACATACGTTTTACGTCCTGTTGCATTAAATACCCACAGCCAGAACGTAAACTTACATCCTATAGCGTTAAGGGGTTAAACACCGAGTGGAGTGTATGCCACAACGAATTGCGGTGGTTCTGAAGGCCGAAGGAGGTCCAACACATTACTAGATGGGTGATTGTAATTAAATGACCATTCAGTGTATGATAAAGACTATCTCCACCTACAATAAAGCAATCCCCAGTAATTATAACTCTTTATGTTATATTGTAACCTTAGACTTTTAATAATCAGATTCAGATTTCTTGGTTATGTTTGTATCATTCCTTTCAGTTTTTTCTAACCTTACAACTTGTCACCTATGCAAGTAAGGTGATACCTTTACTTCTTAAATACCAGCCTCCTGGTTAGTGACATCAAGAACAGTGTTCTTCACAGATAAGATAGCAAGACCTAGACTGAAACACACATTATGCTAGCAGTTCTTTCTGAGCCGGCTGCCTGACTACAGGACCTGCATCCTGCTGCCTGGGGGAGAACGGTTGGGAGATTGTATGGAAGAAACTAGCTGATTTTAGCTCTGGATCCAAGCATCATGTTTACTCACCAGTATATCTCCGCAGAACAGCTCACTGGTTTTGACAAGTACAAGGTAACAAAAAACTTTACTGCATGCAGGTGCGTTGGTCTCATCTATCAGATAGTTGATAGTGCTAGTCTAGGCTCTGCAATTTCTAATTGTTTTATTGTCATATATGTTCCTTGAAAGGTGCTTAAAAAGGTATTCTGCTCTAAAAAAATGAATTTGCAGCTTCTTAAGAGATAATATAATTAACAAGGACAATTCTCACCTTTTTAAAGCCCCCAGCAGTTTGTGCTTAGATTAAGTTGGGACGTACTGCACTGGCACGTAACCACTCCAGCTAATCACTGGATGCACTAGTAATTTCAGCATGTATGGCACGGGACTGATGCTGCATGTGATTGGCTGGAGCAGTCATTGGGCATCAGAACTTCAGCAATGTAAACATGGACCAGCAGAGGATTTAAAGGGTGGATATAAAATATGTTATCCATATTTATGGCCTGTTTGTTGTTTTAGAGCTTGGGATACTCCTTTTAGGGTACTATAAATAAAGACATATACTTCTGTTCTCATATGTAGTCACTCTTCTGTTTGGCTCATAGAACTGTATAAAAAATTGAATTTGTGAATCATAGCATGCTGACTGGACCAAAGCCATAGGGTGGTAGTTTGTGGCATTATTTCTTTACTTATGCAACTGGAAAGATGGAACAATACCTCTGCAGTGCCACCTATTGGTGGCACTGCAGAGGTATTGTTCCATCTTTCCATTTGCATATTTCCCAGAAGAGCATGGATTGCCTTATAAGTCTCCTCACACCTTATAGGTGCTCTCCCTAAGGAGAAACAATACCTTGCCTGACCCATGTCTATAGGCCTTTTACTAGCCAAGCCATAAACCTCTGACATACTGATGAGGGACATTCACCCTGGAACAGCTGTCTGTGCATGGTTATTCTAGCTTTGGCTCACAATTCCCAGTCATTGTTACAAGGCTTGTTTAAAAAGTCTAACATTGACTTGCAGGGATGCTACCTTTTAATGGGTGGTGCTGCAGAGATATTGTTCCATCTTCTCATTTCCATATTTCCCAGAGGAACATGGATGGCCTTATAAAAGTCTCCTCACACCTTATAGGTGCTCTAAGGAGAAATGATACCCTTTCTTATTTACGTATGGCTCACCTATATGGCCAGGCTAGTATATGGCTTAAAAGGTTTGTGCGGTTACTGGATAACATTTTAGTAATAGCACAAACTGTCTAAAATAACAAATATGGGGGTTGTGGCTTGCAGCCCATGGAGTAAGCTGCTCATTCACTTGCTCCATTGCCCTGTGCTGAATATCAGCTTTCCACAGCATCCTTGTGGGTCCCTGGTGACAGAATCAGATCACATATCTCTTCTAGTGCTCCTGCATCATAGGGAAAGCAAAAAAACATAGTTTTTCCTTCCACAAGGTCACAAAATGAAGTCAGCAAGATGCTCACTGACTCAGAGGGCATTAGTGTTGCAGCTTCACAAGTGTTCTCACCTGCTTAATTACCTGATCCTTCTCAGGGAAGCTCTGGTAATTCATCCTCTCACCATCCTGCACCTTTGCTGGAGCTCACAGTGCAGAAAGGAGGACCCATACCTGCTGGACATAAAACTGCTGCAGCTGTCTCGGAAATGGTGACTGCACATGTTGTATCTGATCAGCAACACATTATTCAGCAGAACGTGCTTCAGTATGATCACTCTCTGTCCTCCTCACTCAAACCAGTGTCTGTGAAATTTTTTACAACTTTGTAGCTGGACTTGAGAGCATCACTCCGTAAAGTCAAAATGTAATTGTTCTCAGTAACAGAAACCAAGTAATCTTGTAGATATGATACCTTTTAATGGCTAATAAAAATACATGATGTTATAGTGAGCTTTTGAACCTACGCAGGGTTCTTTCTCAGGCTTATGGAGTAGATCTGAAGAAACGTGCATTTATACATACATATGAACAGGCACAAACCTGGTGTGATTATTTTCCACTTAAATCAATTCCAGAACAGGATGAAAAAGCACAGACATGAAGTGATTAATTTGCACTTAAAATAATAGCAGTACAAGACGGGTAGAGGAGTAAATATGCAATTAGTCTGCTGATAAGGGATGAGAAAGTTTTATGGTCTCTAAATTTGTGTTAGGGGGTCACCAGTGTGTTATCTCTGCTGCAGATTTTTCATATTCTCCAAAAAGTCAATAATGCTATTTTTAAAAGCAGAGTTTTCAGCACTGGAGGACCATACTACTCACATTGAATGTAAAATGGCTGAATTCTCAACAGCTTACAATAAGTTAGTGGATATAAATAATGCCCTAGAGAAGGAGGTAGGAGCACTGAAATTGAAAGTGGCAGATTTGGAAAATCGGTCTTACCATAACAACGTGCGCATCCACAGCATACCTAAAGCAGGGCAGCTTTAAGAATTTCATACATATTTCTTTGTTGCGGTCCTTCCAGATATACCTCAAATTGATCTGTTAATAGACAGAGTGCACTGAATACCAAACCCTAAATATCTCTTCCAGCATCAACTCCAAAAGATGTTACTGCCTGTTTACATTTCTTCCATTTTAAAGATAAACTGTTGCTGGAGGTTAGGAATGTACAAAACCCTTCAGACTAATTTAAAAAACATTTCCATCTATCTGCGGGCCACTCTGGTGAGACGTTGAAAATCTTTGTGCCAGCAATATCCTCTACAAATAGGGTTATCCTGTGAATTAGTGGTAACACAAGAAGAGAAGAAACTAGTTTTTGACTCTCCTGCCAGGCTGACAGCTTCTCCAGGACTGGGCCCTTACTACTGTTTGAAATTCGCCTAGAAGAAAGCAAGCTACAAGACTGAAAGATGAATGAGTGACAAAATCAACCCCTTAAAGATATAATTATATCAGTGGCCATACACCACCTCCCATTTGTCTGGGTTGAAGAGAATGCATAACTATTTCTTCCCTTACAACGTCATTTATTGTGGTTAACTTTTGTTCGGCATTTGTGAGGTTCCTTTTGAGTATCATTACCAGGATGCCTTACTTACTGCATGCATCGTAGCCCAGCAGTGGCATACATACACATTTTGGTTAGGTGTTCTTAACTTCTAAAACCCTCTCCTTTGCATCATCCCTAAAGGGTCATTGCATGCTCAAACATATGTTCGTGTGATGTGATGTTAAATCATGTTCCTATCAGTTTTTTGAATGTGCTTGCAATTGACTAAGCTTCTACAGAAGATTCTGTACCCACATATTGTTAGATGGTCAAAAGGTGTTTCACTGGATTTATATAAATTCTAGGAATGGCCTTCTACATAATCTCACTCAATGTATAAGGATATAAAGTGCTTTTTAAGGACTTCTACTTTGGAAGGAGGCTAAAAACTTGAATGAAGATAAT
This sequence comes from Eleutherodactylus coqui, assembly GCF_035609145.1. Lineage (NCBI taxonomy): Eukaryota > Metazoa > Chordata > Amphibia > Anura > Eleutherodactylidae > Eleutherodactylus > Eleutherodactylus coqui. The sequence goes on along the minus strand of NC_089845.1, from coordinate 91,457,181 downwards.
ATAATCTTGAATGCATACAGGAATCGCGCCTTAATCAAGTGAACATTTTGAAATGAAGATACAAACATTTCCCATATATTCTTGCTGCTCCAGCAATTAACAAAAAATGAGGGGTAGTCATTGTGGTGAAATTATGTTGTTAGCCGTTTAGTCATTCATGACCCTCGGTGACCCTAAAGGCGAGATCTCTCTATGTTTTTTTGTTTTGCACTGCTTCTTTCAGTTGTGTGATACCCATGCCAGTATAAGCTCTGACAGTATCAGGCATCGTGTCTTTGGTGGCCAGGTCTTTTGCCGTTGATCTGTCCAAGCATTATAGATTTTTTTGCTACTTTGCTCGCATTACATGGCCAAAATCCGTAAGCCTGAACCAGGCCATCTTGCCCTTCAGTGATATTTCGGGTCTTATATGATTCAGGACTTCTCTGTTTGTTACTCTTGAAACTATAGTGAAATATAAATTATACTATTGGAGTCATTTATGACCCGAACAAAAAAAATAAATTTTGGTGCTTTTTTTCAAGAAAATCAAACATTATAAGAATGGGTCTGTGCTGATTTCAGGAGATTTTAACAGAGTTATGTGGACATTTCTAGACTCATCTGCTTCTAGCTTGATAGATAAACCCATTGATTTATATCAATTGACACAAAAAGAAAATTTTCTTGATGTATGAAGGTTGCAACAACCTTACTGAAATAGAGTGCATTTTTTTTTAACACATGCACAAGACCTCCACTCACATAAAGTTTAGGTAGGATTATGCGCCAATCACTCTAATTATTTCTGAAACATATAATAACCTCCCTACAATTCTTTGGAAACTGATTACTTTGTACATTCCTCTAAATACTTGACCAAAGTATCCCCATTACTCCTTAATTTTTTTCATAACTACCCACCTGAAATACAGCCATCCACAATAAGATGTGCTCATAAAGCTTATATGAGGAGACACTTTATAAGCTTAGCAGCTGCAGATGGATGAGAGAAGAATGAGATAAGATCATATCTCTCAAATAATTTTATTCATGAGTCCATTAAACAAAGCAAAACACTGCCAAGCTAGATCAGACACGATACGTAATCTCCAAGACCGGTTACATCAACTAGATTTATATACATGTGAACAAGCACTGGGGACAATTAAGTCCAAGTATTATAGTCAAAATAAAAGCTAGCGCATTATTAACACTGTATCTCAAATCTAGAGCTGCTAACTCTAAAATATCTTATATTTTTAACGCACAAAATTAACCCTTTCCAATCCACTATCTGACCTCTGAAGACATTATGATTTAAGGCTGTACAGCTGCGATGTTGGAAGACGTCTGTTGGGGTTCTCTTACTGTATATTGCCAGCCTCTCTGCTGTCGGAGCCTATCCAATGTGTCACCTCATGCAGTACTGGCTTTAGCCAGCATATAGCGCCGTTGTATAATGACAGAAAAAGAGTAAGCCCCCTAGAAAAACCAGGATACAAATTAGATTGGAAAGGGTTAACCCTTTCCAATCCACTGTCTGACGTCTGAAGACATTATGATTTAAGGCTGTACAGCTCCGATATTGGAAGACGTCCGTCGGGGTTCTCTTACTGTATATTGCCAGCCTCTCTGCTGTCACAGCCTGTCCAACGTGTCACCTCATGCAGTACTGGCTTTAGCCAGCATATAGCGCCATTGTATAACGGCAGAAAAAGAGTAAACCCACTAGGAAAACTAGGATACAAATCAGATTGGAAAGGGTTAAAAAATATTCAACTCTCAAACTATAGTGAATACCGCAGCTGATTATTATACTTCACTTTGTAATCTCCGAGATAACATTCCATCAACTTTTAAAATTTTGTTTCACTCCCTAAGGTGCCAGCGCAGCAATTAGAAATATTATCTGTACTATATCTCTAGCAGAAATCAATAGTGCTATCAAGTCACTTAAACCACATAAAACTCCTGGCCTTGATGGTTTAACATAGGATTACTATAAAGTTTTTCAGTCTGCCTTATCCCCTCATATTCATTCTCTCTTTAACAGTATAGAAGCAACAGGTAGAATTGCCCAAGAGATGTTACATGCCACAATTATTCTCCCTAAGGCCTCATCCACATGAACGCTTTTCCGCAGCTATTTAGATGCGAGAAAACGTCTTCCGAAAATTGTGACCATATGAAGCATTGGGAGAGAGGGAGTTTACTGGCATCCGGCGCTCGGAAAAGAAGAAAGCTGGTTCTATTTAAGCATTAGAAGTCATTCCAAGGATTTCTGCTGACCAGTCAAGTTCCCACTTTAGTGTATTTTTCACACGATACGTCCGTGTGAATAGATGAGAAAATTCTAATTAATCTCAGGACTCTACTGCGGCTATTCTTCAGTGATGCAATTTTTAGCTGCGATACAGCTGGCATAAAAACGCATTGCCCATGTGAATGAGGCCTTAACTAGGGAAAATCCCAGAGAGACCTGGAAACTTCCACCCTATATCAGGGCAGGTATTCAGTTGACGGCATTTGTAGATGTCTAAACATTATTAACTTTATTGAAAAACTCAAATTTCCTTTGAGGCAGATAAAGCATTTGACCGAGTCCATTGGGGATACCTAATTGAATGTCAGCTCAAATTTGGGATTTTTGGAGCAGCATATGACTAAATGGCACTATACTCCTACCCATCTGCTGCTGTACTAACTTCAGGATACACCTGTAAAACATTTAATATCTCCAACAGCACTGGGCAAGGATGTCCTTTATCACCTTCAATATTTTGAAGGTCATGGAGCCCTCAGTAGAAAGGTTAAGGAATGTCAAAGATGTGTCTGGAATTACTATAGGGGAATGAGAACACAAAATCTGTTTGTTTGCAGACAACGCAATTATAGCCTGTTAGGTTGTGCTCCAGGAACCTGTAGTTCTATGGATGCACACTTCCACAAGTGTGGGGTGTTTGAGCTGTGGAGTTCTACAGCCAGCCAATCACCCCCGGTCTGCTGCATATAAATACCAGCCCCTCTGGCAAAAGGGTGCTGGTTTCCTCAGTTCCCTCACAATACCCTTGTGTTGTGTTGTCTGAGATTCTCGGGTACAACTCACATCTAACAGCTGTTCGATGTGCCGCACACCACACATGTACATGTACTATTGTCATCCAAGAATAGGACATGCTGCAATTTTCTTTACTTGCAGCATGTCTTGCAGCATTTTCTTTCCACTTGCCAGCAAACATATTACAGGTGCATTTTCCCACTCATATTACGGCTGAGGGTCCCAGCCCGTCCACTAGTCTATAATACCAAACTTGCAGCATCAAGGGACAACCCCTTTAAAGCGACCTTCTGGTCCTGGAGAAACAAAGATGGCCAAACCACTTCTATGACTGCCTGATACACACTGTGCATACTATGTCACTATGTGCTGATGTGACTGGTCAATGCTGGTTACATGGGAAGCACTGGTCAATCACAGCAGGTGTTTAATATCAGGAGTGTCTATTTTTGTTTTTGGAACAAAGGGCCGCTTTAAGCCAAGATGCCACATAATTAAGAAACATACCACCATTATACAATGACAGGTGCAGCAGTAGGAACATGCTAGACATGGGAAGTTATTGTGAGACTTTTGAAGAAACCCCTTTAGAAATGTACTTTTAGACTTGTTTCTGTTGAAAACCACTTCTCTATTAAAGTAGTTTTCCATCACTTAAGCAAAAATCATGGTGTAAAATAAAGAAACAAATGCATAGTCTCCTACTTCAGAGATTTCCTGTCCAGCGCTGGAGCTCCAATGCCTGCTGCTAAGACGCCAGAAGAAGGCGGCTTGCAGTCATGTGCTGTTTATTGTGCACGTGACCACTCAGCCAATCACAGGCTTTAGCTGTGATGTTTTCATAGCCGCTGAAGTCTGTAATTGGCTAACTGGTCATGTGACTTTGCGCAAGACCACGCACTTGCTAGTTTCTTCTTGGTTCCGAATGGCATGTATCGAGCCTCGAGTGCTGGAGGGAGAGCTCTGAAGTAGGTGAGTATGTATTTTTTTCTTTACTTCACACAATTTTAAGTCTGGGAATTCTTTTTCAGTCCTTGAAAACCCCTTTAATAATACATAGGTTATATTTTCCTTGCCCTTTCTCATTATGACCAAACACACAACGCAATACTGAGAGCATACTGTGATAAAATAATGAGGAGCTCTTAAATTATATAGAAATTAGAGATGAGCGAACGTACTCGGTTCGGGTGTTTTTGCACTTGAGCACCGCTTTTTCCGAGTAACTGACTACTCGGACGAAAAGATTCGGGGGACACTGGGGGTGAGCGGGGGGTTGCAGAGGGGAGTGGGGGGTGGGGAGAGAGCTCCCCCCTGTTCCCCACTGCTACCCCCCCCCCCCCCCCCCCGCTCCACCACGCCGCCCCCCAAATCTTTTTGTCCGAGTAGTCAGTTACTCGGAAAAAGCAGTGCTCGAGTGCAAAAACACCCGAACCGAGTACGCTCGCTCATCTCTAATAGAAATCCTACCAAACAAAATTGCAGTGCTTGCATGATAATCTTAAGAATCTCCATTCTTAAATAAAATGTTCCCCGGTACAATTCTGATGCATTTTTTTTTGTTGTTTTCAAACAAAGTGGCACAATATACTTCTTTCTATCCTTTATACTTTTTCTTTGCTTCGGAACTACTACCTATTTTTGGCAGCAATATAATGCATTAAACAGCGCACCATACAGTGTGATCACAATGCAGAGTGTGTTATAATACTGTAGTATTTCATCTCTCCATGATTTCCAGAAGAGCGTTTAGTGCCTAACTGCTGTCTGTGTGTTAGCAATCTAGGTGAAAAGGGCTTATGATTAATTAACCAAAATTAGATCTTATTTCTTCAATTGGCCTACTTCTGCACTTACAGGGTGTATTCTGTTGCAAGTCAACAATAAAATGTTAACCCCTCAGCAACTGGCCTATTTTGCATCTTAAAGAGACTTTCCAGGCACAAATACGATTGATGACCTATTCTCAAGGTAGGTCATCAATAGTAGATCAGCCGGGGAGCGGGCTCATGCTGCCATCGCCACTATACACAGAGATCAGAGCATAAGCCGCTGCTCCGATCTCTGTGTAGTGGTCGGCACTTGCAATTGCAGGTGCAGCTGTCATTGAAATCAATGAGTAAAAAAACGCTATTAAAAAAAAAACAACAGAAAGTAGTATTTACTCCAAAATGATACCAATAGAAACTAAAGGAAGTCCTGCAAAAAATGGGCCCTCGCACAACTATGTCGACAGAAAAATAAAAAATTTATGGCTGACAGAATCTGGCAGCAGAAATGTTTTTTTTTTTTTACAAAGATATTTTTTTTTGTTAAAAAGTAGTACAGCAAAAAAAAAATACATTTTGTAGTATCGTAACCGTACTGACCCGCAGAATAAAGTTTGCATGTCATTTTAACTTAGTATGTACAACATAAAACAGGGCCGCCCAAAGATGGCGGGATTGTGTTTCTTTCTACCCACTCTACTTAGAAATTTAACAAAAACTTTCAGTGTAGTATATATGGTACATTAAGTAGTGCCACTGAAAAATAAAACTTGTCCAACAAAAAAAAAAAAAGCCCTCAGACAGCTTCGTGGATGGATAAATAAGTTATGATTTTTTGAAGTTGGGAGAAAGAAAAACAAAGAATAAAAAGGGCTGGTCCTTAAAGGGGTTTAACAACCTGGCAGTTTTTTTCTTGCTTTTCCATTGTTGAACCACAACTTTTTTCCATCTACACAGCATATGAGGCCTTTTTTTTTTTTTGCAGGATGAGTTATATTCTCCAATGCGGGGGTAATAGGCTGAACTAGATGGACATATGTCTTTTTTCAGCCTAACATACTATGTTACGCTTTGGGGTTTATATAATGTATTATTTAAATTTTCTTCATTTTGGGTTGGGTGATGTAAATGCCACCATATTTTTGTCTTTTTAGCATTTTTTTACATGGTTAACCAAATGGTTTAACCCCTTCAGTGGCAGGTTTATTATTGCCAAGTCATGCCTCGCAGGGTAGGTTTTTTTTAAATGAGTCAACAATGCAATTTAATCTCGCAAGTATTGATTAAAGAATGCACAATCACATTGCAACATTTTTTTGTAATGAAAGAATATATATAAAATTATATACTTATAAATAAAAACCCTGGAAGATTTCAGATGACAGCTCAGTGCTCTGCACATTTCAGCACTAGAACTGTCCATGGAAATCTTCTGGGGTTTAACTGCATGATCAGTGCGGCAAGCCCCGGAGATTTTCCAGGCGTGCCACTAAAGTGGCTAAATGACATGTTGCCCCTATTCTGCCCGTCAATACAATTACAGTGATACCAAATTTATATAGTTTATATGTGGTAATAATTTTCCACAAGAAAAAAAAATTTAAAAAACAATAATTGTATTTGCATCGGCGTATTCCAAGAGCCAGAACATTTTTATTATTCAACTAATGAAGCTGTGTGAGATCTTATATTTTTTGGGGAGACAAATGAATGGAAAATAGCAGTTTGGCATTGTGTTTTCCTTTTTTTACGACCTTCAGTGTGTTGGATTACGGACATAATATTTTCATAGTATAGCCCATTTTGAATGTTGTTATACCCAATATTTTAAAGTTTTTTTTGTTTTTTTTCCATAAAAAGGAAGCTTTGTAGGAAAAAACATACTTTTTCCCTCCTCTGGGTCTATTTTTATAAAACTTTGTTTAACTTTTTTTGTCCCTCAAGGGGACTTGAAGATGCAACTGTTAAATTACTAGTATACTACACTGTACTACTTGCCCAGAGAGCAGGAGACAGGCAAAAATAACAGAAGGGAGAGACAAATAAACAAGACAAGCAATAGAAAAGAATGGATCATTCAACATGCTGAAAAACAAAAAAAATTGAAATGAGCGTAAAGCATACTTCTTTTTTTTTTGAAGGATTGGCTTCATGGATCCTTGAAAGAATGCTTTTTTGAAAAACAGAATCTGTCTAAAAACTGCTAGTGTGAACTCAGCCCTACAGCTGTAGTACCTGAACTTCACTCTGTTCCACTGAACCAAATGCAGATCCCCACTGACTCTGTTGTGATCGAAGTTCACTTAAAGAGTGGCCCCACAGTGGGTATTTACCAGTGGGGAGGCCATCAGCAATCAGATGTTTAGTACCTAGCCTGTGAATAAGTAATGAATGTTTATTGTGGAAACTCTTTATATCAAAACATGGATCAGCAATACGTCTTTAGTAGGAGCCCCTTTAAAGGGACAGTTTAATATATCACTGTACCCAAGCTGAAAATTCCTGGCATTTAGTGCCTGATATGTGCCAAAGGCTTTAAACAGAGCCTTTGGCGCAAGTGTGAATGTAGCCTTAATCAATTTCTGTATACACTGACTTATGATTTGTTTAGCCTTTGTGCTATGAAATAAGAACAAATATATGTTTTAAACATATTTTCTTATCTTTCTTTATTGTGTCTATGAATCATTGGAAATCCATCTTTGGGAATTCAGGGGGTGGCCAGTTTATATTTGGCTAATGACGGTTACTTTTATTGCTTTTTATCACAGCAAGTCTTATAGCACCTCCTGGTACATGTGTCAGTTAATAGTAAACTACACCGTCAGTGCCTCACCTGTCAAACATTCAGTAACCTTGAAAGAGATAAATCACTATTGTTTCATAGCAGATGACACTACCTACTTATTAACCCTTGCTAACCATACTTATAAATCTTATGAATAGAAGTAACAGTTTAGTAATAATTTAGATATCGAGAAGATATTAAGAGTTGAAAGACCATATCTAGGCAGTAGACGTTATTATTCAATATTACTTTTTATACACATTATATGCTTTATAATTTTGTACATGATACTGTTGTTTTCTGTACCAGAACCACTGTGTTAGCTTTATTTGCAATGAAGTCATTATGTTCTGTAGACATCCTGCAGATACAAATGCAGCACTAAAGACTCCGCTCAACTTTTGCTGAAGGATTTACAAGTGAAGCATTCTATTCAAGGCAAAAAAAAAAGAAGGATGTACACAGAGACCACAAAAAATAACTGTATAAGGCCGCCTGTAGACGGGTGGGTCGGATCCGGCGGCAAGAATTCTCGCCGCGGGACCCGAGCGCCTGCAGGGACCAGCGCGTACTCACCCGCGCCCGCTGGCTCCGGCTGTTTGATGTGCCGGCTTGCCGGGCAGCCGGCGCATGCACAGACTGGAGCTGGCAGCAGGTGAGTGACATTTCTGTGTGGGGCTCGCAGAGCCCCGCACAGAAATAGAGCATGCCGTGATTTGTTGGCCGCGCGATATTTCGCTCGGCCAAATCGCGGCCGTCTGCATAGGATTGCGTTTGTTAACACAATCCTATGCAGGCTTCCAGCGGCGGAAATTCCGCGGGAAATCCTGCCGCGGAATTTCCGCTCGTGTGGAGGGGGCCTAAGAGTACTTTTACATGGGACTAATGTTGGGAGGTTAAGCTCCCAACAGGCATCCCAACGATTATTGCTTTTGCACAAAGGAGTAATTATGGGCAACTGTCGATCCATGTAAACATGGGATGCGACAGAGCAAGTGAGTGAGAATCAATTCGCCCGGTTAATAGCTCACCTATAAATGAAGTGACTGTCAGCCTGTTTAAACAGGCAGTCCATTCATCTATGAGCTGTCACCTGTTTTCTCTGAATGGAGGTGGGTGGCTGGAGGAAATTCCCCCTCCCCCCATTCAGTGAATGACTATATCCTGTTTGACAGCACGGGAGCGATAATCGTTGGGACGGCTATCGGGCACTTAAACACCTGACAGTCGTTCCATTTAAAGATACGCTAAACTGGCCAATAGTTGTTTGAGTTTTAGGTTGAGCTAAAAAAACAAGTAACTCCGAAAAGTGAGTGATTCTCACTCACTTGCCCTGACAGGTCCTGTGCTTACATGGGACATCGGTCGCCCTTTTGAGCGTTTACTTGAATAACTATCAGCCTGTGTAGAAGTACCCTAATATTCCAGGTCCTGCAGAGGGAGATTTGGTCTTCATAGAATCTCCTTGTTATAATTTATAGAAATGGGGATACAAATATGCAACATAAGCAAATCAAAAGGGTTTGGCTTAACTCCTTCCCGCTCCAGGACGTACATTTATGTCCTGGAGCATCGGGGTATGTATGCAGAGAGGTCGCGGGGTGACCTTTCTGCATACAGCGCGGGCGTCAGCTTTTTAGTACAGCTGACACCCTCGGGCAATAGCTGCGATCGGCCAAATGGCTATTAACCCTTTATTGCTGTCGATTCTGACAGTGGCATTCAAAGCCCCCGAATGATGTTTGGGGGTTCCGTACGGCCCCCCCACGGTGAGATTGTGGGAGCCATGCAGATGTCATGGCTGTCGGGGGCCTTCTGAAAGGCCCCAGGGCTGCCTTGAGAGACTGCCTATCAAGCCATCCCTGTGGGGTGGCTTGATAGGCTGCCTGTCAGAATGCAGTATGACGTAATGCTATAGCATTACGTCATACTGCAGGAGTGATCAAAGAATCGCATATTGTAGTCCCCCAGGGGGACTTAAACGTAAAGTTAAAAAAAGAGCAATAAAGTGTTTTTAATTGTAAAGAAAAGTAATAAAAGTTTAAATCACCCCCTTTTTGCTATATCTATAATTAAAAGGTCTAAATAATACAATAAAAAGACATATTTGGTATCACCGCGTCCGTAAAATTCCGATCTATCAAAGTAGTGCATTATTTACCCCGCACGGTGAACGTCGTCCAAAAAAAAAATAAAGAACACCATAAATGCACTTTTTCAGTCACCCTGTCTCCCAGAAAAAACGCAATAAAAAGCGATCAAAAAGTTGTACATATTCCATATTAGTACTAACAGAAACTACAGGACATTCCGCAAAAAATGAGCCATCGCTGAACTACGTCGACGGAAAAATAAAAAAGTTATTGCACGAGTAGTATAGTAAAAAAAAAAAACTATACAAGTTTGGTATCGTAGCAATCATTCTGATCCATAGAATAAAGTTATCATGTCGTTTTTGTTGCAGTTTGTGCGTCGCAGAAATAACACGCACTGAAAGATGGCGGAATGTGTATTTTTTTTTTCATTTTACTGCACTTAGAATTTTTTTAAAAGTTTTTCAGTACATTATATGGTACATTAAATAGTACCATTGAAAAATATAACTCGTCCCGCAAAAAACAATCCCTCATACAGCGACATCGATGGATAAATAAAGGAGTTATGATTCTTTTAAGAGGGGGGAGAAAAAAAACGGGGGGAAAAAAGGGCCGCGTCATAAAGGGGTTAAACAGGCAAAAAAAAAACCCCAAAAAACAAGCCACTAAAATCAGAACCACAATTTAGAATAGGGTTAAGGTGATATCTTTCTTCCCAGAGTATGTTTACTTTTAGATCAATGTAATTTCCTCTTTAGTACACACCTTATTCCCGTGTCTCTAAAACATCGATAGCTTTGTTTCCTATTATTGTAAGAGCATGTCATAGAAGTTGTAATATGCATCTGTCTATAGAGAGATTGTGAGTCCAGGGTCCATACAGTGCTATTTTCCATCAATCATACATTATGCACAATCAATTCTGTTGTTGCTCCTGGGTAAAAAGGCAGATGCATTTTAATAAAGAGGAATTTAATTACTGTTATTTAAGCAGATTATAGTCAAAGTGTGACGTCTTCTAATTATGGAAACTGATGCATGATTTCATTAGTTGCAATATCATAAATTCTTCAATGTCTGAAGTTTATACCTAAAACTTCTCTCAGATGTTTGCAGACATTTGTATAACATATTCTTTAATTTAAGCTGTATTCATTGGTGCTTGGTTAGGCCCGCCATCCCACTTAACCAACTGAAAATGTAACTTTTTTTTATTGTTATGTGCCCCTCCAATAAATATAGTTGATACATAAGTCAGTTGTCTAAACCCCTTCCTTGCCAACCAGTTAGCTTTTGTGTCCTTTAACCCCTTCCCGCTGCAGGGCGTAAGTTTACGTCCTGGGAGCGGGGTACTTCCCGCAACAGGGCGTAAACTTACGTCCTGGAGATAGCGCGGGATCACATATGATCCAGCGCTATCCTGCAGCGGGAGCCGGCTGTCAGTCACAGCCGGCGTCTCGCTGCAGCAGCGGGGGGACATCGGAGATGCGCCCGCCACTTTTAACCCCTTCCCTGCCGCGATCTAAGTAGATCGCGGCAGGGGAAGAGTTCACAGCGGGAGCGCGGCTCCCTCTGTGTCTCCGGCCGGAACTCGCGATGTCATCGCGAGAGCCCGGCCTGTCACCATGGCAACAGGACGCCAGACACTGGCGTCCTGTATTGCCTATGCCTGAGATCGCTGTATGAGCGATAAGGCATGGGAGAGCAGTAGCTCTGCCATGCTTATACCAGCGATCATCAGGGCAGTGGTTAAAGTCCCTCAGAGGGACACAAACAGTGTGAAAAAAAGAAAGATTTAAAAAATGAATTAAAAAAATGTAAAAAAAAAGAGTAAAAAAAACATTTTTTATGCTTTTTCTCAGATTAGCATAAAAAAAGGTAAAAAAAAATAAAACCCCACATATTTGGTATTGTCGCGTCCGTAACGATGCGTACAATAAGTTGCACATGCTTTTGATTGTGCACCGAAAAAAACGCTAAAAAAAAAGCTAAAAAACTGAGGCAAAATGCATTTTGCCTCACTAAAAACGCAATAAAAGTGATCAAAAAAGTCGTATGTACGCTAAAATGGTACCAATAAAATCTACAGCTCGTCTCGCAAAAAATAAGCCCTCATAGAGCTCTGTACATCAAAAAATAAAAAAGTTACGTGACTTTGAATGCAGCAATTTAGAATAGAAAAAAGATTTCCAAAAAAAAGGGTTTTTATTGCAGAAAAGTGGGAAAACCTTAAAAAAATGTTAGAATTTTGGTATCGTTGTAACCGTACCGGTCTGCAGAAAAAATGGAAAGTCTCATTTATGCTGCATGATTAACGGTGTAAAAAAAAAATAAAAAAATCTATGGCAGAATTGATGCGTTTTCTCTCTCTGCTATCATTAAAAAAAAAAAAAAAAAATTTACAATATAGTCTATGTACCCAAAATTGGCATTGATAAAAACTACAGTTTGCCACGCAAAAAACAAGCCCTCATACGGCCGCGTCCACGGAAAAATAAAAAAGTTATGGCTTTTGAAAAATGGAGATGGAAAAATACCAAAAAATCGCTTGGTCCTCAACGCCAAAATAGGCCATGTCATGAAGGGGTTAAAGGAAGCACTTTAGTTGCCAAAATTGTGTGAGGTACATCTTTTTTCTGTGACATATACGGCTACTTTTTAATATACTTTTCAGTGCCTTTTTTCCGTTTTTTCCGTTTTATTGGGGTAAAAGGTTAAAAATAATTTTTAACACATAGTTTTTTTAATTCATATATTTTACATTAAAATTAAGTATGGGAATGGGTTCCTCATTTTCTCTTGGAGGTTTTGTTATATAATATGTATGGTTTCAGATTACAGGGTGCGTATGATGATGGTTTTGGCTGCATCGGCTTTGGGTCATTTTCTTTTTTATGTATTTTTATTTTATTCAGTTTTTTTAACCTATCTCTATAACTATTTTTTTAAAACTCTATGACCCTTATGACATCATATAAGACATGTGGGGGTCATTCACACGGTCTTTTTTTAATTATTATTATTACACACTTTTCCACTGTAGCTGGGGTAGTAGTCACTAACAGAGCTGATCAGGGCTTGCTAGGACCCTACAGCTCTGCTGTAACAGGGGACCCAGCAGCCACATGATCGTTGGGTCATGTAGTGGAAAAAACACTTCCACTTTTTAGTACATAGCACTTATTGAGATCTATGTACCCAGGAAAGGAGAAGGCAGAAGCGAAATAAAACCACTTGTCCTTTTTCTTCTGGGTTCTCAGCTGTGACTAACAGCTGAGACCTCGACCTGATTGCAGCAGCAGAGGCTTTAATCATGCATCATATTTCTGCTATTGGGCAGGATTAAAGCCCAGGACCAAGCACCGTAAATTTACAGTGCTTGGTCCTTAAGGGGTTAAAACAAAATTAGAGTTGTTGTTCTAGTCACAATACAGCCTGAGATAGAGGAGCTTACACTGGCAACAGAGTGACATTTTACAGGCTCTATCTCAGACTCTATTGTGCCTAGGGCAGTGATCATCATGGACTTGAAATCAGTGTGTGGCAAAATATGCGCCAGGTAAACTACAGTGCTGATACCCATTAAAACGAATTAAATTAAAACTCATTGAAATCAATGGGATACGCACCTGCAATTGTAACCCCTTTTAATGGCCCATCCGGGGCACCATTAGCAGCCAGGGGTGTTGCTATGGTCTACAAAGATTAGGAGCACAATCCCCAAGACTTCTGCTACACAGTAATACTCCCCCTTTATGTCCCCACAGCGACGGAGTCGGCCTTTGTGCTCCCTGCACAATAATGGTGCCCCCTATACAGTGGTAGGGCCCCAACATAGTAATACATCTTTCTTACCTCATGAGGACATCTTAATTTCTTATACTGAAGAAAAAACTGCAAGAAACTCCCCAGACAGCACAGCCTGTAGTCTGACTCCACCTTCACATGTGACTGATCACATGCTTATGACATCATCAAACGTACTTCTGCTGCTCCCACAGCCTTTCTAAACAAGTGACTGGTCACAAGATCATCACATCAAAGGTCCTTCAGCCCTAAAGGTAGTCTCTATTCTCTGCTACAGCAATCAGCTGATTAACTCCCTTGATTGTTGGCTGGTTTAGTGCCCCCCACCCGTCTTCCTTTCCTATTGCACTAGGGACACATGCCACGCCTACTCCCCCCATCCCCCACCATGACCGCTGTCACAACAATTATTTGCCCACTTCAAATGAAATAATTTTAGGGCATTATAATGGATACAGAATAGGTGAGTTAATTAAGACCAGTCTTAATAAGATCCCTGCCAGTGCAGGATGCACCTGCCTCTATATACATTAGGTGCAACCTGGCGCCTCTCTGCCGACATGTAAATCTATACCAGCTAAGAGCTAGCATATATTCTTTAGTATAATTTACGCCAGCTAATGACATGAACTATACATAAATGTGTCGGTCAGGCTGGCTAGGATGCCCCTCCTGACTAGCTATGTGCCATTGTTTGGTAAGTGGTGTGGAGTGGTGTGAATGTCAAAAAATTGATAAATGTTTGCACAAGCTAGCCTTCTTCAAAAATGTAAGACTTTTTTACGCCTGTTTTATCTCCTCTAATGTTTTTATTTTTGTGTATCCTTTTGCATGTTTGTTCTATACCCTCAGAATTATAACTTGATATTTTATCATTTGACATTGGTACATCAGTTTCTTTTTGCCATTTATCCTATACTCTAGTTCCATGTGATAATTTAAAATTGCGTACATTTTTAAAAAAATGTCTTTATTTTCTGACATATTGAAGCTGACAGTTTTTTTTTCCAGTATAGTGCGGTGGACACAAATCCCTTATCTGTATATGTTATGCAGCATCTATGGAACAAAGTTGTACAGGTGAACTTCATTTACCATGTTCTTTACTGCTTTCATCATGTATTTTTAGTCAAAACTATTAACCTAAGGGCTTATTTACACAAGCATATAACAAGCAGCGTTTTTAAGGCCGACCGATATACGCTTCCATCTAAGCAGTTTCCCCCTTCCCTCCCACTCACCGACTCTCTGCCTCTCTCCTCCACTCCGGCGTTTGCAATGGGAGGGGTGGGACGGGGCAGAGCTAAGCTCTGCTCTGTCCTGCCCACTCCTGCTGGCTGCGGACAAGAGGTGGGAAGGGGGTGGGAGCTTAGCTCTGCCCCCATCCTACCCACTACCATTGCAAGCAGCCAGAGGGGAGGAGAGAGGCAGAGAGCTAGTGTGGGGAAGGGAAGGGGGGAACTGCTGATATACGCTCATGTAAATAAGCCCTAAAAATGTATCCATAAAACATTTGATATAAAAAGGGGTTTTAGAGTGTTAAAGGGGTTGTCCCGCAGAAGCAAGTGCAGTTATGCACTTCTGTATGGCCATATTAATGCACTTTGTAATATACATCGTGCATTAAATATTGGCCATACAGAAGTTATACACTTACCCCCTCTGGTGTTGGCATCCCCATCTCCATGGCAACTACCAAACTTCTCCTCTGGTCGCCGCAACAGTCGCGCTTGCGCAGAGAGGAATCCTCTTCTGGATGGTCCGGGCTCATGAGCTGCGTCCTGGCTCCTCCCCCTTCTCAGCATCATTGCATAGCTCTGCCCCTGTCTCGTGGTGCCGATCAGCCAATGAGGTGGCTGTAATCGGCAGTGGAGCTCAGACTGGAGAAGAACATCCACGGTGCACCATGGGAGAAGACCAGCGGTGCACCTTGGGAAATGACGGCAGCCATCTTGGAAGAAGATTTTTATAACTTCATGAAACAGCTTCATGGTGAGTAGAAACGCTCTAAAAAAACGATTTACAGGGGTAGTTTGTGATGCTTGCTTAACATGGGGGACTGGGGTGTGAAAATGTTCTCGTTTTGCCCGCGGGACAACCCCTTTAAGTAAAGAAATCACTTGTGTATGGAGGCAATGCGACAGTTCCCCAATGGCAAACTTTAGAATCCAACATACTAGATCCTTTGTTCTACAGGACATTACCCAATCCCTTTGATATCTGACAACAGCCTTTATTCCCTCCCTATATCCACTAAAGGTTGATCTGAGCATATATGTTTATGGAGGCCCCCCTTTTCCTTAATTGTACCCCCCCTTTTTTTCTTTTTTTGGTTTTGTCTGTGTATATGTGCGTAGTATGTTATTGTCTTGTTTTTCTGACATATCTGTTTAACTTGTTCAGATTGCTTCCATATCTTTTCTCTTTTTTCTTTTTTTTCCTTCTTCTCTCTTCCTGCTTCTCTCCTTACAATTTATATAATGGAAATCCCGTTCATTAGAACACTTACTATGATGTAGACCCCATCCCTATGTTCAGTCAGTACGCAGGGATATAGTAAAAGAATAGTTGATTGGGGGGAGGTGGCCTGGGGACCAATCAAGGGCTAGACGAATTGACTGTTATCTTAGTGTTCACAAGAAGACGTGCCTAATTCTTATACAATGTGAACTGAAGGCCCTGCGAGACCTTTTTCCATTCTTTGTTTTTGTTCTTTCTTTCTTCGACTTTTATTACTACTTTCTAATGGTTGTAAAATATTTTGGAAAATCGAATAAAAAGAGATTAAACATATATTTATGGAGAAGTTGGAAGAAATACATGTAGCTGTCAGCCAAACTCATGTCCATGGAATTACATAAGCACCGTTAAAGCAATAGTGCTACTTGTCGAGCTGCACTGCACCTACCTTTTTGGCCGGTGGTGAAAACACTTGTGTGAATAAAGCCTAAGGGTACGTTCACATTTCACTGATTCACTGTGGAGTTTGGTACAAGATCTGCAGATTTCACCCTTTCAGTTGAACTCAAATTGAAGAGGTGACGTCTGCTGTAGATCTGCACCAAAATCCACAGCACTGTATGAACATACGTGACGAGTCATAGCACACTATGGTTTTTTTTGCCTACATCAGAAGAATTCACTAACTGTATTGGGATCCTACTGTATCAAAGTTTTAGTCGAACAAAACACGCAAAAACTGAACTAAATTTAGTGATAAATTCTGTTAAAATTTGCATTTTTGCACAGCAGTCTGCATGGGAATTCTGTTTTTATTAAGCTCTCTGCACTGTGCAGTATCTGTCCATAATTATTAAAATTGTTTCAGTGCAGTTTAAAAAGATATTGAGCTGTCATAATAAAATTAACAAAAATTTATATCTATAAAAAGAGTAATGAACAAAGACAATGCTAAAAACCCAAGTCAGCATTTTATCCGAGCCGCAAGAAGAATGCCCATAGGGGCATAAAGAATTGCATTTATTGCCTCTCATGTCTATACCATGTCAGAATGATGACTAAACATGTCCTCTAAAGAAAATTGGCACAAAACGACTACTAGGAATCTGGTATCTGATTTCACAAATGGGGTAAACAGTACATCCACTGCTATCACAAGACATATGGTCCTTTTACACTGGTGCCATATGGTAGACGAATAGTCCTAAATACGATTGTTCATCCTCCATACAGTTTCATCGCTCAGTAATACATTCCACATTTACAAGGATTATCACTACAGCACAAAAGATCCAATCAGCCAATAAACAAGTGCTGGCTGGTTGGTCAGCTGATCGGCAGTATATCCACATGCCCCCATCAACACCCCATGTAAAAGGGCCTTTTGTAAATTAGCATGTTCTACACATAAATAAGGCTGTTCTCATACAACAGTTCCTACATAAATACTTTCTTTTCTATTTTTTGTCAGGTAGTGCCGCTTTGGATTGCTCCAAACGTGTTAACTTTCTCTGGGTTTTTGATCATTTTAGTAAATTACATTTTAATATCCTGTTATGATTGGGATTACGCAGCATCAGGTAAGACTACCTTAATTCACACATTAGGGTAACTTTTCAGACTCTGAAATATTATGTATAATCATGGTAAGTTCTCTGATGCTCAACTTTTTAACTTCCATCGCCAAATATTAAACTTGCCTAGGTCACTAAGAGATAAGCAATACTCCATGATAGCTAACAACTAATTATATGGTAATAAGAGATAAATACCATACATACTCGAGTATAAGCCTAGCTTTTCAGCACATTTTTTTGTGCTGAAAAAGCCCTCCTCAGCTTATACTGGAGTCAAGGAAGGGTTAAAAAAAAACAAACAAAAAACCCCCCTCCATACTCACTTCCCAGCCCGCGTCTGTGTCTCCGGCGGTGGTGCGGCAAGCTGCTTGAATTCTTGTGTTCCCGGCAGCGATGCAGCAAGCTGCTGGAAATCTACCCGCTGTCATCATCCACCGTCCTCTCTGCTCGGCTCTGTCATCCCCCGCCGTCAACGCTGTAATTGGATCGAGCACCAGCCAATCACAGCCAGCGCTCGATCATTCATAGACAATCACAAGCTGCTTTAGAATTTTCCCCGCTGTCATTTCCCTGCTTGGCTTTCAAATCCCCCGCCATCAGCGCTGTGTAAGTAAGTGCTGTGATTGGATCGAGTGCCGGCTGTGATTGGCTGGCGCTCAATCCAATCACAGAGCTTACTTACACAGCACTGACAGAGATGACAAAGCCGAGCAGAGAGGACAGCGGGGAGAATTCACGCAGGTTGCTGCACAGACACAGACGCTGTCTGGGAGGTGAGTATGGAGGTTTTTTTTTTACCTACTATATATTTGAGTATAGCTCGGCTTATACTCGAGTCAATAAGTTTTCCCAGTTTTTTGTGGTGAAACTTATTGACTTGGCTTATACTCAAGTATATAAGGTATATAAAACTGGGTATCTGGTCGATTTCAGCAGAAACATGGTCATGTACTTTACCTTTGAGGTTTCTTTCATTGCAGAGAGGATAGGACTCAAGATGATAGGGATGGACATCTCGTAGGATTCTAACTCTAATGGCCCTTTTATAAGAAACGATTATCGCTCAAAATTCGTCCAAATGGCCAGAAATGAGCGGTAATTGTTACATGTAAATGTGGGCATCGTGTACTTTCATTAGAACAATGAATTTTGGTTCACTTAAAATCAATCGTTCAGCGGCTGAAAGATTAAGCAAATTCATTCCATTTGAAAGTATTTTTTTATCTTTCAAAAGGATGCAACAACAAAAGAGAAAAGCCGGCTCCTTAAAAACACTTTTTATTAAAAAGAAAAAAAACCGCTAAAATTACAAATGGCAGGTACCGTGTAACACCATGTGATCAAGAAAGAAGGGTCTTTTGAAACACGTCTGAGCGTAGACATGGTGTTACACGGTACCTGCCATTTGTAATTTTAGGGATTTTTTGGAATAAAAGAAGAATTTTAAAAGTGTTAAAGAGCAGCTTTTCTGCTTAGTTGTTGCTTTTTTTCTTTCCACTTGCTTTAGTACATTGTTTATACACGTAATTTTGGAACAATAAAATCAATAAATCGGAAGATTAAATGCTGCCTTTCTTGATTTTCTTTGTTTCTGCTTTTTCAATTTATAAATTTTACCATTGGTAGGCATAGTAAATTTATAGTATGTCTACACAGGGTAGATCCACATCGTTTACTGTAGCAGAAAAGTGGATGTACCAAATATCATCCATACGGTGCAGAATAAAATCCAAGTGGAATCGGAGTAAAAATTTACCAGTGATGCAGATTTAAATTTTTCCTATTGATTTCACTCTTCAATCAGTGAGGTGAAATCCATGGTTAATTTATATGTAATGCATACAGATTTTGCCTTAATTCTAAGGCAAAGAATCCACCCTGTGTAGCATATACTAATTCATTCATGTTGGCAAATACTTGTCCATACTGGTAATTGACTGTTGTGCTCACATGAAACCTGATTATTTCAGGTATTGGCAATCAGCATATTCCCAACTGGATTTGGATCTCTGCTGCTTTGGGAAACTTTTTGGCTTATGCATTAGGTATGATAACTTATCTATTTACAACTGTTTATGTTGAGTATCCCAACTAATGAGTTCTAAGAAACACAATTAAAGCTAGGAAATATATAAAGAAATCTCACTATGTCCTAGGAGCTCAGCTATGTTCCCCTCCATCCTCCTCATTGTGCTGGGTCTGGCTATAAAGCCCCATTTACACGCAAATGATCACTGAAAATTTCTTCAAAAGATAGTTTGAGTGACAGTTTTGAGCGATCATTTTGCATAAACTTCTAATGGACACTAATTGCCATTGGTAGCTTATTAACTTTATTTGCATGTATTTAGAAAACAGCAGGTAGTCTTCTCTCTCAATACATCTCTTTTGTTCTGCCACAGGCTGAATTCAATGTTATCAGTCCCCCCCCCCCCCCCCCCCGCGGAGAACTCAGCAGGAGGTCCCTGCTATTGGGGATGATGGATTTTATCCTGACTTGAAGTCAGCGATGAACGAACAGTGGACGAAAAGTGCATGATGGGCGCATATTTACATGCAACGTCTATTGCTCAAAAGCCATAGTTTGGACGAATTTTGCAGGTTTCACCAAATCATCCCAGAGAGTGTAAATGGGTCTTAAGATAACTGGCTGGAGCTAGAGTCCTCCTCCTCTGTCCTGTCTGCAGTATAATAAACAGATAGCTCAAGGGAACCTGCCTAAAGCACCATAAACTAACTTATGGTGCCATTAGGTGGGGTGACAGGGATCCGGGTGCTGTCTTTTTTTATAGTCACCTGCTTCCTGCGGTGCCCGCCGTTGAAGTCTGCATGCCGAGCAAAAATTAGTTTTTTTTTAGAATCCCATGTGCGCTCTCTCTTCTACAAGTCTATGCAAAGCAGTGAATGCACATTCACAGGAGGGGAGTAGCTGTCAGCAGTATATTGTTAGAATTTGCTAAAATTTCAGTTCTCTAGTCCGAAGTGCCTTGGAAAACAATACAAGCATAGAAAATAAACAATCAGAAATTTCTAATGAAAACCAATTACAAAAATTTTTATTTCCAAGAAATTGCTAATTAAAAGGAAAAAAAAGAGTGTAAAAGTGTGCACAGCCTTTAATTCTTAAATGTCACAGGATGTAAGTGTACATCTGTCTGGGTGGTACTTAACGCAACAGGAAGTAAACCTACATCCTGTGGGTGGCATGGGCTGAGAACCTGCGCCCATGCCATCTCACAGCCTGCTGGACTGAAATATGGCATTATTAATAGGTTGTAAGCCTGCATGGTGCATCACATGTACTATGTGACCTGACATCCTTTGT
The DNA here is from genome assembly GCF_035609145.1 of Eleutherodactylus coqui. Lineage (NCBI taxonomy): Eukaryota > Metazoa > Chordata > Amphibia > Anura > Eleutherodactylidae > Eleutherodactylus > Eleutherodactylus coqui. The sequence goes on along the minus strand of NC_089845.1, from coordinate 91,436,319 downwards.
ATGCTATATCTATATGCAATTATAGTACTAAGCAGCTGCCCCGCTCAGTATAAGGTCCATGCACACAGGCAGATTTGCATTGTGGAATCCGGGGCGGGTGTCCGCCCCTGGTTTCTGCAGCAAATAGCGTCCATAGCATGCTATGGAAAAGTGATTCTGGCTGCACAAGAGCAGACATGAATTGTGGTTTCTGCTCGCGGTGGAAAAATCGCAGCATGCTCCATCTTTCTCCAGGTTCGCATGGACAGTTTCCATTGGAAAATTAAAAAGGTAATGGAACTTTGAATGCAGAAATGCAAAACAGTAATAATTTTTTTAAAAAGGGTTTTTTTGTGCAAAAGTAAAAAAAATCTATATAAATTTTGGTATCCTCGTAAACATACCAATCTGCAGAAAAAAAATGTTCATGTCATTTATACTGTATGATTAACACTGTAAAAGAAAGAAACAATGGCAGAATTGGTGTTTTTTCTCCCAGCTCTCCAAAAAAAATTATAAAACTTTTATAATATATTGTATATTCCCCAAAACAACGGTATCACTAAAAACTACAGTTTGCCGCACAAAAAAACCAAGCTTTTATATGACAATGTTAATGGAAAAATAAAAAAAGGTTATGGCTTTTGAAAAATGGAGATGAAAATCCCCAAAGAATCCTTAGGGAAAAATAGGACATGTCATTGAAGGGTTAAGTGTTCCTTTGGCATGCAATTGAGTGGTTTGCTTTAATATGCTTAACAAACAACCCATACCTTGACATATACTTTTTCACTATGCGAGTCAATGGCAAACATAAGCAACGTTTTAATGCATCTGGACTATATTTTCAGCATATATTTTGAAATCTTTTCTAGGCCTATACACTGAACAGACCCCACAAATGCATCATAGCATTACTTAAAGCTGTTGCACCTTTTTGTGGGGATATCATAATTTATTATACAGATACAACTCTTTAGTTGGTTATATTTTGGTTATATTTTATCAGTTGGAGTCCATAGGAAAAGCATCCATCTTTAACGAAGTGTGATTGTTCTCAGTAAAGGAAACAAAGTAACCTTGTAGATATGAAAGCTTTTAATGGCTAACAAAAATACATGATGTTATTGCGAGCTTTCGAACCTACTCAGGGTTCTTCTTCAGAAGATTACTTGGTTTCTCTTACTGAGAACAATCACACTTTGCTCTACTGACTAACACCGTACCAAACTCTTCTAGTTTTTCCTATAACAAAGTATAATGTCTTATATTATATTTTAGTACAAAAGTACAATGTACAGACATATGTAATGATTCCTATTAGACATAATACGGACAACATGTGATCAAACATATAGCTGTGTAGCTATATTGGATCCATGATCTTGAATAGGGCACCTATAGAACGCTGTGGGGGTCCATGCTGCCACACTGTAAGCTCATGGCTGGGAAATACCTTCACATGCTAATTTACTAAATTATTTTCCCTTGGAAGCTTTACTTCTAGAGGAGAATGTCGTGGCTCATATAGGAACAACATGGCGACACATGGAGTGCAGTACAGGTCCATAGTGCAGACATGTAGTTCCACCAATATCCAATTTACGATGCATTTCAGCCTAAGGGTCACATTTACGTATTAAACATTCTATTAATTTGTTTTCATGCTTTATGGGGCATCTAGATTTTTCACTTGTTTGTTGTTTGCAGATTCAATTGATGGGAAACATGCCAGAAGGACTCAGTCCAGCAGCCCTCTTGGAGAGTTATTTGACCATGGGCTTGACAGCTGGACAGCGTCTATATTTCCACTGTCTTTGTTCTCAGTATTTGGATGTGATTCAGGAAAAGCTGGATTAACACCAATGAAGATGTATTTAGTGACTAGTGTTGTACTCTTCACCTTTATGCTTTCACATTGGGAAAAATACAACACTGGTGTTCTCTTTCTTCCATGGGCATATGATATCAGCCAATTGGTGAGCTGTTACTTTTGACTTATTTCAACCTTCTTATTTGTTTCAGTGAGAAAGGATGATGTTCCTCTGGAGGCACTTCTTGTTGTTTATTTTATAGCACCATTAACGTCTATACTGCTGTGCATACAGAGGGATTTAACTATACAAGTTATAAAGAAAACAATAAAAAAGCATGCTCTTACTGGGCAGCAGACTGATATATAAGGAGAGAGGGCCATGCCCCCAAGGGCTTATAAGCCATGAAGGAAAGATACAGCAGATGAGGATAGATGTTGCTTATATAGTTGTGTAGTTGACAGGCTTATTGGATTTCCTTAGATGTACACACAGCTCCGTAGACTCAATAGGCAAATGGATACTAGCTAAAATTATCAAGATAGCCAACCATATATCTTGTAACTGTATGGTTTCTTTGCTCTTTGCCATCTTGGATATTTATGTGTGCCTTAACCATGATTTAATTCTTTTTTTAGTCAATGACTTTTGTTTACATCCTCACTGCCATAGTTGGAGTGGAGACATTCCATAAACCGCTGTTTCCACATGTATACATGACTGATTTTTTAATCACATTCCTTGTAGGTATGTATGCCTAATTCATGGAAATGGAATAAAGACCCATGATTGTACATTTTTGTTGTAACAATGGGCTGAACTTAAAAATTGCTTGAAACCTTAAAGGATTTTTCTGGTTTTATGTTAATAAAGCTTAAAGGAACCTGTCACTTTGAAAATGCTGTGGAATGTATGGACAGAAGGTTATAAAGCAGGAGGAGCTGAACAGATTGACATTTAGTTTTGTAGGAAAAGAGTCAGTATAGTTTGGACTTTATCCATTTAAATCCCTCCTTATTCTGTACTTAGGAGTCAAGTGGGTGGTCCTACTCTGGGATTGACAGCCTTTCCCTTATGAAGATGTATAATAACTGTCAATCAATGATGAGGAACTCCCATTGGATTCCTAAGCCCACAATAAAGCCCCTTCTACATAGGGCAACTGTCAGGGGCTGAAGCACCTGATAGCTGTGCCAGCAATGATCACTTCTTAGAAGATTTAAGGATCACTTGTGTGTTTATGCGATGGTTATCTGGTCAGCAGGATTTCATTGTCTCCTCCCAGCAGAGTACATAAGGAGTAAACAGTGTACTCATTATGTATGCAAGGCAAACAAACCCTATCAATCAAAAGCCACTCAAAATTCCATTCAAATAGAATAAGTTTTGAGTGAACAAACGATGGTTTTTATGTTGGCTAAAAACCAGCGTTAAACAACAATTGAAGGAATCGTGCACTACTGCCGGTGTTTACACATAACGATTATAGCTCACTTTTGATCAATAGTCGTTGCACGTAAAAGGGCCTTTAAACAGGAATTTAAATTGATAATATACACCGATGGCAGAGAAGACTATATGTTCAATGTGACAGGTTGCCTTCAAGTTCCTTCTAAATGAAAAGTTCTACAACTTTCTAATATACAGTTTTTAAAGGGGAATTTATGAAAGGCTGTTCTCCACTATGCGTTAGCTATAGGTAGGCAAAATATGCAACTTGTTAGCCCTTTCCGCCCGCTCCCACAACTTTTCTAAAACAAGTGGGTGTGCCTGAGTGAGAAAGGTAAGGACACCAACAGCTCGATAGATATACTCTAATTTATGCCATCAGAAATTGGCATACACATTAGCGGAATGTACACTAGCTCTCAGTTTGCATAAATTTCAATTTGTGATGCATGGAAGGCTAAAGACACACAAAACATCAAGAAGCTTGAGCCTCTTAATACATTTGTCACATTTTTCACTAATGGGCTTCAGATTAACTCCAGTTTGTGAAATACCATTCTTAGTAAAATTCCCCTTTATGTTTCAGTTCCTCACCATTTTTAAGATATTGATTTGCTACGAGTGAATGAGGATATAGTAGTTTATATTTGGAGGTTGGAAATTTGTACATAGCTAGTTCTGCTCACAGCTGAGCAGAGGATATACTTTAACCCATTCCAATCCACTGTCTGACGTCTGAAGACATTATGATTTAAGGCTGTATAGCTCCGATGTTACTAGACTTCCGTCGGGGGTTCCCTTACTGTATTATTGCCAGCTTCTCTGCTGTCGGAGCCTATCCAACGTGTCACCTCATGCAGTACTGGCTTTAGCCAGCATATAGCGCTGTTGTATAATGGCAGAAAAAGAGAAAGCCCCCTAGGAAAACCAGGATACAAATGGGACTGGAAAGGGTTAATTGTATCCAGTCTGGGCAAAAATGTCTGAGCTAAACGGCCTGGACTGGCAGGTAGAGATGAGCTGGAGTGATATTGGCGCCGCAGATTGACACTGTGATGTGTAGCAATAAACTGCCAGGGGCAAAGTGATATGTCTTGTCCAATCATAAGTACAGGGTAAACAGAATATTTGAAATATGTTCTCATCACTTTTGAATCTTTTTAAATAAATATTTGTTTGTTTTTTAGGATGCAGCTTACTAGTTGCCCTTCCCCATACAGTGTACAATATTCTTATGTAAGTCGGCACTTGTTTACATTTACATGCATGTTAAAGATTGCTGAATTGTTCTACTGATCTTTATGCTAATTTTATAGCACTAAGCTCTCTAGTTGTGTCGAGGGTAAAGTGGCTGAAATAGCTTACCTATATTCTTCACCTAGCAGTCCATATACACTGGACTAGATTTCATTTTGTTATATAGCCACAATTTATGTAAAAGTAAGTATAAAAGAAAAGTAACCCTCTTAATACTTCATTGTAGGGAGTAAGTGAGCCGGGACAACTACAGTCATAGCAAACTTAGTTCAGAGCTCTTTGCCACCAAAATATTGAGAATGCTTCCATAGATTTCAAGTCTAGAACTCGATAATGTTGGTGGTTTTCACATAGACTTTGAAAATCAAATCTATATTCTATGTACAAATAACATTTAATGGAACCTAACATTATAACTTTGGTTCACGTGCCCATACCTGTAACAACAAATGAAAGTACCCAGAACGATGGCATTGGCTTACGTCTGTTTGCTGCAGGCCACTGTACTGCTTTAAGAAATTTTTGAAAAGCCATATATTAATGCAAAATGATATTCAATGGAGATATATTTGTTTAAGGGATATAATAAGTCATAAGATAATTTGGTAGCAACAGTTACATCCTTCCACATCTTCATCTGTTTGTAGAGCTTATCGACAGAAAACCCTGCTGAAGAGCTCCGTGTATGAAGGACTTTTGCCGCTATTTTCGCCTTCGCTGTTATTTATTTTGTTGACCGCCTGGACCATTTTTTCGCCATGTAATATCTTGAACAGACAGCCAAGGCTATTTTTATGGATGGTCGGTATACTCTTCTCAAATGTGACTGTAAGTAGAAAATGGAGATGTTTTTGAATAACTAGGAAGTTAACATGTTTGCTCTCCAATATTGCCTTTCCTTTAACTTGTATATTTTATAAATGGAACTTTTTATAGAAATAAGTTATATTATTGACAACTTAAAGGCAACCTCTCAGCTCCTATGAGCCCCAAAAACTAAAGTCATGGGCTCATAAAAGAGTTAGCACTGAGCTCAGGGATCTTTGTACTTGCATGCCTCTCCTTCCTCCACTGTCTACCATCTATGCTGTCACTGAGGACAGTATGTACACGTACGTGCTCAAGGAGTTTGCTACATGCACCGAGCAGCGGCTTTGAAGGCAGACAGTAGATGAATAAGGAGCCAGGTGAGTATAAAAATCACATCCATGGAGTTAACCCCACATCTCTATGAGAGGTGTACACGCAGACAACTTCGCAGGGACACAGCACTGGAATGGGGCACCTAGTGGGTATGAAACACAGCTCCCGGGACTCCCTGTACCCGCACCTTTGAGCCCTATAATGTAGTTTATGGGGCTCAAAGGTAATTGCACTGTCTCTTTAAGTGCACAGTCGCAATACGCCTTAACTTGACTTTTTCCATGGCTTTTGCTTTTTAAAGTGTCAATTTTAAAGTTTGCTGAAATAGTATATATAGTGTGTTAAGTGCCAGGTTTACTGTTCATGCAACATTACATCATACTATAAATGATATAGTTTTTGACAGATTTCTTCATTTTAGCTCATCAACATGTGTACTTTTATTTGACAGTGCAGAGTTATTATATGTCAGATGAGTAACACCAGATCTGAAGTCTTCCATTGGCTTCTTTGGCCACTGGCCTTAGTGGTTGGTCTAGCTGTGTCTGGATGTCTTGGGACCCTGGAAGAACTCACTTTCTTTGTCATCACAGCTTTTGCTACTACAGCTCATATTCATTATGGAGTTTGTGTGGTGAGTGCTATTTTTTAACATTGAAATGAGTGCTTTTGGCTATTTGAAGTTAGAATTTTATATCTTTTGTAAGGATGCTATGTATATGGGGGTAGATCAACAGTCTGACAATGGCAGATAGAGGTATCTGACATTTTGATATATTATGTTCCTCCGGGAGTCAAGCATCCATGTTTGAGGATGTCAGAAGAGACAAGTGTAAATAGGTATGGTCAGCTTTAGATTTTTATCAGCAGAATTCCACCACAGTGTAATGCTGAATTTTTCCCCTCTAAACTACATATTAATCTGCTCAACTCTTCCTACTCTATAATATGCTGCTTGCAAATTGAATTGCATTTTAATGGGTGAGGTTCCCATTTGTGTTTATGCAATATCCACCATAAGAAAAAAAAAACTACCGTTTCCTCAAAAATAAGACACTGTCTTATATTAATTTTTGCCCCAAAAGAGGCACAGTGTCTTATTTTCGGGGGATGTCTTGTACTTATCTAGCCACTGGCGTCGTGGTCTCCCCGGTGCTGTGGCAGGCTGCTGTGTCCTCCACGCTGATAGAGGATTCTCTTCTTAGTAACGGGGCTTTGAACACCCTGCCTCCAGCAAGCAAGCACTGTGATTGGATCGAGCGCCAGCCAATTAGAGCTGGCGCTTGATGAACCCATCACAGCCATTCAGTGATGTCACTTACTGAATAGCTGTGAATGATCAAGCGCCGGCTCTGATTGGCTGGTGCTCAATTCAATTACAGTGCTCGCTTGCTGGAGGCAGGGTATTCAAAGCCCTGTTACTAAAATGAGAATCTTTTGTCAGCGCGGAGGACACAGCAGCCTATCGCAGTGCCGGGGAGACCAGCGCAAGGGACCAAGACGCATGATGCTAGGTGATTATTGCTGTTTTTCTTTTTTTCACCTACTGTAGCTAGGGCTTATTTTCAAGACACCTCCCCCTGAAAATCAGGATAGGGCTTATTATTGGGGTAGCTCTTATTTTTGGGAAACACAGTATTTCTTTAGTGTCTCCTATAGGTGTTTAACCTGTAAATCAATGGTTGACCTTTAAAAATGGAGACAAACCAGAGACATCCACCTGTAGACAGTCCTTACAAATACAGTATTATGAAAGAAAAATCATCAAGTCTTCTTACAACATGGTTTTGAGTACATAGTGTTGGATAATACTAATTGTAATACTAATCAATTTATATTTTATTCATTTTAGGGGAAACAACTGAGCAAACATTTCCATATTTACGTGTTCTCTCTAAGGAAGCGGTATGCAGCCTGAGTTATTGACATGTACATCCTCAAGTTTTATCTTTTTATTAGATTTGAAAGACTGTAAGGAAGATAGTGTAATTATTATTCATATTGTATTCTGGAGACATGGAGAATGAGTTCCAAACTTTGCCTTAATATGGAAGTTTCTTAAGCTTGGCAAACAAAAGACATTGGGGGAGATTTATAAATTCTAGTGCAAAGGATAACAGTTCTAAATATTGACAGCTATATTATATAGGTTGTGACTATGGAATATTGATATATTTTCATTTTTATGTGTTTTTTTAAATAAAGCATCGTAAAAGGCTATGGAAACCTATGTGCATGAAAAATTAATATGTTACCAAGTCCATGCAGAAAAAAAAAAAAAGAAGCGCTTGTTTTTTTCTGCATTGACGCTTCCTTCCCATAGATTTAGAAAGCCTCATACTTGGTTTGCAAGCTCTCCTACATTAAAGTTTCTGGCTCAGGGGCATTTTCAGCACTGATCAGCTGGTCTCTCTTATGAAACTGCACTAGCTCAGCTTCCCTCTTCTTTGTCCTATTTCAGAGGCTGTGTAGCATAACCATGTCCACTGAATACTACACAGATGTCTCTCCATCCAACTCATCCTTCTTTCTGTGTAGCTGCTAGTCTGCTCCCCCTGAGTGAATTACAGACCTCCTTAATAGTAGCTTTCTCTGTACTGCTATCCATCCTCTTGATTTTCTTCACCATTCCCTGACATTGTTAGGCCGGCGGCACACAAATGAGTCAGATTCCCCATGCAGAAGCCTTCAGTGGAATCCGTCCCTGTGCCCGGCCGGCGCCCACGTGTACGTTTGATAATCTGTATTACAGATGACTCCAGCAGTCCGCCGTCAGACATGCACAGTACAGATTTTTTTTTTTTCAAACCTGTCTTTTTTTCCGTGCCATCACTAAGCGATGACGCGGGTAACCTGTGACCTAACTGCAATGTCAATTGCGGATAAGCCACGGGTCGGACAGCTTCCTTTGACTTCAATGGAAGCCGCCTGCGCGGAATCCAGGCAAAAATAGAACATGCTTCTGCTCATATGAGCAGACATGCGAATATTCTATTTTTGTAATGGATGCGAAATATCGTAGATCGTCTGTGCAGGTGACAATTGCGGATTCCGCAATTAAAGCCTGGTTGTGTGCCACCGACCTTATACGGCACATTATAAAAAGACTAAATTATAATTTTTGTGCAGTGACACAAAAAATGCTTTAAATCAAATAAAGTTAATTGTCTCTCAGCTCTTGGATGTACTGATAAAAGAATATGGGGTACTAGTGTGGCCCTCGGACCATGCTTCTGTTGCAGACTTTTTACCTCCATCACTGTTTCAGGTTGACTTTGTTATGGGGTATGGAGAAGACCGTCTCTGTAAGACCGTCCCTGTATTAAACTGTGTTCAATGAAATTCTCCTAATATATACGCTGGTTGTACTGTATTGCTCAGACATATGCAACTAAATGCCATATAGTTGTATACATTTGCCATGGACAAACATTCCAAAATAAATGTGCACTGTGTGGTGTACTTTATTAATGGGATGCCCTTGAATTGTTACGTGCAGGTTAAAAAAGACATACCAACACATGCTAGGCATGGATCATATGAAGCCGTACTGGGAGTACTTTCTTGTGTATGCACCAAATCCTACATACCAAACATATAAAATATTTATCTTTTAGACACTTTTCTGACTCTTTTTTTCGCTGTGTATGACAAAAGGGGGGTGGGTTTGTGGGAATTGGGGCTATTGCCATGAATTGAATGCGTCATTGTGTGCCAAATTTTGGAGCACAATTAGGCATAAACTATCAGCCCACATGAGACACTGATAAACTAGTGCATTTTAAGACTGTATATCTATTTTTAGACTGTATTAGTACATTTTCCCTACAGTGTAATTATAGCCTTATAGCATGGGCATACGTATAGGGGGTGTGCGGCCTCACCTGGGTCCAGGAGCCTTAGGGGGCCCATAAAGTCTCTCTTCCCCATACTGCAAACCAATACTATCAATTAAGCTTTATAGCTGGGGGCCCAGTTCCAGATTTTGCACTGGAGCCCAGCAGCTTCAAGTTACGCCTCTGCCTTATAGGGCACTGCTGCGAACTGTTTCACTGTGACTGCTCAGTTGGGACATTACAGCTAACAATCATTGCGGAAGGGCCGTGTATCGGACAGCTTCCATTGACTTCATGGAATCCACACAAAAATAGAACATGCTGAATTTTTCCTCCACGAACGGAAATCGCAATTGATTTCTGCTGGTGTTCACCACTTTTCCATAGCATGCTATGGCTGGTATTTGCTGCTCTGGACGCCTGTTCTGGATTCCGCAATGCAAATCCGGCCCAGTGCAGCCGGCCTAAGTCTCTTGTAGAGCCATTGCGGCGTGAGAAAAAAAAGAATACAGTGTCACATAAGCATATCCTTCTTTTTAATCTCTAAAGGGTGGAGCTTTTAATTTTTCTCCTCTACCTTCTAAGGATACGTCTCTGCTGTGTGAAGTAAGAAGACACTATCTGAAACTTAAAATATTAATTCAGACGGTGACAATAGCCAAATACTAAAAGCAGTGTGATGTCTATGGTAAACCAAGACGGATCCTGAGCTTGTCGCTACTTGCTCTTTAACTGTGGAGTACTTAACGTAGAAACCTTTAGATCTAGTTTCTGACTATACATTTTATACCATATTAGACTATTAAATCAATATTTATTTAGTTTCAAAATACTTTATTCGAGAGTCATTTACAATAAGTACAACTTTTTTTTTTTTTGAGTAATCAGGAGTGAATTTCCCCTCGCAGGGGGTGTAGCATATCAAACATCATTAATCTTGGTCTTAAATTGAGTGTACTATTCTTTTATCAGATTTAGTTCCAACAACATTACTCCTTAAACTTTCTCTCTCCGGTTTTCACTTGAAATACTGTTTCAAAAGATATTTGTAACTCCTAAGTATAGTGGTTCAAACATTAAACTTTTAACAAAGATCAACTGTGGTCGTCTCTCTTTCCCGGACTGGGTGCTTTCTTATTTCTTTCAGCTATTTGTTTTAAGGGTCTCATTTTTATGTCGACTGGAGGATGTGTCTCATTCCCGGTATCTCTACCATGTTTACCCAGGGGTCCCATATTTCACCGAACTTTTCTAGAGCATCCGTTCCTATTGCGTGCAATCTCTCGTATAGTGCAATACGTGAGACTCTATCTAGCACGTCCCGGAATGAGAGGCCTCTCTGCTTCCATCTGGAGGCTATGTGTATTCTGGCGGCCATACAGATCACCTGGATCAACTTATGGGCTCGGTATCTGACCCCTGGTTGACGGTCGCCCAGTAGGAGCGTAGCTGGAGATCTCTGTAGGTTACCTATGAACAGCCTCTGTAGAAGCCTCTGAACTTGTGTCCAGAGTCTTGCCACCACCGGGCACGTCCACCAGATGTGAGCTTGTGTGCCCATTTCAGCACAGCCTCGGAAACAGAGAGGTGACGTGGACTGATATATTTGGTGCAGTCTATATGGTACCAGGTGGGTTCTGTGGAGAATCTTTATAGATGTTTCTGTCAAGGTCACCTGGTGGCTCCCCTTTGCCACCGTTTCACAGCATTGTCTCCATTTCTCTAGTGACAGACTTATTTTTAAGTCCTCTTCCCATTTTTCCATATAGGGGAGCTTTCCCTCTCCCCCTGGTCTATTCAACATGTTATAAATCAGAGATAGGGACCCCTTTTTCATAGGGTCTCTCAGGCACAGTCTCTCGAATGCAGTTAGCTCTGGTATGGTAGATGGGAGCCTGAGTGAGCCTAGGAAATGGTATATCTGGTTGATTTTAAAGCTTTCAGATGTGGGAGGATTAAATTTGGTTTTAAATTGGTTTATGGTGAGTATTTTGGAGTTTTCTATCATGTTGTGTAAACTAGTGAGCTCATTGATTTTCCACCACTGGAAATGCAGCAGGTTCTTGCTTGGGGGGAACATTTTGTTTGGTATCAATGGCAGTAGTCTGGATGGATTGTTTGTTAGTTTATGTTTGTACCTCGATTCCCTCCAGATGCGTATTGAGTGGTGTGATAGTGGGCTCTTGTCTATAAGATTTGACTTTAGTGGACCTGCCGACCAAGTCAATTCTGCGAGAGTGTGTGGGGCTAGCTTATGTGTCTCCATGGTGACCCAGAGTGGGGCCTTTGAGCCTCCCATGGTTTCGATCCATTGCGCAAGTCTCGCTGCTAGATAATATTTTTTCAGGTTAGGGACTGAAAGGCCTCCTAATTTCTTATGGTAGTACATAGTCCTATTTTTAATCCTTGCCCTTTTTCCAGCCCAAATAAACTTGAAGATGGCTTTTTGGAATTCATCCAGGACTTCGTTCGGGATAGGGATGGGCAATGACCGAAACAAGTATAGTATCCGGGGCAAAGTATTCATTTTTACCGCGTTTATCCTTCCCATCCACGAGAGCATGGGGTCATCCCACTTTGCTAGCTCCGAAGTCAGTTTCTTGATTAACGGTGGGTAATTCCATTTATATAGGGAGGCCAAAGAGGGGGTTAGATTGATTCCCAGGTATGGTATATATTGTGCCTGTTGATTAAAGCCGAAGTTTATATCTATTAGTTTTATTAGGGAGGGTGGGGTGTTTATATGTATTATATCGCTTTTGTCCGTATTTACTCTCAATCCCGTTAAGGTTGCCCATTTTTCTAGGAGATTCATCAGATTTGGCAAGGTTGTTAGGGGTTGGGTGATAGTCAATAGCATATCATCCGCGAATAAGTTTATTTTATATTCCCCATCCCCCACGGTGACTCCTTTTATATTTGGGTTTTCTCGTATGGCTATCGCTAACGGTTCCATAGCTAAGGCGAAGAGCGCTGGGGAGAGGGGACATCCCTGCCGGGTGCCTCGCTTAATTGGGATTGGTTTTTCTTTGGTTGTTGGTAATTTCAATAGGGTTGAGGGTTGGGAGTACAAAGATTTTATTGCCTGTAAGAATTCCCCATTAAAACCCATGTGTCCCAGCAAGGCGAACAGGTAGTCCCAAGATATAGAATCAAACGCTTTCTCAATGTCTAAAGCGAGCAGGGTCAGAGGGTTGTTGTTTCTCTGGGCCTGGTCGATAACGTTTAGTACTTTCCTAATATTGTCAGGCGCCTGCCTTTGCGGAATAAAGCCTACTTGGTCTTTATGTATTAGTTTTGCAAGAAAGAGATTCAGTCACTTCGCTAGGACACCTGTAAAGATTTTATAGTCTATATTTAGAAGCGATATTGGCCTGTAATTTTTCGGGGAGAGTGGGTCTTTGTTCGGTTTCGGTATCACCGTTAGGTTTGAATTAAGGAATTCCGCTGGAGGGGTTTGTCCGTCCATCAAGGTTCGAAACATCTCCCCAAGGGGTCCAGCTAGATGGTCCTTGTATTTTTTATAATATATAGCTGTAAGGCCATCAGGGCCTGGGGCCTTACCCGGTTTTAGGTTGTCTATTACCTCTACTATCTCCTCCTCCGTGATGTCGGCATTTAATAAGTCTCTCTGTTCCTGACTTATGATGGGTAGTTGCATTGGTTCTAGGAATTCTTTTCTCAGGGTTTCCCCTCCCCCTTTATGTTCTCGATATAGGGCCGTATAGAACTCGGCGAATGTGTCGTAGATTTTTGTTGGATTAGTGGTTGTGGTATTATGCGGAGTTTGTAGTTTGAATACCGAATTTAGTCTCTGTGTTTCTCGCAGTTTCGTGGCTAGCATTTTATCTGGTTTGTTTGCGAATTTATAATATTTATATTTGGTCCACTGTAGCGCCCGTTCTACTTTTTCCGATAGTATGATGTTTAGTTGGAGTTTAATGTCCTTGATTTCTTTCGCGGTCGCTCGCGTTGGGTTCCGCTGGTTTAGGTTTTCCAGGAGAAATAATCTCCTTTCTAGTGCTTGGAAAGCTTTAGATCTTTCCTTTTTTTTCTGAGATGATAGTTGGATCAATCTACCCCGAATATATGCCTTGTGGGCAAGCCAGATCCATTGCGGTTTGTTTTCTGGCCCCTTATTACATTCAAAGAATTCTGCTATTTGGGTCGCAATTTTGTTTGAACTGATTGGGTCCTTCAGGATCCCCTCATTTAGTCTCCATCTGAACACATTACTCGTGGTGTTTTCTAGTTGTATCTCGCAGAGTACCAGATCGTGGTCCGACCACGCATTTGGGTAGTGCCTGGCGGTCGCGAGCTGAGGGACGAGCTGTGTTGAGATTAGCACGTAGTCAAGTCTAGAGTAGGTCTGATTTGGCGCTGAGAAAAAGGTATATCCTCTCTCTTTTCCGTGTATCTCTCTCCAGCAATCAGCTAGTCTGTGATGTTCTAATTTAGTTTCCCAGTCCTTTCTCTGCTTCGTTGAAAATCTGTCTGGGGCACTACTTGATCTATCTAGCGATTTGTGGAAGGGGAAGTTCAAGTCCCCAGCCCACAGGACCTTATGTTGTGGGAATCTGGCTAGTTGGTTTGCTACTTTTTGCATGGTAGGCCAGGGGTTCTCCGATGGGGCGTACATGTTAACTATTAGCAGTGGCTGGTCTTGGAATGTGCCCCATATAAGGCAGTATCTCCCTTCTTGGTCACTCTCTGAGTGGATCTATCAATATTTATTTAACCCCTTAGTCATGGGCCCATTTCTAAGAGAAATCGTCAACCAGTTTTTTTCATCGTTGCATTCCTAGAGCCATTACGTTTTCATTTTTCTGTCAACGTAGCTATATCAGGGTTTGTTTATTGCAAAACAAGTTTTCTTTTTTAATGGCATCATTTTGGGGTCCATATAATACATTGTATAATTTGTATTTCACTTTTACGGTGTTCAGCATGCAGAATAAGTAATGTCCGTATGACTCCAGTGATACCAAGTTTACATAGATTTGTATATTTAGCTACACTCTGTTTAATAAAGAAAGTGGCCATATACTTACTGATACGAGAGGGCAGGTAGAATCACCACATCCCTCAACATGCAGACAGCCAAACTGCTAAAGGGAGGAGCAAATACACAATCACCACATTCAAAGCCCGTTAAGATCAATAGTTCTGTATGAGCTTTTTTTTGCAGGAGGAGTTGTACTTTTAAATGGCACCATCTGGTGATTCATATGACTTTTTAATCACTCTCTATTTCATTTTTTTATGAGACAAGATATGCAAAATTAGGTATTTTGGCCAGGTCTTTTTAGGATTTTTTTTCACAGCATTCACCATACATGTCAAATAATGCAAAACCTTTTTTAACATGGGTCATTATGAACGGTGCAACAGCAAATTTCTGATTTTTTTAATGCAGTAAGGCAGGAAAGGCGGGGTTTTGACTTTTTAAAATATATTTTTTTATCTCTTTTCTTTTTACACTTCTTTAAAACTTTTGGGTTTTGTTCCATTAGGGAACTTGATTTTTATTAGCACTGATTGTTCCTATAATACACCGCAATACTTTAGTATTGTGTGTGTAGTATATTGGCCTATGACACCCTGCCTCTGGCAGACCCAGAGGCCACACTTGTAAGCTTTCGGATGCCGTAGTAATCAATGGGCACTATCAGTACATGGGGGTCCAGTGGGTGACAGAGGGAGCCCACTACCTCTGTCAGCCTTTTATATGCTGCAGTTGCATTCTCCGCTGCATGTAAAAGGTTAAACAGTTGGAATCATAGGTTTATCGACCCAGGTTTATCGTCCCAGGTGTTAGAGTTGAAACCCGGCTGTCATCAGACAGCGGAGACCCTGCTTCTACCAGCACGACTTCCTCATGCCGGTGTGCTGTAATAAGGCATATGTATCAGAATAAGGCCCTTAGTAATCACCCTAAAAAGGCATATTGGCGGACACTAAGGGGTTACATGATTGAGTTAAAGATTGAGTTAATGATTTTAAGGTGTTCAAACGTCCCACGTTTTATCAGTTCACCAAGCAATAGGTATGAATGGTGGGAAAACAAAACTATAGGAAATGTGAGAACTCAAATTTTTTTTTGTAGTATAAGCAATATCTGATCTGCTCTCACTTTCTTGCCAACTTCTCTCTATGTCCACTGTTATAGCAATTATATTACTGATGTAGGCTTACAAATCTTGTAGATCATTCACTGTGGTCATAAAAATGCAGGCCTTCCTGTAACCCTACAGTAGGGTGTCAAACTCATTTTTACCGAGGGCCACATCAGCCTTATAGCTCGCCTTCAAAGGGCCGATTCTAATTGTAGGACAGTAAAGTAAAAGTGAACCCCACTGTGGCCCGATTGGTAATAAGGTCCCCCATAGTGGCCAGTGGCGCACACCATTCTGCGCATACACACGCACACATTTTGCGCATACACACGCACAGACGCACACCATTCTGCGCATACACACGCACACCATTCTGCGCATACACACGCACAGATGCACACCATTCTGCGCATAGACACACACACCATTCTGCGCATACACACGCACAGACACATACACACGCACAGACACACACCATTCTGCACATACAGACGCACAGACGCATACACAAGCACAGATGCACACCATTCTGCGCATACAGCCACACACCATTCTGCGCAGACGCACACCATTCTGCGCAGACGCACACCATTCTGCGCAGACGCACACCATTCTGCGCATACACCCGCACAGACGCACACCATTCTGCGCATACATACGCACACCATTCTGCACATACACCCACACAGACACACACCATTCTGCAAATACACACGCACAGGCGCACACCATTCTAAACATATACGCACACTGTTAGACATATATATGTACAGACACACACATATATACATATACACACAAGAACACTCCTGCATTTTGATACACATATTTATACTTACCTGCATCCAATTTGGTCCCACTGGCAAGTATACCGGCTGCTCTCAGTCCTTCTTGGGGCGGTGAGAGGAGGTCAGCACTGAACCAGGCACCCACCCTGTAGCTGCTCCTCCTCAGCGTCGCTCTCCTCGCATGTTCTCTGCAGTCTTCTTCCCTGCTCCGCGGCCATTGTCAGTCTATCGGTACTCCTCTCTTACTGTCTGCACTAGACAGAACAAGCCGATAGAAGATCGGCTACTGACAGCAGCACGGAGGTGAGGGAACTTACTGCACAGCCGGCGGGCCACAGAAAATGAGGTGGCGGGCCGGACTCGGCCCGCAGGCCTTTTTTTTTGCACCTGTGCCCTAGAGGAAGACCTAGTGAAGTAAAATCTAGTGTATGAGGGGGGGGGGGGGGGTTGGTCACAAAATTGGTCCGCTGTGTCCAATCCAGCGATCTAGAAAAGTCTACTTGGGAAAATTTTGAACATTTATACCCGAATGTGGGTGAGACTCATCTTGTTGGAAGATGATATTAAACTGTAGATCACCTACTTTGCCATACAGAAACCATTGAACATGTCAAAGTATACGGGGCCAGTTACTGTACACTTACTGAAAAAAAAACTGACTGAGAATCCTTACCTTCATTACACCATATCAAACGTTCAATTTTTGCTATTTTAATCATGTTCTCTGCAGACATGGTATTTTCGATTCCCATATCTGCACAATATGACATATCCTGATAGATGAAATGTAGCCTCATAGATAGCCTAATGTTTCCAAGAAAGTAACTGTGAATTTTAATACGATCAAGTGTTTTGGTAGCAAATTCCTGCTATGTGGCTTGGCATCTGGCTTCAGTTGTTGGACAATTTGCACTTTATAAAGATGCATGTGAAACTGCTAATGCAGTTCTCGGTGCACAATCGTTGGCAGTAGGTTGAACTGTCTTGATGCTTTACATAATGATGTCCTTGGAGTTGTTTGAATTGTCACTCAAGTTTCTTCCACTTTCTCACTGGAAACACTTTTGAGCTCCACCAGACTGTTTTAAAACACTACCAGTTCTGCTGTTGTATAACTGCCTACACCTGATAAGAACTACCTGTAGGACTTGTGGAAGTAATGCTCTCCTGAATGAGAACCGTTTGCGCGAGTGAACGAGGTAGTGACATTATCACTGGGTCGTTTATGCTCATGCAGCCTGTTTAAACAGGCAGATTCATCTTTGAAATATCATTCAGTTCTTGTTCAGAGCTTCACATTTCTATGTGGAACACTGAACAATACGTGTTTAAATGCAATGAGAAGGGAACAAGCCAACAATGATTTTTATGCCTGCTGAAACTGAACGATGAATGAGAAGCAAACGATTCTTGTTTGAGAATGATTTTTTGATAATCGGTTCATCTAAACACACCTTAAGGCTCTTTTCACATCACATTTAGAACCTGTGTCGGATGTACGGTACCTCCAATGTAACACTGTTGTGCATTTCGCTGTGTAGGCAGACAGTGGGATATGTCACCTATTAGTTCCCAAGGATAGTTTGTTTCTTCTGAGATACTAGAACACAGATAGACGCTGTGAAATTACTATTTGTTCCTGCTTACCCAAATCTGTTCTTGCAGCAATTGTTTATCCTAGAAATGGCAGTTTGGTTCTTCATACATAGTGAAAAGGGGACAGAACTAGCGATAGTAGTGTATCTACTCATCCAAATTATGACCCTACTACATTTTTTTGGATTTAAAAAGGCAGTTGGGTTATTTCCACACAGAGTAATACTACTGTTCCTACTATCCTTGTTCCAGTCCCTGTTATGGTGACAAGTTTTTTGCCCTGTAAAGGATAGTTGGGTTTTTCTTAGGGTAGGTTAAGCAGGGTCCATAGACATGCAGTGGAGTCGGACACACTTCAGAACAGAAGGCAATGAGGCAGAGGTCTATTTAAGAGGTATTATAGTAATGATATATGTATTCTATTGTATATATCTTTTCATATGTTTCTCACACCAGGCTATGCAAACACGTTTAGAGATAGATATTGGTAAATCTTCCTTCTTAATGGGTAATTTGTTCAATGTTATACACTCGTATGTATGAGATTCTTGTCCTCTATCTCCTACACATGGTTCTCAGGTTCAGGCCACTCTCCTGCGGGCCTTTCTCAAAAGCAGTTCTATATTTCTGATAAGAGAAGCCTCCATTCCTTCACATTCCTTAAGCCAAAGCAGTGATATTAATAAGTTTATTCTCTGTTACAATTCGCTATTCTTCTTGCTTCTTGGAATTCACGTGTTTTAGTAGTAACACACACCTTGCAAAGTTAACATATGTTAATCATTAGAAACTAAAAGCCTATCCTAAGTTCTTATGACTTTAAGGGAATGTATCTCTATTGCTACGTCATTTGGAGTATATATGTACCATGATGCTATTAATAAATCAGAAGCATACTGGTTTTGATACAAGCATTGTGTCAGTCTCAGTTACTCTGCATGCGTGCACTTTTCAATAACCAATTTGAAACAGACAGTGAAGTCAGAGGGATATGAGTTTTTTCCATACAGGAGTTTTCTCAAAAGTCACATTTAATGCCCATCTTCTGTGCCTCTATTCATAATATTCAGAGATTTAGTTTAGTCATCGTTGTTCTGAACCTACAGCCTTGATAGAATTATCTCTTTGACTACTAAAGATCAGTATGTGAGTGTGTTTGGGACTTTTTGCCAATTTACAAGAAGTAGTGATGATGGTGGTGTATATCTAGGGGTCTATGGATTGTGTTGGGGTGTGATTTATGCTCAATTTACAATCTAAGTGGAAGGAAAATGCAGGATTGAGTGAGTGAAATTAGATTAACCTTTTGTAGTTGCACCCACATCATGTGCTGGGAGAGTATGCGTACTTAACAGTGCTACTATCTGACTGTGTTGACATCACTCTTCCAAATCAAGAACTGTCAGCAACAGTCTATTCATGGCCATTTCAGTGTTGTGCCTGCAACTGCACATCTCCTCCAGGTAAGCAACTTCCCTACCTCTGGATTGTTTCTTCTTATATGTACAGGAATATATGACAGAAAATAATACTATAAGTGATAGCCAGCATAGTATTACTAAGGAGAGAGGCTCTCAAAACATGATTTGCTTTATAAAGACATGAGTATGAGTCTAGACAGAGAGGTGGCTGCGGATATAGTGTTTTTTGGACTTTGCAAAAGTTTTTTACATTTCTCCTCATATGTCTAATGAATGCTTTTAAGGTTTATTGGTATAGAAAGTATAATTTGTAGGTATATTAGAACCTGGGTGATGGATTGAATCCAGAGAATTATGGCCAATGATTCGTACTTAGAATGGTCCCCAGCTATAAGTAACACACCCTGAAGATCAGTCCACTATTATTTAACTAATGCAAGTGAATAGAGCTGTCTTCACACGAGCACTAAAATCGTTTTGAGACGCACAAATATGAACCCCATTCTTTTGAATAGGTTCATACACATGAGTGATGTTTCCCTGCATGGCACTGCAATGCGATGCTATGTGAGAAACAAATCGCAGCATGTTCTATCTTGCTGCGGGATCAGCGTGACAACCATGCTAGAGAATCCCTAGGTCCCCGAAGTAATGCAAAGCTGTTTTGCCATGAAATCCCTGAGGATTTCACATGGTTGGGAGTGCGATATGGGGCTGGGTTTCACAGTCCCATATCATGCTCGTGAGTGTGCAGTTAGCTTAAGGGAACATTAAAAAGTCACTCCGGCAATTTTTTTTTCCAATCAATTCATTATGTAGCTATCTTTCCAGTATATATAAGTGAGCTAGTGTTACTTTGGTTAGTTTCATTTTGTCTGAAGTTCCCAACCTCTTTTTTTCTCTTCCTTCCTTTTTGTGACCTCAATTCTGACTAGCTCAAATCTGCTTAAGTGTTCTCAAGCTAAGTCAGTTTCATAGTCTGTATTATGCTGTTACATGTATCTACCAAAGAAACCGCCTACAGGGGGAATACAGGCACTCCTGTCACAGTGACTGATGTTGATCACACAGCCCTTATCACACAGTTATAATAGAGGAGATCACAGCTCATCCTTCTTACGATATACTTAGGGATTGTAGCTTATTTAGGTGAATATACAAGGTAATGATAATTAAAATGCACCCTCCCCCACAGCAGGCAGAAATCATATTGCATTAAGCTAATGCTGTGTTGATGCATCATTGGATAGATGTGAAACTGAAAGTAAAGAAATCACAGTCTCAAGGTGGTGGCTGATAAGCATCTGACAGGGGGCTACACTGAAGGGAAGAGACTGGAATTCACAGAGGAGTCCTACAGAGTGTAAGAGGTAATCACGTGAGGGGGCAGGGCAGCGATAGAAAATGTGTTTTTTCCTGAGTTGCCCTTTAAATGTGCTACAAATAGTACTCTTTTTGCTGTGTTTTTTTCACTTTGTGGTTTTTGGGTCAGTGTCTTTTTTGCAATCTGACTTATTTTACAAGTGTTTTTATGAGGGGTAGGAGGTGTGTGTGTGTGTCTGAGTGAAGGGACCTTAGTAGTGACAAATTTTGAGCACGAAATGTGAAGGAGCAAGAAATTGTGAATTTGCAAACCTTTGATATGTCTCTCTTCTTAAATACTATGGCTCACGAGGCACAAAAGGATGAGAATCTAAGCTGTTGTACACATACACCATTTTATTGCTGTGGGGGAAGGAGTTGTCATTTGAGTAGCGCCATCGTATTCCGCAGCACTTTCAGGTAATTTATTAGTCCCCCAGCAAGCTGGGTACTCATGTTACCGACCTCGGATGGATAGAGGGCTGAGTCAACCTTGAGACAGGTACCTGAACAAGGTGAGGATTGAACCCGCAACCTTCAGGTCGTGAGCTTAGGACTGCATTCTGCTGCCACACGAGGCACAGAGTGCTGTGCTCTTATGTAGACTGCAAAGCTACTAGGCTTACTATACAGCCTGAATGATTAGTGTGATGTTTTATCTGGGCTCTTAGGAACAGGAGCCAAAAGTATTTGTGCTTATAGTTATCATGCTCCATTATTGTGTTTCCTAATTTTTTAAAGGTCTTCTGTCATTAAAAAAAAAAAATCTCTACTCCCCAGGCAGTCTACTTACCTTATCTTCTCCCCGCCAATCTTCTCCTGGCTTCTGCAGCCCCTCTGGGTCACCTCACCTCCAGCTGGCTGATTCTTGTGCTTTCTGTGACATTACGTACATTTACAAGCATTCTTCTGCCTGCCTGGCAATGTACGCTATGTGCACAGTCACAGGGGCGTGACCTTTACTGACCTGCCGGAAGAAGAATGCGAGGAATGCACGCTTCATAACATGAAGAAAAGGATCTGTACGGCCAGAGGTGAGGTGACCCGGGGAACTGGAGAAGATCAGCGAGGAGAAGATGTGGTAAGGAGTCTGCCTGGGGAGGAATAGGTGAGTATAGAATTTTTTTTTTTTTATGACAGAACCCCTTTAAGCGTCGGAACCGCAGTAACATTATTATTGCCCCCTAGCCTAGTATTATCGTGAACATTAATTGTTTTACTCTATCTTTTAGGGAAATCATCTGACAAAAATGTCTCCATTTATTTTGTCTTCCCTGAAGAAACCGTATGAAGCCTTAAAAACCAAAGTCTATAAATGCCTTGTTTTGTATAAGGAAACGGGTATCTGTCATGCGTAATGAGTCATAATGAACAGAGCTTCTATATATCTGTGAATGAATGGAGCCAGTTTACCTTATGTATATAACAGGGTTACGGTTCACATAATTTTTATACAACATTGAATGTTGTTATCAAGGTGTTCAATTTTTTGTATTTGTTTTTTTTTTAAAAATAAAAGCAAATGTGTAAATGACCTTGTTTTCCTCATTTCTATGCTCAAAAATAGCATTCTAAATATAAAAAAAATAGCCCCATCTTCTATTTTAGCCCATATCACAGACAGAAAGCACTAGTTAAGGAATATGGAATCACATAAAAGCGCAGCAAATTTTTAGTTGCATGCTTATTCGCTGTGTTTTTTAACGCATTTTGCCAGGAAACAGTGGGAGAAAAAACACACATCATTTGGGCCTTTTTGCGCTTGTCAAAAACACAGTAAAAACAGATGCAATATGGATGGAAAAATAACACATAAGCACCAAAAGCGCACCTATAATGCTTGTACACATGAGTGTGTTTTTAACTAACCAAAATTGCATACGCCCGTATGAATGAAGCCTTACTTGCATGCAGCAGGAAGCAGCATCACTTCTTGGCCTCTGGGTAGTGGACATCTGCAGGGATACAGCCACACAACACCTACAGCGGGCAGGTATCCATGCTAGTCAAGAAGAAAGCAATGAAAAATATTCAACTACCATTGACTAGGTTTGTCCACCAGTCTGACACATTTGACACTGTTACAGTGAATGTAAAGGACTGAACAGTATGCGAACACAGTTGCAAAGGATTTATCTGCCTGTATAAACAGGCTGCACAAGTGAACTCTGTCATTGTTCGCTCGTGCGAGCGATTTATCACTTCGTATAAAAGGAGTTAATCATTTTTTGAGGAGCAAAGTGGCCTTTGTTAAAATCACTACTCTGAACTTTGTTCCTCGGATGCACTTGGTAAATGCATCCCATAAAATCACAGATTGCAAATCCTGCAACTTAATTAGATGTTTGACATTGCCTCTTAACCCTAAAATAATCCTTCCATTTAATAATACTGTTTATTCTTACATATACTGTACCTATATTTTATATGAAGACATTCAGTAAGGTTAAGATAGAGCGGCATAGGCTTTTGTATTGAGACACCGATGACACCTACTGGACGTAAGTAGATATTACTTATGAGAAGTGTTGCATGTTTTTAATCACAATGTATCAACTTTTTATCTTGTATTTAAAAACAACCTCTTCTATTTGTAAACATTTTTCTGTTTTAGCCCGCCGGCAGGAATTTTCGCTGTGGAATCAGTGGCGGGCATCTGCACCAAATACCATCCATTGCATGCTATGGGAAATCAAGCAGAAATCAGTTGTGATTTCCGCTCACGTTAGAAAAATTGCAGCATGTTCCATTTTTGTGCGGATTTCGCGCAGACGGCTTCCATTGACTTCAATGGAAGCCGTCCAACCCATGGCCCTTCAGCAATGACATTGCAGAAAAATCGCGGGTACCCGCGTCATCGCCTAGTGATGGCACAGGAAAAATAAACATTTGAAAAAAAAAAAATCTGTCATGTGCATGTCCGACAGAGCCGTCCAGACCATCTGTAGTACAGATGAAAACGAAGGAACACAGGTATGCAGAGTCGCCGGCCGTGGTCAGAGCTGAAACCTGCATGCGGAATCCCGTTCTGCCGTGTGTAGGTGGACTTAAAGTCAGCTAGCAAAATATGGGTTAGGGCTGTCACACAAGCATATGGTAATTGCATATTACACGTGCAGATTTTTTGCACATAATATGCTGTGCCAATATCGCATAGGTGGCAATGTTGCTGCTCCCACGAATTGCGAATGTTATGTACGCAAGAAAAATTGCAACATGTTCTATCTTGGCTTATGTTACATGCACATACATGCCACAATAGTACATGGTGATGGGCAGCCCACAGCCCGTACACAATGTTATTGTATACTGGCTGCATGCTGCGCGCGTATATCTCGCAGCCAGCACCCTGTGAGATATGCTCGTGTGAGCCTGGCCTTAGGGTAGTTTCATATCTATGCTAGAACCTCCAGTGGCAGGTTGCATAGCAGATCTGGCACACGATACCGGAAGAAAAAGCACTGCATGCAGGGCATTTTCTTTTGATGAAATGCGGGTCTGCTGAGCGCAAACTGAACGGATCCCATTAGAGTCAATGGGGTCCATTCGACGCCGTTTGGTTCCATCATAAGACAGACCCAGACTGGGGATTCCCCTTTCCTACTCTCCGAACAGAGCAGGAAATTGGAACCCCCGATGCAGATGTGAAACCAACCTTACATTTTGTAGTGATTTTTATAGGCAATGCTGTATGAGTTTAGGAATTGTGACTATTTATGTACTTTTTAATTTATTACCCATTTTATTTACTTGATGCTATTAATATAATGCTCACTATGTTAGAGTGGTTTCACATCTACAGCCTGGATTTTGGGGAGCAGGAAAGGGGAATCCCTGCAGTTTAACAGCGCCGGACGTACCCCATTGAATATAATACGGTCTGCTTGCTTTCTTCCCAACTGCCCACTTTTTGGACAGAAGAAAAAGCGTTGCATGCAGCACTTTTTCTGCCGGTATTTTCAGCCAGATCTGCGACGGAACCTCTAACCGCAGGTTTATGAGGGTTTCAAGTGAAATCTATTTAGCACAGCATAGAATAGCATCCACATTGTACGTGCTGACATCGTCCCCTGACATCTTGACCTGTCAGCCTGCGGGTTACATAACTGTCCAAGAAGTGTCCAAATCATGTTGCCTGAAATTTTTCCTGCTTGTGCAACACAAATTTTACCTAACGCTTGCCACAATACTGTAAGTTTATAATGAAGCAGGGTTATAATAACACTGATGCACATAATGTTCTCTAATATACTCCTGTTATTGGAATTGCTCCTGTCTAGAGATGAGCGAGCATACTCGGTAAGGCGATATACTCGAGAGAGTATCGCCTTTTTTGAGTACCTGCTGGCTCGTCCCTGAAGATTCAGGGGGGGCGCTGGGGTGAGCGGGGGGTTGCACAGGGGATCGGGAGGGAGAGAGGAAGAGAGAGAGATCTCTCTCACTCTCCTCCCCGCTCCCCCTCGCTGCCCCACGTCGCCCCCAACCCCCGCACCCCCTCCCCCCCCCCCCCCGAATCTTCAGGGACGAGCCAGCAGGTATTCAAAAAAGGCGATGCTCTCTCTCGAGTATATCGCCTTACCGAGTATGCTCGCTCATCTCTACTCCCGTCATTTATATTTATTTATATTATATAAGTTATTTGTTGTTAAATAATGAAAATGGTGAGTAAGAAGCTACAGAACAATAAAAAACAGACAAAGAAATTGCTGAACAAGTGGAGATAAAGAAATAAGTTGGATATGACACCATCAACAGGTAATTACTCAATTCATCTACAATGTACTTATTGTATACAGACATCATATACTCTTTGTAAATAAATAAATAAAACAAGTCCCTAGAAGGGGTTATAGTTTTACTGCAAACCTCAGCATGCAGTTCCATCTCAGGCAGATAAAAAATGATTAGAGTTGTGACGTGATTAGATGAATGGTCTTGCCACCTGAGGCCCTATAAGTGGTTTCAACCTTGGCTTATTAAAAAGGCTCCAAGAGGTTACATATGTGCAGTGAACCTCTTTTTCCGCTTGTGTAGAGCTTGTTGACCCTTGGACATCTCTACAACGCAATCAAAGAGATTTTGCCCAGTTTGCGGAGTTTGAGAGGGGACGCATTATTGTCATGCGAGAAGCTGGATGGTCGTATCGATGAGTTGCCCACCGCCTGGGCCATTTTGACCAGATTGGTAGGATGTGTTAGGACTAGTGGATGCGTGAGAGCATGCACACAAGGCGACCAGGCTCAGGACACCCTTGACAGACCAGTCTTCCAGGACCCTTTGTCTGTCAGGACCATTTCCAGGCGCTTGGGCTGAAGGACATTGGGCCTCATGGCACCCATTACATGTACTGCCTTTGACACGCAACCATTGCCTCAGTTTGCAGTGGTTTCGTAAACATCAAAACTGGACTGCTGCAGAGCGGAACCGGGTTGTCTTCGGCAACTAATCCAGTCAGTTTGGGCACTGACGACAGGTGTGTTTGTGTCTGGAGCCCTGGGGGGGGGGAGAGCCTCAATTCTGCTTCTGTTGTATCTTTGTTGTGGAGCGGAATACTGCTCCCATTTTATATGGTTCCTTTTTAGTGCTAGTGTTACCAGGACTATATATAACAGTACCTGCATTAATAAGGAATAGCATAGATAAGCTACCGAGCTGCGCAATGTAACTTTCCTTCCAGAGGTTCAAAAGAATAATTCTCTATGGGTTTAGACTATAATGATATGGACCTGCACATACATCACTCATTCAAGTCAACACAAGCAAGGCAATACAAATTTTTTGCATTTATATTGCCTTGTATATGGGTCATTCCGTGTCAGTTCAACCAACGCTCCCGGTCGACCATCTCAGATTTCAATGAAACTTTGCACAAAGATAGACCCTGACCCTAAACTAAGATAGCCAGAATATTAGGCTTCAAGGTGCTTTGGTTCACGAGCTACAGGTCTTAATCTAGGGGGTTGTCATGTGATTACAGCGTGCAACCTGAAAAAAGTGGCGATTTCAATCCATTGCCAAGCCAGTTCCAATGACTCTAGAGCAATGAAACTTCACACACTAGGAGAACTTTTGGTGCTGAATCCAGCTAAGCTACTCAGACTGCCACTCTTATCATCATTCTGCCACCATTGCATGTCAAAGTAGCTGAAAAATTGTATCGCGCAAAATAAAACTCATATTTTAAGCAGTAATAACTCCTAATCAATGCAATCCAACTCAGCTATGAATTTATCAATGTGTACTCCATAGAAATGTTTCTCATTATTCACATTATGGACCCAAAAGGATGCATAGCTCTTAAGATACAATGAGTCAAAAATGGCAAAAAACACTTTTTTGCTAATTTTTCCCTTTTTCAAAGGCGAAAATCGGAATGTACTCCATTTTTATTTTTTTTCATTTTTGTTCTATTTGGAAGAGAATTTTTTGCTCTACAAGATTCGATGTTTTTCATTTTGTTCCCAGACCTTCTAGATGGGAAAATATCAATGCCTGTGAAGGTCCTATGCACTCGCGGAGGTCAAATAATAAAATAAGTGTAAGTTTTGTATGGATGTATAATTAGTTTAGAAATCATGAGAAGGTAAATTATTTTTGGAATGAGACAACTTTTTGTGCTCAAGAAACTTATGTGATCAAAAATTGCATGGTGAGTTCAGGTGAGCCACAAGCTTTGGTTTAAGATGGTCAGAATATCATTGAGTGTTGCGTAAAGATTGTGGTATATTACAGTGATCACTGGGCTTATTTAGCACTCTATCCCTATTGGATACTAAGATTATCTAAGGCTAGCATTTGTGTAACAAAAAACTAGTTATTTATTACGCAAATGCTAGCCTTAGATAATCTTAGTATCCAATATGGATAGAGTGCTAAATAAGCCCAGTGATCACTGTAATATACCACAATCATTATGCAACACTCAATGATATTCTGACCATCTTAAACCAAAGCTTGTGGCTCACCTGAACTCGCCAGGCAATTTTTGATCACATAAGTTTCTTGAGCAGAAAAAGTTGTCTCATTCCAAAAATAATTTACCTTCTCATGATTTCTAAACTAATTATACATCCATGCAAAACTCACACTTATTTTATTATTTGACCTCCGCGAGTGCATAGGACCTTCACAGGCATTGATATTTTCCCATCTAGAAGGTCTGGGAACAAAATGAAAAACATTGAATCTTGTAGAGCAAAAAATTCTCTTCCAAATAGAACAAAAATGAAAAAAAATAAAAATGGAGTACATTCCGATTTTCGCCTTTGAAAAAGGGAAAAATTAGCAAAAAAGTGTTTTTTGCCATTTTTGACTCATTGTATCTTAAGAGCTATGCATCCTTTTGGGTCCATAATGTGAATAATGAGAACCATTTCTATGGAGTCCACATTGATAAATTCATAGCTGAGTTGGATTGCACTGATTAGGAGTTATTACTGCTTAAAATATGAGTTTTATTTTGCGCGATAGAATTTTTCAGCTACTTTGACATGAATGGTGGCAGAATGATGATAAGAGTGGCAGTCTGAGTAGCTTAGCTGGATTCAGCACCAAAAGTTCTCCTAGTGTGTGAAGTTTCATTGCTCTAGAGTCATTGGAACTGGCTTGGCAATGGATTGAAATCGCCACTTTTTTCAGGTTGCGCACTGTAATCACATGAAAACCCCCTAGATTAAGACCTGTAGCTCGTGAACCAAAGCACCTTGAAGCCTAATATTCTAGCTATCTTAGTTTAGGGTCAGGGTCTATCTTTGTGCAAAGTTTCATTGAAATCTGAGATGGTCGACCGGGAGCGTTGGTTGAACTGACACGGAATGACCCATATGCTTGTTTATCCATAGAAGGCAAAACATAAATGAGACATCCTGCATTCATTTATGAATATATTTCTTGTTATTGGCAGCTATGAACAGAAATCTATAGCAGTGTACTGCATGATGGGGCTTATTTACTATTACTGCCTGAAAGTTAGACAGTGCAAACTTAGACTAGACCATCTTAAAATCATCGAATGATAAATCTGTTAAATTTTAAGACTGTCTAGTTTATATCCCCTATTAGTTTGCCTAGTTTATGCCAAAAAATAGGCCCAAATTAGGTGGCTTTCTAGGCAATTAGTCGCAGTTCTGGGCACAATTTAGGCTAAGACTCTTTTTCAAGCTGGAAAAACTGTCCAAAAGTGTCTAAAAACACATGATAAATGAGCATGTAAGGCAGTTTTCTGATGTGCCAGAAAACTGTTGTATTTTGAATAGTAAATAAACCCCAAATGTAGTAAATTAAAATAAAGGCCAGTAAACACTATTTTGCGTCATTAGCTCAAAAATCTGAAAAAATAGATCAAACATTTGGGTTCTAGGGCCATGCACATTCTCGGTTTTGTAAAGAGGTGTAATAGAGCAGACATAGAGGAGTCTGGAGGCTATGCTGTACCTCTGTAGGCCTCAGATTTTATATGGAGTTGTTTTTTTTCCTTCAATTCACTACAAATCCAATTGAAAAAAGTTGAGGTATGTTCTATCAGTCTGCACATGTGCGCTCATTGTAAAAAAAAAAAAATTCAAGCATCTAGAAGGAGTTGTTGGAATGGAATAAAACTTTATATGTGAGATTTTAAAATTGATATAAGTAAGCGATTACAATAACAGAGTAAAAGGATAATTTATTGCTGAAAATGGAACACTTGAAGGGAAGCTCTAGTTCCCTGTTGGGTCGCCACTAGCTTGGATGCAAGATGTGACACAGGAGGGCATGGAAGCATACAGGTTCCATATGCTGTCCTGTGGCATATTGCTCCATATTTTGCTATAACTGAGCCTCTATATTGTGCAAACTCATAGGTGATCTGTCACATCTGATCAGGATGTACTGAAATCGGTCTCTGAACAGTTCATGGGCTATGTTCACACAGTGTAACAAAGAACATAAACCACCACAGGAAACATGTGGTATTATAGATGGAGAAACTTTCCCTATATGACTCAGAATGAGAGACTGTACCCACCAATAGCGGATGTCCCGTCCTGATAAGAATGTACCCAACCCCACGTACCTCAGCCACTCTCCATCCCTTATAGCGACACAAGTAAACAACTTAGTAAGAATACTTCCACAAATAACCCCAGTACTTCACTTGAGATGAGCAGGGAAAGACAGGAGACCAAGATTCAGCTCTGATCCAAGCAACCATTAGATGAAGACTGAAGAATAATCAGCATAGTTCAAGAGCCAAGACAGGAATACAATCCCTCCCTAATTGCTAAGCAGGTGCAACAGGTAGCAGAGCACTCCCATAGACATTCGCACCAGTGCTAGAGAAAGCCGAGAAGAAAATCCAAAATAGTGCTACCATAAACCAGACCTCCATGAACAAAAACACAAACTTGCTGCAACACTGTAGAAGTTGGCATCCCAGATGGTCCCATACAAGTTTGGCGACCGGGCAGGCAATGGAAGTGTGACAATGTTGTGGAGGCTCCTGTGACCCCCTTGTGTGTGCGGCTGAGCATTATCCTACTGGAAGATGCCTCTTGGAAGCCCCCATGGGAGGAATACATGTAGCTGCAGAATATCCTGAATATATAGCGGAGCTGTCATTGTCCCTTGTATCACTATTAGGGGTGACTGACTATCATATGCAATGGCCCCCCAGACCATCACACTAGTAGTAGGGGCAGTGTGCCGCTCTACAGCAAAGGCAGGATTGAGGCGCTCACCACTAGGTCCTCAGACACAAACACGGCCATCATCAGTACCCAAACTAAAAGCCGTAACCACACCAAGGACCTCAGAAAGTCTCTCAGAGTAGAACTAACCAGATCAGACAGTTTTTGAGAATGAGAGAGGAACAAAGGTGCAGGGAGTCTAATAGGTGAAGGAGACTATTGACAGAAAATAGACTTGGGGTGTGGGATTGCAAATAGTCCTAAAACAGCTATATGTACAGGGTGATGCTCTGCACATGGAGAAACAGTCAGACTTCTCTAGAGCCTCTAGGAGCGATAGTAGCAAATACCATAATTACCTGTAATGTTAGCGGGATAAAAGGCACACAAGATACATGCAATATTCAGCAATCTGATTTGTTATATCTGCAAGTATCCTATTTAAGTGTAGGCAAAAAACTTTTAGCGGTTTTTGTAGGACATAGCTAAGACTCCACAAGGGTTTTTTTTGACACATCAGTAGTTACTATTGAGTGTAAGTTCACTGCATCTATTTATGCTCTACTGCTTTATTGGAAAAATAATCCCCATTTGCAGCACAGTTTGGACTTTGAAAAAAACAGCGGTATACGTGATTATAAACCCATTTGTCTAACCAGGGAAGTAAATTTGTACATGAGAAATAAATGTAGGGCATACTGATGGATCCGCGCTCTATGTTTTGAGTCGAATATGGAGCAAAGTAATTTGAAATATCTGTAATATCAACTTTACCAATGAGGGATGCCAGAAAATAGAATTGAATGCTAATAGATTATGGTCTTCAATACGGTCCAAGTCTGTAGCGCTCTGGAAGAAGATAACCCATTTGTGAAATTGAATTTAAAATTCTTTTAGGGAGACTCCATGATATGCTGCATATATATGGCCACCAATACTTCTGCCGAACACACAGCGATTCCTTTTGTACAACATGTTTGGCTGGTGGCTGTGAGTACTGTCCATGTAGTGCAAGGAACAGAAAACTATTGACAGCCCAATGCAAACTGATATTGCTCTCAAAAATCATCATTTTTTTAAATCTTGAGGGATTTAAAATACAGCAACACCTAAATGCATCTAGTCAGCGCTGACAATACAATGATCGCCTTCCAGCGTCAAATCTCACCTTGTGCATTTTTTGAGCAACTGTGTTTTCGCCTCCTGTGTGTACTGGACCCCAGCTAGATTTGGAGCCCCCATATTCTGGTAGTGTTGCAGTTCCTGCTGTCGACTGAAGTTTCAGAATAGCAAAATCTAAAAAAAAAAAAACGATTTATAAAAGTAGGAAAGTACATAAAGTTACAAAAGAAATCCAGAAATCCATTCCCCATCCTTTGGACAGGTAAATGTCCCATCCGCTTCCCCACACTGGGCGATCTCTACCGATGACCTTACCAGACAGCTGGATTAGCAGCACGAGGATCTTAGATTCACTGTTGCTAGAATCCGGCTTTGAACGTCGTCTTTGGGTAAATTCCTGTAACAGAACAGTTTTTATAGGTTACTGTATATACAACAATTTACAGGATTACAAGGATTTTGTATCTTTCTTGCAAAAAGGAAAAACGTCAAATAGAAGAATAAAAGAAAGAAAAAAAATCTTTTCAAAAGGAAAAACAAAGCAAAACAAAAAACTTCAGTGAGATCCATAAGGATTAGTTTACATCACAGTCAATTCCCCCTTAGATCCTTAGATGTCAGGCCAGCCATTCCAAATTATAAAAAACAAAACCTTAAAAGAACATGCCTTATTATTACAACTGCCGTCTATATGTCTTCCTGGGACATATGGATATCATAGAGAGAAGTCCCCTCTGAGCCAGAGCAGAAAGCCACTGCCAAAAAACCCTTTATTTGCACACTAATGGATTCTGTCTGTACATTACATGAACAGATTGCCAGACCCCCAGAAATGACATTTAGCACCCATCTACAGAATGGCTAGGCGATAAATGGAGCATGCACGTTGCAGCTCCATTCAAACGTTATAGCGCTGACGGAGACGGCTTTGCCCCATCTTTCCAATGCACAGCTCCAAATCACCTGCATAGAATAAAATGAATACACTCTGTCTGCCCAAAATCACCGCTATGAGGATCTTAGACATTATATAGGATCGCCCATTGACTTCTACAGACTGATTTGGTAATGGGACTAAAAGGTTATCTAATAAAGTGGGGGGGAGTGTTAGTATCCTTACGCATGTTTATATTCCTTGGTTTGTTGGGGTCCCTTGGTCTGCTTGTTCACATATCTAGATTAGTCTCTGTTAGTTCTCACATCTTTATCTAGATTAGTCTCTGTTAGTTCTCACGTCTTTGGCAATGGAAGTGGAACTATGAAGACATTTTTAACCAGAACTTAATATTTCCCACTTTTTACTCCATCCGCACTTCTCAACCAGGACAGACCTAGGTAAACCCTCCGGGTTAAAGCAATTGATTCAATTACATATATCTGAGACTTCATCATTTGCTCCAATTTTCCACCCCCTCCCTTTCAGCTTTGGGAGCTGATTTTCAGCATTTGGCTTCTTGTTTTTAAAGTACCCTTGTAGTAAAAAATCAGACTATGGTCCACATTTTAGAAGACAATTCAATTTTTTTTAATGTGTTTATACTTTAATATGTTTTGTGCTTTACTTGAGTTATATGTATATTCATTAGAGATGAGCGAACGTGTTCTTCCGAGCTTGATATTCGTGCGAATATTAGGGTGTTCGGGATGTTCGTTATTCGTAACGAACACCATGCGGTGTTCTGGTTACTTTCACTTCCTTCCCTGAGACGTTAGCGCGCTTTTTTTGGCCAATTGAAAGACAGGGAAGGCATTACAACTTCCCCCTGTGACGTTCAAGCCCTATACCACCCCCCTGCTGTGAGTGGCTGGGAAGATCAGGTGTCACCCGAACATAAAAGTCGGCCCCTCCCGCGGTTCGGCTCAGATGCCATGTGAGTTAGTGAGGGACAGTGCTGTTTGTACCGGAGCTGCTGTAGGGAAAGAATTGGTAGTTAGTGTAGGCTTCAAGACCCCCCAAAGGTCCTTATTAGGGCCACTGATAGCTGTGTGTTGGCTGCTGTTAGCAGTGCCATTTTTTTTTCCTCAAAATCGGCTCTGCAGAGCGTTGCACCCGGCATTAGGGACAGAAGTGCTGCATAGGCAGGGAGAGTGTTAGGAGTGAGTGTAGCCTTCAAGAACCTCAACGGTCCTTTCTAGGGCCATATTTATCCGTGTGCAGTACTGTCCAGGCTGCTGTTAGCTGTGCTGCATTTTTTTTTGCTTCTCAAAATCGCCTCTGCAGAGCATTCCACCCTCCATTGATACTGCAGGGAAAGAATTGTATAGGCAGGGCCACAACACAGTTGTTATTCATTGAATATACGCAGTGCTGCCTTTTGGTGCAAAAAAACGGAAAATAATTCTATTTGTCCTGCCTCTGTCCGTCCTAAGGGCGGTGGACACGTGTCGGCTGCGTGTGCAACGTTTAAAAATCAGACGCACCCAGCTACGTTTTACTCCTGGCTTCGCCATTTGCTTTCCTTAATTGGGAAAAAAAATACCTGCTCTGCCAGAGTTAATAACTCTGCTACCCTCACGTTCTGTGACACATTAGCAGGGACACAGCACAGTTATTAAACTTCTCATGTTCATTGAATATACGCAGTGCTGCCTTTTGCTTGTAAAACAAGTGAAAATAATTCTATTTGTCCTGCCTCTGTCCGTCCTAACGCCGGTGGACACGTGTCGGCTGCGAGTGCAACCTGTGAAAATCATACGCACCCAGCTACGTTTTACTCCTGGCTTTGCCATTTGCTTTCCTTAATTGGGAAAAAAAATACCTGCTCTGCCACAGTTAATAACTCTGCTACCCTCACGTTCTGTGACACATTAGCAGGAAAACAGCACAGTTATTAAACTTCTCATGTTCATAGAATATACGCAGTGCTGCCTTTTGGTGCAAAAAAACGGAAAATAATTCTATTTGTCCTGCCTCTGTCCGTACTAACGCCGGTGGACACGTGTCGGCTGCGTGTGCAACCTGTAAAAATCATACGCACCCAGCTACGTTTTACTCCTGGCTTCGCCATTTGCTTTCCTTAATTGGGAAAAAAAATACCTGCTCTGCCACAGTTAATAACTCTGCTACCCTCACGTTCTGTGACACATTAGCAGGAAAACAGCACAGTTATTAAACTTCTCATGTTCATAGAATATACGCAGTGTTGCCTTTTGGTGCAAAAAAACGGAAAATAATTCTATTTGTCCTGCCTCTGTCCGTACTAACGCCGGTGGACACGTGTCGGCTGCGTGTGCAACCTGTAAAAATCATACGCACCCAGCTACGTTTTACTCCTGGCTTCGCCATTTGCTTTCCTTAATTGGGAAAAAAAATACCTGCTCTGCCACAGTTAATAACTCTGCTACCCTCACGTTCTGTGACACATTAGCAGGAAAACAGCACAGTTATTAAACTTAGATTATTCATTCACTAGAGGCAGTGGGGCCTTTCGTTTTCAAAAAAGGGAAAAAATTATATTGGCCTGCAGTCTTGCGCCAATTTATTAGCTGCCTGTGAAATCAAATCACTGGTAATACAGCATGCTGAGGGGTAGGGGTAGGCCTAGAGAACGTGGACGCGGCCGAGGACGCGGAGGGCCAAGTCAGGGTGTGGGCACAGGCCAAGCTCCTGATCCAGGTGTGTCGCAGCCGACTGCTGCGCGATTAGGAGAGAGGCACGTTTCTGGTGTCCCCACATTCATCGCCCAATTAATGGGTCCACGCGGGAGACGGTTATTAGAAAATGAGCAGTGTGAGCAGGTCCTGTCCTGGATGGCAGAAAGTGCTTCGAGCAACCTATCGTCTACCCGCAGTTCTGCGCCGTCCACTGCTGCCAATCCGAATCCTCTGTCTGCTGCTCCTCCTTCCTCCCAGCCTCCTCACTCCACTACAATAACACCTGCTCAGGAGCGGGAACACTCCCAGGAACTGTTCTCGGGCCCCTGCTTAGATTGGGCAGCAGCGGTTCCTCTCCCACCAGAGGAGTTTATCGTCACTGATGCCCAACCATTCGAAAGTTCCCGGGGTCCGGGGGAAGAGGCTGGGGACTTCCGCCAACTGTCTCAACAACTTTCTGTGGGTGAGGAGGACGATGACGATCAGACACAGTTGTCTTGCAGTGAGGTAGTAGTAAGGGCAGTAAGTCCGAGGGAGCAGCGCACAGAGGATTCGGAGGAAGAGCAGCAGGACGATGAGGTGACTGACCCCACCTGGTGTGCAACGCGTACTCAGGAGGACAGGTCTTCAGAGGGGGAGTCAAGGGCATCAGCAGGGCAGGTTGCAAGAGGCAGTGCGGTGGCCAGGGGTAGAGGCAGGGCCAGACCGAATAATCCACCAAGTGTTTCCCAAAGCGCCCCCTCGCGCCATGCCACCCTGCAGAGGCCGAGGTGCTCTAAGGTCTGGCAGTTTTTCACAGAGACGCCTGACGACCGACGAACAGTGGTGTGCAACCTTTGTCGCGCAAAGCTCAGCCGGGGAGCCAACACCAACAGCCTCACCACCACCACCATGCGCAGACATATGATGGCCAAGCACCCCGCAAGGTGGGACGAAGGCCGTTCAGCGCCTCCGGTTTGCACCCCTGCCTCTCCCCCTGTGCCCCAACCTGCCACTGAGATGCAACCCCCCTCTCAGGACACAGGCACTACCGCCTCATGGCCTGCACCCACACCCTCACCTCCGCTGTCCTCGGCCCCATCCAGCAGTGTAGTTCAGCGCACCGTCCAGCCGTCGCTTGCGCAACTGTTGGAGCGCAAGCGCAAGTACGCCGCCACGCACCCGCACGCTCAAACGTTAACCGTCCGCATAGCAAAATTCATCAGCCTTGAGATGCTGCCGTATAGGGTTGTGGAAACGGAGTCCTTCAAAAGTATCATGGAGGCGGCGGCCCCGCGCTACTCAGTTCCCAGTCGCCACTACTTTTCCCGATGTGCCGTCCCAGCCCTGCACGACCACGTCTCCCGCAACATTGTACGCGCCCTCACCAACGCGGTTACTGCCACGGTCCACTTAACTACGGACACGTGGACAAGCACAGGCGGGCAGGGCCACTACATCTCCCTGACAGCACATTGGGTGAATTTAGTGGAGGCTGGGACAGAGTCAGAGCCTGGGACCGCTCATGTCCTACCCACCCCCAGAATTGCGGGCCCCAGCTCGGTGGTGGTATCTGCGGAGGTGTATGCTTCCCCCACTAAAGCACCCTCCTCCTCCTCTGTCTCGCAATCAAGATGTGTTAGCAGCAGCATGTCGCCAGCAGTCGGTGTCGCGCGGTGTGGCAGCACAGCGGTGGGCAAGCGTCAGCAGGCCGTGCTGAAACTACTCAGCTTAGGCGATAAGAGGCACACGGCCCACGAACTGCTGCAGGGTCTGACACAGCAGACCGACCGCTGGCTTGCGCCGCTGAGCCTCCAACCGGGCATGGTCGTGTGTGACAACGGCCGTAACCTGGTGGCGGCTCTGCAGCTCGGCAGCCTCACGCACGTGCCATGCCTGGCCCACGTCTTTAATTTGGTGGTTCAGCGGTTTCTGAAAAGCTACCCACGCTTGTCAGACCTGCTCGTAAAGGCGCGCCGGCTCTGCGCACATTTTCGCAAGTCCCACACGGACGCTGCCACCCTGCGCACCCTGCAACATCACTTTAAGCTGCCAGTGCACCGACTGCTGTGCGACGTGCCCACACGGTGGAACTCTACGCTCCACATGTTGGCCAGGCTCTATGAACAACGTAGAGCTATAGTCGAATACCAACTCCAACATGGGCGGCGCAGTGGGAGTCAGCCTCCTCAATTCCTTTCAGAAGAGTGGGCCTGGTTGGCAGACATCTGCCAGGTCCTTGGTAATTTTGAGGAGTCTACCCAGGTGGTGAGCGGCGATGCTACAATCATTAGCGTCACCATTCCTCTGCTATGCATCTTGAGAAATTCCCTGCAAACCATAAAGGCAGCTGCTTTGCGCTCGGAAACGGGGGCGGGGGAAGACAGTATGCCGCTGGATAGTCAGGGCACCCTCCTGTCTATTTCTCAGCGCGTACAGGAGGAGGAGGAGGAGCATGAGGAGGATGAGGAGGAGGGGGAAGAGACAGCTTGGGCCGCTGCTGACGGTACACCGGCTGATTGCCTGTCATCCTTTCAGCGTGTATGGCCTGAGGAGGAGGAGGAGGAGGATCCTGAAAGTGATCTTCCTAGTGAAGACAGCCATGTGTTGCGTACAGGTACCCTGGCACACATGGCTGACTTCATGTTAGGATGCCTTTCTCGTGACCCTCGCGTTGCACGCATTCTGGCCACGACGGATTACTGGGTGTACACACTGCTCGATCCACGGTATAAGGAGAATCTGCCCACTCTGATTCCCGAAGAGGAAAGGGGTTCGAGAGTGTTGCTATACCACAGGACCCTTGCGGACAAGCTGATGGTAAAATTCCCAGCCGACAGCGCTAGTGGCAGAAGGCGCAGTACCGAGGGCAAGGTAGCAGGGGATGTGCGTAGATCGAGCAGCATGTACATCCCAGGCAGTGCAACAGTCTTTAAGGGCCTGGCCAGCTTTATGGCTCCCCACCAAGACTGTGTCACCGCTCCCCAGTCACGGCTGAGTCGGCGGGAGCACTGTAAAAGGATGGTGAGGGAGTACGTAGCGGATCGCACGACCATCCTTGGTGACGCCTCTGCCCCCTACAACTACTGGGTGTCGAAGCTGGACACGTGGCCTGAACTAGCCCTGTATGCCCTTGAGGTGCTTGCTTGTCCTGCGGCTAGCGTGTTGTCGGAGAGGGTGTTTAGTGCGGCTGGGGGAATCATCACAGATAAGCGTAGCCGCTTGTCAACCGACAGTGCCGACAGGCTAACACTCATCAAGATGAACAAAGGCTGGATTTCGCCAGACTTCTGTTCTCCACCAGCGGACAGCAGCGATACGTAAGCCATACGTAGGCTGCACCCGCGGATGGAAGCTACGTTCTCTCTCACCATCCAAAACGGGGACATTTCTGCTTCATCAATCTGTGTCTAATATTCCTCCTCCTCCTCCTCCTGAAACCTCACGTAATCACGCTGAACGGGCAATTTTTCTTAGGGCCACAAGGCTCACTCAAATAATTTTTCTGAACAATTTTTATAAGTTTCAATGCGCTTAAAAGCGTTGGAACTTTAACTTGAACCAATTTTTCGTTACACTGGGCTGCCTCCAGGCCTAGTTACCACTTAAGCCACATTAACCAAAGCGATTAATGGGTTTCAGCTGCCCTCTTGGCTGGCCATGGCCAATTTTTGGGATGTACATTAGTACTGTTGATACAGCAATTTTTGTGGGCCCTCGCCTACAGTGTAATCAAATTAATTTTTAGCCCACCTGCATTACAGCTGACGTTACCTCAGCTGTGTTGGGCAATGCAATGGGATATTTTTATGTACCGCCAGTGGGTTCCAGGGAGCCACCCATGCTGTAGGTGCACACGGAGTTTTTAATACATCTGTCCACTTCTAAAGAACCCCAGTCTGACTGGGGCATGCAGTGTGGGCCGAAGCCCACCTGCATTATGCATGACATTACTACCTCAGCTGTGTTGGGCAATGCAATGGGATATTTTTGTGTACCGCCGGTGGGTTCCAGGGAGCCACCCATGCTGTAGGTGCACACAGAGTTTTTAACACATCTGTACACTTGTAAAGAACCCCAGTCTGACTGGGGCATGCAGTGTGGGCCGAAGCCCACCTGTATTACGCACGACATTACTACCTCAGCTGTGTTGGGCAATGCAATGGGATATTTCTATGTACCGCCGGTGGCTTCCTGGCACCCACCCATGCTGTCGGTCCACAGGGACTTCACAATAGGGAGTTGTACCTGCCTGTGTCTATGAATTAAAAAGCCCGGTCTGACTGGGGCATGCAGACACCTTGACAGAATGAATAGTGTGTGGCACATAGGTTCCCCATTGCTATGCCTACGTGTGCAGCTCCTGATGGCGGTGGCACAGGATTCTATTTCTCATTGCTTCTGTACAGCATTGTGGGCTATCGCCCCGCCACTTTTAAAGAGGGTCGCTGCCTAGCCATGCCAACCCTCTGCAGTGTGTGCCTGCGGTTCCTCCTCATGGCAGACGCACTTCTAAATAGACATGAGGGTGGTGTGGCATGAGGGCAGCTGAAGGCTGCGCAGGGACACTTTGGTGTGCGCTGTGGGGGGGAGGGGGGCGGTTGGTCAGCATGTAACCCAGGAGAAGTGGCAGCGGAGTGTCATCCAGGCAGTGATTGTGCTTTGTTGTAGCTAGTGTGGTGCTTAGCAAAGGTATGCCATGCTAATGAGGGCTTTTCAGAAGTAAAAGTTGTTGGGAGGGGGGGGGGGGCCCACTCTTGCCGGTATTGTGGCTTAATAGTGGGACCTGTGAACTTGAGATGCAGCCCAACATGTAGCCCCTCGCCTGCCCTATCCGTTTCTGTGTCATTCCCATCACTTTCTTGAATTGCCCAGATTTTCACACATGAAAACCTTAGCGAGCATCGGCGAAATATCAAAATGCTCGGGTCGCCCATTGACTTCAATGGGGTTCGTTGTTCGAAACGAACCCTCGAGCATCGCGGGAAGTTCGTTCCGAATAACGAACACCCGAACATTTTGGTGTTCGCTCATCTCTAATATTCATGTTGCTAACACTGTCAGGTAGATTGGGTATTGTAAAATAGTATAGTATATACGTTTGACATATCTGTAGTAGTCCATGGTGTAATCGAGCTTTGAGAAGAAAGAATCTTTTCGATTAAATGTTCCCCTATATTAATTCCCTTTACTTATTCCTGCTTTTTGCACATCTACTCACTTATGTACCTTTATAGCCTGATACACATAGATTTACAGGCTTATATTTGTACTCGTACGCAGATGAATTCACTTCCTAAATACTAAACTTTTCTGTTGAACTTTATCAAAAATTATTTTAATGTTATTTTTTTATTGTATTTATTTTTCCTCAAAATATCAAAGATTGTTTTTAATGTCCTCCTGATAAAATTCTAAACATGATTTCTCTTTTTCTATAACCCAGCATAAAAACATTGCACACATTTTTTTCTACATATTTTATGTTCTCAGGTTTATTTTAGACATTTGCATTTAAACACAATGTACAATAAATCTAATATACACATATTTATTGCAGCTAATAAGATATACACACAACATTTCAGATATATGATATAAACGCAAGTCTATTGATATATGGGCTTTATATTGTCATATACACTCATTTTAATTTTATTTGTTCCGTCATGTTTTCTGTTCGTATCTCCCTCTCCCCCTTCCCTTCTTACCATACGTATCCACTTTTAGTGCACAACACTCATTCTTTAAATATATGTCATTACCATTCTTATACACGTGTGTACCCTACCAGGGCAACTGAGGGTTTTCTTTTTACCCCAAAATATGTTTTATAACATAGGGTCAATACAGAATTTTTAAAAAGTCTGATTTATATATCCTGCATTTGAGTCTAGTTTCAAATCCGACAGTTTGCACCGTCACCAGAGTTTTTTCCCCTCCACATTAAGAAGTGACAGGTCGCTTTTTTCTGCAACAGAAATACATTGCTCAGCACTTACACACATTTAATACCTGAATAAAATTGCACAACCATGGTTTATACTGATTGCAGAAAAATGCAAGATTTTTAGTGCACATTTTGATCAAAACATGTGGGCCCATCCTTAACATCCAGATTAACCTTATTGGTTCATGCCAAATACATTGCATTTTTATGGGGTTAGCATAAACTGTGCCATTTTTTCAGATATTAAATGTGTATGCGTATGATTGCTGAGGTGGGTGTTTCTCTTGTTGAATATTTGATAGCAATGGCTTACATATTGCACTTTCAATCTGCTGAAAGTGCAGACTTTATTTTTTTATGCATTGCATCGCTGGAGAATTGGCTGCCTTCACTTTTTTTTTGCACTCCATTCACTCATCTGTCTCAGGTGTTTTAATAAGTTTATAGCTAGGTATTCTACTTTTCCTGAATCTGTTCAAAGGCTTTGGGCCCAAATAGTAGTCTTTTCGAATTAGGAACCAGTTTGCCTGGACATGGAGGATGGGCTCACAGGTGTTGATCAAAATATGAACTCAAAACCATGCATTTTTATGCAGTTAGTATAAATCATTCTGCAATTTGATTTAGATATTAATTGTATGTATATAAGTACTAGGGTGCATTTTTCTCTTATTGTATTTGTTGCAGCCATGGCTTATGGGCACCATCGCATTTATTTGTTGGAAGTGACAACTTTGTTTTTTGTATACCTTTTTCTGCAACACAGAGCCACGTAGACTACAGCACACATTTAAATTCAAATTCAGCAAAATCTACATGGCATCAGTGTAACTTCCACATGGCAAAATATTCAATGTGAACATGGACTGGGACAGGCTACTCAGCAGTAGCCAGACTGAAAGGGAGAGCAAGAACAACTAGATTCACAACAGGTTTGTGCTCATTTTCATGTACAGAAAGGGAAGAGGGACCTGCGGGAGATCAACTAAACACACTATGCTGTACAATACATACAAAAATGGTCATTCTGTAAATGTAGTATAAATAGATTGCTGCTGACACAAAACATACCTATTACACACATATATATATATATATATACACACACACACACACGTTACTCATCCAATATACCCATTACACACACATATATACATGTTACTCATCCAATATTCCCATTACACGCATATATATACACATTACATACAAATATTTAAACTACACACATACAGTAGATATACGCAAATATTACAAAAATAATTCTAATTATAAAATATTCACATTGAATAGATCTGTCAACCAAAATTATACATGTTGCTATACTTTTCATATATGTTCGAATCCATTTAAATGCATATTACAAGCAAAACTGGAAAAGCACAATAAATTACTACATCAACTTGTCCCTAAATTGTAGGTTTGCTACACAGTTTCTCTCTGGTGTCGTGGTTCTTCAGGGAGTATAAAATGGACATAAACCTGATGCAAAAAATCTAAACAAATTAATTTCTTAGGGTTTGAGCAGGGGCGTAACTATAGAGGATGCAGGGGATGCGGTTGCACCCGGGCTCAGGAGCCTTAGGGGGCCCATAAGACCTCTCTTCTCCATATACGAAGCCCGGTACTTTGAATAAAGCATTATAGTTGGGGGCCCTCTTACAGGTTTTGCATTGGGGCCCATGAGCTTCAAGTTACGCCTCTGGGTTCGAGTGCCCATATCCACAACCACAGGCAGATTTTGGCTGATTGATAAGTGGTACCGGTATCTTGATTTGTCAGTTCAAGCAATATAATGGGTCCAGGTACCACACGGAATCATCTGAGATCCACCTGTGGTTGTGGCGGAGAGATCAGATGCATTGGACTGAGTTTCTATCGATTACTCTCTATTCTAGCAAAGTTCATAGGAAGAATTTATTAAGACTGGCATTTCATATGCTGATCTTAATATGAACCCTGCTGGAGTTAGATGCGCAGTAAGTGCAGCTGATCATAATTTCTAGCTGTTCAATTTAAGGAGATATTTGCAATTTCCTTTACAATGCAAGAAAATTTTGCAGCAC
Source organism: Eleutherodactylus coqui (assembly GCF_035609145.1). Taxonomy (NCBI): domain Eukaryota; kingdom Metazoa; phylum Chordata; class Amphibia; order Anura; family Eleutherodactylidae; genus Eleutherodactylus; species Eleutherodactylus coqui. The sequence goes on along the minus strand of NC_089845.1, from coordinate 91,393,185 downwards.
ACTTAGAATAGCTGTATAAGCCATTTTCCTCTGTGTAATCAGCAAGTGATCATTACAGGCTCAGCAGCGTGTCCACATTTTAGGTTCAAGGGTGTGAATGTTTAGAGAGATTGAGCTGATCAGTGAGCAATTTACTTTCCAATTTTTGTAGTCTAATACGCAAAGTTCTCAGCCAATATTAACTCCAACTCAACCAACCTGGATAAATACTGTACTCTTGCATAATCTAGTCTTCTCACACCACATCCATACTGTCCCGGAAACCACCACCGTTCAGAGGTTGTGTGCACACGGCGGTATTACCGATCCTCAAAGTTTAGAGTTATAAAGAGCCAAAATACAACAGTCATTAAAGTCTCAGGCTGTACTGTAGTTCTGAGGTCTTCAATTTCAATCTAAGGCATGCAAAGATTTTCTATTAGATTCTGCTGAATCAAAAAAATGCTTTATGCCTTCGGACTCTGCATTCCAAAGCATTCTCCTCAAGCAGCAGTATACAATATGGAGCCTCAGGGACCCCGTATAGACTCAGGGCACATGGCTTGGATGTGTGGAACAGGTCTATGGCTTATGCAGCATTGCATTCCTCTGCATATTATGCCCTCAAGACAGTGGAGAGCTGAGTGATTTAAAAACATTACTTCTTCTACGCAGTATTAGTGTTTCTCTCATTGTTTTAGATTATGGGCCAGGTTCGAAAAAACAACTCATAGGAAGAGAAGAACACTGAAACAAGTTACAGGAAAAAAATATTTTAAAAAAAGGATGCCGTCGTCCGTTTAGGTCAGTTGACCTGGGGTCGGGCTAGGCCAGTCATCTGTAACATGCTGAAAGTGCCCAAATAATTTATATGTTTAACCTGTCTGAGGTTGCAGCAAATGTGGATTTCTACAGTAATATTGAGGACATCTCCTGCATATCCTTAATGACCTGAGCCCTCTCCAAGAAGGAGGTCACCGAAAGGGGCTGCAGCTGCGGAAAACCCAAGTTCTGCATTTTAAGAAATAACACCTTCCCACCTCCCTCCACCCAAACAGAAAAACTAAACTATATTGCTGATTTAGGCCGCCTGCAGACGGCCGGGTCGAATCCCGCTGCGGGAATTCTCGCAGCAGGACCCGAGCCCCTGCAGGGACCAGTGCAGCACTCACCTCTCCTGCAGCTCCGGCTCTCTGATGTGACGGCTGCCGGCCAGCCGGCACATGCGCAGAGAGTAGCCGACGGCCCGGGAGTGACATTTCTGTGCTGCCCTCCGCACAGAAATAGAGCATGCCACAGTTTGTTTTCCACATGCATTTGCACGCAAACAAACCGCGGCTGTCTGCATAGGATTGCGTATTGTAATGCAATCCTATGCAGGCGAGCAGGGGTGGACATTCTGTAGGAAATCCCGCTGCAGAATTTCCGCCTGTGTGCAGGGGGCCTTACTGTCTAATAGTTAGCCTTAAAATGTGCCAGATTTATCACAGCGCCAAATGCTGGATGATAAATCTGCCGTATCTTTAGACTGTGTAGTCTAACTTTATACTGCCTATTAGGTGGCTTAGTTAATGCTAACGTTTTGTGGTATGATGTCAGATTTAAGTCACACCCCTTTCCAAGAAGCTGCACTGCTTTGGCGGCTGGGGTGGGAAAAAAAAAACTGAAAAAATGTCTGAAAGGGTCTTAAACAGATGGTAAATGTGGAGAAAAGCATGTAAGACAGTTCCTGGGGCAATTTATGCAAGAACACGGACAAATTTTTAGTAAAAACTGTCTTTGTCCAAGTAGACTTCAGTATTTTACTGTAGATTTTAATATGCAGTATTTTTGTACAGAAAGATAAAAGTTTGGTACAGTGTTAGTCAGTAGAAAAAAAATATTGCCCTCCGTAAGGCTAAGGGTACATGGACCTAATTTGGAGCCCTATGCTGTCAGTGTAATTCCATGGACAGCACGAGGCCCCATTATAGTCTGTGAGGCTATTACACTGCAACACCTTTTCACATGAACCCATGGTCCGCATAAAACTCATAGCAGTATCTATTCCGGTCTGTTTCATGGACAAGAAATAGGACATACAGTGGCCATGAATGTGTTGTCTGTATATATCGGATAGCACATGAATGAGTGTGCCCCTAGCCTTAGATAAACATAGTAAATGGTTACGTCTGCATAGGACGTGCTGGACCAGCAACTGCAGATATGCACAATACTTGCTCACAGTGCTGTGGCCAAAACAAACTGACAAATAAATGGGAAGTCTTTCCCTAAATACGTGACGACAAGGGAGAGGGCCCTGCCTAACACGGCAGACTGATCGCGTCGACAGATGCGGGCCTGCACTCGTTCCTGGGACCTAAATAACCCTACTTGGCCAAACTGATAAAGGACAAAATTAAAACACAGCACTTAGCTTTAGTAGAATAAGCCGCGGCACACAGAGCAGTCCGAAGTAAAGCACTGTGGACACCACGCTGACCACGGGAGCTACTGTCAGCTCAGATAGCGAGCAAATTACACTGTACTGCACCTTAGCTTCCTATACATCCCAGTCAAATAGCTAGCTAATCAGCCACAGATGTGAGCACATTGCGTCACACCTACTAAGCTAGAAGGTGCAGAACCAGGTCTAAAACCTGCACCGGACTCTGTCAACCTGACAGCGATCTCCGCACTGCTGCAACAGTAATCTAGTAGAAATTACACCTTTTAATGGCCAACAAAAAGAAATTATAACAATGCAAGCTTTTGATACTACTTATATCTCTTCATCAGGCATAAATGATATACCAAAGCATCTGAAGAAACACATATATATATATATATATATACACACACACACAAAACAGACATATGATGGATTTGACATTCTAAAAAAACAGAAGCTTGGAGAATAAATCCTTGATTAGTCCAAAGAGAGGAATGTGCGGATTTTACTGTCTCTGGTCCACGAGCTCTCAAAAAGAATATATATTCAGAGGGTTAAAATATTGGTTTTCTGATGAAGATAATATAAATCGTAAACTGTAAAAAGTAAAAGGTTTAATTTTTGGAATAACTTTTTTTTTCTATTTCTTTACACATCAAATTACACTTGGTTGGTGTACAGTATTTGGTGTTCAAGATTTCTTACAGTTTCCAAGACATTTCTATTTGTAGTAGTATGAAGCCTGAAGTAGAGTTGTGGGGTTACATTTGGAAAACAAAATCCAGATCCACTCATGGATCTGGCATCATACAAATACAGTGGCAAGGAGTGGGGCTAACAGCTAGGTAAGGTATTCTATTTAGTGGGACCATTTGAAACGATTTGCTCAGCATAAGGCCCAGTTGTATGCATTAGTATGTCTATGCATTTGCCATTTAGTTCTATTAGTTTAATAAAAAAAAAAAAAAAAACACATCATGCTGCACAATACACTTTTTACATACAATTAGAATGTATATAACTATTGATACAGTTAAAAACAAACTACTGCGCTTTTTTTTTTTTAAAGGTATGCCAGAGAGAGACTCCATTGAGATAAGAGTCTGGATAATAGTCTGTGGGCACATTACAGAATTTCCTAGAGTATATGCAGAACATACTGGAAACATATGGTGTGGCCAGAGCCCAAAAATGGCTTATACATTCCCCATCACCTCTTCTTAAAAGTTTGACATACATCTTAGATCCGATTTGGCCAAGTCACTACAGATTATCATCTGCACATTTGACAATAAGCTTCTCTTTTTTGGCTAATGTTTAAATGTCACAATTTGTCTATGGATAGATGTTAGGTATAGCAGACAGGTCTGCTGGTCTGCCCTGTTTATCTGAGTTTGCATTTATTTTGCTCCAGCATCTCCAGAGTTAACACTTCCTTACTCCTACACCCAGCTGCTCCTGCAGTTTCTTCTGTGGCAACCCATCTCCAGTCAGTACCTGCTCACATCCTCTGTTCTAGTTGTAGGGATTTGATGGGGTTATTCTGTGCCCAGGTTCCTGCTTGGGGCCGTCCTTGTCAGGATGATTGCTCAGCTTATGTTAGGCAGGGACTTCCTATTCCTCACCAGTCCAGGGCTAGCTCAGTCCTAGTTTCTGTTTCATACCAAGCCATGCACAGAGAAGCTGTTGCTCCTGCCAAGTGTTTTCCACCTGCTCGGAGGGCCAACACAGCGGTTTCACACTTGCATACGTAACAATAGACAAACAGAAGTTTCCCAACACTTTGCAAAATAATCAGCATGGCAGGTGTTTAACATTTTACTCGCTTATGTGTTTTTTTTTTCTTCCCTATAACACTATTGATAATCCTCCCCCAGTGTCCATTGCAAGAACTAGTTTACTTGCAGAAAACATTCAATGAGAGGGTCTTTTCATGCGTCGCTTTTTTCTTTTAACACCTCAATTTTTGATGCCCTTTTTTTGCAACCAGAACCAGAAGTGGATCCAGCAGGAAGTGTAAGTCCTGCCTTCATACACTGGGGGAAATTGAAAAAGTGTTACACCCAGAAAGAGGGGCAGAAAATTTATGGAACTTGGATCAAAGTCTCTCCATATGAGAAGTATGTGTATTAGTATGCAACATTATGGGCCACTTTGTTATACAAAATGTCATATTGTTTTACTTTTCAAGTTAGAGTCAGAATCACCCAATGGACAACTGTAAATCAATTGCTTGAAGATAGGTTGCATTCTTTGACCCCCATGCAGCGAGTTCCATTAACCCAATTTCACTGCCAGCAAAGGCGAGCCCCGATTCTGTCTAGGGCAAAGTGATACTCGTCAACTTATTCAACTGCGTTTTGGCAAAAGGGCCCACCCTGCTGTGATTTCAGAGCGGCACACAGGCACAACCCCTGGAGTCAGGGTTTGGAGGGCAATCAGTTATGACTGCAGGACTGAGTTGGTGGTTGTTGAAGGCACAATGACTGCCTGCTAGTATGTGGACACCCTGTTGTCATACCAGCTAAAATGGTGTCTTCCAACAGGTTAATGCCTGTCCACATACTGTAGCCATTACAAAACATGCCTTGCAAAGTTTTACAACCATGGATTGGCCAGAGTAGTCCCTAGCTTTATCCCCAATAGAGCATGTCTTGGACACCATATGTAGATGCTCTGTGTTCCATAGCCACCCACCATAAACTGACATGGAGAAACCTGCTCCAACAAAACATCCACACACATTGATTCAGCGCCTGCGAGTATCCAAGAGTGTATAGGTGCTCACGATGGGCACACTTCTTACTGAAAATGGTATTGAATTCTAATAAAAACTTTGTCTGATTCATTCTAATTTAGCATTTAATCTGTGTATGACTCTACATATCTACCATGTTTCATGAAATTCCACCAATTCCCTTTGGGTGTAAAACTTTTAAATTCCACCAGTGTATTTCTCGTTCCTTTTGAATTCACTCCTGGCTTTCATTGAAAAAAAACAAACAAAAAACATTGCTGTTTTTTCAAAAAAATGATGAGTGAAACCTCTCACCCGAGGTTTGATAAATGCAATAACCTCTGCCATCCCTAGCAGGACAGTTTTGGTCAAAGACTTTGCTTGATTTTACACTTGCAGCATCTCTACAAGATCACGATGCCAACCTTAAACCAGTGAACCAAGGAAACCAATCATGTTCATAACTGGGCTGTGTTTTATTAATCAGATAGGACTCATGATCATGTCTCGCATATCCTTTCAGCTGACACTGTAAACGACAAAATGCATTTTAAAATGAATGTGGTGGTTTAATAACAGACAGACAAAAGTTACAATTTGCCTCATTTTGAATAGTTGGTAAAATTGGCTTTTTTTTTTTATAACATATACATTTTTTTTATTAAATATGTAAAAAGATAAAACGCAAGTTATTCACATATTCATAGACAAAAAATCCTACTCTATCATGCGACAAGTCATGTGTATGGTAAAATGAGTGTGGTACATCCGAATAAGACTCTTTCCATCTAATCAGGACTTCATTACCTATTTATATTTAACAATACATATGTTTACATTCCTTTCAGTTTACATTTCATATATAACTTTGTATGATGTGCTACCCAGAAAAATAAAAAAATATAACCGAAGAAAATACTGAAAGAAAGGGGGGAAAAAACAGGCATTGCAAATATACAGCAGTACAATCCATAGAAGACAGTCTCACTTAATTGTCAGTTCCCAAACCATCTCCACTTGGCTCTTTTAACATGCTGCTTCCGCATGACCTATACACAGGTAAGAAAGTCCTTTCGGGGGGGGGGGGGGGGGGGGGGTTGATCTAACTCTCATAATCACAATGCTTAAAGGTACCTTTACACAGGGCGATTATTGCCCGAATTCTTGCAGGAAACAGCAAATTTGGGTGATAATCAGCCCGGGTCGCCAATCAGGCATGGAGCGATAAATCACTCACCTCATCAGTCCGGAGCCACTCAAGGTTTGTGACTCCTGTTACTGTGAAAGGAGGCAAGCGGCTTCAACGACCTACGGCCAGCTCCACCTCCATTCGTTGAACTATCATCGCTCCTGTGCAAAGCATAGTCCTAGAGATGAGCGAGCACGCTTGGATAAAGCAGCTACTCGAGCGAGCATCGCTCTTCTCGAGTAACTGCTTACTGGTACGAGCAGGCTCGAGGGGGTGGCGGGGGTGAGCGGGGGACGGCAGGGGTAGAGTGAGAGATCTCTCTCTCCTCCCCCCCCCCCCCCGAGCCTGCTTGGACCAGTAAGCAGTTACTCGAGAAGAGCGATGCTCGCTCGAGTAACTGCTTTATCCTAGCGTGCTCGCTCATCTCTACATAGTACCAATAGTTGGGCGCTTATGTACCCAACAATCAACCCGTATTAAAAGGGACCTTAACAATTCACTAGATTCAAGGATATCAGTTGTCCGATAAACCTTCTGTTGTCGTAGGGTTGGGCAGACACCTCATCGGTTGTTTTGGGTTATTTGCTCATTTATAACCTCATTAGACAAGATCACTGACCGTTTTTTGTTGTTTTCTTTGCATTCTACACATTTATCAATATGCTTTCTGATACAAAATGGCTTCTACTACAGAGATACTTAAAGAATATACTAGAAGCTTCTATGATGCTTGATAAGAAGGCAATCATAAAAGCCTTTTACAAGCCAGCCAAACATCTGGTAAATTGCAGAGGTAGTACATATTAGGGACAGATGACATTATTACTGGTGTCATTGTATACTCAAGTCTATTAACACTGCATACAGAGAAATATAGTGCACCACGGCTGAACAAGCTTTGTTCATCTTATGCTATTGCCATATTGAATTACTGCATTTTGTGCTTAGGCGGATGTCAACTGACTGTGTACTTCTAGAGAAATCTTGTCACTGTATACTTTTGAACATGACCATTTCTGTATGTTTTCTAGCTTTTAGCTTGGCAGTTTGATGCCAATGTATTATGTAGCAGTCATAAAGCAAAATACAAATATCTTCAAGATGAGTGCTTAACTTGACCCATCAACAAAAAAATTGTCTCGCACTGGTCTGGGAAATTCTGGTGGCTTTCAGCAAATGTTTGCTAGAAGGAAAACTTGGAGAAAATTAACAGTTTTTTTCTAATAACTCAATATTGTTTAATAGCAAAACAGCGGAGAATCAGGACTATGTAGTTATACTATAATAAAAGAAAACCGTGTATACTGCATAGGATATCCCATCCGTACATCAACAGTAGGCCCTCTGGTGCATGGACCTGCATGTTTCAGGCCAACACCGTACCTCCTTAACTACTCCATGTATTGCAAATGGTTTCCTACTACTTGAACAGTAACAAAATAAAAATGTAATAAACTCTGAAAAAATATTACCAAAAAGTGTATTTTGTCAATAAAAGAGCCATATTGGGAAGTGTTGTATAGTTGAGATGTGAAAAATGTATGCAGCTCAGGAATCTAAGGTTTTATGTTCTACAAGACAAAAGAGAACATCCTGAGGACTATGGAAGACCTAGGAAGAAACACACTACCTTAAACAGAGGTCTCCAGCTCTCCTCTGATACTGGGAGACATGTGGCATCGGATGGGTGAATCTCTGCTCTTTTGTAAGATGGTGATCAGATCTTCACATATTGAATGCAGCGATTTCCCTTTAGTATATAGAAACCAAAACACAGCCCCTAAAACAGGTCAACACTTTCTCAGCTACATGCCAGCAACCCTTTCTCTTTAACAGGATACGTTAACATGGGACAGGTGTACGTTTCCATAATTTTTTTAATTTTTTTTTTTCTGTTTAACGTCGCACTTTTACATTCGTGATACGTGGTAGTGATGGTTCCTATGCATGACATGTATATATAAATATTGTACGATATTACAATTAGAAGCAAGCAGTTTGGAAAACGAAGAAATAGCTCAATTACAAATAAATAAAAAAATATGGGGAAAAAATTTGAAAACAATTTGAAACAGTCAAGTGGTTGAAGCTCTTGCAGAGTAGCCCCACGCCTTTCCGTCTTGCTTGGGCTGGAATACTTTCTGTAAACACGCCTTGGGAAAGTAACTGGTACAGAATGCAGTGGTTTTCTGGCGCTCACTATAGTACATTACATGGTAGGGGTGTGCCGAGAGTGACTGGCCACACATTGCTCTCTTGAAAGAAAGTTCCACGTGAAATGACAACAGTGAGGTGGGTGGAAAGGAGGAAGTGGGGGTCAGTATTCATCCTGCTGCTGTGGATCCTCCTGAACATGGTCATGCTCATCGCCATCATGATGGTCTGTTTGGCCCTCCTGGATAGGGAGTAAAAAGAATGATAGTTGTAATGACTTAAGGGAAAGCTAATATAAACAAGGAAGTCAACATTGGGGGGGGTAATAGGATGAACTCGATGGGCATGTTGTCCAACCATAGCAAGTTATCCCCTAACCCACAGGGAATGAGCACATACTCCATTCACTTCAATGGGAATTGTGGAGATAGTCAAGCACTTGAATCTCCAGCAGTCCCATTGAATTGTCCATGAGTATCCTCCACTGCCCACAGTTCGGGATGTGCTGTTGCTGCATTTGCAGAATGGATTAGATTTCCAATGGTCAGACCCTCAACAATCAGCAAGTTATTCCCTATTCTGTGGGACAAACCCTTTGACTTCTTAGATGGATCCAGCTCACATTCTTAAAACAGCAAAACTTGTAGTGTAAGAATAAGTTCACATGTAGCAGATTTGGTGCAGATTTTGCACAACTGAAAACCCCAATCTTCACACCATGTAGTACGGCTTTTGATGTGGATCCGCAGCAGACTTCACATATTCCATTAAAGGGATGAAGCCTATTGGGTATCTGCACTGCAATCTGCATCAAATAGTGTAAATTCAGGGGGGGGGGGTTTTTGCGGTGCAAAATCCGCACCAAATCCGTTACATGTGATTATACCTCAAAACCAAAGAGACACTTGTCTACCTTATAAACCATTGATAAATTATTGAAAATAGTCCAATGATAATTTGTTTAAGCCACTATTACACAGGCTGACAGTCGATTGGTTTTTCAGGGAGCCGAAAACCGAGCGACTTCGAAAAATTAACGATTCTCTCATTTGCCCAGTTGGATCTCATATTTACAGTCGCCTGAAAATTGCTATTTGGAAGGTTTACTTGTGTGAATGCTGGCCTGTGTAAAAGTACCCTTAAACACGGTCAAACTCAAGAGTCTCGTAGCAGAAGATATTACGAGTGGCAAAATATTTGGAAGAAAGTCCTGTGATTTATGCAATTTAACCTCTTAGGGTCAGTAACACACACGGTTGTTAAAACGCTGTATTTTTGAAGGGCGTTTTTTTTTTAACGTACCCCATCATGATAATGGGTGATGAGGTGCGAAAAAAAAGACACTAAACTAGAGCAGACAACATTCAAAAATTGTGGTGTTAAAAAACGCCACGTTCCAGCACTAGTCTGCGAAGCCTCATTGAAATCAATGGAGGTGTTTTACAGCATTTAGCGTGGCGTTTGAAACGCTGCTGTAGACGCTGTAAAAAGTGGTGTGCGAGAGTGCCCTTAAGGACATGGCCCTTTTTTCCCCTTTTTCAATTTTTGGTTTCTCTTCCCCACTTTAAAAATAAATAAATAAATTTATTCCTCCATCAATGTAGCTGTTTAAGGGCTTGTTTTTTGTGGGGTGAGGCCTCGTTTAGACTAGCGTGTTTTTAGCGCAGAATGTACCAATGCTTTCCTATAAAAGCCTGTCATTTAGACACGCAAAATACTCGTACCTACCAAAGATAGGACATGCGAGTGCAATGCGCATCTAAAGGTCCGTGCTCCATGAAAAGATAGGACCTGACCTATCTTTGCTCCGTGTTTTCCATAGACTCCTATGGGAGCTGGAAAACCCGCACCACGCACTTCGGATCATGTGAATCGGCTACTTCACGGAGCTTGAATTCAACCACTCACGCGATCTTTAGAGCAGCAGAGAAGCGATTTTTTTTGGGAACCTAATCTGAGCAAAAAGCAGGCACGTCTGAATGAGGGCCAAGTTGTATTTTTCAATGGTACCATTTAACATACCAAAAAAATATACTAAAAACTTTTAGAAATGTCTAAGTGGAGGGAAATGGAAAAAAAACCTGCAATTTCGCCATCTTGCCTTTATGGAGTACAACCTGTGGCAAAAATGACACAATAGCTTTATTTCATGGGTCAATATGATTATGACCAAACATGTTTTTTTTCTTCTGTACTACTGTTAAAAAGTAAAATCTCTGTAAAAGTATTTTCTGCCACCATCTTCTGACAGCCATAAATGTATTTTTCTGCCAACAGTTGTGTGATGGCTTGTTTTTTTGTGGGATGTACTGCTGAGAAGAAATCTCCACTGGACAGGAAGTTTCCGACTACTAATAGTGAGGTTACATTCACACGAGCGTGAATCTCACGCGAGTTTTGTGCTTTTGAGTCGCATAAAACCCGTAAATATGAACCCCATTCTTTTGAATGGAATCATACACATGAGCGAATTTTTCCCTCACAGCAATGCTAAAAAATTAAATAAAATTGCTGCATGTCCTATTTATTCGAGTTCCTCGAAATGCTTCATCCGTTGTTTCTCATGGGACAGTCAAACCCATGTGCACGCGAGTGCCATGTGATGTTTCCTACTGAAATCAATGGGATACATTTGCCGATCTTACGACGTTCGTAATACAAGCCCTGGAGGATCGGAATTTCAGAGAAGTGATGTGAGGCGTTTTTTTGCATGAAAATTGCCTCGCATCCATGAGTAAAACACAGCGGTGATAAGTGCAATGCGAACCAAGATGGCTGGCACACAGAAAGTCGTGGTGCGGTGTGTGGGGTATGAAGATAGTGGGCCCATTCTTCAACTGAAACTTTACTTCTACCAAGTATCTGCAATGGTTACGCAACAAGGAGTTCCCATCATTGTGCAACGAAGATGGCCCATTCCCAGTGTTCTTACAGCAGGATGGTGTCGCCCCTTCTCACTCACACACACACACACACACACACACACACACACACACACACACACACACACACACACGAAGTGATGCCTGCGAGTTTTTGGATCAGCAATTTTCTGGCAAGTGGATTGGCTAACATGGCATCAAGCTCGCTGGATCTCACCCCCTTGAAATTCTAGCCGAGGGGTGATGTCAACTACAGGGTTTACAAAGTGAAAATCCAGAATGTGGCACACATGTAACAGCGGATCCTGGATGCCTGTGCAAGCATTTCTGCTGAGGTGTTGCTCTCAATTAGAGATGAGCGAGCGTACTCACTAAGGCAAACTACTCGAGCGAGTAGTGCCTTATGCGAGTACCTGCCAGCTCGTCTCAAAAGATCCGGGTGTTGGCGGGAGGGGGAGAGCGGGGAGGAACGGGGGAAGAGATCTCTCTATCTCTCCCTCTCCCCCCCCGCTTACTCCAGCAACTCACTGCTCTTCCCCGCCGGCCCCCGAATATTTAGAGACGAGCGGGCAGGTACTCTCATAAGCCACTACTCGCTCGAGTAGTTTGCCTTAGCGAGTACGCTCGCTCATTTCTACTCTCAATGCATTATGAATGGGAGAATAGGATAGCTTTGACATTCAAAACAATGGGGAGCACATTAAGCATATCCTGTAGTGGATCCATTGTTGTGTTTCATGTCATAGAAAAATTAATAACTTTATGAATAAAGATGCATGATAAGCACAGATTTGGATTCCTCATCAAATTCTCTACTACATACATATGTCACATGTACCCCAATCCCATTTGAAAATATTGACTTGGTTCTAAGATGGCGGCTATCAAAATGGCCACTGTGTTGAACACCGCCCCTCACAGATTTCCCCCATTCTCTTTGCAACATGCCACACACACACAACATGGCTTTCCCAACTATCAATTTCCATTTATTCAAGAGTCTCCATACCTTTGGTCCATCCTATAGATTGATATATGTAAGGAAACCTAAGACCACATTCAGAGTCTTTGAATAGAAGCAGAGCCCCAGAGGTAAAGGAGTGGATCACTACTGTCAACCAACTAATGTGCAGATGTTGATAACAGCAGGTAAGTGGTGACAATGGTGAGCATTTAGCTGGATTATATGACAAAGTGTGACTAAGAATTGCAATATCTTAATTAATTTAAAGCCACCCTAGAAAATGTGTAGAACGTTTCATTGTACTGCTTCCGTTGAACCCACTGATGTCATGATTGCAGTTTTTTTTGTTCTATTTTAACAAAAAAACGGCCACTAGGTGGAGGCAGGAGAAAACCAATGTGCTCGTTAATGATGACCCATTTTCAGAATCCAGTCTGGACATGCAGATGTGTTCTTCAGGGTAAATCTAGTCTAGCCGTAAAATGTATTTCTGGCAAATATAATGTTCATAGGGCCGAAAGACATTGATAAAGGGTCATTTTAATTAACTCTTACAAACACATTTCTAATACCATTTATTCATTTTTCTCCTGCTTTCCAGTTTCAGCCATTTGCTAGTGGCATCTATATTCAGGACCGGCTTGGTCATTTGGTTTTTCTTATTTTCATTAATTTATTTGCAACTAAACTATACAAACCGACATAAAAAAGTAATATAAACTATTATAAGAGCTAGACATATTCACATCTATGTGTAAGATAAAGTACACAAAAAATCCATCCATAACACTGATGCATTTCATGCATAGATGGGAATTACAGCAATCCACAGGTCAGATAAGGACACTACAATATGGCATTGTAATGTCAATAAGACAAGGACGCTAAAACCCTCTGCTGATAAAACTGAACAGATGAAAAGGCAAAGTCATGAAAAAAAAACACACGCAAGAAAAAAAAAGAAGATACAGAAAAAATAACCCAAGGATCTTGTCCATAGTGGTCAATGCTTTCTATGTGTTCTTAGATTCCTCTACAGCGGAGGTGCACAACCTTTTCTGGCCCGAGGGCCACCATGTTGCAATGTCAAAAGTATATGTTATATGTGTCTGATAGATGGGAGTTCTGGAAGCAGAACTTTGACCTGGAAAATGGGTGTCCATAGTGGAGGACATCATGCATACATGTCTGTAGCACTCTTCATTGTAGATTATGAGTATTGTGCTAACAGCACAGTATTTCACAACTTCCATAAATTACAATGCATAGATTGCAATCTCTAAAAAGGTCCATTTACACACAAAGAATCTTTAAAACGATTGAAAGATCGAAAATTCTAGCGATCATTTTGCATCAAGTGGTAATGGGTACTAACACATCATCTTCATTTGCATGTAAAAGGGCCTCCAGGAGCTGTTTGCAGAGCTGTCTGCATTGTTCTCACTGGAACTCCTGGCAGAATACAATGTAATCTCTTAGCTACTGTGGAGAACACAGCATGCAGTCCATTGAGAGATACTTTATCTTTCTGCAGCTGAACGGTGGATTTTAAGTTCACCTTAAAATAATCGTTTAGACGAAAAGTGCACGGTAGTAGCGTTTACATGCAACGATTTGCTCATTTGCAGTCGTCCGAACGAATTTTGAGCTACAATTGTTGCGTGTAAATGGGCCTTAACTTATACATTCCTTCAAAAACGGGGTGAAGGAACCCAGAGTTAGGCAAGTACTAATGGTGCCCTGTGTGGCTATTTGTACACCTGAGCTGTGGGCCACTCTTCTATCACATGCAAACTACACAGAAAATGATTTGTGTCTCCAGATTATTAGGGAGGTCCACACAAAATGGCATCATGGGCCGCATGTAGCCTAGGAGCCACAGATTGTGCACCTTTACTCTATATCAATGACAACCATAATGTAACTAGCCACTATGGGCAATCACACTTTGTCTTGATATTCTTCTTTCCATCCAAACATCCCATAACAGACATTCACACAGGTACATGGACATTTGTCAGTTGTGTGAAAGAAGCAAAGACTTTTCAGCTGGGAAGAATTTGCTGTTGAAGTAAGTAATCTGCCCTCCAGCAGAAAATGACTGGCTTCCAGCAGTGAGATTATAATAATAATGGAGAGGATCTGGGCAAAGGATGGAATTTGCATTCCAACCACATTCAGAAGGGAAAAGCTTGTTTTACTCAATCTTTAATCACTTTGTGTGTAGAGGGAAGGACATTGTGTATTTAGTCATCCTACCTAAACTTTGTATATAAGATCTGACATTATGGGAACTCGCTGCCTTCAAGAGACTTTCTTATCTTATAAAGTGATAGCCTATTGATAGGATATGCTTACACTTTATCATTTGTGGGGACCGATCTTAAGGGCCCATACCTATCCTGAGAATGAGGGGTTTGCAGCAGCGATGTAAAATTGACTTCCCCTTCTAAGTTTTCCCTGCACAGTGACACTTTTGGCCATCTGGCAGAGTAGGGAAGTGCAGCCAGCACAATTCACTTGACTATCCTGTATACTACTTCAGGAAAATAAATTAACTTTCTTTGAAGTGATCCTTAGTTTTTGCTAAAACTAGTTCCTGTGGTAGGCGATCTCACAGCTCTTACAGTAAAGATGCCTTTTTGCAGTTGCAGACCGAACATTTTCAACTTCCTTCATGTGCTGTAACTGTGGACAGTCCCTTTATTAAAAGTTTAGCCTTCTGTGCTCACGAATTCTCCTGTTTGCTTGTGAGACAGGTAGAAGCTGCTCATGTCTGCTATCTTAGAGTCAGTGTCCGTATGTAAGGCTTTTCCTCCCTCATACAAATGTCCCTGACAAAACACCAGATCCCAGTACTGAATACATACATTAGGAGTAGAGATGAGCGAGCGTACTCGTTAAGGCAACCTACTCGACTGAGTAGTGGCTTATGCGAGTACCTGCCCGCTCGTCTCTAAAGATTCGGGTGCCGTTGGGGAGCGGCGGAGGAGAGCGGGGATCAACGGGGGGGGGGGGGGGGGGGGATCTCTCTCACTCTCTCCCCCCCCCCCGCAACTCACTGCTCTCCCCCGCCGGCACTTCAATCTTTAGAGACGAGCGGGCAGGTACTCCCATAAGGCACTACTCGCTCGAGTAGTTTGCCTTAGCGAGTACGCTCGCTCATCTCTAATTAGGAGGGCATTGAGAAATGTACTTTTCAGCTAGGACATGTTTGGTAATTGGTTCGATGAACACATCCACTGACAGGGGAATTGGCAATCTGCTGCTTTAGAACTTGACTCACTTGTAATGTCCTACTATTGAAAGGTAAGAAAATGTTGCAGATCGAGAATACTCTATTTCATACACATAAATACCTGTTCGTCTGTTGCATACAGCACGTCCATTAGCCGCTGGACAAGGTCATCACCTTCTTGTCCGTGTTCTTGGCACAGCAGTTCAATTTCCCTTAGCTTTCCAAAGTAGAAGTCTCTTTCTTTTTCCACTCCCTCTAGGGCAATTTTTAATGAATGCACCTATGAGCAATAACAGAAATGATCACAATAACTTTTAAATCAAGAGAATTCATATTTGCAGCAATGGTCAGATATCAATTTTAACCTTTCCAGTGTAAGGCATCTCTTATGTAGGTTGCATGATATGGGCCTATTCCTCAGGAAGATCAACTTAGGTCCTACATGTTCAGAAGGCACTCTTCGCATAAATTAACAGGACTTGAGCATACCACCAGTGAATTGCAGATGGGTATAATATGGAAGACAGTCTTGGCACTTCGTACAGGTTCATTTGCTCTTCTCTCACTATATAGTTGCAGCTATGCTGTATAATGGATAAAAACAATTGACCAGGCTAAATGATTAAGGTAAATCTGCAACGGCTCCTCTTTCAGGCCAGCAATGTACTGCTGTCCAGTCTTATGACCCAACATCACATATATGGCATCAGGCTGGTGATTCTCACAACGCACACGGTATGGCACAGAAATAATCTCTCTGGTGATTAATAATGTCTCAGGTGATTAATGATTCATAATTTGACAAGGGACTTCTCCTTTCCTAAAACATTCTATCCTGGCTATTGTAAATGAATACTGGAAGCCCTGTAAGATGGCTAAAGGGGTTGTCAGACTTTACTTTTTTTTTACATAGCTCTGTGCCCAAAACTTTATAGAATCAATATACTTACCACTATGACATCTAACAGGTGATGTCATCTGATCATCTGGCCTGGTGACATCACTGATGATGCTCTACGTCGGGGCTTCCTATTGGCTGCAGCAGGCATGTGGGTAAACAACCATATGACTGCTGTAGCCAAAGTAAACAGAAGACTAAGGAGCAGAGCTGGCGGTGGGGGTGCAGCACTGGCGGTGGAGAGGTGAGTTTTAGTATTTGTTGTTTGTTTTTTTTTTATATTGGACTATTCCTCCCCCCCCCCCCCGCACTGCCATCATAAAACCCCTTTAAATTCTTATGTTATGTGCTTCTTACTAAAAGATGAAATGCACAAAGCTTACCTGTTCATTAAGATGTGCAACTTGTGATTCCAAGTCTTTATCACTTTTTACTGATGAAGTTGGTGCAGCTTTCTTTGCAGATGATGGGCGAGATGATGTGGTGCCTGGTTTTGCTATAGGACTTGATTTTGCTGCTCCTAGGATAAAAAACAAACATTGTAAAAACCAGTAATCGTACATAAAGCTCACATGTCAATTACATACAGAGTTTAGCCACTGAAGCATTTCCTTTTTACCATTCCAATCACATTTGTAGACATATCCTGGATCACAGCAAATAAAATGGAGGTAGCAATGTCAAGTTTTCCTACAAAGAACGCAATATGTGTAATATATGAACGGAGAACTGCATCATCCATCCAGGGAGCGGTCCATTTAAATGACCACCGATCTTCAAGAAATGCTCAGTGCAACCTCCAAACTTTCTAGCCTGTAGGGCCCAAAAAGAGCAACTTTTCATAGGTTGCAACCACAAGTTATTTTTTAAATTAGCTTTCCAGGGTGTAGAAAGAGCATATAGAAGAGTACAGTAGATGCACTAATATGTAGTGCACTTGATCAAGAACTCCTGGGGCAAATATACATTTCACCATGATAAGTACATTGAAAAATACAGTGTTCAGGACAAATTGTATATTGATTTATGAAGCCCATGTGCTACATTTTACAATACATTCAACTAAGTCAAAAAAGTGGATGGGGCTTTAAAGCTGCCTTGTTAATAAATGTGCTACATTACTGGGCCATTCACTTGTATAGTATGCCAGTATTCAGAAATCTCCAAAGATTTTAATTGAACAACCCTTTCCCCATCCAATGTCTGACGTCTGAAGACATTATGATTTGAAGCTGTACAGCTCCGATGTTGGAAGACGTCTGTCGGGGTTTTCTTACTGTATATTGCCAGCCTCTCTGCTGTCAAAGCCTATCCAACGTGCCACCTCACGCAGTACTGGCTTTACCCAGCAGATAGGGCCGTTGTATAATGGCAGAAAGAGTAAGAGCCCTAGGAAAACCAGGATATAAATTGGATTGAAAAGGGTTAAAAACCTCCATTGTGCATCCTCCTACTTCCACACAACATATATTCTTGGCAGATTTTCACAAATATTAACTGAATGGATTAAGAACTTCTAACACTGGCTACACACAAGAAAATTGGTTAACCCACAAATTAGGCAGGGTCAGCTGACAATCTTATGAGTATGGGGGCACCTCAACTTTTGGATTTCAACAGGCCCAATCTTTTGTTATTGCAGGAGATAAGCCAATGCCAGAGGGGTCCAGCAGCAGCTTAATCCCAATTCGCCAAATATGCATATTTATGGTAGGGTTGTTAAAACTAGTTATGGTGGAGTTATTTCATCGGACTGGTCAAAGTTAAAGATGATCTTCAAACAATACAATGTCAGATAACACATCAGTAATGAATTATTCAGTCTACTTGGCATTGACAGCAAAATGCAGCCATGCCTAGCTCTCACATTCTCACTAACAGGCGGCACTAGTCACCTTGTCTCACAGCATCTTGCCATTTCATTGCATATCTTTAGCGGTTTATTTCTGTTAGAAATATATTACATTCCTGTTATAATTTCTGTGGCTCTGAGGATCGTAGGCTTCTTGCCCAATACAATGTGGGTTTTAGCATCACAGACAGTATTGTGTGGTTTATATAGACGTTGGCAATGGCAGCAACATGGTTTGGTTAGTCACTGGAGATATCCAAATATGCTTTAACAAAACAATGCATAAGAAAAGATGTTCATCAATGTCATATACAATAGAAAAGCTGTCATCAACTGATACATCTATTGATGCCACTAGAATATTCTGTACAAAGAAACCCTACCAAAGTGAGGTAGGGGATGTAGAACGGAAGATAACTTGGGAGGATATATGTAACTCAAGATAAACTAAATGGATGCCCAGCTGTCAGTATATGGTTTTCATGCCCTCCTCTTCTTGCTAGCTTAAGATCTCAGTATTAAACTACAGAGAGGTTGCTTGTAACCATGTGGACATATAGGTTTGTATAGGAGCTGTGTACACAAAACAGTAGGATATTTTGAATGAAGACTATTTGCACAGTTATTTTGCATGGGTTTGAGCAATAAAAATTATTGCAAAAGGCACATGGAGCATACAAAGTCAAAATTAATTGAAGATATTTTTTTAAATTGATTATGATCTTTGCAGGGTTTATCCAGGGCTCATTGATAATTTTAGACACTGGCACGATATTTCCTACTCTATCCCTACTCACAATGCTCCTACAATGAATATACAATACAATGTGTAAACTTATTAAAAGGGAATGGAAAGACCCAACCCAACATTATAGGATCTATTCTCAATCAGAACCACTGGCAGCCCCCAGCAAAGCTGTGCAGATTCCAGTGCCCACGGCACTCCAACTGCTGAACGCCCAAAGGCTGGGATTTGTCAATTAGTTTGCTGTTGAATCCCTTGGTGGGCCCCTGAACGGAGCTAAAATAGATGCTATGCCCGTTACAGGTAGCTGATCTGTCAAATGCTGAGATGGTGCCAAAGAGGTTGCGCCAGCCACCAGGGTCTTCCACATCAAGAAAGTCCTGCACAGGTGGTGTGCAGTCAAGTTTTTTCCCCACTGGTGCAATGGACATGACCACTGTGAGGTGGAGACATTACTACTGTGTAGGGGACACAGAGGGAGACAAAAGAGGGGAAAGGGTAGGCAGAGTATTGGAGAAGCAACTGAGAAAAAATCCCGGTGGACTTTAGGGACACCACTATTATGAGCCTCTTCAAAAAGGGGAAAAGAATAGACTGTAGAAACTATCAAGGTGTCTCCCTTCCAAATTTCAGAGAAAATCCTTGCAAACCATCTTCTACCCATTTCAGAAGACATCCTCCCGAAATCACAGAATGACTTCCGTCCTTCCAGAGGAACAATGGGTATGATCTTCACAGCATGACAGCGCCAAGAAAAATGCAGGGAACAAAACCCACCACTGTACATGGCTTTCATTGACCTCACAAAGGCATTTGGACCATCCTCCAAAAGATTGGATGCCCTAATAAATTCGTGAACATCCCGCGGCCATCATGATGACATGATGGCAACAGTCCTGGACAGCAATGGCTCCCAAAGTGACCCATTTAAAGTGGAGTCAAGGGTCAAACAGGGTTGTGTTACCCCAACTTTATTTTCCATCTTTATAGCCATGATACTGCACCTTGTTGATGGGAAGCTTCCCACCGACGTGGAAATCTAAAATCGGACAAATGGCAAATTATTTAACCTTAACAGACTAAAAGCCAAAACCAAGCTCACAACAACGTCTGGTATAGAACTTTAATAAGCTGATGATTTCGTAGTCTGTGCTCATTCAGAAGATCTACAAGGCACTATAAACATCTTTGCAGAAGGATATGAAAAGCTTGGCCTCTTACTGAACATCGAGAAACCAAAGTCCTTTATCAGCAGGCACCCACTAATTCTTCTGCAATGCCAGAAATACAGCTTAATGGTGTAACGTTAGAAAATGTTGACCATTTCCGCTACCTTGGCAGCCATCTCTCCACAAAAGCCAACATCAATGCCCAAATAAAACACTATCTGAACTCTGCGAGTGCAGCTTCTTTTTTTGAATAAAGCAGAGTGTTTGAGTACTGGGACATTCGTAGGGATACCAAGATGCTTGTTTATGGGCTTGAAGGCCCATTTACACGCAACGATTATCGCTCAAAAGATGTCTTTTGAGCGACAATCGTTGTGTCATTTACAGCGCAAGATGATCGCTGAAGATGAGCGATCACCTTGCGCTGCCAGCGGAGGATGCAGAAGACAAGCGGTGTGTCCCTGTTTGTCTTCTGCATCCATCTGTTCCCCGCCTCAAGCGGCCAGCTGTTATACAGCTGAGCACTCGGAGTGGAGGATGCAGAAGACAAGCGGGGGTTTGTCTTCTGCATCCCGCTATTTTCTGCACGGAGCGCCCGGCTGTTGTACCACTCTGTTCTTTATACCCAGCCTGTGATCAGGAACGGGATACAGCTGAAACAATGGTATCAGCTGTATCCTGCTGTGAATCCCTGATAAGGCTCATCGTTGTCTTTCAGCATGCTGAAAGACAACGATGAGCGACGGCTTAACGAAAACTGCACAATGTCAGTGCAGTTACACACAACGATTATCGCTCAAAAGACGGCTTTTGAGAGAATTTTGAGCGATAATCGTTGTGTCTAAATCAGCGCTAAGTCAGTACTTCAACTTTCTGTCAGGTTGCTGCCGCTGTGTGTCGGCCGCTCCACATCTATTTCCCTGTGCTGGCTGAGGATGTGACCGCAGGAGACTGGGGCACCATGTAAAGCCCTTGGTCTGCCTGCTGACTGACTTTCTCTAGGCCCTCTGTGCACCGTGGTGAGCTTCTCCTGCACGCAGACACCTCTTCCTAGACCCCCGCTCAGACTCCTCCCCTCTGTGCACCGTGGTGAGCTTCTCCTGCACGCAGACACCTCCTCCTGGAACCCCGCTCAGACTCCTTCTTCTTTCTGGTGATCGTGGAGGAGAACAAGACAGGGGAGGAGACTAAGCAGAGGTTTGGGAGGAAGCTCTAGCATGCAGGAGAGGCTGCCTGGCCGCGCAGATGACCTAGTGAAAGTAATTCTGCGGTCAGTCAGCATAGAGAACATCCAACAAGCACAACATGAGTGATCATGTTTGGAGACCTCGGGGTAAGCGCCTCAATTTTGCCTTTGCTGTGGAGCGACACACTGCCCCCGCTGCTGGTTTGATAGTCTGGGGGGCTGTTGCATACGACAGTTGTTCACACCTAGTAGTGGTACGTTGACAGCTCAGCGATATGTTCAGGACATCCTGCCACTGAAGGGAGAACCGTGACCGGAAGCGGGGCATTAGAACTACCACCGCAGCTACGGTCACAATTACTAAATACCGCTATACAAGAACAAATACCACTGTACTGCTAATGAACTAAATACAGTAGAAAAATTATATTAACAAGAATTCCACTATTAAGGGGGCAAGCAATACCTTTATACATGACCACATATTAGCATCACTGCAAAGTCATCATCATAGCCTATCAATCGTGGCCGAGCATGGTTGCCTTCCAAGTATGGGGTCTTTGCAGTGGGTCCATAGGTGACTATAGAGACCTATTCTTGATCCAGAGGTTCTTTCGCAGTGGGGACATCGGTTACCAAGTGGAAGACGTCACGCCAAGGGCTGGCTTGATGTTCTTTCCTCTTAATACGTTTCTCCCTTTCAACCTCCATTCGTGCCTCTTCGAAGCTCACAGTGCTGTTGGTAATGGCTGACCCCCAATTTGAGCCCTTAGGGAGGGGAAGGGCAGGGCTTCACGGTTCTCTATGCCTATGCCACAGCTTTAAGCCCATTTTTAAATCTCTGTCCACCAACATTCCGTTTTTCATTCTTGAGTTGAGAGTATAAGTAATTGCTTTGCGAGACAGTAGTCGGGCATTCGCACAATGTGGCCAATCCAGCAAAGTTGATTTCGAAGAATCATTGCTTCAATTCTGGTGGTCTTTGCTTTGTCCAGAACGCTGACCTTTGTCCGCCTGTCTTCCCAAGAGATTTGCAGGATTTTACGAAGGCAATGCTGATGGGATCATTCTAGAAGTTGAGAGTGATGTTTATAGACGGTCCATGTTTTGCAGACATATTACAAGCGCTGTTTGCTCTATTTTGCTGATTTTAGCGCACCTTATGAATGATGCTGTGTGCTAAAACCTGGTATAGACAAAAAACTAAAGTAAAATTGCGGCAAAACACTGTAATCGAAATCGCAGCGTTCTGCCAAACGCCTGTGTGACAGTGGCCTAAAACCACTGTCACACACATCATCAGTAAAACGCCACATCTCAAACGTAGTGTTCTACCATGATTTTGAGCGGTGTTTAAGAACACATTGTACAGCACTACACTGTGTTTTGTACGCACCCCATCATTGTAATGGGCGATGAGGTGCTTTAAAAAGTGCTAAAACACATTAAAGTAGAGCAGACAGCTCTTGAAAATCGTGGTGTTAGAAACTCCTCATTAGAACTCTGGTCTGCGAAGACCCATTGAAATCCATGGAGGCATTGTATAGAGTTTACCATAGTGTTTGAAACGGGGAGGTAAATGCTGTAAAAAAGCGCTGTGTGCGAGAGTGGCCTAATGGTATGTTCTCAAGTACAGAAAATGGTGCAGATTGTCCGCAGCAGACAATTTGCACCAAGTTCCGCATCTAAACCACAATTGGAAAAAACTGTCAAAATCCACGCCAGGTTTTTATGCGTATCCGCAGCAGATTTCACCTTTCCAATTTTCTTTTGTGGTTTTGATGCAAAATTTTGTATGGAACGTCCGATGAAAAAAAAGCCATTTTCCACTACTTGGAAACACACCTAGACCAGTTTTTCACACGGGTGATAACGCAGAATTATGAAGCCCATGCCTTCCTTCACATTTGCAATGTTTCACTCATGCGATGTTGCGTGGATAAAAAAAAACAAAAAACGATGCGTGCCCTAGCGTTCTGCTCTTTCTTCTTTTTTTTTTAGTCGCCTAGGTTTCCCTATGGAGCCTTCGTTTTATCGCACCACACGAACTTTAACATTAGAAAGTCCTATTGTCTTTGTCGCAAGAAAACTGCAAGCGGCAACAATGTTCTTGTAAAAAAAAGCATCGCTGACGCTCGGGCATCTCCATGAGAAAAACTGCAATATTGCACGATTTTGCGATCGCCCATGTAAAACTAGCCTAAGGGCATGGGGATGGGGGCCAAGCTGAACTTCTGCACCCGGGGCTCATGAGCCTCTAGTTACGCCCCTGATTGTCAGTCTTTTTTTCATAGTTTTGTCAGAATTGTAAAACTAAGCTAAATATTGTTTATAAATATTAAATCAAACACATCTGTCCAACAACTTTGTACAAGACGACTGTGTAGTCAGTATCTTTACTAGTGAACCCCTTCAAGATGATACTCAAATGAAGAGCACCCTTATGATCACCCTTATAATACGGGTCACCAGAAGTAGTTGATGACAAGTTTATATAAGAAAACCAACAAGAAAAAGGTTCAGTGCCCCAGACTAAAGGGGGACTCGAGGAAGTTAGAGGTTTCAGTCTTGCCTACATTAAAAGACGATTCCAAGAAGATTAATATGCAGTAACGCTCCTTATTACAGAATGTGCATCGTTCTCATGGAAGAGCAGAGACCCAAACATGTAGGGCCTTCTGCCAATCTTATTTCTCCCTTTCAAGCAGTAGGTGCTTATTTTTAGCAATCCCTTAATCTAGTGGCATTTTCCAGACACTATTGTGAATCATCCGGCTCTCAGAGTACCTTCTGGGGGAAATGGGGGAGGACTGACTGACTCTACCATCTTCATTAACTCTCATGCTGTAGAAGTACGGCACAGGAAAATGTCTTCTTTATGTATGAACCATTTCTATGACCTTTACTGTGTTATCAGAGAGCAGATCATCCTAAAGAGATGCGACAGTGAATACATTTAATAAGCCTAACATAATTCCCTAAGGGGCATGTCATATAGCACAGCAAAAACAACCAAATTCTACAACTCTCGTTTACCTAAAATAACCCCAGCGCATCATAGTTGCAGACTTTATAGGAAACTATTAAATAGCTATTTAGGGGTTTACAGTCCAAGTAAATGCATATGTCTGCACAGCATCAGGCACGTACAAACAATAGTTAGAACTACAAGCCTCAGCAGCTCACACACCGGGCAGAATGGGCTTCTGAAAACAGGAAGTGGCAAAAGGGCAATCTGGGGTAAAGCCACGCTCACAACTGCACTTTTCCCCGTTGTATTTAAAACGCCGCGGTCTAATGCTGCCATTGACTTCAATAGGCCCTTGCAGACCTGTGCTCGATTGCGGCATTTTCTAACGCCGTGATTTTCGAGCGCCGTCTACTCTATTTTGCCACATTTTCGGACTTTTTAACGCACCTCATCACCTATCACAATGATGGGGTGCATTAAAAACCACTGTCTGACGCAGTAATATGCGCACAAAAACTGTGGTGCAATCACAGCAAAATGCTGCAATCATAATTGCGGCGTTTTGCCAATCCTATGTCTGAGAGTGGCCTAAGAGTAAAAGGCTGGAGCACCCTAGCCAACACCGATAAGGAAAAAATGAGGGAACTTTGAAACATCTAGATATCTGCAGTTTTTCTAAGGAAAGTAGAGCATATAATTGGTATTATGAGTTTGACACACTAACGATATTAATGATTCAGGAATCACAGATGTTAATTTGACTGAATTATACAGCATAAGAAAGAATTGCTATGGTTACAGGTTTTTTTCTCAATTTTTTTTTCTTTGGAGTCTCATTAACCCAATTAAAAAATTAAAAGGATGCACTATGCTTAAATGTATTACACACATATATATATGTAAATACATATCTATATATATTTTCCTATACATGAACATACAGGCACATCAATCAGCCAAAACATTGAAATGACCTGCCTAATGAAACATCTCCAACTCGTCAAGCTATTTACTCCATAATGCCTTTGAAAGAGTCATCTTGTGGTATTTGGAACCAAACTTTTTTAAGCAGATGCTTTTATTGCAAGTTGCAAGGGGTCTGCATTTGGATTGGTTTTTCCAGCACATGCACCCGGCCATGCATAGGATTTAAATGAAATCATTCATTAACCAAGCTTCCATCTTCCATTCCTCTGTGGTCCAGTTCTGATGCTCATGTGCCTTTGTAGCCACTTTCACCATTGGACAGGGATCAGCATGGACAATGACTGGTCTGCCGTTATGCAGTAAGTTTCGACACCTGTTTTAGCCAACAGTAACTTTTTCAGCAGTTTGTGCTACAGTAGCTCTTCTGTTGGACCAGATCAAATGGGCTACTTTTCACTCCCCATGTGCATTGATTAACCTTAGACACCTATAACCCTGTCACTGATTGATCTGCCTTGGATTATGCTTGATAGGTCTTAGCCATTGTACACCAGCGCTATCATTCTGGAAATTCTCTGAAGTAGTCTAGCCATTAAAATTTGGCCTTTGTGAAAGCTGTCCATTTTTCCAGTTTCTAATA
Organism: Eleutherodactylus coqui; assembly: GCF_035609145.1. Classification (NCBI taxonomy): domain Eukaryota; kingdom Metazoa; phylum Chordata; class Amphibia; order Anura; family Eleutherodactylidae; genus Eleutherodactylus; species Eleutherodactylus coqui. The sequence continues at coordinate 91,367,223 of NC_089845.1, read as the reverse complement.
TCCAACACATCACCTTCAAGAACGGTTCCCTGACTTACTGCCTAATGCATCTCACCCCTCAAAAAAGCCATTGTAATAATTAATATTACAAAACCTAAAGGACTTCAAGCTCAAGTGGAATATTTTGTGGAACAATAATAATCATCACTTAAAGGGGCTTGACAAAGCATTTATGCACAATATGCGTTGCGGTTCGTAGCGTGTTGGTTTGAACGTATTAATATTGTTTATTCTTGATACTTATCCTATCCCTATCATAGCATTGGTTATCATGTGTTATTACTAGAGACGAGCGAACCTACTCGGCCACGCCCCTTTTTCGCCCGAGCGCTGCGATTTTTCGAGTACTTCCGTACTTGGATGAAAAGATTCGGGGGGCGCCGTGGGGGAGTGGGGGGGGGTGGGTGGGGGGGGAGAGAGCTCCCCCCTGTTCCCCGCTGCTACCCCCCGCTCCGCTACGCCGCCCCCCGAATCTTTTCACCCGAGTACGGAAGTACTCGACAATCGCGGTGATCGATCGAGTAATTACTCGAAACGAGTATATTCGCTCATCTCTAGTTATTACATGTGTACTGCTTGATATTATTACAGTGCAGATATATAGGAGACTTATATTTGTCTCTGTTAAAGAGAATTTCAGTTGGGAGATACCCATGATATTACACATACTTTGCCTTGCCTTCTTATACGATTTTGAAGGTATTTTTTCTACTGTATATTGTGGATTTTCTTTAGTAGATCATTATTATTGAAGTTAGTACTTAAAGGGGTTGTCCCGCGAAACAAAGTTGGGGTATACACTTCTGTATGGCCATATTAATGCACTTTGTAATGTACATCGTGCATTAATTATGAGCCATACAGAAGTTATTCACTTACCTGTTCCGTTGCTAGCGTCCTCGTCTCCATGGTGCCGTCTAATTTTCAGCGTCTAATCGCCCGATTAGACACGCTTGCGCAGACCGGTCTTCTCCGTGTTGAATGGGGCTGCTCGTGCCAGAGAGCGGCTCCTCGTAGCTCTGCCCCGTCACGTGTGCCGATTCCAGCCAATCAGGAGGCTGGAATCGGCAATGGACCGCACAGACGACCTGCGGTCCACCGAGGGTGAAGATCCCGACGGCCATCTTCGCAAGGTAAGTAAGAAGTCACCGGAGCGCGGGGATTCGGGTAAGTACTATCCGTTTTTTTTTTTCAACACATGCATCGGGTTTGTCTCGCGCCGAACGGGGGGGGGGGGGGGGGGGGGGGGCTATTGAAAAAAAACAAAAACGTTTCGGCGCGGTACAACCCCTTTAAGCCGTTAGAGATTTTAATGTTCTGGCTATGCATCAAAAGAGGAATACGTACATATGAACATCGTTCTTCCTCTTTACAAGTCACTGTTCAGACCACACATGGAATATTGTGGACAGTTTTGGGCACCGGTACTCAAGAAGGACATATCAGAGCTTGAGTGTGTTCAAAAGGTGGTCAACTAAATGCATAAATGGAATGGGCGGACTACAATACCCAGAGAAGTTATAAAAATTGAGGTTATTTAGTTTAATACAAAGACAGCTGAGGGGCGAACTAATAACTATGTCTAAATATATCAGGGGACAATACAGAGATCTCTCCCATCATGTATTTATACCCAGGACTGTGACTGTAACAAGAGAGCATCCTCTACATCTAGAGGAAAGAAGGTTTCTACACTGACATAGAAGGGGGTTCTTTACTGTTAGAGCAGTGAGACTATGAAACTCATTGCCTGAGGACCTAGTGATGGCAAATTCACTAAAAAAAAAGAGTTCAGGAGGGCCTGGATGCTTTTTGAGTGCAGTAATATTGCATGTTATAATCACTAGCTTACTTCAGAAGCTTTTTATTCTGACTACCAGATTTGGAGTAGAAAAAAAAATATTTTTCCTAGAGTAAGAAATACTGACTTTTACCTCATGGGGTTTTTCGCCTTGCTCTGAATTTACATTGCAGAATAATAGGCTAAACTGGATAGATGGATGGGTGGATGTCTTTTTTCAGCCATTTATGTTGCGTTGAATGTGTATGGGGGCCAACCAACTCCCCCAACGGCAGATGTCAGGAGAGATAAAGATGGGGCAGCTGGATTTCAACTGCCCAATCCTTTTGTTCATGAATGATAAACCACTGCCAGAGGTGACTGGCATCAGCTTTCTTGGCTTACTACTTAAAAACACATGCACACTCAGCTGAGCATATGGGGTCCGGAGAGATAGCGGTCCATCGAAGGCTTGTTCAACGAACCACTTTCTAATGTCTTTGGGTAGCCTTGTATTAAGCTGTAGGACACAAAACATTTCTCTCATACAGAACATTTGCCGTCACACCTCTGAAGCTAGAACTCTTGTTGCCTTTTGGACAAAAGAGAAGAACAGTTGACATTCCACTGCGCGGTATACAAGGTAATGTGTGGTCCTAACACTGCTGAAGTCAGGCAAAGGCTGAGAAATTCATACTTGGTGCTGGGCAGGCTAGATGTGAATTTGGCATGCTCTGCCTCTTTCATTATTAATCAGACACAGCAGACTTCTCGTCACATCACTGACATTACAGCGTTTATGCCATCCTTTACAAAATAAAAAAAAACAGACAAAAAGAACAGTTCACATTCCACTGCGCAGAATATTAATGCAAGGTAAGTGTGCTGTACGGCGAGTACTCCTAAAGCGTAAAAGGTCATACAGCGCCTCCTCCATAAATAATGGGCACCGCACACTGCAGCAATAGCGCTGTCCTTTGTCAGATGCTTGCAATGGCAAAAAACAAAAAGCACCATTGCCGCTACAAAGTAAAAAGATCCAGGTAGCTGCAGATGTAGGAGGTATGTTGGCTCCAACTTATGGAAACCATAAGAGCAGTCTGTTCTATATTAATGATGTAAATGCAAGAAGAGGTCACCTCAAAATTATGCCAAACCTCTCATGATCTCAGGTGCAATTTATAGAAAAAGCTGGCATTGACCCACTGCAATAAATATAGAGCTTTCAGGATAAATACAAACACTCCTTATGGCCTGGGTTAAATTCCACATATAATAATCCAAGGCCGGTTGTACATCTGCATTGGAACCTCGCAAATCCGGCTCAAAATACTGGAAGAAAAGGTGCTGCGTGCTTTTTCTACTGTCCAAATGCCAGGCAGCTGAGCAGAAATCGAACAGATCCCATTGTAGACAATGGAGTCCATTCGGCGCTGTTTAGTTCCATCCTGAGACAGAGCCATTCGGCCATACGGATTCCCCTTTCCTGCTCCCTGAATGGAGCAAGAAGGCGGAACCCGGGGCTTAGGTGTGAAAGCCATAAAAAGCCTTAAAAGCGCAGGAGACTTTGTTACTTTGATTTGCACTTTGCCATGATTATGCCTAAGGATAGTAAAAACAGCAAGAGTGGAGTTCAGGGGTGCTGTAAGCTGTGCACTCAGTCCTCTGTAAAGGACAGATGTTCTTCTGGAGGAGACCTCTAAGTCAATGACACATCATCAAGCAAGCACTACTCATTGGAGGAGACTTGCTCCTGAGAAGGTTCATATCCAGAAGTGCTGTCCACATGTCCCATCCAGGGGACTGAAATGGTGGCTTACATCATCCATGATTACAGGTCTACGAAGCTGTACAATTGGAGATTAGCATCATAAGGATAACTGTTGTTGTGGCAGAACTTGTAATGCAGCTCAAATATTAGTTCTTTCCTAAACTCCTTAAGGACGAATCCCTTTTTACCCCCCTTCTTCGCTCTCTGGATTCTCCTCCTCGCTTTCAAATAATCTTAACTCCTAATTTTCCATTGAAGTAGCCATCTGAGGACCTGTATTTCGCAGTGAGGCCGCCTGCAGACGGCCAGGTCGGATCCAGCAGCGAGAATTCTTGCCGCGGGACACGACCCGAGCGCCTGCAGACAGCAGTGGGTACTCACCCGCGCCCTGCAGCTCCGCATCTTTCATGTGCCGACTGCCGGCGCATGCGCAGACGGGAGCCGGCGGCCGGTGAGCGACGTCTCAGTGCGAGGCTCCGCGAGCCCCGCACAGAAATAGAACATGCTGCGGTTTGTTTGCCGCGCAAGAGTTCGCACGGCCAAACTGCAGCCGTCTGCCTAGGATTGCGCTTGCTAACGCAATCCTATGGCAGCTTCCAAGGGCGGAAATTCCGCGGGAAATCCCGCCGCGGAATTTCTGCCCGTCTGCAGGCGGCCTAAGAGTTGTATTTTTAAATGGTACGATTCAATGTATTATAGAATGTACGGTGTGCAAAACATGGCAAAAGTTACATAATGCTGATCTATTGCAGAGACTGCACGTGTGCTGTCTCGCCGCGAGAGTTCATATACTATAGCAGAGAGACAGCACGCATGCACAATCTCAGCAATAGCTCAGCTATGCACACCAAGTCACTAGCGACAGAGTACATAGCCCTGCAGGAAGGAGACTCTTCGTCACCGGAAGAAGAGAAATCGGCCGGTTGGAGGTGAGGTGACCCAGGGGATTGCAGGAGACAGGAGAAGATCGGCAGGGAGAAGATGCAGTGAGAAGACTAAAGGGGGAGGAATAGGTAAGTATAGAATTTTTGTTTTCCAATGACAGAACCCCTTTAAAGTCATTCTGCTTAGTCCAGGCAACGAACTAAGAAAACGAACTGCCTAGTATATGTGCTGCATGCCATTTACAAGGGGTGGTTTCTCACACAGTTTTTTGCTTCAGGCTTTACGATTATTTTTTTTGTGCCAAAGTCAGAAGTCGATCGAGCAGAAATGAAGTAGAAGTGCTTCCTTTATATTTCCCATTCCCTGGGAATCAACTTCTGGCTTTGGTTCAAAAAAACTGCATGAAAGATTGCCACAAAAACCTATATGTGAAACCATCCTAATTAGGGAGGAAAGACAGTGTGGGGATTGTCTTCCTCGCTCCCTAGGACAGTATTAGAGCCTCAATCTGCGTCTCCGACTAATTTTCTCCCAGAATCCAAAAAGTACATATTGACAGTTTAATTGGCTATGAAACTGGCCTGTGTGATAGGGAAATTAGATTGTGAGCTCTACTGGGAACATGGACTGATGGGAGTGAGAATATATGGGTATATATGGTATATAGTCCATAGGAAACAACAACTACTAGTAAGTCATGATTTTAATGTGCACATGCTCTAGGGATCAGACCAGTAGGTGTCTCTGGAGAGCAGCTTTTAGGACACTCAATCCAATTCATCACTTTTTCTTCATACTAAAAATTGCCTACAGCAGATGGCAAAGTCGTAAATAAATCAAATAAAATCATTGGAGCTAAAAACTCCCTGCACATTCACTGCATCTACACGGTGCATAAAATCACACATAGGCTGCTTTCACACCTGCGTTTGGGCTCAAGGTTTCGGTCTAGCTGCTCCATTTTCGGAGGAGAGAAACAAATAAAAACTGGAGAGAAAAAAACCAAAAAAAACATCTATTTTTCCCCATTAATTTAAATGCATATAAAAAAGCAAAAACTCCAAAAAAAAAAAGGCAGACTGCCACCGATGTTAAAAATGTAGAAACACTCCTTTAAGGCTGCCCCTCCAAAAGTTGCCATTATCTTATGCTATACATTATAGCTTTTATATCTCTTTTAGTAACTCCACATGTTCGACTGTTCTCCAGCACTGTGCACATATAAAGCGGACATTTCCTGGCTTCCACTCTAAACAAATCACATCATCCTGAAAGATCCAATCCGCTGTGGTCAGTCGTGTTTCGAGTACAGGAATGCAATAACTGCTGTTGGACAGGCACTTTGGACAAGTTCCAGTTCACATGACTGACTGCTATGTTTCTTCTACTGAAACAGCGATTACCTCACACACAAAGGTATGTGTGTATTCTTTCCCACCAGCACAGAACCCCCTACCCTATTCTGGTTTACTAAAAATATATGTCCCATCACCTTGTGGGGTTCACCTTTAAAGCCTCAAACTAAAACCACAACTTAGGGCAACCTCAAGACTCCGATGTACTGCATGAAATACTATAAGGCTAATCCTAGAGACAATAATGTTGATGAGATTCCATAATGCAAGTTGTATCCCAAGCACGAAACACAACACAGCCAAGGAGCCTATCACAAGAACAACAAAAGAGCAGCCAAAAAAATCCAACCTAGTCAAAATGATTGTCAGTCTCAATAACCGGATCATGAGAAAGTTCTATCATGCCTAGGCCACCTTGAGTTTGTGAAGCCTGCTTTACGTTTCAGAGCAGAAATCATGTCAAACTGCAACTATACCGTACTGATCAGCCAGAACTTTAAAAAACACTGACAAGTGAAGAACATTTATTATCTCGTTACAATGGAAGCTGCCGGAGGGGGTGATATATTAGGCTGGAAACGAGCACTCAGTTCTTGAAGTTGATGCATTGGAAGCAGGAAAAATAGTCACACGTAAAGACGTGAAGGCCAAATTGAAGATACTTTGATCCAGTCGTCTAGCCATCACAAACAGCAGGTCTTGTGGGGTGTTCTTGGTATATAGTGGTTAGTATCTCCAAAAGTGATGCCAGGAAGGACAACTAGTGACTCCAGCAGGTTCAACGGTGCTCAGGGTTCACTGATATGCATGGGTAGCAAAAGTCCATTTGGCCCAATTGCACAGAAGTGATACTGTAGCACAAACTGCTGAAAAATTAAATGCTGGTGATGACAGAAAGAGGTCAGAGTACCCAGGGGGAAGTTTACTAAACCCGGCATTTGCGATGTCGGGCTTAGCATAATTTCCCATGGTACACAGCATGCTGAATACATAGAGGCGCAGACCTCTAAGTATTCAGTGCAACTTGGCACCTCCGTGAGTCTTCTCAGAATTGCACACTCGATCCAACCTGGGGTACATAGCTGGTATAATTCATGCCAGTTTCTGACATAAATTATACATGTTTGTCGGGGGTGGTCACGCCCCCTTCCAAACTCCAACCACTCTTTTTGAAAAGGTGGCGGGGCCAACGTAAAAAGGGAGGAATTTCAATTTTTTGCAGGAAAAAAAAAAGTGGCAACTTTTTTTTTACACCAGAAACGGATGTAAAACCTTCTGCAAATGCGCCCTAAAAGTGCATCACTGTTTGCTGCATGTGGGACTGCTTAGCTGCAGACTGGTCAGAATGCCCATACTAACCACTGGTCACCATCAAAAGTGTCAATAAGCATCAGAGCTGGGCCAGGTAGCAAAGTAAGAAGGTGGTCTGATCTGATAAATCAGGTTTCCTTTTACATCATGTGTACAGCAGGGTACTTGTGCAGTTCGCCTTCTGGAAAAAGAGATAGCACTAGGATGCACTATGTTTTTTCTAGGAAACCTTGTTTTTGGCATTCATGTGGATTTACCTGGCATGTACAAACAGGGGTGGGCTGGGCTAGGGAAGAAGATGTCCCCTGGGCTCCCAGCAGATGTTTGTGCTACCTGGCATCTTGATCTCCACTATGCCGGCTTTTCTGAGAAAAGCGGCTGCAGCACAGGTCAGCATGTCACTCGGAGAAGTCAGAATGCCGAGGGGCCTCAAACACCTGCTGGGAGCTTGGCCAACAACAGCTAGGTTCGGGGGCGGCATGTACAGGTTTGCGCTTGGCTCGAGGGCGGCATGTACGGGTTTGCGCTTGTCTCGGGGGCGGCATGTACGGTTTCAGCTTGGTTCGGGGGCGGCATGTACGGTTTCAGCTTGGTTCGGGGCGGTATGTACGGTTTTAGCTTGGTTCGGGGCGGTATGTACGGTTTTAGCTTGGTTCGGGGCGGTATGTACGGTTTCAGCTTGGTTCGGGGCGGCATGTACAGTTTCAGCTTGGTTCGGGGCGGCATGTACGGTTTCAGCTTGGTTCGGGGCGGCATGTACGGTTTCAGCTTGGTTCGGGGCGGCATGTACGGTTTCAGCTTGGTTCGGGGCGGCATGTACGGTTTCAGCTTGGTTCGGGGCGGCATGTACGGTTTCAGCTTGGTTCTGGTACGGTATTTATGGTTTGCATGATATCCTTAGTGGCTATATTCTGTAGCAATACATCAGTGTTCCTCTGAGTGACAGAAAGTAAATCTTAAGCTCTCCAGAGATCGCAAAATTGGATCATGCAAAACAGGCAGTCTTTTAAACAGGCAATAAAAGATTGACAGCATAAGATGACCACACACATTAAGGTCGGATTCACATAAGCACAAGTGTATTTGAGCATATTTTTGCGGAATGAACATTATTTATTTGAGCATGCATACCAATGTTAAAGCGGAAACGTTGCAATTGGTTTTTTTTGTGTGTCTTTTTTTATTTGAAACAAGAAGCACAGCTGTCAGCACTCTTGCTTCACTTTAAAGAAAAAAGTTTCAAAGCATGTCTGTGGGCACAGAAAGTAAAAGTGTCTTCTTTCCATTTAGTTGCTCCCACGACAGAACAGCTAGACTAAAACAATAAGTGTGAAAAGGCCCTTTTTTTTTGCTCAAAAAAGAAACAAAGTAGTGAAACTTTACTTTTGAACATGATAAAGTATCTGTAAATTCTTAAACCAGATTTAGTAATGATCCCGTGGATTATCAGACAATCCCATAAAGGAGTGTAACCTTAAAAGGCACCAATATGTCAGAAGGAAACAAGCAACTGAAATAATGAAATTTGGATTCCATTTCATCAATATCAACAGGGGTCATATAAGGGAGCTCGGACCCTGAGGAACTGCACATAATATATGCCATGACATGACAATGCACCAAGGGCAAACTGAAACTAGACTCCAATCCAGGGAGGAATGATGCTCAGAGCAACTAACATTCTTCAGGCATTATCATTCGCAGACAAATTAACTTTACAAAGACATGAAATATCCTCTCTAAAATCAGATTCAGCCAAGCAGGCCTGCACCACCATGTAATATGAGCCAATTCTAATTGCCTGTGTACTTTATAATATAAAAACCTCTCCTTTGATCATAGAAATAAGAGATCACTATAAAGATGATTATATGGAAATAAAGCGGCTGGCGTTCCAGGTCGTACCTGCTGTGGGAGAATTGGCATGATGAGACTTTTTTGGCAAGTTGAAGATTTGTTCACCAGGGTCTGGGGGTGGCAGGGCATCCTGCCCTTGTCTGGCTTCCATTGGGTCATATTCTTTACCATCATAGTTGGCATCAAAGAATTTCTTAAACCACTGAATAAAATCCAGGTTGTCTTGGAATCGTCCTTTGACCAGTTTTTCTACTGGTATGACCTAAAGAATAACCAGTAAAGAGTTAATTAAAAGTAAAAGTAAAACAATTAATAAGTAGTTAAATATAAGAATCATTAGGCTGAGTTCATCGGCTGCAGGAAGTCCCGCTGGGGATTTAGTAGCAAATCCACAACAGATCAACCTTCTGCATAGGTTACATGCAGAGAGAGAGACAGACTTGGGAACACATAGGTAGAAATCTGCTCCGAAGCTTGAAATTTGTTCAACACCTGTAGCAAATACACATCAGAATGAACATTCTGCAGATTAGAAAATCTACAGCATGCCCTTAAAGGGGTATTCCAGGGACTGGGCAAATTTTTGAAAATTTCTCTAACATTTCCACTTCTTGCCATTATTCCAAATATCCATCTAAATCATCACACTGAACTCCAGTACCCTTTTATTGTCAACCTGCATCACTACTACGTTCTAGCCAGCTTCAGATTTCCACATTGTTATTTAAAATAGCCGCTGGGGAGTGCAAAAACTATATCTCCAACCATGTCCCATCACCAGTCAGTGAGGAGTGCAGATTACAGAATTTGAAGGCAAGGACCTTCCCTGTCCAATAAAACAGTGGAGCATACAGGTCATAACCATGGGATACCAATGGAGGACTAAGCAGGGGAGACCATAATTAAGGGTGAATGCCCACGGATGGATTTCTACTGCGTTTCCCGGGCGTGAATTACGCAGCTATTAGGTTCTATTGAACCTAATAGCTTTCTGCCTGCCAATGCTCACATGCGGAATTCTACAGCGGATTTTTTGCAGCGGGAAATAAATCGCGCCATGTTCTATTTGCCACGGATTTATGATGCAGGAGGTCTCCATTAATATAGCATTAACGGACACCGCGGAATTCCGTGATCACTCACAGGCACTTTTCTGTTTATAATCACGGTACTCCCGCAGCGTAAATCCGTGGGCGTATCCCGCGACACTTGTGGGCGTGACCCTCAAAGCAATCTCTCCGCAGCTTTCTAAAATAAATTATAACATTATATTGCAAGATTGCATGTGCCTTATGTAGCATATCTCACTTTGAATTGCCAGAATACCCCTTTAATTACATGAGGGTTTTTTTTTTACATGTGGACGGGACTTTTAAAACTCCATCCGCATGTAATGTACTGTAAGTTGATGCGGAATTTCAGTGCACAATTCATGCAGAAAGTCCTTAGCAATTCCATAGTGTGTGAACGTACAAAACAAAAAAGCATTAGAAAAGGAAAGAAAAACAAAAAACTTTCAGTTCAAATGACCTGCAGTTATTATACAAAGTAAACACTATATACTAAATATGAATATAAACAGCATATCACACAGATGGGACAGAGGATGCATGATAATTTACAGGATGCCAACTACAGCATGTTCTTTAATACAGCTGGACAACAAAACGTGCCAAATTGTTGCTTCTAGGAGCCCTAAAACAGGATCCTACATCAGTAAATACAGAGCAGCAAAGAGATCCTAATATTACATGGGGGATGTTAGTTGGAAACTAATAATCATTCAGTAGTGAATAGAAGATCTTCGGTCTGGTTAATATAGAGGTTTTGTATTTTGGATCTGTTCTGAGCATATTAGTTTCAGAATATACCTTTAGAATACTCCTTTTATATGTACACTAAACAGCTTCCCTTTACTCAGCCACAGTTGAATAATAAAATGCTGACTGCTTGCACCCACCACTAAGGGGAGCCGAGGAACTAAGTGAAGACAGATTGAGTTTTATGTGAGATTTATTAGTCTCCAGTAAGCTGCCGCAGGAGATTTAACCTTGTGTAGCGTTTGTGAAGGATTCCTTAAACATTCTATTGCTTTTTGTAGCAGCAGTTCACTCACAGGAGCATGAGAATCAGTAAACAAAACACTACTGTTTATCTTCTATGTTGGTGTAGAAAACGTCTTTCTGCTGGGCATCCTTAACGCCTAGAATAATGAAGGTTTCTACATCAACATAGAAGGGGGTTCTTTACTGTAAGAGCAGTGAGACTATGGAACTCTCTGCCTGAGGACGTGGTGATGGCAAATTCAATAACAAAGTACAAGAGGGGCCTGAACACTTTTATTGAGTGATACAATATTATATGTTATAATCATTAATAACTTCAGAGGGGTTGGTGATCTGGGGATTATTCCGATTGAATTTTTTTCCCTTTAAATAAGGAAAATTAGATTTAACCCCATTGTCATTTTTTGCCTTCCTTTGGATCAACATTGGGGGAAATAGGTTGAACTTGGTGGACATGTGTCTTTTTTCAGCCTTACATACTATATTACTATGAGAGATAGATAAGAGAGTTGTGTTAACAAGTGATAAGATATTCAGAGCAATCTACAGTCACTATATTTTTGGACTACTATTAGATGGATAGGAACCCATACAGAGCATTAAAGGTCACACTGTGTATTCACCGTCTACCTAGTAGGACGTATACAAGTTTTGAGGTGTTCTGGTAAAGTCACATGAGTATACTAGAATATTTTTATTCATAAAGTGAATATCTTATTTGTACATCTGATTTTATCATCATCCACATTCTCACGCAGTCTATAGTACACAAAGGCAGTCTCTGCTCTGTGCAACTGCACAACGTAGGTCTCATCCACCTGCTGGGGTTAAATGGAGAGACAGGTACTGCTGGGTTATAGTAATGGAGGATGTTGTATGTCTACAGTGTTTGTGCAGTCTGTGAGCTACCTCTGTACTTTATGGGTGTTGCATGGAAGTATAGGGTTGGCAAGAATGTTAAATTCAACAAACTACCTTTTTTTTCTTCAGAATTCTAGATTATGCCAATGTGCTTAAAGTGAAGCCACACTGTTTGGAAACACCATGATTTGCATAATAAGCAATTCACCAATATACTTCTAGAACATGAATTAGTTCTTTTACAGATAACAGTGATTTGAATAGGAGAAAAGAATGACAATTCTTTGTGGGCGCTGTCCCTGGTGCTGCTAGCAGAATACAGGTGGCATTTAGTGTGTCTGTACTCTGCAACATTCTACCTGCTGTTTCTTATGACAACCTGCTGATAGCCTACCAAATACAGTACCAATCCGCTCTTTTTAGAGAATACAAAAACAGTTTTCTCCTATAGCCCCTTTAACTAATAAAGTTAGCAATGTAGTCATTAGAAGTGTGTAAGGCTGAAAATCTATTTCCTTTCATACATTCCATAAATTTTAGTCCATTTCAGAGTTTATACAACAACTATCATCTTTGTAATTAGATTACCTTATTTGTAGTGAACTTTGATGTAATCCTATTATATCACCTTCAGCTCTATAGATGCTGCACACAGCTTGTAGTTTGGAAGGGCGCAGGATGTGTAAGGTGTTATTACCCATGCATATTAGTCTATGTATATTATTGCTGGATATGTTATTTCTAGAACCTTCAGAGAGGTTACATGACTGTTTTATACTCTAATTTTGCTGCTGTGGATTGACAGGGAGTGGCTCCTTGGTTGGTTGATGAGCTGGGAATAAAAACAAGTTCTGTTCCTGAACTCTGCTGTGACTCAGGAGCTTTTGCGGAGAGCCTTGTGAGGAATGAGCTGCCCCAGTGCTACTGGAGAACTGGGTTTTCTTGTAACAGAGAGAATATGCAACTCTGATTCCTGGAGTGGTGGCTGGAACCTTAGGAGGCAGTGATCGTGCTAGCCTTGAATTTTGAAAAAAAGAGGACGAAGACCTGTGAAAACCCAGACCTCAAGGTTGGATTTCAGAGAGGTCAATTTTAATGGACCTGGAAAGAGGGTAAGATTCCAATGGCTGGATGTTCTTAAGGACACAAAATTGTCCAAGAAGGTTGGGAGATATTGCAAAATGAGATTCTCAAAGCACAATCGTTAACAGTCCCTAAAAGAAGGAAGAATGGGAAGCAAAAAAAAATTTGGTACGGTGTTAGCCAGTAGAGCAAAGTGTGATTGTTCTCAGAGAAACCAAGTGTTCTTGTAGATAAGAAAGCTTTTAATGGCTAACAAAAATACATGATATTATAGCGAGCTTTCGAGCCTACTTAGGGTTCTCCCTCAGGCATAATGAAACAAATCTAAATACTTATTTATATAAAAACATATACACAGGATCACATGGGAGGGCACAAACATGGTGAACTTAATTTGAACTTGGATAAATACAAGAGACAGGGTAAGAGGGCACAGACATGTTGTGATTAATAGCACTTAGATAAATATCAGCGAGGGATGAGCATAACAGTCACTGCTTATTTCAGGTAGTGGATTCAGTCATTTTGGTAACCAAAAGTTCCTGCAAGACTAAGTTATGAACTGAAGAGCACATTCTGACAAGTTTGGATTGGGCCGAAAATTAATCAAAAGCCAATTAGCAGCCGCTTTTGGAACACAATTAGGGACAATTATATTTTTTAGGAGTAGTGACAATCCTTAAGATACAAGTATAGCTTTACTGATTGTACACTACACTGTAAAAGCAATGTATTTTTACTTGACTTGCATATCTATGAATATCAAGCTGTTGTACAAAGTACGAAGACGCCCGAATCCTGTAGTTCTGTTCTGCACAGTCTATACTTTTAAAGCATAAATCAGAAAATGTTATTTCACTAGTACCATCTTATTTATTTACAATTAACTCAGGCTACTAATGCAGTGTAAGGATACCAGACGTCTGTAACATTTATTGCCCCAGATGCATCATGCACTAATCTGGTTCTGCTCTAGGATCAATTCATTTGATTCTGAAGCTGTAAAAATATCCTGCAACGTAATACATTCCTCAGGAAAATCTCAGTAGCTGCTTCAGGGTGTTATTTGTTTCCTAACGTGAGGGGGGGGGGGGGGGGGGTGTAGGAGATAAAATTGCAAATTTTAATAATGTAATTGAACTGGAAGAGATAAATATGGTAATTGAGCTACAAGAGATAAGCAAACAACATCTCAATTCCAGAATAAAATAAGAACCTGCAAGCATTACAGTTCAGTTTGGTTATTATATATGCAAAAGGAACGGAGGAATATAATAAGAGCAAACTTATTACAGATCCCCGTTATCTGTATGGCCAGACGTTTCTATCCATGCTTGGTATAAATGACATAGTAAACACTAGGTGTGGATTTGTCAATCCATAAACTTGTGACCAAAGCTCTGGTGATATTCTATCTGCTACTATATCTACCCAGGGTCAATATTAGGACAGTTTTGACAGTACTGCCAAAAGAATATGTAAAAAGCGTCCGATTTATTGCCTTCAGCACCAATACGGTTATCTTAATTTGGGCCTATATGATTTAATTATGGTGAAAGTAACAAGCACTTTGCAGGGCCGGGCTCATGCTTTCCAACACGGTAAAACCACAGGCCATTATGTTTTTAGAATTGTTCGGCAGGAATCTGGGCATATGATACAGGACACTGTTTCGCTGTGGTTGCCATAATGCCCAGATTCCTGTAGGACAATTATAAAACTATAATAGACAGAATAGTTGTAGCAGCATTTTAAGTGAACTCAAAGGGCTACAGGAAAAGATGAAAAAACATAGCCTCGATAAAGAAAGAGGGCTTTGTAACCGTGCTTACATGTAACATACTGAATAACAGATGCCTGGTCTCATGTAGACTCAACTGCCTTGCAATTTTCCCAGGAGCTGCTGATGAGATACAAATCATGCTCTGGCACACTGCCACCTACTATTTTAGTCATTACCCAGTTAGACTGCATTTTCCCAAAACTTTCAGTAGACAGTGACAACAGCAAGAACTATGAACCTTTTTTTTTTGCCAAAGTTATACCTTATCGACATTCATTCTTTTAAATGAGGCTTGCAGCAGTTTGAAATTGTGAATGTACTCATGTTCCAGCTTGGCTTGAAACTTGACCTTCTTTAGGCTTATGCATCCTGGGAAGAGCATATCCATAAACTGGCAGTACGCAGCACCTGTGGAGAGAAGCCAGGAGAATCATACTCAGGGTATTAACAGATTGGAACAGTAGTGTGCTGTCATCACAAAGTCATCAAGTGTGCTTTCCAACTCCTTATGTAGGAGAACAGTGAATATGTTCTGAGAAAACAAACCTAGTTACTAATATCTCTTAGAAATCTGTACTGGAAAGAGAGATGCTGTCTGTGACTGTTCATGAGAAATTTTCTGCAATTGTGCAGAAAATTGCAAAACAGATGACTGGTAAAGAACCCTTCTAAAATACTCCAATGATTGCAACTACATAATCCCGATACTTGGGTATATAAAGAAAAAAAGGCTTTCACACTAAAACAATGGTCCATGTAGAAAAAGTGCTGCACGATCTATTCTGGTCTGTATCACGGACAAAAACATGCGTTGTCCAATGTACCCACCAATTGGATGGCACACAGATGGGTATTCATATGCTGTCTGATGAGAGTTGCTCCTGTGATTCTCGGGTGCAACTCACATACAGCTGCTTAAATGAGACCCAAAAAAAACAAAACATTGCAATTTAATAAAGAATCTTTTACCAGGATCATGGTGCCTTATCCATGGGCAGTATGAACCTAGGGCAGATCTGCCCATTCAGCCCACGTATTCTGAAATTCTGCAGCGTTTCCAAGAAACCCCATAAAATTAGAACTTTGACTTGGACCTCTTGAGTCAAAGAGGCTGGCCTCACCAAGCTCTTCCCAACCACCATGTCATCAAGCCTGACAACTCCTCTCCCCATTAATTAATAGTGAGAGGAGCTCTTGGTCAAAATGCTGGAGGCGGGGAAGACCTATCATTCTGGCAGCATGAAAATTGTGACAGGTTCCCTTTAAACTGCAATTTACCTCTATTGTCTTGATAATTTTATTATAAAATACTTACAGGTTTATATACATTTTACCAAATTAATGGAATTCAATTGAACAGTTTCAGGACTGTAATACAGACTGTTACCAGTACTTTGTATTAGAGTTCTTGCTTCTCATCAGCATGGAACAATGCCTAGGAATGGGTTTGTCTTCCCTTTGGAGTCATCTCTGGTCTGGCTGATACAAGCTAATTTGCATACTGCTTTCCCATGAAGTATTACCTGAATATGAAGGTCTTCATACAGTTCCCTCTTCAATGAAAACCAGTACACCCTCCCTCCTTTTTGGAGTTATGTCTGAGGCATCACATTCAGCTAACCAATACCCTGATCTGTACTGATAAGAGACAATAACCCCAAAACAGTCTGTCTTTAGAGCTGTCCCTCTTCCTTTTGGAGGAGTCTGTGGTTTGGCCAACAGGACCCAATTTGCTTACCATGGACTAAATGTAATAAACTTATAAAGCTATGCATATATTGGATAACTTTATAAGTTAGAAGTCATACATTGTATAAATTCTATGTATATAAACGGTAGAATCATGACCATATGACTACATTGTTATGGACTAAAAAAAATCTAATGACCATATTTGCTTGTCCAGGTGTTATATGTACAAATTAGAGATGAGCAAGCATGCTCGGATAAGTTAGTTACTCGAGCGAGCCTCGCTCTTCTCGAGTAACTGCATTCTTGTCCAAGCGTGCTCGAGGGGGCGGGGAGCGGTGGGGGATAGTGAGGGGTAGCATGAGAGCTCTCCACCCCCCCCCCCCCTCGGCTACCCCTCGTCGCCCCCCCCACCCGAGCACGCTTGGACAAGAATACAGTTACTCGAGAAGAGCGAGGCTCGCTCGAGTAACTGACTTATCCGAGTGTGCTCGCTCATCTGTAGTACAGATATATTTGTCAGTGGTTAATCTGCCTGGTTTACACAGTCCTTATGAGGACCATAGATATTACAGATTTCACAAATGTCTAGATTGCTACTGGTAGCAAACTTGGCTGAGGGCTTGCACTGGGGTAAAAAATGATGCAATGTATTATGCTTCCTTTGGAGAAGCGTCAAACCAGCCACTTATCTTACAAAATTTACTGAAATGATAGGCATTAGGACTAATAAATAGGGATAACTTTAGTTCTAGTTATCTTTTCATATGAAATATTGATTTCTGTTGTATCCAGATACATGAAATACAAGGCATCCCTCAACCATATTAAAGTAGCAAGGAGCACCTATTCTCTGAATATTCCCCACAACAGCTGCAATAAAACATTCTCATTCAATCACTGCAGCAATGAAGTGATCTGAGGTCTGCTGACATATCTCTTTTACACTCAATATTAGGAGTGTAGCGGATATAAATTGTATATTATGTGAACTCCACAACCACAATGCATATTTTGGGTTTAAAATCTGAACCTAACCATTATTTATTGCGTAGTATTTATTTAGCTATTGTGTTTGATTTGGCTACTTCGAATATAACTTAATAAAGTGAGTGTTAGAAGGGGAGCCGGGAACTTGTACAAAACCATAATTCTCAGGACACAGTACAAACAGAGGGAAGCTATAAATTAATCAAAAATATAAAATATTTGTCTACGTGCCAACCTGAAAGGCGTTCTAGAGCAGGAGAAAGTTTTAATGGACATTTCCTTGCAGCTCATTGTGTACAAAGGAGATTAGTAAGTAAACACTGATAACAGGTGACTGGATTTACACATAAAACAGATGCGGAGAGATACTGCTAAAGCAATTTACAATACAGTCTGCCCAAACGATTAATCACGCTTTGTCAGGAAAACTATTCAGAGACCAATGTAGTCCTATATTGTAATTACCCAGCCTCCAGCACTCTACACATGTATGAAGGTGCATACATCCAACAGATTCACACCTTCTGCATAGACCTTCTTGCCAATAGGTTTTACCCCTGGGGAATCATTCCTGCTGTAGTAGAGAGCAGAGGTTGTAGAACTGTATTCCATTACCTTTCCCTAAACCGCAAGTTTAACGCCGCATCAAAAAGCCTAAATTGTTGTGAAAATGTTTTAGTAACAGCTATCTAAAATATATATATTAGCAGCTACACTCCAGCTCTGTATTGGCACACTAGTTAGGCCCCCTGTCCATGGGAGAGGTGGAATATCGCTAGCGATATTTTGCCGCCCGGGAGCAGGGGAGAGAACTGCCAGTTCTCTGCGGTGAGCCTATCTAAACAGATAGGCTCGCCGCAGAGCATTTTGAGTGCCGCGAGTGAAGAATTGCTATGATTCTCCCCTTGTGGACAGGGGGCTGCGCTTTTCATAGCAACGCTATGGAAAGTGTTCACTGCGTTACTCTCGGACGGATTATCGCCGCGAGTAACGCAATGCACTATCGCGCGTGGACAGGAGCCCTTACTGAGCCAGTAAGCATTCTGCCATTGTTCTGCTAATTATCTTAGACGAACATCCTCCAGAATCTAAATCAATCACTTCTATCAGCAAGACTTTACTCAAGCTGCACCACTTCTCTGGGATGCGCTACCCCAGACAACCAGGTTAATCACTAATATTCACAATTTTAAGTGTGCCCTAAAAACACATCTCATTAAAAATGAGCCTATTACTGTACATTCCCTAATCTAGCTTTTCTACGAACACCGGTTTTCCACATTATTCCTCAGAATCGGACATCTTCATCCAGCAAATATAGATAAAAAATTGACTGCTAAAAAAAGACTACATGGTCCATCTAGTCTGCCCTTAGGCTAACTTCACACAGGTGATTGATATGGGGCCGCCAAACATGGCCCCATATCGCAGTCCCCACCATGTGAATTCCCCACAAACGCGAGGAGTTTTTATTTCAAAGCAGCCTGGCATCACTTCAGAGATGTAGCAATCCTCTGCCACAGCTGTTTTCAATGGGAGACCTCGCATTGCATCGCGTGTGCCGAGCATGTGGTGCGATGCTGCCACTGGCTCCAATGAAAACAATAGACGCTGTGATGCGAGAGCACGTAATAAGATAGAACATGTCAGGATTGGTTTCCTACAACACGGTGTCGTGGAGGAAAGCATTGCTCATGTGTAGGACCCCTCTCAAAAGAATGGGGTTCATATTCGTATGGGATTTGTGCATTTCGCAACATACAAGTCTCACACGATTTTAATGCCTGCATGAAGCCGGCCTTATATTATTTCCTTTTTATTATTTCTCTCTTAAAGGGGTTGTCCTGTGAAATCAAGTGGGGTTCAGCACTTCTGTATGGCCATATTAATGCACTTTGTAATATACATCGTGCATTAATTATGAGCCATACAGAAGTTATTCACTTACCTGTTCCGTTGCTAGCGTCCCTGTCGCCATGGATCCGTCTAAATTCGCTGTCTTCTGGCGTTTTTAGACGCGCTTGCGCAGTCCGGTCTTCTCCCTGGTGAATGGGGCCGCTCGTGCCGGAGAGCTGGTCATCGTAGCTCCGCCCCGTCACGTGTGCCGATTCCAGCAAATCAGGAGGCTGGAATCGGCAATGGACCGCACAGAGCCCACGGTGCACCATGGGAGAAGACCTGCGGTGCATCGTGGGTGAAGATCCCGGCGGCCATCTTGGTAAAGGAAGAAAGAAGTCGCCGCAGCGCGGGGATTCGGGTAAGTAATAAACTTTTTTTTTTTTAATCCATCCCTTGGGTTTGTCTCGCGCCGAACGGGGGGCCTATTGAATTTTAAAAAAACCCGTTTCGGCGTGAAACAACCCCTTTAAGACTCAATCACATAGGTCTATGCAATTTTAGGCTGTGAAAAACACCGCATCTTCACTGTGTATGCGCATTTGGTGCGTAATCACTGTGTTTTTCACACGTCTGCAAAAAAAATATATACAAATTAGGCCTCATGTCCACGGGGAAAATCAGGCCCGCTCCGGATTCTCCATGGAGAATCCGTAGCGGGTCCCTCCTGTCCCGCGGACATGAGCGCTTAAAATCAGAATTTAAAAGAATTAACTCACCCACAGCGGACCGGGAAGGTCTTCTCTTCCTCACGGCCGGATCTTCTATTTCGGCCGGCGGATGAACTCGTCACGCCGGCAGCACGTGGCCGGCACGTCGCCGAGGCACATCCGCCGAGCCGAAGCAAGAAAGATCCGGCCGTGAGGAAGAGAAGACCTTCCCGGTCCGCTGCGGGTGAGTTAATTCTTTTAAATTTCTATTTTAGATCTCCCGCGGATCCGGACGGCTTCCATAGGCTTCAATAGAAGCCCGCGGGAGACCCGCACGAAAATGGAGCATGGTCCAGATTTTTTCATGCTCCATTTTAAAAAAAAATCCCTTTTATTGACCATCCGCGGGTATTTATCTACCCGCGGGTGGTCAATGCATCCCTATGGGGTGCGGATCTGCGTGCGGGAGAAGAGTTAAAATCCACTGAGGATTTTAATTCTTCTTTTGCCCGTGGACATGAGGCCTAAGCAGCCCCAATTGAGGTTGCCTTTTTATTTTTATCACACTGTCTCCCAGCAACCTGCAAAAAATAAATGCCGTGATCACGCTTGTTATACCCATATCCGCTGCGGGTTTTTTTAAAAATGCCCCAGTAATAGTCTCATTTTTTGGTTCATACAACTATTTGATCACTTTTTAGTCCTTTTTTGTGAGGCTGAATATGCAAAATTTGGCCACTGATAAATTCCCCCATCCTCCAAATCAATGCGATCATCTTTTCCCATTAACACTCCGGAGGTTATTGCTGCAACTGGTCATAAAAACGTAGAGAGAACAAACATCTGCAATGTCTCCAGAATGAAGACACATTTGTGCTTACAGTGCAATGTTGTGTTACAAACCATATGGTGGAGTAAGACGTTTCAGGATGAGAATGTGCACATCTTAGGTACTCTTAATCTAAGAATGTTTACACACACAACACCATAATGAGCGATGACCCTCTACTGGCCGCAACTACCAAACATTATTTTCCCCTTTAAAGACATCTTGATACAAAATGGAGAAGTAATGCTAAACTCAAACAGCAATGATACATTGTATGATGCAGTAGCTCTATTATTACACTATACATTATAAGATGACATTACACACCAAGAATATGTCAGGGTTAGGCCAACTACTGTATCCTTACACTTCCAGGATGACCTTTTGTCAGTCAGTAAGCATTCTCACACTCTGGGAAATAACATTTCCTGAACTATTTGGCTATAAAGCCTTGGAGATTATTATTTTCCAATCTGAATCACTAACGGTTGAGAAATTTAAATGGCGATTATTCATATAGGAAAGCCATGAATGAAGCATTCTCAAACATTGAACTCTACAAAACCCCAGCGAAGGGGAGAGACATTTCGAAAGGAAAATTTGGGCAATATTAGTTTGCAACATATTTGCATAAAAGAAAAAAAAAATCTGAATACATCCAAATGGTAGGTCCTAGAAAGTTGAAACCCAGCTTAAAACCTTTCAAAGTGTCTCACTTACCTATGGGGCAAATTTGGTACAGATTAGTCTAGACGTTTGGCCATGCATGAAGAACAGACAACAGAAATATATATATATACCTGGGGGTGTATGTCATCAGAAGCCTGCGTATTGAATGGCTGGATTGATTCTTGAGCACCATGGCTCAGCCAATCAGAGACCGCGCTTTCTGGAGGCAGGATTTTTGAACCCCCTGACCAGGAAGCACTGGCTGAAGAGTGAAGACAAGTGTGCTGGAGCTTCAGAGGAGAGGTGCGGCGGAGTGGACAGCGCCTGTTAGGTGATTTATTGCTTTTTTTTATGCAGCAATATTGCACAGAACACAGCTGCGATATCACTATGATTTTCTCGCAGCGATATCGCTGTCATAACATCACATTTCTTTCCGGGTTAGACTGGTGATATTAAATGGAGAGTTTGCTTTATCACTCTGCATTTCACCTGACATTCCATTTGCCATTGTTAATACACTGGCCCCTCCCCCCTCCCCATTAAACAGATTTGCTTTCTCTTCATCATTCAACAAAAAAGGGGCCAGAAACTTATTACATTTATGAGGTCCGCAGGTTTTGGTTTCTGGGTAAAGTCCCCAATAAGTTACCTCATTGTGATGTGCTGCTTTATCTATTTGTCTTAGGCTTCATTCACATGCATTGAACGGGATGGATATAGGTCTTTTTTAGCCTTGCATACTATGTTACTATGTTGCATATTTTGCACAATATTTTCAGTAGTCTGAAACAACATACAGCATGTCCTATTTTAGAGCGTATTACGCACCAAAGTAGGCTATAGAAGTGAATGGGTTAATGGGAATACACAGTGAATATGCATGAAACATGCATATGCACTGCGTGCTTGCACATTAAAATAATGGGCCCTTCTGTGTATTCATCCGCGCAAAATCCTAAAGTACTCTGGAAATAGGTGTTTTTCGGCCCCTGAATACACTGTATTTAGAGACCAAAACGTGCTCAGTCCCAGTTCACTATCTACACTCTCTTCTCCTCTAGCTCTTTGGTTGCCATTTCCCTCAGTCCCTAGTTTAAACACTCCTCCAATCTTCCAGCCATCTTGTCCCGACGGCACAGCTACACCCTCCCCATTGAGATATAGTCCATCCCTATGGTAGAACCTGTAGCAGATTGCGAAGTCGGGCCAATTCTCCAGGAATCCAAACCTCTTCTTCCTACACCAACTCTGGAGCCACTTGTTTACCTCCCTAATCTCCCTTTCTGGTGTAATACACTGTACGGGTATTTTAGAAAATACTACTTTGGAGGCCCTTTCCCGCAGCTTACATCCTACATCCCTGGAATCAATTTTAATTATCCTTCCACCTACCTCTAACTTGGTCATTGGTGCAAATGTGTACCATGACCACTTGGTTCTCACCAGCCCCTCTCAGTAATCGCTCAACCTGATCAACGACGTGTAGAACGTGAGCACCCGGAAGACAACACTATTTAAGAATTCTGGTCTTCGTGGCAAATTTCCCCGTCTGTCGTTCTAATGATTGAATCTTCCCCCTCCACTAGTAGGACCCCAGCGAGTGTTTGCACAATGTGCTGCAAAAACCTTTCCACGCTGTCAATGGATCTCAGTGTTGCAACCTGCTCATTTAGATCCAGGATCTAGGCTTCCAAACGTGCAACATGCTGACATCTTATATAGCAGTATGCACCCTTGAATTCAAGGACTGCATACATGGCACAAGATGTACACTGGACAGCATTGTCAACCATGGAGCACATTCTAAATGGGGATGGTACAGATAAAAGTGAATTCATTTATACAAATGAAAAATAAAAATAGATATTTGACTCCCATCTAAAGTCCCAGATCTAAAGTCACCCGATTTTAAGTCTCACACACTTAAAACAAACCACACTATAAATCAAATCATCATTGCAAGCTCGCACACTTGTATTTTTATTTGCTTTAAATAGCTCTCGGCAGCACTAACTCCTCCAATGAATTCTCTGTTTGGAAAGAACACAGCAAGCTCAGCAGATGCAATTTATCACACCGTAATTACGTAGCCCCACCCTTAAAGGGCCAATCAGAGGCCACAGTCCCTGTCGGCACTCCTGGCATTAGTGCTCATATCCTGGGTACTATGACAACAGACGTTTGGGAACATAATGCTGTGGCCCTTGATGAGCACATGGGTCACATGCTTTTATTTAGTGGTCTACCCAGGAAGTCAGCGCTGTGGCACTGTAAGCCACGCAGCTCGGCTCCAGAAGTACAAGGAGAGGGGAGTATTATCTTTTTTCTGTCTGTTTAATAACTAGCACAGCTGCTTGAGAAGTATGTATAGTCGTGATAAAACATATAAATGGCAAATTAATTAATTGAAATTAATTGCCCAACCACAACTTCAATCATAATAATTAATAAATAATAATAATGAATGTTGCCATTGCCCTACTCCATCACATACAGCAAAAGTAGATGTAATAACCAAAAATTCTGAACAGGTCCATAGCTGGAACACTATCAATTTGTCACCACTGACAATATACCTGAGCTTAAGGGCTCTTTCATATGGCCGTAGGCGCTTTTAAGTGCGCCCACCAACGCTGTAAAAACGCGTGAATGGGCACACAAATCTAATGTTTGTGCGCTGGTTCAGACAGCACAGCCCCGGCGCATATACGCCGAGGCTGCAATGCTGTTGGGCATGAGGAGACAGCTTAGCTGTTTCCCCCTTGCTGGCTCACCTCCTCTCTCCTCCCCTTCAGCTGTTTGCAATGGAAGGGGTGGGGCAAGGGTGGAGCTAAGCTCCCGTCCCCTCCCGCAGCCAACAATGGGATGGGGCAGAGCTTAGCTCTGATGCATATCGTGGCTGAAATTCGCTCTTTCAGACGACCGGGCTGCAGCGTATATACGTCACAGCCCAGAATACCTTCGGCCAGGAGGAGAAAGTTCAGCTCTGCTAAACACCCTCCTCCTCTCCACCCCTTGCCGGCAAAGGGAGGGGTCGAGAGCAGGAGCTTAGCAGAGCTAGTGAGCTAAATTCCCTGACCCTCTCTGCCCCTTGCCGGCAAGGGGACGGGGCGGGAGCTTAGCAGAGCTAGTGAGCTAAACTCCCTCCCCCTCTCTGCCCCTTGCCGGCAAGGGGACGGGGCGGGAGCTTAGCAGGGTTAGTCCCTCCCCCTCCATCCCCAGCCTAAGGAAGCTGCTGGCATGGAGAGGGGGAGGGAATTTAGCAACGCGAGCTACTGCTAAACTACCTCCCTTTTCAGGCAGCTCTCATAGGCTTCCATAGGAGTCTTTGGGACTGGCCGGCGTATTCCCACAAAATATAAGACGAGTCTCATGTTTTCCGGTCACATGTAAAGAAAGCCGGTCAGAATCTCATCCGGGCCGGACGATTATACGCAGAGGAAAAGAAAATTTTAAAAAATCACCCATCTGGTGCTGGGCGTTTCAGCATACTCACAAAATGTCCATCGCAAGCAAGCTCCAGGAGCTAAACTTCAAAATTCTAGCCAGATGGTATATGATCCCGGAAAGGCTCCACGCCTTCTTCCCCTCCACATCGAACATATGCTGGCGATGCCAGATCGGGATTAGGTTCGATGCTGCATATCTGCTGGGAGTGCCCTATGGTAGCGCCCATTTGGCTCGATATGAAGAACTTATACGAGCACACCTGCAGGAACCCCCTGACTCTGACACCAGAGTTGGCGCTCCTGTCCATCTCCCCCAATAACCCATCACTCAAAAAAGGCCTTCTAAAATTCTTCATCATGGCAACCCGCCTAACAATTCCTTGGTTCTGGAAACAGAACAAAGAGGTCCCCAGACACGCATGGGTGGGGGCGATGGACGAAATTGCTAGGATGGAGAGGTTGATGCTGACCGACGACCCACAGGGTTACGATAATTACTACAAGACCTGGGCAACGTGGATTGACATACGCGATACACCCACGTTCTTTAGATGGCTACAAACTGGATCATGTGCATAAGCCGTACTGACCTCAATCAATACAATCAAACCGCATACCTGGTTACCTCCCCCCCCCGCCCCGCTCTCTCCTTTCCTCCTCATTCCACACTTTTTTGTTTTCTTTTTTCCCCATGTTAGTGTATGTTACAAAGTAAAGACCTAGCAAGACTTTATTATAAGCCAGAAGAGCTCATTATCAATACTCACAAGGTGTTGTTGCTGTTTAATTGCTAGAAAGCACAGACATTTTCTTTTTGTAAATGTTCGATATTAATGTGAAAACCCAATAAAAATTATTGAAAGAAAAATCACCCATCTGAACAAATGGATTAGAATCCAATGCTTCAGATGGTCACAATTTTCGGCCGGCGTTGATCACTGCAAAATAGTTGCGATAAAACGCTCGTGTGAAAGAAACCTCAGGCTGTATTCACACAGGCAATTTTCCCATGCGAGTCCTGTCCAATTCAGAGGTGAACAGAATTTGAATGGCAAAAGAACCCATTCATTTGAATGGGTTAATTCATACAAACGTTTTTTCTCTTGGACTAAAAGTCAAGAGTTTTAAGAATCGCTGCATGTCCTATTTTTGTGTAAATCTTAAGAATTGCATTTATTACAGAATACTAAAAATAGCCCTGTTTTTAGTATGATGTAATAAATAAAATCATTTTAGGGTGTCTTCTCTGAAGGGCTTTTGTTCAAGAATTGACCATTATTTTCTATAAAAGTGTAAAAAAAAATGGATTGCAATAGCTGGTCATGTGATTTTCATGCGAGTGCAATGCATTTATAACACGCTACTATGGGGATGACATAATAAAAAACCCAGGAATTACAGAGCAGTGAAAATCTCGTGTGAAAACAGATGTAAATGTGTGTGTAAATATGAAATAAAATGTATTGCATGGAAATCACAGGGAAACAGCGGTCTTTCACTGACCAATATCGAATTTGCCCATGTGAATTCAGCCTTAAAGGGGTTTCCTGACTTTTTTTTTTTTTTTTTTAAACATATGACATCCTCTGGATAGGTCATCAGTAGTTGATAAATGCAGGGTCAGTCGCTTGGAGCCCCCATCTATCAGGTAATCGTCCAGCACACCATCCAGTGCAGTGGGCCAGATAAGGGAAGAAGTGGCAGAGCTGGCTCCACTCCCATGGAAATCAATGCAAGAGCTGTGTTGCTATGTCACTTCCTGTTTCCCTGCTGGACAGGACTGGACACGACATCATGACCAGAGGAGCAGCAGGAAGTGCTGTAGCAGAATGATTGTCCCATTGATTTCAATGGTAGTAAAACCAGCGCCGGCACTTCTTCCAGTGTTCGACGATGACAATATCTAGTCTGCCGCACTGGACAGTGGATCGGGCAACCAGCTGATGAACGGGGATGCCAAGCGGCAGAACCCCATCCATCAAATACTGATGATCTATCCAGAGGATAACTCATCAGTTAAAAAAAAAAGGGGCAGACAACCCCCTTTAAAGTTATGAAGCCTAAACTTTAAGCAGTTTTCTACTTACTTTGTTTCAATGCCTAAACAATTTTAAAAGACAAGTATCTGCTATCTATGAATACAAACACTCTCATATACATTCACAGGCTGCAGGTCTGTATACATACAGTCTTGCTCTGAGTAGGAAGTTTGTATCCAGTCTAGGCAAGGCTCTGTGATCTAAAAAAATCCCAGCAGCCATGCATCATTCTGCAGTCCCAGGTGTTCAGCTCATAGAGCACTAAACTGGATACAATTATATCCACTTTTCAGCTGAGAGCAGGACTAGCCAAGTAGGGATTCACAGACAGCAAGCAGTTATCTAGACAATGATAAGAAATTCAAATACAACATATAAGAAAGTTGTAGAACTTTTCATTAATATAGTGATCAAGCTTTAGTTGCTAAAACCTAGAAAGCCCTTCCAATACTAGGCAAAAAGGAGTCCATGAGACCATACCATGATATACACTCACATCAAATCATTACATGTAACAATATAAGACCCCCATTCACTACACATGCAAGTGGCCACTGTTCTCGAAAACAGCTACAAGTTTTGTTCTGGTGAAAAGAATGGAAACAAAGCCATTTTCCTTTCAACTGCAACCTTTCAAGTGCTTGGCTACAGTTACTGTACTTATCCACCCACACTGCTTTCTAGTCACATGTGGGGAAAATACAGTACAATTAAGAAAGTATGTCATCTCACATTATTAGTAATTTACGAGAAACATAATTATGTTTTACCCACAGACAGCCATTAAACTTCTATTTCTCACACGCTTTTCTATGGGTTGAGAAATAAACTTGCCCTGGACATAAAAGATTACTGTTAGTAAAGTTGTTTGGATTGCAAACGATGATAATCGTTATGTCTCTACTAAAGCGTGCATTCCCACGAACGTATATCAGCTCGGTTTTCACGTCGAGCCGATATACGTCGTCCTCATCTGCAGGGGGGGGGGGGATGGAAGAGCCAGGAGCAGGAACTGAGCTCCCGCCCCCTCTCTGCCGCCTCTCCGCCCCTCTGCACTATTTGCAATAGGGAGAGGTGGAACGGGGGCAGGGCTAATTCTCGGAACTTAGCCCCGCCCTGTCCCACCTCCTTTCATTGCAAATAGTGCAGAGGGGCGGAGAGGAGGCAGAGAGGAGGCAGAGAGGGGGCAGAGAGGGGGCAGAGAGGGGGCAGAGAGGGGGCAGAGAGGGGGCGGGAGCTCAGTTCCTGCTCCTGGATCTTCCATCCTCCCCCCTGCAGATGAGGACAACGTATAATCGGCTCGGCGTGAAAACCGAGCCGATATACGTTCGTGGGAATGCAGCCAAAAACAGTAGGTTATGCTACAAAACTACAAGTGATGCAATTTTTCTTATTTTGCACGAGTCTCTTCTCCAGCACAGAGTACAGCAGATTCATCAACAGGGCCCATTGCTGCGCTGATGAATTTGTTACATAGAACGGAAGGGCAGACCTGATATTTTCTTGCACTTTCCTAGTTGAAAAAGTGGTGGAAAGCTTTAGGCCCCCGGATCTCTGCCGCGGGAGCCGCTGCCCCAAAGCAGGAGCTGGCAGATGGATCTCCGCTGTCAGCTATCTGACAGATAGGCTGACCACGGAAAATTGTGGCAATTCGCAGCATGCTGCAAATTACCAGCCGTGAGCGGAGAATCGCAATGATTCTCCTCTCGTGGATAGGGGGGGGGGGGGGGCGATGCTTTCTATAGCAAAGCTAGGGAAAGCTTCAGACGGAGTGATTAATCGGCGATTTACCGCCGGCGGAATCACGCCTGTGGACAGGGGGCCTTAATGAGACATACTTGATATGACTCTAAAGTACAGTCCACGTCCTAAAATGCATTCTTATATGTCGGAAAAAGTAGTACAGGGATATACATAATACGGTGGTCGGTTTTAAAGCCATAATTTCCACTACATTTAAACTAGAAAATTGGCATAAATACACTGATACCCAATTAACTGCATTTAAAGGAGCATTTAACCAAGAAATGAAAGTAACAGCAAACTTGAAGAAATCCTTCAGAGGAAACGAGGGGTTAATCTTCAGTGATATGTTCCATCTTTGGTGGTTAGCTGGGGTTGATGCTTACTGAGGCTGCCTACACACGGAATTCTGCATGCAAAAACCGGTCCTGGGAGCAGCGGCGTCCGTGCGTACCTGTCACTTCCATTTTTCATCTGTACTGCGGATGGTCCGCATGGCAAGCCGTTGGACATGCGCAGTACATATTTCTTTTTTTTTGAAACTCCTGCTTTTCCCGCATTATCATCTAGAAATGGACGCGGATTGGACGGCTTCCATTGACTTCAATAGAAGCAGTCAGTGCGGATTTCGCACAAATATGCACCATGCTGCAATTTTTCCTCCACTTGTGGGAACCTCAATTGGTTTCCGCTAGTGTGCAGGAAGAATAGATTTTCCATAGCAGGCAATGGGCTCTATCTGCTGCAGATCCACAGTGCGAACGCCTGCCGCGGATTCTGCAGCAAATATCTGCTCGTGGGCAGGAGCCCTAAAGGGGAAGGGATCAACTATGTTTTTGGTTCCACTGCTTTACTGCCAGTCACAGGATTGTAAGAAGGGACATGGCTGAGCTTCTGGGTTACAGAGATTTCTTTATGTATTTCTGAGCTTGAATTGCAATATGAGACAAGATCAAGGGAGGAATTGCTGTGATGCTTTGGTACACTTCCTAGGTTTTGTGTTCCTTTTGCCATTAAATGCTCATATTATAATATGTGCACCCTTGATTTTGTGTTGAACCTTGACACATTTGAAAATTTGCCTTATATGATGGATATTCAGTCACCATCTTGTAAATCATCACCTTCATCTTCTCTCACAAGATCAGAAATTCAACTTCTACATCCATCCTATTTGTTCAAAGGCTTCCAATCAAGCTCATCTATATCAAATACTACAAGCATCAAAAACTGGCAACATTTGCACATTCGCAAGATGGAGGCCTTGTAATTAATATATACAAGGTCCTTTTATAAGGCTAGAACTGAACTACGTAAAGAGTGCCGACCAACGAGATTGGTATTCATTTGTCTAGCATTCATACAGGCATACTCTGAAGGCATAAGGGCCGAATGATCATTCATCCCCCACACTGCTAAAGCACTGTCGGCAGCACATCCCCCATTCACATGCAACAATTATCACTCAAAATTTGCTGAAACGAATGAATTTGCGCGATAATTGTGCACTATTAGTTCATTTATCCTTTATCGCTGAGTTTAAGGGCTTATTTAACACAAGCGTATATTGGCCGGCCTTTTTACGTCCGGCAAATATACGCTACCGTCTCGGTGTATATGCCTTAGGGAGACAGTTTCCCCCCTCCCTGGCTCACCTCCTCTCTCCTCCCCTCCGGCTGTTTGCAATGGTAGTGGGCGGGGCAGGGGCAGACCTAAGCTCCCGCCCCTTGTCCACAGCCAGCAATGGGAGGGGGCGGGATGGGGAGGAGATTAGCTCCCCCCCCATTTCAAATAGCCGGAGGGGAGGAGAGGAGAGATGGGGGAGGGAGTTTAGCAGTCCCACTGCTAAACCCCTCTCCCTCCGCCGCTGTCATTGGCTCACATAGGAGTCTATGGCAGCGGCTGTAGTCCGGCCAGAAAGATAGTTCCAGGGCTATCTTTCCTACCCGACTTAAAAGCGCCTGGCACTTTTACGCCGCGGGAATACGCTTGTGTGATCTGACGAATTGGAATCCAATGTATCAGATGGTAGTGTATATCGGCCGGCCGATTTTTTGGGGGCATGAAAATCCAAAAATAAGCCCTGGCTGCATTTAAAAAAATTACACATCACCCAAGAGGCGCTGTCCAGCTCCCCTGCACGTCTCCTGTGTAGCTCCAGCACACTTGTTTGTAGTTTTTACCCAGTGCTTCCTTCTCAGGGGTTAAAAATCCCCACCTCCAGGAAGAGCTGGCTCTGATTGGTTCATTGAGCGCTGCAGTGATTGGCTGAGCTGTGTTGCTCGAGAACCAAATTACAGCCAGAGCATTGAATGGCTGTGATTGGTTCTCGAGCGCCGCGGCTTAGCCAATCACAGCCAGCTCTTCCTGGAGTTTGAGTTTTTTGAGCCCCTGACCAGGAAACACCGGGTGAAAACTACAAGTGTGCCGAAGCTGCAGAACAGAACGTGCGGTGAAGGCCAATAGCGCCACTTAGGTGATGTATTGTGTTTTTTTTTTAATGTAGCTAGTGCTTATTTTAGGGGAAACCATAGGATTTCCTACTGTAAAAGTTGCATTGAACTGCACAAAAACCGCGTTTTCATGCGATGCAACACAGAAGAAGGCTCCATATGAAAACACAGGATTCAAAACATTGCAAATCACGGTAATATTCAGCATGCCCCAATTTTTTTCCTCTCAATGTAGCAGCCTACAAAATATCGCTAATGTGAAGGAACCCGTTGGAAAAGCATGGGCTTCATATATATGCGATTTGTAGTACTGTCACATCGCGATGAAAATCGCACTATGTGAAAGTGGCCTAAATGCTGAGCATTACTATGCAAAAAAGTTGTTAATTCATTCAGTATTTCGGTCATTCAAACAATAATTGTTGTGTGTAAATTCTGCTTGAAAGGATTTTTAGTACCACACAGAAGACGCGATTCCTAAAGAATGAGTGTTTGCTTGTTTATCAGGTCATCAAGGCACCGTTACACAAACCGAGGATCAGGCGAATTAATGTTCTTGCCTAATTATTGGGCCCTGTAAAAACGCCATCATAAACCACTAAAAACATTTGTCCTACTGCATGTAGCAGTATAATGTAGCATGTATAATGGCAACAAACCTCATAGGTTAATATGAAGTGCAGATCTCATACCTGAACATAGTTGTTCGACCTTCACGTAGTTTAGACACAGAATGTCATTCACCCATGCAATGATGTCATGTCTGCTCATAGTCTCCTGCGTTATCGAGGTAGAGTACACGTTGACCGCCATTCCCCAGCTGTAAAGACAAACAGGACATGAAGATTGAGATCATAGCATAGATGCTTGTAATACTAATCCAACACTTCAAAAACCGTAACCCGTGGAGTGAAAATTCCAAGGGGAATGTCCAAAGAATGTGATAAAAGCAGAATACACTTGAGATACATAATACAGAGTTTTCAACTGGCAATGTAAAATGCATTAAGAACAGCATTGATTAGAATGGCAGGTACGTTCTGGGAGTTGGGACTTAAAATCAAGGACACAGATTCATACAGGTATTATTGTGGACTGCAAAGGACTTCCCATTGAATGCCCTCCTTCTCCAAAGAAAATATGGCAGCCCCAGGTAATACACAAATGAGAAAACAACTTAAAGAGTGTGGATGAAACAACTTACACAAAACATACACATCTGTGTCCAGTATAAATCGGCATGTGTCTGGTCTGATAACATTATATCTATTCGTTGTGTAGGTGGTCTATGGTCCTTTATATTAATGACTTTTCTGTTTAACCCCTACGACTCTACTAGCCTGGCCTCCACGCTGCAGCCCAATTATTTATAGTCCGTTGGCTGCACAATGCTTTCCTGTCCA
Source organism: Eleutherodactylus coqui (assembly GCF_035609145.1). Taxonomy (NCBI): domain Eukaryota; kingdom Metazoa; phylum Chordata; class Amphibia; order Anura; family Eleutherodactylidae; genus Eleutherodactylus; species Eleutherodactylus coqui. The sequence goes on along the minus strand of NC_089845.1, from coordinate 91,334,658 downwards.
CTTCTATTTATAGCCCTGTGCAGCTTTAATTTAGTGTTTCCTCTCAGTAGTGCTTCCTTATGAACAGCTTACACCATTATGTATCAAGGCTCATCAGTAGTTTTCTTTGCATGAAGCAAATTTCAATTTTTATCATTTTTTTTCTATTGCAAAAGGCTACATCAACAAAAATGCTCACATTCTCATTGGAGTAGAAACGGAATTGCCCCAAAGGGGTCTCAGACAATCGGATTCTAATGGCGGAATTCGCGATTGCTGTCCGTGAACAGGATCCACAGCAAAACACAGGCATTGAAAGGAATGAACTCTTGCTTTTTCCTTTACACTCGCAGATATGAATCGTGTATTCCGCGAACGGAAGAAAAATCGCAGCATGCACTTTTTGCCACGGACAGCCTCCATTGAAGTCAATGGAGGCAGTCTGACCCGAAGCCCATACGTAATTAACACTTGGGTACCCGCGTCATCACTTCGCAATAGCATGGGAAATACAAATATTGGAGGGGGGAAAAAAAAACAAACTATACTGCGCATGACCGATGGCAAGTAGTTACGGTCATCCGCAATACAGCTAAATCAGGTGCACATGGTGATCAGCCAGAATCCGCTGCGGTCCTCCTGCATGCAGAATCTGACCCGTTCATGTGAGCTTGTATTTAGTTGCGGATTTTCAGGACAATATATGGAACAATAGTCCGATTGGCGATCATCAAGTGGTCGACGACGAATCTTATAAAGAATACTGGCAAACAACTGCATCTATCAGAAAATGTAAATATGCAAAAAAAAAAAAAAATGACCCAAATTCCATTAGAAGCGCAAAGATTCTTCTAAAATTTCCTAAGCAGCCAAATGAAGCGGTCAGTCCATGACAGCTCCAAGTTATTTGTAAGAAGAATACATGATTATGGGCAAAACATTTAACAGCAGCTGTTATTACAGATTTGGATCAATCACAATTGTTTCAATGCACAATTTTCATAGATGCAATTCCAAGAACTGATCGTTGCTATTATAGGAACATTATTAACACAATAGAGCATCAGTGAGTGTTTCTTCTAGTACTCCAGAGAGAAAAGGTTTAGAGATTTCTGCAAATGCTTTTCATACAAGATTAGACAAAAGCTCGACAAACATTGGAAAGTCAAAAATGAATGCGCAAAATACAATCAGACTGTCAACTGATATTTAGAGTTTTTTCACACATTTATGGCAGTTTTTCATGAAGTTTGAGCCAAAGCCAGAAGTGGATACAAAAGATATGGAGAATATTAAGAAAGGGCTTATACTTCTCCTCTCTGTTGGATCCACTTCAGATTTAGGCACTAAAGTCCTCATGGCTTTAAATAAAAATGGTTTAAATCAGCCTGCAAGTCTATATCAAAATCCACAGTTAGTCCTGCGGATTGTGATGCAGAATTCTGAAGCGGCAAATTCCATTGAGTCCTGGCAGAAATATTCCACCCGTGTGAAAGGGTCGTCGTAATACTAGTGAAGCTCCACTACGTAGAGCTCTGTTCTGAACTTCCATTGCAAATTCCATCATGTTTGTTTCATGTCAAAACAGACACCATAATGTACTCAATACACTTCATAATAGGTCAATGGGGTATGTTGGGCGCTTGTATATCGGTCATATGACCCACATGGCTCTGCACTGTGAATTCAGTCATATCAATCCACGCATGTAATTGACGCATACAGCGGTGATTGAAAGTTGGTGAACTCTTCAGAATTTTGCGGTTTCTGCTTTTATTTGATCTAAAACTACATCAGATTTTAACACAAGTCCTAACAGTAAATAAAGAGAACCAAAGTAAACAAATGAGTCAAAATATTAGATTTGGTCATTTAAATATTGAGGCTTTAAAATGCTCAAATATCCCATATCTGACTGTCAAAAGTACCTGAACCTTTAGGATTAGCAGATAATTTGAAGGTGAAATTAAAGTCAAGGGTTTCCAATCAATGGGATGCCAATCAGGTATGAGTGGGCGACCCATTTTAAAGAATGACGAGTATTGCAGTTGTAGAACGTGAAGGCACATTACTAGCATATGCCATTCCTTGCCGATTACTGGGTTTCAACCTTCGATACTTCCATAAGCACATATTGTAAATGAAGATGCAGCGCTCTCTTTGGCATTTTTTAGTTAATGTGACCAAGTTGTAATATCAGCACAGTCCCTGGACTGCAGTAGCACTATACAGAACCATTGTTTTCTTACAGAACCATTGTTTTCCAAGAAGTGCTATAAGCTCCTTTGGTCGCAGCAATCCCTGATCAGCCAGACCAAAAATCACAATGGCCGGCGGAGCATGTAGCAGGATGATAATGCTAGCTGGGCAGATAGTAACATGGTGTGCAAGGCAAGGTGATGGGGTGCAGTGAAAATACACTAATCAATGCATATTCTGCTGAAGTCATGCTTCCATCATCAATGAAAACAACTATTGTTACAGAGCAGTAGAAGTTATACATAGATTACGTTCCAGCTGCTATTGGCCAAGCCCGGGTCTGACACCGTAGGTATTACTGTAGTAGGTTTCTACGGGTAGCATCACTAATTGTCTTTGCATTGCTACAGTTCTTTCTTTTACATAATAGACACAAACTAAGTTTTTTGTATTTTTTTAAGGTTTACTTCACAAATGTGCTGTTCTAGATTTACTACAGTACTAAGTCTAACAAAATCAGAAACATCTGTCTTTCCACATAACCAACACAGTGTATACGTTCTTGCTCGGACAATATTTACTCTCTGGGGTGGAACATTTTGTCCTCGACCTACAAGGCACTTGAATTTTTTTTTTCTGTGACAATGTACATTTAAGAAAAAACAGGCAACTTATCTCTACTTTCCTAATAAATATAATCTTTATGGAGTGCCAGAATATTCTGCAGCACTTTAAAAGTCAGAGGGTAAATGAACAGACAAAAGTCAAAAGTGGCGGCGCGGGGGGTAGCAGCGGGGAACAGGGGGGAGCCCTCTCTCTCTCTCCCGCTCACTCCCCGCTGCAACCCCCCACTTACCCACGGCGCCCCCCGAATCTTTTCGCCCGAGTACGGAAGTACTCGAAAATCACGGTGCTCGGGCGAAAAAGGGGCGTGGCTGAGTACGCTTGCTCATCTCTAATTAGGGTGCATGAATTGTGAGGGATACTGAAGGATGAAGGGTTCATGTTCTGAGGAGGAAAATACAAGAGAACAGTTAGATTAGGTAATGTGACAGGCCTCCCTAAAAACATGTGTTTTTAGAGCACATTTAAAGCTGTGGATATTAGTGAATTGTCTGGTGTAGTGCATTGCAGAGAACTGGTGCAGCACAGGAAAAATCTTGGAGAAGGCACTGGGAGGTTCACATTATCGAGGATCTTAGTCCAAGATGATTAGCAGAACAGAGAGCACAGGTAAGGTGTAAGACAGAAATAAGGGAGGATAGGCACCGAGCGCAATAATTGGCACATACAGGGCAGTGCAGTATTACTGATGGCTTTAGGGAGGAGAGGGAGGAGTTTAAATATTATATTCTACATTGGATGGGCGACCACTGCAGAGACTAGAACAGGGTGAAGGCATCAGAGTAGTAGCTGTACTAATAGATAAGCCTGGCTGCTGTATTCAAGAAAGGTTAGAGAGGAGAGAGCTTAGTGAGGGGAAGAAAGAGCAGTAGTCTGTTACACTAGTCAGGAGGAGAACGAATCAAGAGGAGCAACAATAAGTGTTTTTGAAGTTCCCACAATAAGAAAAGGGTGCGGGTGACATGAGTGTACAAGTGATCAAATACAGGGAGCAAACGGAAGATCAGAGCCAAGAACGATCCCAAGACAGCAGCGGATGTGTTGCTTAGGGCTCATGTCCCCGAATGTGTTTTTACCACGGATTGCATGACCACATGATACATGGTGAATGGAGTACGGGAAAGTTAATGGCCTTTCATTGGTCCATGCGCATGTGCGTGTAGACACTGTGTACTAGAAATAGATGGCAGCATGCTCTATTTTTCTGCATAACAGAAAAATTGCAGCGTGAGCCCATTACACTGATCTAGGCAGCGTATAAAACGCTATCCATATGCAATACATTGTGTACGGGCGCCGCTCTCATACGCAACCCTGCTCTGAAACGGATTAAAAAAAAAAAAAAAAAAAAAAAAAAAAGGTCGCACTGCGCATGACCATGACCATGTCAGTTCGAGACTTTGGGTACTGAAAGCCTAATCTGCTGATAGTTTGTACAATAGGGGCTCCGTAGATGGAATAGGATGCATGCATTTATTGTATCTGTTGTGAGATCACAGATCTCAACTGAATTACAACTACATATACCGTATATCTATACAAGTACTACATGTCCGCATTATAACCTTACTGCTGACACCTACTTATAATAATAATCTTTATTTGTATAGCGCCAACTTATTCCGCAGTGCTTAATCTACTTGTCTTTTTTCCCCCCATACAAGAAAGCTCAGCGCTGCAGACTTGTTTCTATAGCAATGCCACCTATACAGACGGTTTTCAGCAACACTTGTAACTATTTTTATCCGCTATGTCCCTAGCGAAATCTCAAGTTTATTAAATGCACTGTTAAATCTCATGGGTGCAGAATGAAGGCTAATGGGAAATCTCGCAGCTAACTGAACTCTTGCAATGATGGCGTAGTAAAACGGTCTTCTTGTACTAGATCATTTCTTACTGGCTCTTGAAAGGACAGTTCTCTGACAAAAGCGTCTCATATTTCCTGTAAAAGGCCACATAAGGGTGTGGTAGAAATTGTTACAATATGAGTAATTTGTTTCAAGATATTTTCTCATCCAGTACAAGAAGGTTCATAAAAATCAGCTGATGTAGGTCAACCATTTCTTTAAAGAGAATATACATTGAAGGGATTACAATTAACTAAATAGTACTCTGTAAAATGTTCTAGTAAATCTGGAATCATGCAGGAAAGCAGTCTGTAATAAGACAAGTAGTCCGCTCTCTTTATATTCCAGACACCACAGTGCACAGAGACACATAATAAAGTGCAAGGGTGTATTAGGAGGATACTGCAGTGTTTGCTCAAATTTTGCAAAGATCGTAGCAAAAGAGACACAATATGACCAAAAAGTATAAATACAAAACATATTTTAACATAGTAGCCAAGGCAAAAATCCATCTAGATGCTGTCACTCAACGCAAAGATCCTGGTGCTTTAGCAGTGCCAACAACTCAACCACCATACAGTCCGTATACTGTATGTCACACATGTATATTGTATGTCCTGTGTTCACACGCGATCTTGTGTGGTCTGTCTGAAAAGAAGCAGGCCCAATAATAAACTGTAAAGGTTACAAAATAATTGATGGCTTATCCTCAGAAAAAGCCATTAATAACAGCGAGAGGTCAACTCCTAGCACCCTGTACCGATTGGCTGTTTGAAGGGACGGTGGAGCCCCTCTCAGCGTTTCCATCCGAGTATGATCCTGTTCGTACACAGAACCCCTTTAAGGGATGATATGAGGCGGGTACATTTGTGCTTCTCCTGCCTGCTAGGTGACACAGAGTGACATTTCTGCAGTTTGCTGCATTCGCTCTCAGTAAATGAGACTAGATGATATGTGCAAACCAGACCTCTCCAACCAATGGGATAAGAGACGACAGAGAGACCAAGACAGGGGGCCTTGATATAGTAGTACCAGTAGCATATTGGTCCATCGTCTGCCAGTCTGCCTCTTGCTCAACATTTGATACCATAGGGCTACAGTGTCTCCCAGTGATACAATCTCGGTTCATATTACTCATTTGCAGACAAATGAAAAACAATACGTTGGCTAAGGCAGGATGTGAGGTTTGTGTCAGTAATTGTATCCCATGTTAACAGGTAGCTCTATACTTTCTATACTTGCTCCAAGTTCAACAACATGGTTAAAGGGGGTTGTCGGAGTTACGTAAACGGCATATAAAGGGGTCCCCAAGGTGAAAAATAAAGCAGCTTATTCTCACCCCCCCTGCTGGTGTCTCCGAGTCTCTTTGCTGATATGAGGTTTACAGGCTGCGGTCAGCCTGTGATGTCCTGTAGGCCTAATGCTGTATCCAATGACAGCGCTCCGAGATGATCACTGAGCACTGTCATTGGGTGCAGCCCATAAACATTAAGTCATCAGAGAGACCCAGAGCTGCTCATGAGGGATGAGCAGGTAGAGGAGAGAATGAGCTGCTGTGTTATTTTTCGCCATAGGGGATCCCTTTACATGCAGTTTACATAACTCGATCAACCATTAAGTTTTTCTTGTTTTTATAAGCCACACGCAGCTTTAAATTGTATTTAAGGCATACCCATCTGTACAAACAAAAAATAACTCCGGTCTCTACTTAAAGGGGTTGTCCTACTTTTAGCTGTTTTGCTGTAGGAAGCAGGGAGCTCCATACATTGTGCAGTGGCTCAGGTTGGTACTGCAGGCTGAGTCCTATTGAAATAAATGGGACTCAGCCTGCAGTACAAACCCAAACCATTGCACAATGTATGGAGCGGTCTGCTTTCTGCAGCAAAACAACTAGAAGGTACCTTTACACGGGCTGATAGTCGCCAGAATAACTGCTCAAACGAGTGATTATGAGAAACTGGTCGGCCCGAGTACACATGGCCCCCCGACAGGGCAGAGAGAGAAGTCACTCAGTAGTTGCTAATCGTTCCGTTTCAGTAAACTAAAATAAAAATTACTAAGCAACTACTTGCTCAGCGTAATAGGAGTCGCTCAATCTGTGAGCGACTACCCGTTTCCAGTGAATGGAGAGACATCTGTCACGATCCGCTGGGATGGTAGTCAGGTGCCCGACAGGCAGTTGTAGGTCCTGTATGGAATAAATGTGCAGCCAAAAATGGTCTATGTAACCTCCATATTTCCCCTGCTCTGTTGGTTTCTGTATATATTCATTTTCTCTCTCCATGCTTGTCACATGGGTGGGCTCTTTGTGGTGTACCGGTAATCCAAGAACTGTACAAGTCAATGAGATGCCTCCCGTGCTGCTCTCCCATTCATGTTTCACTGAAACAATAAGGGCTCATTCACACGGGCATATTGTCACCATGTATTACACACACGTATATCGAGTGCATCACACGTGGTAAACGGAGGCAATGAATGTCAATGGACTCTCATTCTTCCATTCACACCTGCATGGGTGCTGTGTATCGAAAGGCAGGAGAAATAAGTCGCAGCATGCTCTATTTCTCCGAGTACCATAAGCAGTCCATAAGCATGCATTGCATGGGAATTGAGAAAAAAAAAATTATCGCACTGCGCATGTCGGCGACCGCGTCCTGCTGGGTATGCACAGCGCCATATGCGGTCTCTGCCAGCAGAGTGTATAGGCTGTAATATGTACAACAATGTGAGAGACTCGCAGTGTTGTATGCCCGTGTGAATGAGCCCCAAGTCGTTCAGTACGGGCACTTATTGGGCAGTTTAAGCCAGCATAAAGATCAGCGTCGGCTCGGGTACTTATTGGGCAGTTTAAAACACTGATAGTTCAAGGTTTCAAATAGGAATGTGAAAAACTGAATGATTAGGGAAAGTGAACTGTACGATTCTCAATGACAGTCGTGCAATCTAAACATGCTGCCCGAGCGTGGACAAGCTGGTGATGACGTCACAAGCTCATTCACTCTGCAAAACGAGAACAGCGAGATTCTCGTTCCATGTAAAAGGGGCATATGATTTCAATATAAGAGATGAAGTCAGTGTGTCTAACACTATACTGTACTCCCCATACCCTGGGCAGTTTGGGGGACCTGATAAGTTCCCATTAAAAACACAACTAACTAGATTACAGAAAAAGTGTCTTCAATTTATAGAATTTCTTAACAGGATAATATAAAACCTCTCATCATTGAGCCGCTGTGAATGACTAGCAAAGACCAAGTCCCTTGTTCAGAGAGGAGACGTAAAAGCTTTGGAATGAAGACCAGGATGGGGATTTCCATACCAAAAAACTCAATATAAACAATAAAGCCAAAGTTGTGACCTCAAAATTCGTCACCGAGACAGAAAAGTTCCCTGAGGAACAAAGAGTAGATCACCGAGGGAACCACTAAATAATAAATAAAATATAACCTTTATTAATTAATATTAAAATATATATACACAAGGGGCGTGATCAATCCTTTTATAGATATCGTGCCTGTCACGACCAATCGGCACCGTCCTAAAAATATGATACCTAGGACAATACACAGTTGTAACAACCGTTACTACATGCGCCTATATCGGTGAAACTTCACCCCACTTCTTAATCGTATCACAGTGTGTGTTCATCATATGCATGCATCCCCCATATATGTCCTAAAGTCTGTCAAGTCTCAACCACCAGGATAGGGATAAATCCCTTTATGGTAGCGTTAGTATTAAATATAAATACTTATAGAGCACTCCCATTTACTACTTGATGGCTATATGCACCAACAGATGGACAGTGATGCATGGGCTCTCATAAGAATATTTATAATAATATCACCATACTCCTATTCTGGTAAGTATCCAAAGACCAAAATAGCAAGGAGCAAGAAAAACTATCTCCCATATGATGAACCAGTGATAAGGAATAGTGTATTCATGTGATAATTATGCCATACATCAAATCTTTCACTGTGTTTGACTAGTAGGACAATGGGATTGGATGTATCAACTGGCCAAGGTATCAGATCATATGGTGTATAACTGTTTGGCTAGGATGTACGACCAACAGTATACATACACCATGCTGCTGTAAGTACTTATTATAGTTTTAATAAACAAGCACTTAGTCAAAAACTCAAAGAAGATCCAATATTTGAGGCAGGACCGATTTATGGTCCATCAGTTGCCTATTAATTGACCTTCTGAGTATTTGAACCCGTTTTAGATGGCACAAATAGAACCAATATCTAGGGCAGGACTAATTGTTCTAAGTCCAGAATAAAGCCCAGTAGTTGGTCTATTCTATACAGTTTTGCTCACTTATTCGCACAAAAGTGAAGAGACTCCAGCAAAAAGCCTTTAAAAGTCACATCACTATTTGTTTTGAACAGAAAAAACCATCTACGCGTTTCAACAGCTCAATAATATAAGCTGTATCCTCAGGATGGTATACTGGAATGCAATCAGAGTAGGCACAATTGCATGAAAAAACAGCTAAGTATAGCAGCAGTCATAGGATTTATAAGACTGTGCTATTATAATTAGCTAGAAATAGCAGATAAATGAGCTGCTCATTTACACACAGCCCGTCAGGCTGTTCACTTCGCTATATGCTAGACTTAGCTACTTATATTGCACAGTCTCTATACATCCATGACTGCTGCAATACTCTAGTGAATTTATCTGCTATTTCTAGCTAATTATAATAGCACAGTCTTATAAATCCTATGACTGCTGCTATACTTAGCTGTTTTTTCATGCAATTGTGCCTACTCTGATTGCATTCCAGTATACCATCCTGAGGATACAGCTTATATTATTGAGCTGTTGAAACGCGTAGATGGTTTTTTCTGTTCAAAACAAATAGTGATGTGACTTTTAAAGGCTTTTTGCTGGAGTCTCTTCACTTTTGTGCGAATAAGTGAGCAAAACTGTATAGAATAGACCAACTACTGGGCTTTATTCTGGACTTAGAACAATTAGTCCTGCCCTAGATATTGGTTCTATTTGTGCCATCTAAAACGGGTTCAAATACTCAGAAGGTCAATTAATAGGCAACTGATGGACCATAAATCGGTCCTGCCTCAAATATTGGATCTTCTTTGAGTTTTTGACTAAGTGCTTGTTTATTAAAACTATAATAAGTACTTACAGCAGCATGGTGTATGTATACTGTTGGTCGTACATCCTAGCCAAACAGTTATACACCATATGATCTGATACCTTGGCCAGTTGATACATCCAATCCCATTGTCCTACTAGTCAAACACAGTGAAAGATTTGATGTATGGCATAATTATCACATGAATACACTATTCCTTATCACTGGTTCATCATATGGGAGATAGTTTTTCTTGCTCCTTGCTATTTTGGTCTTTGGATACTTACCAGAATAGGAGTATGGTGATATTATTATAAATATTCTTATGAGAGCCCATGCATCACTGTCCATCTGTTGGTGCATATAGCCATCAAGTAGTAAATGGGAGTGCTCTATAAGTATTTATATTTAATACTAACGCTACCATAAAGGGATTTATCCCTATCCTGGTGGTTGAGACTTGACAGACTTTAGGACATATATGGGGGATGCATGCATATGATGAACACACACTGTGATACGATTAAGAAGTGGGGTGAAGTTTCACCGATATAGGCGCATGTAGTAACGGTTGTTACAACTGTGTATTGTCCTAGGTATCATATTTTTAGGACGGTGCCGATTGGTCGTGACAGGCACGATATCTATAAAAGGATTGATCACGCCCCTTGTGTATATATATTTTAATATTAATTAATAAAGGTTATATTTTATTTATTATTTAGTGGTTCCCTCGGTGATCTAAAGTTGTGACCTCTTAACAAAATGTGCACTCTGCTATGTTTAGTGTGAAATACTGTGGTATTTGTAGTAAATATACAATTAAAGCGGTATTCCGTCTCAGACACTTACGTCATATCCACAGGGTATGCTATAAATGTCTGATAGATACAACTCTCACCGCTGGGACCCACACTTATCAGAACGATGCAGACACCGCTACCGATGACCGGAATTACAAAAAATGCAGAAGTGGCTTTTCTACACCATTCACTTTACTCCCACAGAAGCGAATTAGAGTTACTGAAACAGTGTATCACAACCAGTTTCCGTAATTCCAGGCACAGTAAATGAGCTCATAGTCTCATCTCAGCTGTGTTTAACATTGATACTTTGGCAACTTTTTTTTTTTTTTTTTTTTTTTTAAGATATCTTAAAAGGGGTATTTCAAAGTACCTCTGCCAATCGGACACTGGTAGCTTATTGCTAGGATAGGGAGCCACTGTCTGATCATCAAGGGTCCAAATGCTGTTGCCTTTGTGATTGCTAGAACCAAGTAGCAGCAGTGCTAGGAAATCAGTGCCACTTCTGTCAGCTCCATGTGGCTTTTTTCACGTGGGCACATGCATGGCCATTTTAGTCCACAGCTGTCCACGCGCCTGCATGGCAGAAGCCAATATCCTAGCCAAACGTCACAAATGTCTTAATATTTTCATCACGCAGCAAGGTACCTCAGTGGTCGGCCCTGTCGCACCGCACAGCTGGGTTCAAATCTGACCAAAGGCAACAACTGCATGGAGTCCATCTTCATTGCATTTACAAGCTTTTTCTCCAGGTACTCGGGTTTTCTCCCACACTCCAAGAATATGCTGAGAGGTTAAGCGACTAATCTGAAACTGACCCTAAGAATGTCTCACACAAACATATTTGCAAGCAAAGAGTACAGCAAGTGCGCACACAGATACACAATGCCCATTGTGTATATATGCAGCGTAAATGCTGTGTGACACTGGCCTAATGTTTTTGCGCATTACCATAATAAGGAAACTAGAATGTGAGCTCCATAGGGGACAGGCACTCGTGAACGGTGGCCATCCCTGTACTGCAGTCTGGAACATGTCAGCGCTATATTAGTAATAGGAATAAATTGATAAAATGTAGGTCATGTGTCTCCACAATCATTTGAGATATGGGTTCTACATGAACATATTAAAAGGTATAGATTGGGGAAGATTTTTTTTTTTAAGTATTCAAACTAATTTTCCAGATTTACCCTGCAAAATATATTTAGCATAGAAGTCATTTATGGAATCCCTGTGCCATTTCTTCCAACACATGAGAATGTGTCAGTCACTTTTTCCAACATTTAAAATTGTGTTCCCAAATGCTAGTTTCTGGGAGGATGGTTACTAGAGATGAGGAGGAAGGTAGTTTTCTTCCATATGACTGTCTATAGGCTGGGCTCACACAAGCGTAATTTAATTGCTTATTACATGCGCATAATACATGGTGGATGGCTTCAATGAAAGTACATTGATTTTCATTAATCCATTCACACTTGCATATATGCATTACGTATAATACGCGTGTTAAAAAGAAAGCAGCGTGTTCTCTTTTATCGCATATTACATGCATACAGTCCTATTGTTCTCTATGGGGGCATACAAAACCGCTGAACATACGCAACAACATTCTGTATGCGCAGCGTTATTGCCCAACGTTGCTTAGAGGCAACAGAAGGAAAGTTCAAAAAAATAATAAACCACGAAGCCAGTGCATGACAGCATGCGTGAGATACGCCGTCATAGGCAGGCATACACGATTACAAAAAGCGGTGATACGCAGCTCCACACACCGGTAAAACGCTGCGTTTTACCACACGGTCGTGTGAGCTCAGCCTAAAGCAAAGCTTAACCGTATATGTATGTGTTTGTTCTAGTCCCTTATATTGTAGACATTTATTCTGTTTTGTACACGCTATCTGTGTCGTTGGAAATAACCCTTTTTTTAGTTAATGGGGTATTCACTAGTTGCAGATTGTATAAATAGACTTGTACCAAGAACGACTTTTTGCAAAGAACGTCTTGGTCTTTTTCTGACCAACAAGTGTAGCTTCTTTTCTGAACTCAATTGGTCCATTGTAACCAAAATTCCTCAATAGCATTTAGAAGTGCCAGGGGAACTGAGGAATTTTACTACAAGTTACTATCCAAGAGCCTTGCCCTGATTTCAGAGAACCCATTCCAAGCCATCAAATATGTTTCATCATACAGGCCCAGTTATATCAAGGGAGGGAAGCTAGTGTCCTTGTTTTCCAGCAAACCTTCAGAGAGAAGGAGCCAGACTGTACCAGTAATTAACCTGTGAATAGTGGATTGCAGATTCACACGCTGTGGGGGAGCACATTATAAAGACATTCATTTATCATGTGAATTAGGTGAAGACGTGAGGAAAATAGATGCTCCATGGAAGACAATGAGCCACTGTACAAGGAAAGAGTTAAGATTAGTTAAAGCAGGGTCTAGTGGACTTGGCACAAAACAAAAATGAACATTTATAAGATTATTTTCAGCAGTCATCGCTCAGACAATCTGGAGCATAGAACAGAAGCAGACTGGTCTTGCTGCAGTGTCGTTATTCTTCTCATTCGTAGGAACCACAATATAGATTTAGTGTTTAGATGTCAAAGAATTACACAGCACAATTTTATAATGCTTCTTACGCCATAAAAAAAAATGCAATTAATTTTTCAATACAGCAAAACTACAAGGTCGGAGGGGGGCTTGGTTAGCTCCGTTTGAATTGCCCTTGGATCCGATCCCAGGAACCCAGCGGTGCAACATCTACATGGAATTTGTAGATTCTTCCTATGTTTGAGTGAGTCAGGTATTTGGTTCTTGCTACTATCTGAAAGTATTAGTCTGCACTGAACATTTCGGTCGCTCATATTGCAGTCTCGCTCTCTACATACTACCAGGGTCTATGGTGATTGAACCTGCCCTGCAGTTTATCAGATGGTACATTTTTGGCTCCCTTTTCTGCTAGTTATGCCTTTGTACTTTTTTTCCCGCTCACCTCTGATTTTAATTCAGTTACTAGTGAGCGTTGGTTCTGACGTACACAGTGGCCTTGCCGTGGCCCGTCAGCTTATGTGCTTTGGTCAAAATGCAGACTAACACCTGCATTTATCAGTGTTTTTGTCATGCAATTTGCTATAGATGCTGGGCGAGTCCAGGATGTCATGCCAGTGTGGCACACTGTGGTGATACAGGGCAATCCACTGCTTTATCAGTAGGGGTAGCATTCCTGTATGTTGTGGTGCACTTATCTATGGCTGACATCCTTGGTATCAGTTCACATGTGCAGATTATGTGTGTTAGCAGTCACCCCTCCCACAATCTGGGCTGGTTTGAGCTGGGTGGCTTCTTATTAGTCTGCACGGGACATTTAGCTCACTTATATTGCAATCTGGTTCTCTACATACTACCAGGGTCTGTGGTGATTGAGCCTGCCCTGCAGTTTATCAGATGGTGCATTTTTGGCTCCTTTTTCTGTGAGTTAAGTTTTTGTACATTTTTTCTCTCACCTCTGATTTTACATGGAGTTTGTAGGTTTTTCCTATGTTTGAGTGAGCTTTATTCAGGTATTTGGTTCTTGCTACTATCTGAAAGTATACCAATAGGTTACTTGGCTTACTATGAAAGTAATCCTAGCCTGCATTAAGAAAATTAAGGCCCTTTTAAAGGATTCAGATAATGAAGAACAAATGTTAATTCACCTGACCACTGCCTCGTGTGAAAATGCTGCTAATCAACTGACAAATAATCAAATTGTCGGGTTTTCACATCTTTTTATAAAACATCAAAAATCACCAGTTGTTTGTGGATCAAACGCCTTGTGTAAACCGGGAAATATAATGGAACATATGTGCCTGTACGATCGTCCAGTCACACATGGTACTGCTTGTTTCTCTGTATAATTCTAACTTGCAAAAACATTGATAGACACTCGTTCTTGGCAGAAAACCTGCCAGTGTAAAAGGGCTCTTAGATTTTGAGCCCATTGGAGACTAGTGAGAATGGTGCGGATATATCAATATTTGATCTTCGCTCAAACAGTACATAAAGATAAAAGTGAAGTTATTGAAGAAAAGGACACTAACAAATCAACCTTGCAATAATTTAGTAACCGTTTTATTACACTTAATGTGAGATACATTTATACATGTCCTTTCCAGGTATGCACCATGTCAATTATGTTTATATAATCGCAAAGACACCCTTTAAAAGTCCCAAGATGAATAGTAGTTTTTTTAATCACCTCACTGGCCTTTTGTACACCTTCACTCTTTTTGCCAGTTCTCCTGCTAGTGCTTTAGGCATTTTATACAAAACATTGAAGCAGCAAAAGTAGTATGACCCAACTGTTACGACCCTGGAACATGCGAAGAAACACTGTAGTATTGTGTATTTTGTCCAATATGAATGTTTTGTAACCTTAATTGACATGAGAGTGGCTGTCGGGGAATGTCAGGTGTACGGTGCATATGAAGGTAAAAGATATAAAGTAAAGCTGGACAACATTCATAGCTAATAGGGTTTGTGTACAGTCTTCCAAGAATCTGGTGGATATTTATGTCCTCCACAACAATGTGTATAACGTAATATGGTCATTAAATTTCCATGCAACGTAACTTAAGTGCAGATGTAGAAGACAGATGTTTCTGTATAAGCCAAGTTGAATACAAAAACCATGTAATTGTTAAATCCGTACTAGTAAAGGAGAGTTACTATGGCCACAGCAACACACAAAACAACCCGACTCTGAATGCTTTCCCGTTGCTTATGAATGCAGATGTCAGTTACTCACAAGCAGTATACATACACAATGTATACAAGTCCCATGAAAAGAAAAATGGCATTTCAGATCTGAATATCATAGCCATCCACTTGGCAAATGACAAAAAAAAGTTCCTCGCTAAAATATATACAATGTACAAAACACACCTAGGCATATTAATCAAAAGTGTTATAAGAAGGACTCCCAGTGGCAGATACAGCATCACATTAATAAAGATGGCATTCACTATCTATATTTGGCACAACACACAAATAACTTGAAATAAACCATTGCCTGGCTCTCGTCAATAACACATTTGCATTACACTTGCAGGTTTTCCTATATCCCGTTGATGCAAGTTTTTGTAATTTAATACCGTAAAACACTATCTCAGGAAAAATATAGAATTAACCCTCAGATGGACTAAATACATTAATACGAAAGCCTAGAATAAAAAGTTTGTCCCTTAAAACCAAAGGAGGATTTCCACTCAAAACTCTACAATGCTCAGATGACGAAAAAACCTACTTCTAGGCACAGAACGACATCTAGTAGAGTGAAAATGGAACCTATGAGAAGCGTATCTAAGCATTCAGCATTAATATTACAGTTGTACTCCCTTTGTAGATATAGTGTGTCCTACACAGTCTGACATTGTCAGTAGTTGGACAATGTCAGGCTTTGTAGATATAATAAGGGTAACATTCAGTCAGTTTATCCACACATTTCCTGGAGAAAGGAACAGAGGAACAGCACAGAGTTCAAAGATAGGCTGCTCCAGAATTATTGCTTTATGGGGAACATAAGAGGAGCGGTTTTTCAAAACGTATAGAGTCCCAAGAGGAATCCAATAGATGAAGTAGATGGAGGACATGATGTAGTCCGAGGACATAACTTTTTTTCCCCCTCCAATTGCAAAGAAATGAGTGGCAGCCAAAGTTTTGACCGCAAAGTGTTTATCTGTCTTGATAAAGACGTCGCGGTCGAAAGATTGCCTTTTTAACATGGAGCAATAAAGTTTTTCTTTTATCTTTTGACATACACCGTTGATGCCGCCACTCATTTCTTTGCAATTAAATCTTCATTGGGGATTGGAGGTCCATGATTCCTGGAGTGCGGCTGTGCATGGCCGATTGCCTCTCCCCATAAGGGGATATTAGAAAGAGTGCTGCTGGATCTACATGCTACTTTTTTCCCCCTCTGACAGAATTAAATAAAATTGTTATACAACGGAATATTGCCTTGTAGACATGTAAAGAGAATCAAAAGGGGTTCGTACTGTATTATAAAGTGCAAAAAAGTTTTAAAAGTTGAGTTGACTCATTTTGGAAAAACCCTCTTTATAAGTATTTACTGAAACAGACATGTGGGAAAAACAGAAGGGTCCTCTAAGGTCATACTCAGATGGACATAATTTGTGACAGAATTAGGATTGGATCAAATCATAATAAAGCGGGAAAACCTCCCCTGATCAGGAAAGGTACTCCTGTTCTCACTAAAACAAGTCAAATAATCCCAAAACCTAACAGTTTTATTGAGTCATTATTTAGGATGTATCATAAGCAGAAAGACTGGAGAACGTGCTAAGCTGTAGAAGGCATTTACAAGGGCAGCCCGGCAGCACAGTGTAACATGATGATCAAAATGAACTAACCTTTAGAAGTATGTTTATTGGATTTTGGCAGTAGCTCTAGCTTACGGTACTTTGTTCAGCATCTACTAATTACCACCATATAAACTTTGGAACACAGTGACACATGCACAAAAGAATTACTATAATATTGAGGTCATAGAATTTCTTACTTTAATTCTCTGAAGTCCATCACCACCCATGTATACAAGATGACTAAACTAAGATGATCTTGATCTCCATCTAGTAAACTCCATACATGTTTTACTCAAGGCTCTTCAGTTTTACTTTGTGCCCAAATTCTTATAGATCATCATTTCGGAAGCTACATGATGGTCTCTCTCAACTTAATTCATTCAATTGACTGCTATAACTATTATAACTGTTCATCTTGGGTAGTATGAAAAGAAGCTGGTCTAGAAATATTACAAGCAATACTTCCAAATGGACGTATCTCATCCATGTAGATGTTGCCCTTGAGATCTATTTTCATGGCCACTTAATGTTCAACAACTAATTTTATGTACATAGCCATAGAAGACAAAGAAGCCATTTTGCTGGCTAAATCAATATGACACCAATGGAGATCACTTGATGCTCATGACTCAATGCGTTTGGGAACAAATATACAGTTAGAAAGACAGGTATGACTAAGTCATAAGGCACAAAGTGCATTTTTAAGCTCCGTTAATACTATAGTTACTGTGAATTGATAGACCTCATTCTCATGAACTCTAGTGCATCATAAAAAGAAGGCCACCCCATAGAGTTCTCCACAAGTCCTTCCATTAAAATAGTACTTTAAAGACGAAGCATACAGCTAATAGGAAACACCATCAGGCATACAGCCAATACATAAAGTAGATTTCTCAGGAAAGAAGTTTATAAAACGTATATCCAAGGACTTTAGCATTGCAGAACAGCAATGTATGGTTTCATAAATGAGTTTAGCAGACTTCACAACTAAGCCAATATAAATGGCTATACTTTATGTAGAAATGTTCTACCTCTTATGGAAGCACGGGAGGAAGAACATGTTCAATAAAACAAGGAAAAGGAAAGTGGGGAAAAAAACCCTGTTTTTATAAGAATGTATAGAGCAGAGCAAACTCAAGCAGAAATGTTGCCAATATTAACCAATTAGGTCTCACATGAGTGGATCAGATTCAGCGTGAGCTGCGAATGATCATGGAAACAAACTGTGTACGGACGCGTATGCAAGAGTTTCTCCGCGCGGATGTACGCGTATGGACAGTGTATCGTCCATGTGTAAGACAGATCGCAAGCAGGGAATGACATCAGAAAGTAGAAAAAGATTGCTTAGGCGATCTCGCCCTCTCTAAATTCCTGCTTTTGTAACTGGTCTCCTAGCTACCTGCCAGTGAATCCGTGACCATACGCAATATTAATTGCGTATACACTGCGGATCATATGCATCCATAGAGATCTTCTGCTCGAGAAATATGCGATTCCCGCCTGCAAGTGTGAGTGAAGCTTCGAAAGTCTATACCTTTCAATACCCACATATTACCGCGGATCTTCCCCACGAACGGCAATCGCGGAATCTGCAATTTAAATCAGTTTGTGCGAAAGCGAGAATGGCCTAACTCAACCTTTTTGTCACCTATACTGGAAAGAAACACAAATACAGAGACTGGTCAAATTAATGGAAACATCTAGGATTAATAATGCTCTTGGGTAATGTATGCAGAAATATGTACAAAGCCCCAGACACCCAGTTTGTTGATAATGTGCAGTATCTATGCAAGTCAACTGTAAAACAATAGTAGTTCATCCGCATATGGCGTTTTGCGTGGTTGATCGTGCGAGATGTCTGACCTTACAGTCTTTCAGAGAGGGCCGATTGGTGGTATTGCTGACAGATGCTTCAACTAGACAGGCACCAACAGTTTCCTTGGTGTATCCAAAGGTACAATATCAAAACTCAATACACATATACCCTTGAAGGGAAAACCATCATCTGCTTAATGCAACACAGTGGTCAAATGTGTAAACTCACTGTGACCCAGAAGGGTGTTCAAGTAAGTTGCAACCTCTTATTTGAAGACAACTGCAGCAAGAGTGGCTGCACAAGCGAAAACATGAAAGTGACTACAATGGTACTACAAGCACAAATTCTGGGCTGATGATGACTGGAAGCGTGTTTTAGTCTGACAACTTCTCCTTTAAGTTATTTCCCACCACAGGACATGTTTATGTCTGGTAAATACCAAAGGAAGTCTATTATCTAGCTTGTCTGCTTTCCACAGTCAAGTAGGGAAGTGGATCAGTCATGGTTTGGGCTGCCATCTCATTGTTTTCTGCAATATCCATTGTCACCTTACCAGGGACTATAAGGACTATAATGATATTCTGGCCGATCAGGTCCACCCAATGGTGAAGATATAGTTTATTGATGGGGATGTGATTTTACAGGGCAATAATGCCCCGCTCCATGTCGAGGTGTGGTTTCAGGTGGATGAAGACAAGGTAATAGCAACTCTGGTCTGTTTTGGAAGCGTGTGAGAACAGGTTATCCCCTACCAATATCTCCACTGGGGCTTGAAGAGTTATTGCAGGATAAGTGGTCTAATATTTTATTCGACACCATTCAGCACTTGTAGGAGTCCATTCCAAATGGATTTTAAGCTGTAGTAGCTACAAAAGCCAGTCCTACCATAATTAGAGTTTTTTATTTTTATTTTGATAAACTCCGGTACAAATAAATTAGTATAGCTTATGTCATAACTTAAAGGGGTATTCCCATTACTTTAAATTGCTTCACAATCACTTTGTACTTCCTGTTTGCTGTTAACTAGGACATGTGACTGCTGCAGCCAATCGTATGGTCACTGCTATGGCCAGTGATTGGCTGCAGTAATCACAGGTTCTGGTCAACAGCAACCAGGAAGTACAGAATGGTCGTGAAGCAATTTTAAGAAGTGGGAAAACCTTCTTAAGCTTCCCATACACATTAGGTCAATGTAGCTGAACCTCTCAAATTTTGCCTGGATTGATAAAACGATCTAATGTGTAAAGGGGGCAGCTTCCTGCTTGTCCTGTAATGGCAAAGATTGGGGGAAAGGTGAATTATACATGGTTGTTCCTCACTGAACTATACATGCAAGCTATTGAGGAGGCATGTGGGATATCTAATGTATATGGCCAGCTTTAATGGCTATTGGAAGCCGTAGCATATAACATCCCTTTGTTAGCCTCATGAAATGAATTACCATAATTTATATTCATCAGGTATATAGCGCTCTACACATTCATAACAGTTCCTTGAAACTATCGCAGGAGTTGTCAGATTTCAACTGCCCAATCTTTTTGTTCTTGGTAGATAAGCCACTGCCAAAAAGAGTCTGGTATTGGCTTTATCCTATCACTACATACAAAATACATACACACTTGGTCAGGCCTAGGTAGTATTCATTGCACGTCAGAGGGCGAAGGTCGGAGAAGATAGTTGTTGGCTGAAGAAGTGTTCGGCTGATACTTTTAAGCTGCCCATACAAATGATAGGAGTTTTCCAAGCTATATAAAACTGTACAGAGGACAGGAAAAGGTTAACATTAAACTACGGTATACTCAGTGCTCCTATTTCCCACTGGTGCAGCGCTGCCGCTTATTGTCCTCAACACTGGTCTGTGTCTCCACCAATAGCAATTCTATCTAGACACAAATGACTATAGCAGCCAATCACTGGTCTGAGCAGTCTAGAGCTGTATACTGGCTGCAGTGGTCACGTGAATGTATACAGATCACACCACTTCAGCTAATATAAGCAAGACCAGCACAGCGGCAAGTATACCTTCCTTCCTTATTTTTAACCCTTTCCTGCCCTCTTTCGACACACAAGAGAACAGGAAAACCAGGCAACTAGAGGGGATCATACAGATAGAATGACAGCCATGTTAGTATGTTAACACACAGAACAAGAAACTGCTGACTAGAAGTTTTCACAACTTGGTTGAAATCGGAAGAACTGTGGAATATTACAATTTACTGCCCTTTTTCTTTCCCATTTACAGCAGATGAAAAGGACATTTAAATAATCCTCATAGCACGGAATTTTCTTTTTCTTCCTTCCATGATTGTTTTACACCCCAAATAAGCTTCGGGCTCATTGGAGGATCATCTAATGGGCATTCTAGATAGCTGCGCATATTGAACAAGCAGCATGAAAGCACACTAAAATAGTAGGTCAATCAATATAAATTATTCATCTATTCTATGACTTTTAAGTGCTCCGTTTGGGCATGTGGACATTGATCTACATTGCAGGTTGCGTTTTCTGTGACAGATGTTACCTCTTTGTTATTGCGGGTGAACAGAATATTCTAGGCCACGCTTTACTTTCCTGGTGGACAGTGTCAGAGCTTTGAATAAATCATGTAGCATAAAGCATACGCTCTAATAACACTAACAGGTTTGGGTCAAACGTTACACATGTGTAAAAGCTCCAGAAATGTGTAAAACATCAGAGGTCTGATCGCGTCAAAGGAGATTTAATTGGTTTCTTTTGACGTAAAGGAGAGTCCATACGTTTATTCGCAGATGCAGATCTTGTTCTTTTAGCTGGGTCACTTGATAGCACCATTCCTATTTGCTGCCAAATGTTTGCAGTATATAACAATAAGCTGGGGGGGGGGGGGGATCTTAGGAGGACCCATCTGTTGTGTTCCAGAATTGTCATCAGTGATTTAAACATTAATTCCTCTACAGGCAATGTTAATACCAAAGGATTTTTTCATATAATCATGTAAAGTCACAACAATGTCCTAAAACTGCAGATTTGGTGAATGGAATTTGTATCAAGTACAGATGTTTGAATAAAATATGCTGGAGGTTGGAAATTCAGCAATGCTTAGAACAGCCATCAGAATGCTTTATTAGAGAATTTCAGGTATGACAAAAATCTAATGAAGAAAATGCATAAAAAGTATAATAAAGATCTGAAATACAGGGCAAGCTCATACTGGAGATTTGCCTTGGGGTTTTGTAGGCTCAAGCTGCAGCTTTGTGCATTTCTAATGTCATTGTTCCCAGCAAGAGAAACCATGCAGTCTTGTAGATATGATACTTTTTAATGGCTAACAAAAATACATGATGTTAATGTGAGCTTCCGAACCAACGCAGGGTTCTTCTTCAGGCTAGAATAAAAATGGATCCGAAGAGGCATGCATATTTATACACACATACTTATGACAAGGCACAGAAATGGATGTGATAGGTTTGCATTTAAAGGAATACTGCAATAGAAAGATTAGCATTTTAAACTAGACACTGATAAGGGAGTGAAAGTTTTATGGTCCCTAAATTACTGTTGGGATGGGAGGGGGTGGGGGGCAATCAGGCCAGGAGTACTGAAACAGAAACACAAACATCTTCAACTAGACTCTGCTAAGTGAGTGAAAGTTTTATAGTCCTTGAATTACTGTTGGGGGTTTACCAGGCCAGCAATCTTATCTGTGCTATAGAGGTCTCATACCTGCCATTGGTCAGAAGTGGTGTCATGTCTCCTTAAAGGGGTTGTCTCACGGCAAACATCAAAATTTTACTTTACCCCATTCCCCGTCACCTCCCTGGCATAAAATAGCAATTTAAAGCGGTTTTTAAACCGCTTGCTACTCACCGATCCGACGAAATATGAAGTTTTAAAAATCTTCTGCCTAAGATGGCCGCCGGTCCTTTCCCAGGGATGCACTGCGGTTTTCTCCCATGGTGCAGCGCGGGTCTTCTCCCATGGTGCACCATGGGCTCTGTGCGTTCCATTGCCGATTCCAGCCTCCTGATTGGCTGGAATCGGCACACGTGACAGGGCGGAGCTACGATGACGACGCGGTGACCAGCTCTCCGGCACGAGCGGCCCCATTCACCAGGCAGAAGACCGCACAGCGCAAGCGCGTCTAAAAAAGCAAGAAGCCAGCGAAATTAGACGGAGCCATGGAGACGTGGACGCTAGCAACGGAGCAGGTAAGTGAATAACTTCTGTATGGCTCATATTTAATGCACGATGTACATTACAAAGTGCATTAATATGGCCATACAGAAGTGTATAACCCCACTTGCTGCCGCGAGACAACCCCTTTAAGGAGAGCACCCAAAAAATGTGTGGGGACACCTAGGGGATGAGTGGATCAGGGGATGGTATAGTCTCTCCCCAGGAGAGCACCCAGAAGGCATGTGGGGACACCTAAAAGCCAAGTAAGGAGACCTATAAGGCAATGCTCCTCTGGGAAATTTATGCAAATCAGAAAGATGGTCAAAATATTTTTCCATCTTTCTGATTTGCATATCTGCCGCTCACACATTAATAGTCGGGAAATAATTCTTCTATGGCTTTGTGACTCGAAACCACCCTTCAATATGCCTTATCATAAGTATGTGTGTTATAAGTGTGTATAAATATGCATGCCTCTTCAGATCTATTTCATTCTAGCCTGAAGAAGAACCCTGGTTCGGAAACTCAAATTAAAATCATGTATTTTTGTTAGCCATTAAAAGGTATCATATGATTATGTGGTTTCTCTTGCTGGGAACAATCACATTTTACTCTACTGGCTGACACAGTACCAAACCTTTGTTTTCATTATTTCTAATGTCAGCACATCAATAAAAACGCCCAAGTGCAATGATGACCTCTGGTCAGAGCCGGTGTAAGCACCAGGCAAATATTGTTAAATGCCAGGGCCTGTAGTCTTGGTGGCCCCAGTAGAGATTTAGTTATACATGCTCTCTCCCCATAAAGCAGAGGCTGTGGTAGACATAGGGAGCCCACTTTGACATGGTAATTCAAGGACCAAATACACCTAGAGATAGTTCTCCTGGTAGAAATTAGGGATTCCATATATACAAATCAAACTAATTGTAGGAAGCCATAGTAGAGGGCTATAACATTTTCTGGTTACTAACAACATAGTACTTTGGTTGTTTTGTACTGACACTATTAATCTGATACAAAAAGCAACAATATACGTGTACATTATTCATAAGTATGTTAATAAACATTAAATGTGCTCTCAGCTTTATACTCCCATTTGTACCATGCCTTTCATAGGAAAATTAAGAAGGTTTACCTCTTTCTTCAGACTAAAATGAATGAGGCCACACTTACTTTAGTTGGCATTTTAATAATATAAAGCTCACTTCTAGATGTAGCTGTCCTCTATAGGACATCGCGTCAAGGCAAACCTTATTGGATGGATTCCTAACTAAAGAACCCTCTCTTTGGGCAAAAAGCCATCAAATAGATGGCAAAGTTGGATACTCCCATTCACAAATATGTCCCAGGTGTTTCTGTGAGAGTATATAGCCAGGTATCCAAGCTTTCCTGTTCATTTGGCAGCTTTTTGTCCAAAGAGAGGTGTCTTTTAGAGTTTGGAACCCAGGTGATTTGCATGGATGTGGCATTTGGGTCCATATGTTTTGATCAAAATATGCATTAAGAACTTTGTAGTTGTATGCGGTTAGTATAAGCATTGTGCATTTTTATCCAGATATTGTGAAATGTGTAGGAGTGTGATTGTATTTGTCGCACCCATAGCTTAAGTGCACCATCACATTTATTTGTTGGAAGTGCTGACTTTGCAGCACGGACTGTCCAGTACTACAACACACAACAATGTGTATGGAGGAGAGACAAATTCAGAGATAGCTGTGATCTGGGTTCTATTTAAGGTGCATTTAGACACAAAGATGATCGTTGAAAACATGGCTTTTAAATGATCATTTTTGCATAAACTACTACTTGGTATTAATTCCTATTAGTACCAATTAGTAGCATGTGAGCCACCTGGAGCTGTAGTCAGGGAACAGACCACCTGCTGTTATCTGAATAAATTCTCTTTGTTTTGCCAGGGGGCTGACAGCTGAGACAGTGTAATCAGCTGTTATCAGCGCTCCCCGGGCAGAACACAGTGTGTGGTCCATCTTATCCGCTGTTCTGCTGAGCAATGGATTTCATGCTGAACTGAAATCTATCGTTCCGCAGAAAAGTGAAAGATGGGCACATTTTCACGCAACAATTCTCTCCAAAGATGGCTTTTGAGCTAACTTTGAGAGATAATAGTTGTGTCTAAATGGGACTTTAAGCCCCATCTACACAGGACAACTGTTGGGCACTTTGATGCCCAACAGTCTTCCCAGAGATGATCGCTCTTGTGCATTTATACAGGAGTAGTCGTCGCTATGTGAATGGAGCCGGAGCAGGCTGAGGATCATTGCGGCTTGCTCGTCTCCATTCACAGATGAACAACTGCCTGTTTACACAGAACGATGCAGCAGACCAACGATTGTTTTTAGGTCTGCAGGCATTACTGATCGTTCTTTTACTGTATGTGTTCACACTGCATAATTATCATGTAGTCTGCGCAAACTAGAAAGCAATTTGCACAATAATTGTGTTGTGAAAAAGCTAAGGCTAGAGATGAGCGAGCATACTCGCTAAGGGCAATTACTCGATCGAGCATTGTCCTTAGCTAGTACCTGCCCGCTCGGAAGAAAAGGTTCGGCTGCCGGCGCGGGTGACAGCTGAGTTGTGGTGGTGAGCAGGGGGGAGCGGGGGGTGGGGTGGAGAGAGAGAGAGAGATCTCCCCTCCGTTCCTCCCCGCTCTCTCCCCCGCAGCTCCCCGCCCGCCGCCGGCAGCCGAATCTTTGCTCCCGAGCGGGCAGGTACTCACTAAGGGCAATGCTCGATCGAGCAATTGCCCTTAGCGAGTATGCTCGCTCATCTCTATTTAAGGCCCATTTAGACAAAGAGAATCGCTCAAAAATCGCTCAAAGCCATCTTTCGAGCGATTCTCGTTCTGTCTAAATGCAGGGACATTGTGCCGTTTACGTGCATGAGTCGTTGATCGCTGAATTCTAGCTTGCTAGAATTGAGTGATCAGCTATTATCAGCGGAGCAGACTGTTATCAGCCGGATGCACTGATAAGATTCTCTGTGTCTGTGTCCTGCTGTAAATTCAAAGCGGGGACACTGGCAGTCAGAGTGGAGAAAAATACAGCTCTTTGTTTATGCAAAACAGCTGTATTGTTCTTTTAGTGGCCGCGTCTGTGTCCCGCTCCACTTGCACATTCTACAGTAGCTACTATAACGTATGCAAAGATGATCACTCAAAATCGTCACTCAAACTATCGTTTAAGCGACTTTTGATTGATCATCTGTCAGTGTAAATGGGGCAAGAGATAAATGTTAGTTAGACAATAGTATTTCAAAGGTTCAGCTGACTAAGGTTTATAGGGAGTCTCCCAATTCTTCTGGCAGTAAATGACAGGAAATTTGCCAAGGAATCTGACATGTTGGATTTATTCCCATCTCGTTAGAAGCAAACTCGCACACCTAGCCGACGTGTATGGCCAACTTAAATTAGTTGGTGTCCTTTATTCAAGACCAATCATTACTAGACAGAACCAGAAGACACATGAGTAGATAGCTATTGACTTCTTAAGGTGCTTTTACATGGAACGATTACATTGTTCAGATTCCCAAAATCCAGCGAGAACCTGTATGATTATAGTTCATTGTAATTTTATGCAACGACTGAACGACAAACAAGAAATCATTGACTTCTCATTGTTCAGTTTCTGCATGCAAAACACTGAACAATTTATTGTTTCATGTAAACAGGCAGTCTCACTTACTAACGACTGCCTGCTTACTGTGAATGGAGGCGGAGCGATTACCAGCACAGGATGATCGTTCCCATGTAAAAGCACAGGAAAGATTATATTTATTGCTGGTATGGCTTGTCAGGCATCTGTTGCCCCACAGATTGTCCCGTGTAAAGGCACCCTTTTAGAATTAGAGCATTAATACTGTGATTCTCCCATTGGTAACCACTTACTAAAAGGTCCAGTAATAATGGGAGCACTTATAATCAGAGGGACTTGCAATCTAAACTGGTGTATACAATAGAAAAACACCATCTTCACATTTTTTGGACCAACAAATTGCTTCTGCAAGGTGATGATAAAATGAATTCTGAGCATCAACTACCTCACACCACAATAGGATTTGCTATTGAGTGGCTTTGTATCCTGCAGCATAGAACCCATCTTTAAGTTTAATTCACTGGTATCATCAACAAAGAGGTCTGCATTATATATACTGGAGCCCTTTGCAGACTGTTGTGGTGGTCTTCATTTGAAATTGATTTTTTCCAGATTAGTAAAAACAACCCAAACCCTTCCAAGTGAGAGTAGTAGCTTGATGGGCGTTTAATCTGTCCTGATAATACCATGTTTCTATATGCCATTAATCCACTCTATTACATGCTAATCCCGCTATTACAGCGTCCTTATTATTTAGCTAGAATGCGGCATTATAAAAGCATTAGCCAATATGTCTTGAAATTTCATAAAGAATATTAATGCTAGATCATGCTCTGCTCTTACCACCCCTGAACTCTCCACCAAGATATGGAAACCACTAGCCTATTATAGTACAAGTGTCCTAACACCAACATGATGGTTGACCACATGGATTTAAAAACTATGGACACCTTTGGGTGGTATTTTTTTCCTAGCTAAAAGCACATAGATTTTGGGCTATCTTATTTTGCAATAGGGTTTAATTAAATATTTTGCAGAGTTTGTCTTCTGCAGCTACTACGTAATCTCTGTATATAAAAACTGCAGATTGAGTGTCTGTAGGAAGGGCTAGATGATCATTGAAGCGCTGGCTCCATTATTCAAGGGGAGTCCCTGGCTGCCAGCTCTGTGGTAGGCTGAGGGAGAAAAGGCAGATTATTACTCATAGGCCATAAAAGGGCATTATTACTTACAGAGGCATATATTGGCACTATTACTGTGCGGGAATACAAACGATGTGACTTCGTATAAAAAGGGGATGGCCTAAAAAAACGCTCTGACAAGCTGATCAAACGTTCCCTCGTTTCATTATTCAACAGTTGGGGGGTATGATTTGGCTGGAGCTTTTTTGACCAAAAAAGTAGACGTGACAAAATAGGCCAGGGGAAAAAGTTACAAAGAAAGACAGAAGTGTACAACTTATTGTACACTTCTGTACTGCTAAACAGATATAGAGAAACATTGGGGGGAGGGGACATAAGTGTACTGCTCTATACGGTAGGCAGACTTAATCTTTTCCCTGTCAATAGAAGATCTGTCAGTGAAGTTGGACTGATTGCTAAGACCCTTTTACATGGCAAGATAAATTGGAGCGGGCATGCAACCAGTGGTGACTTCGTGATCGTGCATCATTTGCTTGGCATGCATTTACACTAAACAATTAGTTTTGATCATTTATTCAAACAGAACCATGCCTTTAGTCAAGCCTTCTGCCATTTCTTTCTTTTTGGCAAATCGTACAACACTTTTTTATACCAGCAGTGGCAGGCGAACAATGATTTTCAGGTCCACATGAACGTTCCGATCAGCGATATAATCTAACAATTTATTGCTGATCATTTATTAGCTGCATGCTTTTACAACTGACCATTATCTTGTAAACCACTGGATCTAACGATTTGTCGTGCAATAATTATGCAGTATAAAAAGGGCCTTAAGCTTTTAGCCCTCATCTTGCACTTTATCAGGTAATTTATGACCACAGAGTTAATCTTCACTGACAGATCTCCTATTGAGACTTTATTTTGATATGTAGAAGCTGCAAAATAAATTTTTACAATACAGTTTGATTAAAAGTTTTGATCAGCCCCAAATACATGGATTTAAAGGGAATTGGTCACCTACTTTTAACCCATAAACTTAATTTATGGGCTAAAAGTAGGTGACCTGCTGAGCCCAGAGATGCAAGTGTTATATACTTACTGTTCCCCGGCGTCACCACTGAAAGCAGTCACTCAATGCATTAAGTGGCGCGCCAAGTAGTCCGCCCGTTCTATTTTTATAGCCAGCGGACTACTTAAAAGCACTGCTCAATGCCCTGCAGCGGTTTCTTCCAGCGCTTGCAACTGGGGAATGACAGTGGTGAAAAGTATTACACACTTGCATGCCCGGAGTCCGCGGGACACCTATTTTCAGCCAATAAGTTTAGTTTGTAGGGCTAGAAGTAGGTGACAGTCTCTTTAAGTGAAAAAGTTTGCTCTCAAAAAGGTTTCCATCGCCTTTAAACTTCCCAGTTTTACTATCAGTTTCACTGAAATAGGATTACTTTTTTTTTGTCTTAAAACTTTATAGCGCTGCACCAAAATCTCCCCTCCATGCAGCATGTTCAAATCTGTCAACAAGGCATGCATCCGGTTGATAAATCTGGCAGAGGTTAAAGTGTACCTCTAGGGGTACCATTCCACCCAATCCAACACTGGGTGTACAAAGTCTCGACTCCATGCTAGATGACACACTTTGCAAGACAACATTACAACACCAAGTATTATGCCTGGGTCATATCACCATAGGACCCAACAACGATACTCGCTGGGTGTCATACAAGATTACTAGTGGTGGAAAATCTTAATAGCTTATTAGCACTTAATGCAAATCAAAAGCCTTGACCATTGGCACAGGGGTTACAGAAATATTGTTTTCGACCCAACACTGTATTTTTAATATATTTACATCAGAAAACTAGCATAACATACTACTTTTATGTGCTCCGGTTCTCACATTTACTAAGTGGACATCATATGCTTGTTTACACAACTACTATTTGGGTTCATGTAGAAATCAAGGATAAATTAAATTATTAATGTACTTAAATATGGCACATTTATTAGGCAGGATCAGGACCTGACACTCCCCTCATCTTCTTTGAATTGTAACCTCTGATGTGCTGGGTCATCCCTTTTGTTTCACTTCTTAGTAGATGTTCATTCTGGGACTATATAAATAGAAGGTCATTATCAGTACATAGCCCTAAGTAGTGCATTTACTAGAAATTCAGATGACTACTTGTGTAGAACGAGGTTTGGGAATAGCCAACAAAAGTTTATAGGAAAGTAATTAAGAACAGACACATTAGAGTTCATAGTAGTAAACATTTAAAACTTTGTGACCCAGGGACTCACATTACTAGAGATAATGTGTAAACCATCTGAAAATTCAGAAACGTTTTCTTTGGACTACGGTCAGTAAACTTCATGAAGTTCAGCTCAGGAGCTTGCGCTTGTATTCCCCTGGTCTGTAAGGTCAGCATCATGACAAAGAAGTGTCAGGAGAGGTGTAAAGCCAAAACTTATTACACCCTTTGTAAACAAAAAGCAACCAAGCCCCTAGAAAGTTGTCGTTTTGCAGCAAAAGTTAGCATGCAGTTACATCACAGGCAGATATGGAAATGATTAGAGAGGTGATGTGATTAGATGAATGGTCTTGTCACCTGAGACCCTAAAAGTGGTTCCACCCTTCGCCTATAAAAAAAGCTCTCAGAAGTTAGTTATGTGTAGTGACCTCTTTTTTCACTTCTGTAGAGCCTGTTGAACCCTAGACGCCTCTACAACGCAATCAAAGGGATTTCGCCCAGTTAACAGAATTGGAGAGGGGATTCATTATTGGAGTGCGGGAAGCTGGATGGTCATATCGGCAAATTGCCTGCCACTGGGGCCAGTCTGACCAGATTTCTAGGAGGTGTTGGGACCAGTGGACGTGTGAGGGCACACATACAGGGTGACCGGGTTCAAGACGCCCTCTACAGACCACCAAAAGAGAAAATTGTCAGATAAGCAAGAGCAGCTCAAACTGTTTTGTCTGCCATCATTACAGCCCCCTCCATCTGTTGGAACAATTTTCAGGTGCTTCTCTAAAGGACATTTGGTGTCACGACCCCCATTATATGTAATGCCTTTGACACCCACCACCGCCTCAGTCTGTAGTGTTGTTGTGAATGACTAAACTGGGCTTTACGGAGTGGAACCAGGTTGTCTTCAACGCTTGTGTCTGGAGACCTAGGGGTGAGCACCTAAATCCAGCCCTTGCTGTGGAACTGCCCACTGCCCCCACTGCTGGTGAGACAGTCTGGAGGGGGGAGGGGTGGCCATCGCATACAACAGTTGGTCATCCCTGATAATGGTACGAGGGACAATGACAGCTCAGTAATATGGTCAAGACACATGTTCCTCTCACGGCGGCTTCCAAGAGGCATTTTTCAGCAGGATAATGCTCGGCCGCACACAGGGGGTATCACAGAAATGCCTCCACAACATTGGCACATTTCCGTGGCCTGCCCGGTCGCCAGATTTAATCGCCAACAGAACACGTAGTGGACCATCTGCGACACGAACTTCATCAGCCTACAAGTTTGCACAATCTGGAGGCTCAGTTACAGTAAGTGTGTACAGATATACCATATGGAACCTGTATGCCTCCATGTCTGGCATCCATGCTAGAGGCAGCCCAACAGGGTACTAGAGCCTTCCTCCGAGTGTTCAGTTTTCCACAATAAATTATCCTTTTGCTCTGATATTGTAATCACTTTTATATCAACGTCATAAATCACACATAGAAAGTTTTTCTTCTAGGTGCTTGATTTTTTTGACAATGAGTGTAAATAACATGACATGAAAAAAACATCAACATATGGGGATAAAGAACATGATATGGCAATGGACTAACATAAAAAGGCATTCTCATGTGTTTTTATATACCTTTTGGCATTGATAAAAAGAAGCCTTGTATACACAAGTTGATAATTGTATACACATTGATAAAGACACAGGGGGCAGAAGGAGGCAAAAAAAAAAAAAGTGTTGGGGATGGGATTTTGTGAAGAACAAATGGAGAAGCCAATGATCTCTGGGGGGCTGAGAATGATGGGGGTAGGGGTATACATTTTCTGAATAAAAGTTAGCCAGGTGGACATACAATACCAATTGCCAGAGAACTATTGTGGGGACTAAAACGGGCTACAAAAGAGAAAGAATAAAAGCAAGCATACTAGAAAGCATCTTCTGTATTATACACAGTGTTCGAGCGGATGAGAGGGAGATCAACAAACAGTAATAATGACCATTTAAAACAGGAGAAAACAAAAATTCAGCAAAGTTTGAAAAAGGTTATCTTATTATTAGGGGATATGCACTACTGCTCTTTAAATCTCAATACACTTCCAGATTTGTCAATTTCTCTATGAAGGATGAACAAATTGCATACGTTTTGTACAGGAATAAGTCCAACTATTGAGGTCTTAAATACTTTCGGCATTATTCCGCATTGTATTTGTATATTATTTGTTAATATCATTGAAAATTGCAGTTTTTAAAGAAACAAGGGTGTGAAATCTGTGTAGAAGAGAAACTGTCAGTGTTGCTCCTAGTAACCAATCACAGAGCAGCTTTTATTTTTCAAGAGCAGAATATGAAATAAAAGCTGCGCTGTGATTGGTTGCTTTGGGCAACACGGAAAGTTGTTTTTTTTTTTGCACAAGTCAGCTCAGTACACAGCGAAAGAATGCTGGCGTTCACCTTGAATTGTGATACTGTGTAAACTCGTGAAATGAAGGAGTTCTCAATAAAAAGTGTTCTGCCATAGTTGCTTTGAGAAATGAGGGCACAGTTTACATGAAATTGCTTGTCTAGATTGATTGCGTGCTGTGTACTCTCGAGGTAGGACGAAAACAATAGTGTAAGTGATCAACCATAACATGGACAACCTCCAGTGACCACAAGACAGGAGAGACTCAAAACAGCTGCTGGGACAGGAACGAGAAAGAAAAGCACGTCGATCGCAACCGTCAAAGGTTGTTTGCTTGAAGGGATGAGCTGTGGCCTGAAAACCCATTGCTTAGCTCCATTAATAAAAAGTAAAGTCTGTTGTGGGCTAAAAAGCAGAGGAGCTGAATCACTTGACAGTGGGAAAAAGTTATTTTCACAGAGGGTTTAAAAGTTTGAGGTGTTGGAGTTCAAGAGTCAAAAATGTGTTTGTCATCAACAGGTGAGCACATGCTTCCTGCTTGTATTCAGACCACAGTCCAGCATGGAAGAGGATCCACAATGGACTGGGGCTGTTTGGAAAGTGGTGCAGTCGCTGACTTACTAAAAATTATAGGATTTAGAGAGGCGGTCACCTTGTTTTGCACTCTTGAATTAAAGGCTCCTACAGAATTACATATGAGTCCACCCTCCTGCACTTGGACACGCCATGTACATGTAGCTTTAAAGTTTTAAAATCTCCCCCGCCCCTCTCCATTGACTTTATATAGCGGCTGTTCAATACTGAACGATGATCGTTTATCTGATCGTCCATCGTTTATGCAGCATACATTATGGATGGAAGGGACCAGAAGCCGGTGTACTGGCGGTGCATACCCACAAAATATAGATATACTGCAGCAATGTGCTGCCGCTGAAGCAAAATTTACCCAAACCACCTTTCATTCATTCATATGCTAATAATGTACTCAAATGGACTTCTACACTCATACGAGAATCCAACATAATATCTTGGAGCGTGACAATTATGCAACCATGTAGAATATTAATTGACATCTAGGAGGGTATATTGCCCTTTTTAGCAGCACTCCATCCTGAACAACAGTTTTGAGGTCCTCTGCAGATTTTGGGATGTTGTCCAGATACCATCACAACCACATATCCACTTTGGTGTGATGCAGCCCAGCCTTTCTGTGACCTCTACATAGCCTTGCTGGCCTTTTCTTTAATTAGGAATTATAGAATTCACCTCTGACAAAATACAGATCGCATAAATTTAGTGCAAAATTCAAAGACTGAAAGTGTGACTGTCATCCTGACCAACTTGTAGAAGCAACAGAAGAGGCTTGAAGGAGAACATGAGACTCTTGAGCATACCTCAGGCACGAGAGAGCAGCCAATATTTGCTCTGTACAGAAGGATTTACATCCCGCTCCCACCGCATCTTTTACGTTAAAGATATATGGGTCTCCTGCAGCAGATGTGTAATCGGTGCTATGTAATAACTCCTTAGGGTCTTCTTGTTTTATTTGTGTATCAATTCTCATTTTAAGATTTAATGGTCAAGGAAACAAGAAAAGTTTTATGTGCAGGATGGGACTCTTCGTATAAGCAGTCCCTGTCCACCCTCTTCCAGGATACTGCAGAGAACAAGCAGGGATTGGAGTGTAACAGCAGCAAATGAATAGCAGATGTTTACCACTTGCATGTAACAGGTCACATTCGTGGCTACGTACACTGTATACAACGTGTATACGTTACTATTAACAGTATTACATAACACTGGCCTCTCAACACAGACCAATCCCACATGTGGCGAGATATAAAAGTAGCCAATCAAAAACAATTGTGTCGCCTGTCATCCAGCACAAAGTATTTTTTTTTTTGCCATTTCTCCAGATCTTATTTACTTGAATTACAAAAAAAAAAAGTTCAGAAGCATATGTTTCTTATTTCCAGATTAAAAAATAAAGCTGGAAATAGTTCTGCATTGTTCCAGCAACTGAGCAATTTTCAACAGTAATAGCACCTTGTTTAAAAGATCAATGGGTCATGTTCTGGAATAGTAGACTATTGTTCCAAAATAGACCCAATGTAATCAAAAATGTAATCCTCCCATTCTAAAAGGCAACGATACACATTAGTGAGCGGGGCTCTTATATGTATTATAAGGACCTTCCCCTGACAAGCAATATCAGGGAAAAGAAGTTAGTAATAGAACCTAAAGGTGGTCATACACAGCTGAAATTTGGCCATACCAACAGTTTTTAGTGGTACCAGCTAACTATCTCATGTTTATTTGGGCGTTTCCCCTACGACAGATGTCAGAAAAAGGAAGGACAGGGCAGATTGATTTCAACATGCCTGATCCTTTTATCCTTAGGGGAGGGCAAGTAACTGCTAAAGTCTCTGCTTTTTGAGAAAACCTGTATTATCGTCCAAGTGTGAAAGGGAGGGTCAGAAGGAATAGCTGTCGACAGCCATCCAATGTGCATTTCTCTTGCTTATAAAGCACCCACATATTCCGCAGCGCTGTACACATTTTTAAACTGAATGATAATCTTTCGGTGCCATCACTGGATCATGTGAAACTGAGTGTTAAACGCTTCCAGCGACTGAATGCTGAACGATAATCTGTTTGCTTATGGTTTGCTTTCAGTTTCTGGAGACATAAAACTCAAATGAGGATCAGCCTGTATAAATAGTCGTTCATCTATGAACAACTGCCTGCTTACTATGAATGAAGAGATCTTTGGTCCGCTCTGCATCCATTAACAATGATTATCGCTCCTGTATGAAGGCAGAGAAGGGATAATCTGCCGTCTAAAAGGACCCTTACAGTCTAAATTCCCTTAGAAACCCAAGTAACTGTAGGAAACCCATGCAAATTGCATGCGTATGTTGTCATTGGTCAGATTCGAACCCAGAACCCCAGCACTGCAAGGCTACAGTATGGTCAACTTTAGAAGCAGTGCCAAAGAGTTTGTTTTCTTGAGCCATTTGTTTAGTGGTGGCCCAAGATTAGAGACCACCAATGCAATCATCTTATTTGTAATATGGCAGCAATACCGTAGTTCCCTTTACCTGGATTTAAAATGTTTTTTTGCTGCCAATAGTTTGATATCTAATGATCGCTTAAAAATGGCGAGGAATTGAAATAAAAGTATATTGGAAAACTTCTATAGCTTTTCCATAGACAAGGATTAAGCTTTATCTACATATCACCAGAAAACTCATAAAAACCATAGGCCTTTCTCATCACAAAGTGGAATGTTATTCGGCTCAGGCCAGACGTTTCTTCCTGGGTAATGCCCAGAAATCCAAGAAACTCATTTACTAGATCAAACTAAGTGTCCATATTATTATACTTAGGTGTTTGGCAGAAAGGACAAGAATCCTCAAACATCTGTGCTCACTGCCAAGAACAAGAAAAGCAAATATGCACATAAAATCCTTGGTGTGTCTTGCCTCGTTTCACTATAATATTTATGTATTGCGCTGTCTAGCCAGCAAGATACATGGCATCTATACAGATACCACAGCCGGCAGAAAGGCCAAAAGATGTTCAAAAATAGATGGTTGACTGCAAAGCTTTAGCTCCGAAATTGTAAACCACACAGTCCGTGAGCGGTACAGACAGTTCACTGACTCTGGGCATATGACAGTACTGTGTAAAACAGAACAGTGCTATACAATATGGGACATTCTACACACCACCCAAGAATTCGGTGGGAGGGTTTTCTAGTTCTCAATGAAGAGACCCAGTGGGTATATGGGGAATTATTACTCTGCATGGATGAGGGGAAAGATCCTCAAAGCAGGCTGCTTACAGAGATGTTGCTCTACCTTTTGGAAGATTCTCTGGTTTGGCTGACATGAGCTAATTTGCATACTTTATCCCCATGGAGCATTGCTTGAAAACAAGTCTCAATACAGCTGTTGGGTCTCTTCAATAAGAAAAAAGGACCCCCCCTAAGCTGTGTCTAAGCCACCAACCACCCAGTATGCTGCTCCGTCCTAATCAGGGGCGAGAACCCCCAAACAGTCTTAACAGATGGATGTCTACAGTTGTATCAATTTTGTAAGTCATCTCCTATCCCCAGGATAGGGAATAACTTGCTGATTGGTGGGGGTCTTACTATTTAGAGCCCCACCAATCTCCAGAACAGGATTCGCGTGTTCCACTCTGTCACTGCGGGGTTCTCTTCACCCCCGCAGTGAAGTCACTGTGAACGAAGCGCTGGCTGAGCATGCAAGATCAGTGCTTTATTCATTTCAATTGAGCTGATGAAATTCCCAAATGCACCCCACTTAGGTACTTTCAGCAGTACCATTGACTGTGACTAGAGTGCTAGTGCACTTACACAACCTGCGCTCCATTCAGTTTCATCCTCACTGCAGGAGGTGCAGTAACCTCACAGTGAGGAGGGCGTGGAACACAAGACCCCCATTCGAGATTGGCAGGGGGCTTATCAGTGGCACTCTCAGCGATCAGCAAGTTATCCCCTATTCTGTGGATAGGGGATAACTTCCAATGTTAGTACAACGCCTTTAAAAGGCATAAAATAAGAGAAACTTTTGCTCAATGAATGCCATCTTCAATAACCTAATATATTGTATGCCAATAAGGAGGAGACACTTTGGCTGCAATTACAGGAGCACCTCTAATGCTTGTGTACTAGTACTTCTTGCCAGGGTGCCCCTGTACTTGCAAGAATGGCCCAGAAATCATTGGAAAAACACGTATGCTAGGAATTAAAAGTCAAAAGTAGTGACTGACCCTCCGAAAGATGGAAATCTGTAGAATATGTCAAAGGCTTAATGCAAGTGATCATATTACAGGTCTATACACGTGTAAGAGACATAATAGAATTCTATAGTGCCCTACTATAACTCACATTTTAGATGCACAGACTTTTCTTTTGCTGTCAGATTCTGTATTAATCATAAAATAATCATGGCTCAGTTGAATGCTATATTATGGGGGCATTCTTTCCTAAAAGTATTGCTACTAGGGAAGAATATCCCTGTAATAAAGTTCTGCAGGAAGCACCATGATGTAGCACCAGTGGCTTCCAATTTCAGACATACAAAGGATGCCACTGTATACCCCCCATACATCTGTGATCTAATCTCCTGATACGCCCCCACACATAACCTCAGGTCCTAACAAGGCCTCCTCCACTACCCTGTTGTCTGCCCCTTATACAAACCATCTCAAAGTTTCCTCCAGTGTACCCCCCATACTGTGGAATTTGCTACGCCAAATAATCTGACCCTTACCCACCTTCAAAAAAAAAAAAAGCCTACAGCATGCAATAACCATGTTGCCACTGCAAAGCCACATAAGCAGCTTCTACCCTACCTTGTCTCTTCCCGTAGATTGTAACTCTTGGGGGAAGGGTCCTCTCTCCCTCTGTATCAGTCTGTCACTCATTTAGTTCAAGTTTATTGTACTTGACGTTTCGTATAGACGGTGCCATGGAATTAATGGGGTTTTAAAGATCAAGCAACAGCCTGTTTGAAATTACAGTGTGGTCTGTGAATGGAGGCCTTCACCATCTAGGTGCCCACGCTGGCGTCCATCATAATCCAATGTAAAACAAATTTAAAATAACTCACCATCTTACAATTTAATGCATTTATTGTACGGAAATTACTAGTTGTGGTCCACAGACTGTCAAAATGTTATTCTCGGCCATTCTTTGCCTCCAGTAAGAAGAAGCACCATCTTGACATGCGGAGCGATAGTTTTAGAGGTCCGCTGTAGTTAAGTGTAAAAGGTAAGCAATACCAAGCCACTGTGTATGGCATTAGAAACACAATTTAAAAATTCACCACTATCCATTTATATTATACACCATCCTATCAAAAGTATTTGACATCCCTATCAATAGAATGGATCATGTTTTATTAGCATGGTGCATGTCCGATACCATGCTGCATACGATGCAGACCCTTTGGGGTATGCAGTTCCCATCCAAAGCCATGGCTGACGCTATTGAATATACAGTTTATGCCACTACATACAAGCTGTCCATCAGGAAGCGCAATACATCAGCCTATCTTCAATAGTACAAGGAGCATCGTAATTGGACAGTTGAGCAATGGAACGTTCTGTAGAGTGGCAAATCATGTTACACAATCTTCAAATCCGATGGACATATCTGGGTATGGAGGATGCCCAGGAACACCTTTTGCCTGAGTGTGTAGTCCAACAGTTAAGTACAGAGGTTCAGTTATGGTTTAGGAATGATTTATGTGGCATGGTCTGAGCCCGTTGGTTGTAGTGGCAAGAACCCTGAACACGGAGGTGTACCTTGACATTCTAGACAATAATGTGCTGCCGACAATGTGACAATACTCTGGGAATGGCCAGCAATACTTCCAAGACGACAACATGCCTTGTCACAAATTAATGTTGTTTTACGTTGGTTTGAGGATATGGATGTTCCACAATTGAACTGGCTGCACAGAGTCCTAACCTGAACCCTACATGTTAGAGCGAATGGGAACGTCTGGCCAGGAAATATGAACAGCGCCCATCTGACCAGGCATTTGCAGGAAGAATGGATGGAAATTCCATCTGAAGTTTATCAGATGTTAGTAGAAAGTATGCCACGGAAGGTATCCAGTGTCAATAGGGCGAAAGGAGGCCCCATTGAATATTAACATGTGTAAATAAATACTACTTTGGATTCTTGCTCAGGTGTCCTATTCCTAAGGATAGCATATATGTTATTGGAGATACAGACACACTTGGTGAGAGGCATCCACCTAAAAAAAGAAATTGAGCTCCCATCTCGAAATTCTCTCCAGGGGTCTTTACCAACATTGATTCAGCTCTGCATGAAAATGAATTTATCTAGTTGAACCTAAGCCCAGACAGACCATGTTCCAATACTGGAGCACTACCTGCCACTACTGTAAAATACTGATGCAAAATCATGCTTTCTAGTTGGTCTGTCTACATTTCATAGTATGCGTTAAATGAAGAAAAAGGAGCAGTCTTCATATTCTGACATTCCCATAAAGCGGTGCAGATATGTAAATGATCTGACAGTGCAGCATATCTGTGCTTCAATATGGTGGATGTGATTGGCAACGTGAGAAGAATCAGATGTCTGCATATATTTAGTCGAAGGATAAAGCACGACGTCTCCCTTATGTAGACGGGAACATATTCCACCACTATTACACCAGTGGTATTTATCTACACATACAGTATTTGATAATAAATGATCTGCTTGAGTTAATTGCTACAGAACATCCATCAGATATGGTAATATACATTTCATCAAAACACAGCTTGCAGCGCTGAAGAAAAGCAGCCCCCTATGTCCCCTTAGAGATTCCCTTCACATTAACAAGCTCACCTTGCTGTGACAAACATATCACCAGCCAAACAATACTGTATGTCGAAAAACCAGACCGCCGCCAGGGCAGATTCCCTTCTGAGAAGCACTGATGCAATCCATTTTGCCTTCAATAGCATTGCAAATAGCCAGCAATGAAGATCTATTTACACACATGGTCAAGAACGGGTTCTTTTCCATAGAGGAGTATACAATCAACCCATTGCAAACGTATCATCGAAAGCCAGATACACAGACGCTATGTAGACATCATGAACCACTGCAGTGGCCAAAAACACATAAAATCACCACCACTACAACGCAAGGCTACCTTGGAAAATACAATGATGAATAGTCACTAGGAAATAATGGGTTAAGTAAAGCCATGACCCTCTGACCTCTACAATCAACACTTCCACCAATGACAAAGCTGGACCTTACAAAGCCCTATCAATCTGGCTTGTAACATTGCAGGCTGCAGCTTAGCAGGATTCTTATTTTTACGAGCAGTCGAGTGTGCAAACACAAGCCCTCTGTCTCACGACCATTTCCTTCCGTTTTTTCAACAGCTATATCAAGAAGGGGAAAAAAAACAAAAAGGAAAAAAAACGGTAAAGCAATGGCTGCATGCTGCCTGAAAGCTCTGGACTCTTCAGATTCCTGCCCTTCCCTTTCACCCCCGACACAAACGAAGCAAAAATACAGTAGGACAATAACACCAATTAGTTGAACGGGTCGATGCTCTATTAATGTACCGATGTTCTATATCCTGCCTCCAGCTTCCGAAAAAAAACAAAAAACAAAAACAGCACCCCCCCCCCCTCGAAAAAAAACACAATGTTCACCTTTAAGAGCAGACATGATGGTTATTGAATTGTAATGCCAGCCGTCACGCTGACCTCAAAACATGGCTTCTCTAAAATATTCTAGAATAATGCTTAAATGCTGGAAGGTGCAACATTTCAGCTGCCTCCTTTAAAAGGAGGATGTGTTGGATGCAAGCACCTTTCTTGTTACAGTAACCAGGCATCAATTGCTTTCCAATTACATAACCTTCCAGCTACAACGCAGAGCCAAATCCAGCACACGCCTGGTGATATTTAAACCCTGCTTACGTTTCGAGCATCCGAAGGGTTAATCTGCTCTTCTTGCAAGGACGTGCTCATTCCCCACAACCCCTATAGAATCAGAAAAAAATGCATTCACATCCAAAGCATACAATTTAAAAAAAAAACCTCCGAAATGTGACAATGCTACAATGCAGATACATGACAACCAATAAAATCTCCCCCTGCTCTGTTCCATAGCCGACCCAGCAGGCATCGCA
Source organism: Eleutherodactylus coqui (assembly GCF_035609145.1). NCBI lineage: Eukaryota > Metazoa > Chordata > Amphibia > Anura > Eleutherodactylidae > Eleutherodactylus > Eleutherodactylus coqui. The sequence continues at coordinate 91,293,675 of NC_089845.1, read as the reverse complement.
TTACCTGTAGGAGCGTTCTCCCCGCACCGTGTGCTTCCTAAAAGGAATGATGCTCCCATTATCATGAATGATGTCGTGGTTGTTGTTTTCTCCATTTGGGGACAGCGTTTGGGTAGGACCCGGCATTGGAGCTGTCCCAGCAACTGGGGAGGAATTCTTCAATAGGATTGAAAAAAAGAGAAGAAATGAATTGCTGTGTAGAATGAGGCTCCTCTATGGCTGCCCCCTTTTTCTTGCAGCTTGTAAGCGATGGGTAGGCTGAGACCCTGCTGCTGCTACTGCCACGGATCTCCTTCCTCTCTCTCTCTCTCTCTCTAGCTCTGTCTATAGCTTGACGTCAAAACAGCCTGGAGCAGCATCCTGATCACATGACCACTGCCTTACCATGGCAACCGGCTAACTCACCAGATCCCTGCAATCCGGCCCAGAAAATGCACTTAATATCAAATAGATGTATCCAAAAATAATAAACAAACGTACAACATGCGGGGGTAGCGCAAAAGAAAAAAAAAACAAGGGCTGAGAGCGGCTTGTAAAGCAGCAAATGATAAAAACATCCCCCCTCCTCCCTTCCCACCAGCCCTTTACACACCCCTCCGACTCTTCCTCCTCCCTCTCTGTGCTGCAGCTCAGGCAGCTTTTTCCTCTAACCATTTCCTTTCAGTTCTTTGATATGCAGCTGTGCACACAAAGATCTATTCACTGCAAGGCCATTCTTGAGCAACGTGCAGCAAGCAGGGCTAGAGCAGCAGATCATGGACATAGTTCTTGCATACAGCACCATGGAGCTCTGCAGACTGGCATAGAGGCGCTCCATCCTGCATCATAAATGTAGCATAAAATAGGCTATAGAAACAGACATGGTAACAAAATATATGTTGGGCTGAAAAAAAAAAAAAAGACATGCCCATCCAGTTCCGCCTATTACCCCCCCGAATGTGGATCCAGAGAAAGGCAAAAACAAAAAAAATATTAATAATGAGGTAGAAGGCAAATTTTTTTCATTTTAAAAAGGGGGGAAAAATTCCCTTCTGACCAAGTCTGGCAATCAGAATAATCCCCGAATCACAATCAGTGACTGATGTAATATTTTAACACTCAACTGAAACAAATCAATAGCGCCCATTTTCTTACTTATATGCAATCCCCTCTTATTTGATATATAATTAAGCCGAAGAATATACATAGTCAATTAGAGAAGGTGTTTAACGCTGGCGGTTCGCTGTGAACAGAACATGTGACAAGCTCAATTAATCAGAGTAACTATATTTAACAATGCATTAATTACACTGTGTTGACAAGCAATTGTATCAAATGATCAAACAGAATGCATCAATTATTCCCTCTGTATAAGGCATCTTCTGAAGGCCTGCAGGCCAACTAGACGTCTGTACTTCCCAGTTGTCAGCTCTCCAGATCTTTCCTTGTAGGTGATGTGTCTTTGCTGCCCATCGTTCTTCTAATACTCCTCTTGGAGTAGCTCCATCTTGGCTTCTATTGATGGACGTATTTGTAGCACATTGCGAGGAGCCCAGTGCATGTTACTTGTAGGCATCTACTGATGTATCTCTAGCATCAGGATAGCACATGGTATTACAGCACATTATGACAATGGGATATATTCCTGCATTAGATCCCAGTAGAACATTGCCAGCACACCTCATCTGGTCAGCAGACGCGTGCAGACGCTGGCACTTCATATGGTGAGCTCATACCATGTTCTTTCAGCAGCAGATCAAGCATGCAACTACTTATGTGAATTGGAGTTTAGCCCTACAAGAGTGATTTTTTTTTTCTTTTAAAGATCTCACATCAATATCTCCTCCTGTCAAGATCACCTTGACACACCATTGTTTTACTATTGTAGGCCACAGACGTCTAGGCAACCCTCTGTCTACAGAAGCATGAGTTATGATTACGAGTATGGCACAAGCTGCCATCAGTCCAATAGACTTTGATTGCAGTAGCAACACATTCTGGATCGCCACCCTATTTAAACTCTTATTTGCTGCAGCTATATGGCTGGGAGTGGGTGCAGATGACCAGAGTCTCTATTCTATTGGGGTCTAAGTGGTCAGACCCCCACTCATCTAACATTAAGGCCTCTCACACAAACTTTTTTTACCGTGATTAAATTCAGAGTTTTGAACGCCGCTGTATAATGCGCCCATTAAAATCAATGAAGCCTCGCAGACATGCGTTCGATTGCGGCGCTGGACAGCGCTCTCCAGTGCCGCGATTTTTGAGTGCGGTCTGCTCTATCTTTGTCCATTTAGCGCACCTCATCAAGCATGCTGTGGTTATCAATTCCGCACTGCATCGCTGGTTCCGCCTGGCTTTGCCACGACAGATTGGCCGCCCCATGTGGACGAGATTTTAGAAAAATCTCATCCACATGGCTGGCTAATCCCGGGATTAGAAACCGCGGGCGGATTTGCCGCACAGAAATTCTGCGGCAAATCCATCCCATGTGAACCCAGCCTAAGAGTGGTACAATGCTTTTCTCACGATGTGATGCCCAACATACATTAGTAGTGCATCAGTGGTCTAAAACACTTCATGCTGGTCAAGTGAACAGTGCTGGAAAACCCAAAACCATAGTGAAGTCTTTAAAAAAAAAAAGTAGTCAGAGAAGTTCTGTGGCCATCTTAAAAAAAGAAGGATCTGGGAATCAGTGGATCCATGGCAGAGCAGCAAAAGTGGAACAAAGCAGGTAATATTATCCCCTGCCTAATCCAGCTTCAAATTTTGTCCTGCAGCAAGAGGGTGGCTTTCAATGGGTTATTCGTCTTTTAAAGACTGCTGGCCTATACTCAGGGTAGGCCATCAGTATCTGATAGTTTGGAATCTACTGCTGTTCAGCTAAGGGTCCTTTTAGATGAGCAGATTATCGTTTGAATGAGCGATTGAGTGATGTCATCGCTAGCTCGTTGGCTCTTGTGCAGCCCGTTTAGACAGATAGATGCATCGTTCAAATGAGAGATCCTTCAGAATAGTCCAGTCTCTCACATTTTGCTGTATAAGAGAATCAGAAGGACTTTAAACAGAATAAGTGAACGAGACAACTATGTTTTTTTGCCCAGTGAACGATAACTGAATGATTATCGTTCTATCATTGGCTGGCGTTTAGACTGAACGGTTATCCTTTTTCGCTCGTTTGAATCCTATTTTTGAACAATAATTATGTCTAAAAGCACCTTACCTGAAGGGACTCTAACGCTCTTGTGAGCATGGCTGTCTTTCCAAGGTTTACATTGGTCCGGCAAGCCGTTCTTACTGAAGACACTATACTTTTCATAGTGGCCGTTCTGAGTACTGCAGCCTTGTCTCAAGTGAATGGGTCGCTACAAAGCGGTAGATAATTCTGAGAGAAAGCATTTTGCCAGGCCAATGTAAACATTAGGGAGGTTACAGGGCTCGCACAAACACCACGGCCCCTTCAATCAAGCGGTAGATCAGCAGAGATCACGGGCGAACTCCCACCTAGGCTGTTCCACTAACTATTTTGGAATGTCATAGTAATAAGGGCGATATTCAATTATGTTGTATGGCAATGATCGCTTTGTAATAATTTTATTTACATTTCTACTGATCAGTGGAAGAAAAAAAGTCTAGTCAGAACCTCAGTGACAAGTGACAGCTTACAGTGGGGCAGATCTACTAAAACTGTCTAGACAGTGAATAAGTAATCTAGACAGTCTTAAAATGCACCGGATTTATCACAGTGGCTCTCCTGAACCACAAGTCTATCAAAATTTTAAAACCGTCTAGTCTAAGTTTATACCACCTATTAGTTGGCTCACTTTATGAGAAAAAGTTTGCCTTTATGGCACAATTTTTGATCCACAACATGGCATTTAAATCACTTTCCTTATCTATGAAGGAATGTCCCTTTGTAGAACATGGCGGAAAAAGTGTCTAATGCACCTCATAAATGTGGTGCAAAGGGTGTTCAAATTTGCACCAGAAAACTCCAATTCTCAATAGTAAATATGCCCCCATTGTATCTATGCGCATTATCATTTTTGCATTTATAAATAAGGCAATGCTGCTGCAAGCACCGTAGTGATGCAACAGTGTCCTTCAATGTTAATGTGGCCTTCTAAGTAGCTTTGTTCTCATTTATCAGTGAGGTGAATAAAGTAAATATCAAATCACTTGCAAATAAAATTTCTCCATCTAAGGCTTCTTTCACACGAGTGCATATCGGCCGCCCGTTTTCACAGCCGTCCGATATACGCAACGTTGTTAGTTAAAAATGTGGTGAACTGGCGCGCAAATCAAACATTTGTGTGCCCGTTTCATATGGCCTGGTGAGGCCGGCACAAATGCGCCATCGCCCACTTCCACTCCCTCCCCATCGCAGGATCACCTCTTTTTCTCCCCGCTCGTTCTGTGCAATGGGAGGGGGCATGACGGGGGCAGAGCTAAGCACCGTTCCGCCTCGCCTCCTCCCATTGATGGCTATGGACAAGGGGCGGGGAGAGGGCAGGTACTTAGCTCCACCCCCGCCCCTTGTCCATAGCATCAATGGGAGGCAGGGCGGACCGGTGCTTGTTCCGCCCTGCCCCCTCCCATTGCACAGAACGAGTGGGGAGGAAGAGAGGCGAGCCTGCACAGGGGGGCAGCGCATATCGGCTGGCGTGAAAAGGCCGGCCGATATGCACTCATGCGAAAGAAGCCTAAAGCAGAGGTTCCCAAACTTTTTGACAAATGTTTTTTTTGTTTTCCGTAGACCCCTTGCCTGCCTAATATTGAATTTTCCTTAACTTATTAAAGTCAAATGGGTTTTTCACAGTACACAGTGCTGCTCACCTAGATCGTTTTTTTTGTAGAGTGGACAATTGTAAAAAAAAGAAAATAGGAAAACATGTACAGTTTTTATTCAGATCTCTATTGAAATGACACAAAGGCAAATAGATATTTGGATTTGGGCTGAAAAAAAAAATCAGAGCCTAGTAAAATTCTTACATAAAATGAACACACAAATAATGCTGTTAATGGGAGGAATGAGCCTGGTGGTCTGATAGCAATTGTTCAAGATTTGGCTTCACATTAGTAAGATGGGGTGTAGTGAGGTGTTAGTGAGGTGTAGTCTCAAATCTCCACATCCAGTGATTTGCAATCGACTTTTTTTTGGTAACAAGATTGGCGACCGCACTAAAACTCTTTTCTACGAGGTATGAAGATAGAAAAGCTATCAAAAACTTTCTTGCGCTAGTCCATAATGCAGGATAAGCCACAGGTACGCGCGCAATGTGTTGCTGCCGGTATGAAAACTTAGAAGAACTCTCACATGAACATAGCACACCACATAGCAGATCTGTATAGTTCACGCAAAACTTTTTGACCTCTAGTGGATCACGTGAAAATGATGCACAGTAGAACCTTATATGTAAATTAGTTACTGTGCAGGTCTGTTTTGTCTATCGCCAGAGCCCAAGACATTTTGTGCGAACTCTACATAAACAATTTTATAAAATATCAAAAGAGGCAAGTAAATAATAAGTATTATGTACACAATCTGTGTAAGGCCGCCTGCAGACGGGCGGAAATTCCGCGGCGGGATTTCCACCCCTGGAAGCTGCCATAGGATTGCGTTAATAAACGCAATCCTATGCAGACGGCCGCGATTTGGCAGCGCGAAATCCCGCGCGGCAAACAAATCGCAGCATGCTCTATTTCTGTGCGGGGCTCGTCACTCACCGGCCGCCGGCTCCGCTCTGCCTGGCAGCCGGCACATGAAACAGATGGGGCCGCGGGAGCAAGGGAGTGTCACGCTGCTCTCTGCAGACGCTCGGGTCGGGTCCCGCTGCGAGAATTCTCGCAGCCGGATCTGACCCGGCCGTCTGCAGGCAGCCTAAGGTGTATTATGTCATTTACAGAACACCAAAATGTTGATGATGACCCGCCTAAAAATGGAGTCCGCCCACGTGGACCCCCAAGTTTATTTTTGCTGACATGGACCCCCAGCAAGTAAAAAAAAAAAAAAAATAGATAAATCAATCGACCCCTGGGGGTTCATATAGACCACTTTGGGAAACTCTGATCTAAAGTAAGTTCCCTTTAGATTATCATAATGTAGATGCATTTCAGTGTCTATGTTACAACTGAAACACGTGGACCTCCTGCAGTTCCAGTTAACCAAACTTAGAGCATCATAAAACCACGAGCATGTTTGCAGTTGCAGGGGTTGGGATCACAGTGATAAGGTGCTGGCTCGGATTCCCAAGCAAGCAACACTTTCAATTGAATCCACGTCCTTAGGATGCAGATCTTGCTGAAATTAATGGCGAAGCAGAGAGCCATTGAATTCCTGTTCCACCACTTATTGTGATAAGCTACAGGCTTACCAGAACTCCAGAGCATGCAGAGAACCTCCACTGTGACTGAGTAGGGCACAATAGTGAGTTATTTGTATAGAAGTGAGCAAAAGGTGGGGCAGGTGCTGGAAAAGTGAGACGTCCAAATGGGACCTTTCACACACACATGACAGAATTATGCTGCAGGATGCAGCCGAATCCAAGGCTGCAAAATTCTACACCAAAATCCACAGGTCTAACTGCAGATTTTGATGTGAAATTGCAGGCAGGTTTTAAGTCCTTTACAATTCCACATCAAAGTCCGCAGGTAGCCTGCAGATTTTAGTGCAGAATTTACTGCAGCTTGTGGTGCGTTATGCAGTCTATTCTGTCTCGTGTACAAAATACAATGGACAGAGGTCTTTAGGACATTTCAGAGACACGTTGTGGCTGGAAGAAGTCTTCATCGTGATCTGGCCCAAATGGAGAAGAAAAGTGAGAGTGAATGAGTACAATCAGAAATGATGTTACCTGTAAGTCACTGAACATAACTGTACTTTATTCACTTATATGGTCTGCAGAGCTCCTACCTATAAATGGTATCTAGCACTATACGGTGGTAATATTGGTCATATTGTAGTGGTATAATGGTCATGATGTGGTATTATTTGGCCCCGTATAGTGGCATTATTATTCTGTGTATAGTGGGTTCTGTTCAGTAACAGTATGGAGGTAATATTCATTAACTACATAGTGTTATTATATAATTGAATTATTGTGGGGGGTAGGGCAGTCCCAAAATCTACTCTGCAGCCCATAGTATTCTAGTACTATTCCAGTTATGTCCCTGCATAAAAACCTTGATGATCAGTAGAACTATGGAAGGCCCTGGTGTTGTATCCATAAGGTGGTCTGTAAAGTGCATATGCATTATGGCCATCTGCAAGTGGCCTTCGGTTTAGGCGCTCGGCTTTCAGTATCATCCATAGCCTTTATGGATGTTATAAAGCATACAAAACTACAATGCTATAGTAAAAGTAGTATGCAAATTGGAGAACACTGCTTCACTGTGAAATATTGGCACATATGCGTGGTAGAATGACTCAGTGAGTTATAACCTTCTGTGTCTGTGAACGCTGCAGTAATCCTTTCCATGCATAACGCCTTCCCCATTGCCATTCCCCTTAACGCTTCACTGTCCATCTATCATATTTCATCTTGGTTACCATCCACAAAAATTAGCATTCATAACAGGATACAAGCAGATAAATGAAACAAAATATGGTAGACATTTAATATCTGCATTATTTATCCTAAGAATGGATGCCTAATGTAGTAAAAGGTCCAAGAGGCATAGAAGAATACAATAACCAATGTATATTATTCATGTTCTATTCAGGAAAGCAACGTTTAATATAATTGAGCTTGTATAATGGTTAAATGGTCAATAAATGTCTATATTGGACCAATTAAAATACTGCATTGAGCTGAAATAATATCATCAAGCGTAGAATATTACAAATTGTACTACAGAAGTTCCCAATGTTACATTAAAGTAAGCCATTCCAGTCATAGATTAAAATTAATCCCATGTACGTTAATAGAAACTTTGAAACACTTGAACCACATCATGATTACACCACATTGGAGGTGCATATTCCACTTGTATGTCAGAAAATCCAAGATTTATCCCAACATACCTATAGACTTTAATAACCAAATGTATGCCAAAACACTGGCCAGTATATATTGGTATAATTAAAAAGTATATTTAAGAGAGGACTACATTTTTAATTATACTTGCATGGCGCAAAAAAGAAAAAAAAAAGTTGTATAATGAACTTTTTATGGGAGTCTATGGCAGAAAAATGCAACTGTATGGGCCATAATGGTCCAAATCAGAAACGCTGTGTAAAACCTACCCTAAAAGAGAAAACATTTAAGATACCCGAAATTACCTTCTAACATTGTGAATGTGCAAGAGCTTCTATTATGCCGAATGCTATCACCACAGGTCTCTCTAGAGAACATATGCCTCGGCTTCACAGATGCTCCCAGCAGCTTACTACATGGACACAGCTATTTCTTGTGGCCTCTCTGAGCTTAGCAGATACTAAAAACAAAGCAGTCAACATGTTCACAGCACTTTGCACTCAGGCGAACTGCCAGGCACTGAACATCCTTCAGTACATCTTCCCAGCCATCGCAGCTCCAGCTGGTTTGCATAGGTCCTACTGAAACAAGCCATGCTTTATATGCCGGTCTCAATGCCAAGAGTGGATTGTGGCAAGTCTGGAAAAGGTGCAAACGTGTTCTCGGAAAGTGTGAATAACCCTGGTTTGTGGCACAAGATTGCGGAAGCCAGTCATTGCATACAGCGATCATGTATATACAGGCATGTCAGTGCCCTAGTCATGTGAACAAAGCCTGGCAGCCAGGACCAAAGTGGCAGAGCTGGACTGCTGGAAGATTGAAACGGTGAATATAGCATAAATTTTCCCACTTTCCCAACCCTTAAGAAAAGTAAAGATGATCTCTGAAAGCCCATATAATGAATTGATTATCCCGGAGTTATAGCAATCACATAAGCTTGTGAACACAATATTGTACATTTAATTAAAATAAGTCCTTCATTGGTTCGTTCACCTGGCCAAGGGACAGTTTCAGATATAACAGGGACGCACATTAGCATCCATATTATGGCCACAATATCCAGACATAAAGCAATTCTACCATAGACTACCATAAGAGCCTATGTGAGCCAAGTTTAGTTCAATAGTGGGAGGTCTGGGTGTTGTGGCCATAACACAGACACTAAAATGTGCCATACTGCAACCATCCGAAAGCAGCCTAACGCTATGCTTCCAATTACTGACCTTTGGTGCTGACCTCTCAGAAGTATATTCATGTGTCAGAAAGTCTATGGAAGAATTGTGCTATATATCAGCATGTTTTTCACATTGGGGAAATCTAAATCAATATAGAAAAATGCAAATAGTTTTACATTTAATTGAAATGGATGAAGTTTGCATTAAATCTGATGGATAGGGCAGAGACTTTACAAGCTGCAGTAAAAAGAATTTTGAAAAAAATCTAGCTCACTTGATAGAACTATTCTTAGTGCAGCAATCTTCCACACCAATTCTGCAAAGTGTGCATAAAGCCTTAGATTGCTTCTGCTGCATTGACTACGCTTTCTCCTGTGCAGATGTCTAATAACAGAGATCAGCATGAGGAGAGTGGCTGTCGGACACCTGGCGGTTCAAATCTCTGGAATAGACGATGGGAACCATGGGAAAGGAGGTGGTGGTGGGGGGGGGGGGGGGGGGGGAATAATACAATTTAGTTTTCTGCCCAACAGCAGGTAGGCGAACTTACCTTGAGCCCCATGCACATGAGATCAGGGGTACTCTACTGGTGAACCAGTTTAAATTCTATTCATAAATCGGTCCCCACCGATCATCTATTAATGACATGTAATTCAGCAATAGAAAAAAATTAACCAATCCTAGAATACCATGCATCACAGAAGGAGAAATAAAAAATTAAAAACAATCACAGAAAATGGCCATTACTTACTGAGTGAGGAGTGCATATAGATGCACCCTCCTCTCACCATGCAGGTAGCTGACTACCAAATGGAGGAGCCAATAACACCTATGAGGACACCGATAAGACAACCACTCACACTGCCTGATAATGAGGGGGGTGGATGCCTGGCGTACACTTCCACACATAATGGATACAGGGTGCCAGACCATTCTGATATATGTAGTTCACTGTGCAGACCAGCAACCTATTAATGACGCCATGATAATTCGGCGGGTTGCCCTGCATTTCCATCAGTGAACCACATTGGTACTGCCACCCTGGGCTCCCCCTAGAGTCTTAATGCCACACTGCATGTTTATGATAGATAATAAATGCACGGCATTGGTTGAATGTTGGCCAAGATACATGAGCCCACTAACCACTTCACGGTTCCTTGTGTTGTAGTGCATTTATATTAGTGTAGGCACCCACTACAACACAAGGAACAGTGAAGTGGTTAGTGGGCTCAAATAAAGAGATGATTGTCCTCTTACCTTACTGTAAGGCCAACAGCAGTGGAAGCAAGAAAACAAAAAAAGAACTTACAAAGCCCAATCCAATACTGGTGCCCACTACAGGAGTGACAATCCCAAACTGGGTAGCATTTGACGTCGCCTGCACAGCTGCTGATTGGCTGGCTGTATCAGTGATGTTAATAGCCAACGATAGAGCCAGGTAATCAGCAGCTCTGTGGGCGACATCTAATGCTGCCCAGAGGTCCTGGCACCAGGATCGGCTCACTGTGCCTGACTGCTGGATGGAGAAAGTGCAGCCTGTTGGCATTGTCGTCCCTATAGTGGCTCACCAGTATTGGAGTAGGCCTCCTAAATTGCTCCCTCACCTCCACTGTTGCTGGCCTTATAGTAGGATAAAAGAACAATCATTTTTTATTTGTGGCTTTCTAGCGCTGAATCCTTGCCTAATCTGGTCTGTGGTCTGTATCCAAGGTGTGTACTTAAAGGGGTATTCTGGGACTTGATGATCTGTAGCTCATCAATAGAAAATTAGCCAATAGGTGATCGGCGGGGACATGCCACTCAGATCCAGAGGCCCAGGTTGGTATTGCAGGGGTAGCTCCCATTACATTAAATTGGAGTTGTGCTGCAACACCAACGTAGGCCGCTGTGCTAAATGTGCCCTTGTACTTGAATCAGGGGGCCTACCTGAACTCACTGGCTACCCGGTGGGCCAATCCAAGACTGTTGAGTACCCTGCATAAAATAATTATTTGATAATGCTGTAAACAACAGGCTTTGCTGACATCAATGTAATGCATTAAGCTTAGAATTCTAGAAGTGGCGGGTCATTATTTGTATTATGGTCCTAGTGAAAAAAACATTCCCTACCATTCAAGAAACTAAATTTAACAGAGCACTCCTGGCAAACCTTTTTATCATTTCCCTGGAGTGTAATTACTATACAGAGCGTATTTGGAGGAAAGATAACATATGTGCCGATCGCCACATTGATATGTTAGCTTGGCTCTGCTCCCATGTAGGCTTCCGTGCTTGCTCTACTCAACAAGCGACAGCTCTACTCAAATCCTAAGAGAGCCTTGATGTGTCTCTCCAAAACAAGTATAGAACGTTACCTCCAGGACACAGCAGATGCCGGAGCAGCTAGCCACAGTAGAGATTATGTGGGACTGGACTCGAAATCTCATCAATGTACCGATCGGCAAGTATGTGCTCTCCAATATGCTCTATATGGTAATTGCACCCCGAAGAAATGATAGTTTCCCCTAGGTTGCATTTTAACAGTTTACAATAAGTTGTATTGATTATGTTGGTTAAGATTCTGTTTACACCGGCGATACAAAATTTCCATTTTTCTGTTTAGTCATAGTAGCAGAAAAACAAACAGAACACTGTGGCAGATCTGTCATGTGGTGACCACCAACAGCGTGCCGACGGAACTCATTCACTACAATGGGTTTTGTTAAATTTCTAAATGAAGTAACATTTCTGCATTTATGACGGAAACCCCAGACTGTGGGGTGAATTTAACATCATTGAATTACGCCCGTTGACAAAACATATGGTGCTCTGCTTTGCAAACAGGTTTTTCTTTTTAAAGAAATGAAAATTACATTAAAGCACATAAGTATATTTTGCGTTACTGTATGACTCATGTAATATGTGGACTGTTATCAGGGCTACATAAACATCATCCCTGCAGTAGTAAAAGAGGTTTGAAACACTTCTTCACCGACTTGGAAGATGTACAAGAAAAAGCGAGCAACTTTCCAATAGGACTTCTATTTATACATTATTAAATAGCGCAGAAATAGATTACATTACAACCAAAGAAAGATGTTGGAGGCTACAATTATTAGAGCTTCATCTAATATCCGCAGCTTTGTAAAACTTGTAAGTACTGTTAAAGAGAACCCATCACAGCACCACAAGTGACAAGTAATCAGGTGATGTATTATTTATACTTATGCGCTCCCTGGTTCCCGTGGTGCCGCCGCTGATGATCGCACACGGCACTAAAAATCTGACTCTCTTTACAGTGCTGTGCACTCACTCTACCATACGAGTCTATGGAAGAACATGCGCATGTCACTGTGAAAAGAGTCGGATTTTCAGTGTTGTGCGTGCTTTTCAGTGGTGAGCACAGCAGGAACCAGAGAGCGTGCGAGTATAAAGAAAAAAAAACAAACACATCACCTGACTACTTGGCATGTCCCCTAACAGCACCATAACTTAGTTAAAGTGAACGTAAACTGTGAGAATAGAATTTACACAGGCAAGTACAATATCGGTCCGAGAAACTCTTATACTTAAGCTTGAGATTCTGGATGTGAGCATGATGCATTTTTGCTTAAAAAAAAAAAAGCAAAGTGCTTTCAAAAGTTTCAATGGTATTAAAAAAAAAAAAGTTGCATCACATACTGGAAAAGTTTCCAGTCATTTCAATAGGAACTTGGTCTGCAATGCCAAGCCTGGCCACTGTAGTAGGAACAAAGCTGTATGTTTCCTACAGAAATCACATAAATGCATGAGCACAGTGGCCCAGCAGACGGCTGATCAAAGGGAGTCCTTGGCGTCTGACCTCAGCTTTATGGCCTATCCTGCACAGTTATCAAATTATCGCTTACAAAAAATATCACCAACATATCAAAAACAATTACAAAAATCCTAAAAAATAGCTTAACAAGATGAGTCCCGCACATGACAAGGCAGGAGCAAAGAGGAATGAAATGCCACAAATCCATAATCTTATAATTAAAGCATAATGCAAAAGCAATACAACAATAATGGATCTGAAATACCAATTATTATTATTCCTCATATATCCCTAATCATTACCTCTCCAACCCACAAATAAAAGAGCACGTAGCAGATCCACACACACCAAAACAGTAGGCTAACCCACGCCACAACACACTTTTCAGAGTTGTTTTTGCAGGCCAAAAGGTATACAGCCGTAATTTCGGGCTGTGTGCGGTCCATGTATTCCAGGGACAGCACATGGCTCAATCAAAGCCTATGAGGCTATTCACATGCACATTTTTCCCCACACAGACCAATAGTCCATATGGGGGGAAAAAAAGTTGAATCATGACCTGTTCTTGTCCGTTCTCACAGGCGAGAACAGGACAAGCAATGTGCAATGTTCATGTAGATTGGACAGCTCGGTCGCAGCTCACATATGGCGATGTGTCTTTAGCCTAAAGTGGAGAAGCATGGTTTATTGGGGACAATCTTTAGACTGCTGAAGACACACAAGACAGACAAGGATGGGTGTAGTCAACTGTAATTCTAATGAGCATAAGGGGAGCATATACCATCAGTGTGCCTTAAAAGTACAGTAAAACCTCTACTAAGGTCAATTTCGAGTAAAACCATTTTTTTTTAGCCAAAATTTTGTCTCTAGTTTCATTGGTTGCTTGTGATAACATCGGTGTGTGCCGACCCACATAACCTTGCTGCTGAACCCACGTAATCTTCTGCTCGGTGTCTCTTCCTCCTTCTGCTGCTAATGCAACCCACCCTTCATCATCGGCGATGGGTAATACACTAGTACAGTACAATTACAATCCAATGTAACAGCACAGAGAACACAGTGACAACACTGAGGACAGATAATGATGTTACCTGCAGTCCTATGTAACAGCACAGAGAACACAGTGATAACACCGAGGACAGATAATGAGGTTACCTGCAGTTCTATATAACACAGAGAACACAGGGATAATGCTGAGGACAGATGATGTAGTAGATGTGACTTGCAGTCCTACGTACCACCACAGATAACACACAGTACCATGTTCAATAACATGTTAAATGTTAATTTATTCTCTACAGTAGTCTTTTATATTCATTTGTTATTTTTTTTGGTGTTAAAGACCATATTTATTCTCCATTAAATGTGGTTTGGTGAGTTTTTTGGAAGGTCTAGAACAAATTAATTGGATTTATATTGATTCCTATAGAAATAATTACCGCGAGTAGCAACGGTTTCAGGTAAAGCCGATTGCTTTCGGACGGATTACCAACGTTAGTAGAGGTTTTACTGTACTTGGTGTAAGTTTTTTTGTCCCCTCGGATTTTTGCGATTCCGTTTCACAGCAATCACTTTCATTTGTGCCTCTTGTATGTTACTGAGTCATAGTATCACAGCTGACTCCAAGCCATTACATACAAGGTTATTACACATGGCACTGCTACCTGCCAAGCATCAGCAAATATTCTGGCAGACTGGTGCTATGATGTCATTGAGGCACTACCCTCACATGCGTATAGGGACATACTGCAGGAGGACACACACAAAGAACAGCAAAAGCACCACTACCTTTACTTCTCATGATGATTGGCATGTTTTTAACCTATTGGAATACGGCTCATGTATTAAAAAAGCACTGTCTATCAAATCTAGAAGTAGAAAAATAAAACAGAAGCGTCAAACTCTATTCAGGCCAGAATCTTAATTGCATCACATCTCGATCGCATGTGATTGGACGAGTAGCATTTATTGTGCTATTCTTTCCATAGTGAAATAAAATACAACACTATTTTGGCCACATTTTTAAGTGAGTAGAATCTGTTACGATCTGTTACAATACCAAGCAATTATACCTTCCATGTAACCTATATATAACAATAGGTCACCATGTACCAGCATATGAAACTAACAGCACTTGTTATTTTTCCGTGTCGTCTTTATTTATAGGATGACACCGTGGGGATGCCAGTAATATCAGTATGCAACCACAGAGGTTACTAAAACGGAGACAAAAGATGAAGCAGTGGTCACTGGAGTACCTGCTTGAGAGTGTTGGGGAGTTGAAGCGGTATTTTTTGTCCCCTTGTTTTTTAATTTTCAGATATTTGCTGCTTGTCCTTTATATTTTTCAGAACCGTCAAGAAAGACCTATAAATGTAATGTGCCAAAAACTAAAAGCACAATGTACAAATGTCAAATCATATTTTTTTTATTGCAAATAAATAACATTTCTTCAATCAGACATTCTATGATTAAAGTGACCCTCCAGTTTGGGGACCAAAGAAGAGTAGTACAGCACCTGCAAGTGTTCATTTTTTCCCCCTCTGTTGCACCAAGTCCAGGTCTATTGTCAGATGTCCAAGATGGCTGAAGGAATCTTCAGACTACCTAATGCCCCACAGTTCATTGGCAGACTACCAATGCGCTATACCTGTTCTCTGACTGGCCATATCTGCTCATGTGATCAGCACTAGCCAATCAGAAAGCAATGCACAGTGTGCAATAAGTTTTTAGAAAATTGATGTGGCCATCTAGAACGGCAAAAATTGGGGCTCAAAACTATAAAACCCTCTCCCCCTCAGGTTTCAAAATTTGTCCCAAAAACAGAGGAACACTTTAAATACAGAGTATTTACTGACTGAAGCATCAACGGTGCTGTGCTGGCCAGCTGTCCCTTGCTTATAAAAGTACAGTACTTGAAAGAAAAAAAAAAATTGGCAGTCTGTGTAACATCTGAATAACTGAGGAAGCCTAACTAGAACACTGCAATGTGCTTTCTTCAATATTTTACTAGCAAATGAGTATGCTTGTTGACAGTGTGCAATCACGTGAAAAAATGCGTGGTATGTCCCATCTTGCTACGTATTACACACCATTGAAGCCCACGTAAAACAATGGGCGTGCGTAAATACGTGCAAAACATAAAGGAAACCTGAGTATTCAGTGTATTTATGCACAAAAGTAATGAGACTGTGCTTTTTTTAAGTGACTAAATATGCTGTCTATTTACACAAGTATGAAAAGACTTGATCGGTTGAAAAAAAAGTCGCAGGGCAACAGCGTATTTCGGCCTGTAAATACGCTGCGTATTCACGGACTGAAATACGCATACGCCCTTGTGAATGTACCCTCAGAGCACACATTTGCAAATCAGGTTTTGTTTCAAGTACACCCATTGCAACCAATCAAGGGCTTCATTAGTTGCATCAGGTGTGCTTGAGATAAGACACAAAATACCTGAACTGGTTAGGGCTTTGTTGACTGTAATGTTTGATTGCATGTTAGAAATATGGCTAGGTAAAGAGAGTGGTCCAAAAAGTTAGGAAGAGAGATTACATCCTTGCACAAACAATGAAAAGAATACAAAATGATAGCAAAAGCATAGAGTGTTCGTAGAGATACCGTTGGCATTATAGTTCACGGTTAGGCTATATGCACACAAGCGTGAATCTCATGCGAGTTTTGTGTGTTGCGAGACGCGGGAATATTAACTCTACTCTTTTGAATTGAGTTATTCTCAGGAATGATTTTTTTCCTCAGAGATATGCTCTGAGGTTTAAAAAACAAACAAACAAAAAGAACAATGAAAATCACTGCAAGTTTTATTTTTGGCACTCTCTCGGAACCCCTCGCCCATGGTTTTCAATGGAACCTTTAAAGACATTGCATGACGCTTTCATGCCATGCGATGTGATGCTTCCTATTGAAAAGCAATGGATCCTCTGACAGGTGTGAAACACACGCCTGAGGATGGCAATTTCACAGGAGTGATGCAAGGTGTTTGAGTGAAAAACACATTACATCCGCGTGTGATAATGCACATCGGCAGGCACAATATCAGGCGGAGTTTCTCGGCCAGATATCGCACTTGCCCATGTGAATGAAGCCTTAAAAGGAACACTGGCTACACTACCTGGACGTGGCAGAGACTACCACCGACTGACACCAGATTCCCAAGGAGGAAGGCGATCAAAAGCCCTTAAGTGACTGCAAAATACCTGCAGCAAGGTTTGGTGTCACTATATGTATAAGCGCAGCAACAGGAAAGTTAACATAGCAAAGCTTGCGTGATTAGCTAGC
Organism: Eleutherodactylus coqui; assembly: GCF_035609145.1. Classification (NCBI taxonomy): domain Eukaryota; kingdom Metazoa; phylum Chordata; class Amphibia; order Anura; family Eleutherodactylidae; genus Eleutherodactylus; species Eleutherodactylus coqui. The sequence goes on along the minus strand of NC_089845.1, from coordinate 91,276,471 downwards.
AGTCAATGACAGGCCACCCAAATAATAATCTACAAGAAGTACTGCACCACTCAGTGCTGTGATAGAACTCCAGAAGATAGATCAACGCAAGCAAAAGAAGTCCTCAAACCTCTTCTAAGCCAAGTGTATAAAAGCACATTCACACTGTGCAGTACTGGATGTTCCCAATTTCGATCACATGAAGAAAAAAATAATTCTGCATGGACTCCACAGCATATTTGAAATACATTGTGGATTCTAAATCCACATTGTTAACAGCGCAAAACAGTGCACACCTAAAAAAAGATAGGACATCAGCTATCTTAGGTGCGTGTCGGCAGGAATTTCCATTGACTTCTATGGGAGCAGGGGTTAATGGAAACTCCTGCGCTGGGAATAGATACCTACTGCTTACAGCAGGACATTTAAAAAGGTGCTTCTGGGCAGTACCTTTGCTGCTGCCGCCCAATTGAAAGCAATGGGATGAAGGCAACTCCTGCAGGGATTTTCGGGGAAGGGCTTGAAGTATAAGCCCTACTCTGAAAATAACCCTAGCTGCGGAAAAAAATAAAAAACATCACCTAGCAGCGCTGTCGAGCTCCGGTGTGTGTTGTCTCGGGCTGCCTGCCATGGTTCATCATTTTCTTCTGGCTGGAAATTTAAAAATCCCTGCCACCTGGAAGCGCTGCCTCTGATTGGCTGAGCGCAGGGACCAGGTGGTGTTTTGTTTATTTTTCCAGCAGCTAGGGCTTATATTTCAATCCCATCCCTGAAAATCCCTGTGGGAGTTGCCTTCATCCCATTGCTTTCAATGGGGTGGAAGCAGTGCTGGCCCCATTGAAAGCAATGGGATAGCATTCCGCTCCTCTGCCAGGGGATTCTTTCATTCCCGCGGGGAGTCCCCTCATCACTGAAGACTGTGACAGTGCTGTCACAGTGTTCAGTGATGAGGGGACCTTTGTGGAGCAGCTGCGCTTCTACAAGCACAGCGGCTCCAGTGAAAGGCAAAGTTTCATATGCTGTGCATATGAAACTTTACCCATTCACGCGTTTTGGCTTAGGCGAGTACATAGGTGCACAAAAAAAGACGCTCGTCTGACCTTGGCCTTAGAGAAGTACAGTGTAGCTGTGAATCAAACATCTGTGAGACAGTAAAACACTTAGCTTCGGTAGCAAACCTCTATGGGCATGGGGGGGGGGGGGGAGAGGAGCCTGATAAGCGTAGTAAGAAGCATTTTTTTCTGATAAGTTACTATATATATATAACAGTTTCTTATATTTGCTTGTACGATTTATTAAATGCAAAATTTGTTGACAGCTGAAGGTGTCAATAATATGTGTTACTTAGAACGGAAGTTTTCTGGCATCATGGCCTTTAGGAGGAGCAGTAATCCGTTTTCTCACCATTGCATTAAATACCAAAGGGATGTGCATGTGATCACTGGAAAGCCTTATTATGTAGAAAATATACACTATAAAACCTTAATTACAGCTTATAGAAAATAATGAAGCCATTTATCTTATAGAAGAATTTTCCCACCAGAAAAAAAAAGAAGTTGTGATATAAACCTGCTTGCATAAAGGAAAAAGGTTTTGGAAAATTAAAAAAGGTGTAACACCTTTATGTTGGAAAATATTTAAACTAAACACACACCCATTAGTAAAAAACTAAGCCGACAATGCCCCACCCAGTGACTTCATCATTGGTTCATTTCACACTTATGGGTTTTACAAGACACTATTAAGGAATCGCTCAGTGATTATGTAACAACACTCTTTGCATGATCCTGCCAATATACACAGATTTATGGAAGGCAGCCACGCTAGGTGTATGCAAGAACAACACGACACTACTCTAGGAACAAGAGACGGCTCTTAGGTGGAATACCATAAAATGTTCTATAGTCCATTGTCTACACGGCTTTTTAAAAAAATGGCTAATTTGGCAGTTTGTAAGACCTGCCAGCCTTTGGAGCCTCTTTACTGACCTTGTGGAAATTCCACCTTGAGATGAAGACCTGAGCGCGTCAATAGATAATAGCATGTCGACTGACGCTTGTTAAAACCTGTCACATATGGCACTTGATTGCTAGTATAGGAGGGGGATCATTGGTCCCCATTTAGTTTGCATTCATCGGCGGCACATCACCAGTTTACATGTTGGCATAAACAATGCAATCAGCCGCAAATCAATTGTGGTCATATTTTCATGGGCTGTATAAACATTAGCCCTTGTAAAAGGAGCCTTTAGCGCGCATGCGTATTTGTCTACACATTGGCACTGCACTTTTGCATGTTGTGTGTTGCGTATTTGTATGCGTAACAGCATTTTTTTTACTGTGCTTTTTGTGCTCAAGGGGTGCACCAAAAAAAAAAAAAAAAAAACTGAAATGGCCAATTAGGTTAATTAGTACAAGATGTGTACTTTTACTGCATAAGTGTACAGAGAAATGGAGCATAGTGATTTTTTTGCACGACCAAAAGGCGTATGCAAAATACACGCTTGTGAACAAACCCATTGAAATCAAAAGGGTTTTAGAATATTGCTGCTGCCCCAGCAAAAGCTTCTGTTAACAAAATGCTTACCCGCCAGGGCAGAAAAAGGGGTAGGCATTCACAAAGGCCATGTTCACACGGTCAAATAAAAAAAAAATCTAAAAAGGACATGGCTTTAATGCTCAACTTGCAGCAAATCTTTGGTAACTGGCCCAAGTCTTTGCCTGGTGTGCCATGAGAACTTGTCCCACCTTTGCTACCCCCTAGGTCTGTAAGGGCCACGTTTCCTTTAAATGAAGAGCGTGAAAAGTATTCCTCAACTTTAAACAGGTTAGAGAGACAGAACTAGAACACAGATTTATAAAACATGCAGAAGCTGCAGTACTTCAAGTAGCCAGGAGAAAAGCGGTGCTTGACAAAAAATGTATGCCAGATAAGGAGGAAAAATGGAAACTTACCAAGATAAAAAATTTAATTAGTTTTCCAGGCAAGTATTATTGATAACCTATCCTCAGGATAGATCCTCAATAGCTGATCATCTGGAGTCGGCCGCTCGGGACCCCAGAGGTTCTCCGGAATGGGTACCTGCTGTCAGTGACACAGCACACAGGGGTATGAAACAAATGCAGCTAGTTCCGACTTGTGTGTAGTGGCCAGCAGTTGTAATTGCAGGCGTAGCGGTCATTGATTTTATTGGGAGCTGTGCCTGTAATTACCAGCACCACCCACTACACAGGGGTCGGAGCATCAGCTTCCACTCTGTATCCGTGTCTCGTGGTGCTGACAGAGGGTGCCCATCAGCTGAGGTTCCGAGTGGTGGACCTCAGCTGAAAAACTATTCATATCCCATCATCAATACTATTTGCCTGAAAAACTAAAGTTTCGAGAGTTTACATGCTGCGAAAGATCCCTGGTAAGCGCATTAATCAACTGCTGGGCTGCGCTTGAACGTGTCACCTGAAACTATAGCAAGTCCAAGTGCAGCCCAGCAATCATTGGTAAATCACATGTGATCACCGTGGAGTGGTTGCAGTGTGTGTGGGCCCCTTAAGGGCAGGCTCACATGAACGTAATTTAATAGCGTATTGCGCAGTGAATGGAGTCAGTGAAAAAAAAAGGGAGGAGGTGGAGCTACTTTGATGGGGATCCAGTGCAGAGAATAGTTCGGAGTTTCCAATGGGCAATTCCTTTTTATGGTCTAAAGAGCTGTGTGCATTAAATTTGAGGTACTGCCAAAACAGTGACACTGCAGCCCATATAGGCTGGCCAGCGATACAATGCGTGACAGGGGATTAAAACACTGACAGGTTGGTGCCACCTTTTAGAGGAGGATGCACAGGTTTAAATTTCAAAAGAATATATATCTTTGTTTGATAAAAATAGCATAAAATGCAAAGCGTTTCGAGGCACATGCGCCTCTTCCTCAGTCTCACTGGAGACACACTATATAAAATCAACATTATAGCAAGAATTTGTGGTAAAATGATATATGTGCGTCCCGTTCAAAAGAAGGGATTAAGAGGAGAAGAATAATAAATAAGGAATTTAAAAAAAAAATAAAAAAAATAAAAAAACACAAACACATAAGTATATGAATGCCAAACACTCAGTGTTTTTCTTCCCTATCCACTCCTTGTTTCATATGACAACATGCTGAGCACCATGTCCATGGCCACTCACATCTTGCACTGTTGGATCACATATCTTCACGTCTCCTGCAGTTAGCAAAGGCTAACTTCATACGGGCGAGTGCGATATCGGGCCATGAATCACGACTGGATTGTGCACTCAACATGCGATTTCACCGCAGATGGAGCAGTTTTTGTTTCAAAACTGCCTCACATCACTTCGGGAAAGAAGCAATCCTCCTCCACGGCTGACCTTGCATCACAATGCATGCACCTAGCATGTGGTGCGATGCTGTCGCCAGCCCCATTGAAAATAACGGAGATGCAATGTGAGAAAATGCTCCAAGATAAGACGTGCCGCGCTTTGTTTTCCGCATCACATCGCGATGCGGGAACAAAACTGCTCATGTTCATATTCATGCGAGATTTATGCGTCTCGCAACACGACTTTCTTGCCTGTGCGAAGCCGGCCTAAGGCTGGTGATGGGTCCTCTTTGAATAGATCTTCTCCACCTAAATTTATTTTTGTTACAAAACAGTTAACCCTGCAGTACAAGTTAGAAGCAACTGTAGTGTTAGCCTTTTACTAATGACCTGACAGGATACTTGTGACACGCTGCTGGATATGATGGCGGTGAGTAAGCAGGGTATCCTTAGTAAAAAGATAGTCAGGTACGACTCAGAAGTGTTCGCATTGCACTTACATGAAACTTGCGTGTATATGCGAGCACAATGCTATTTTTTTTTTTAAACTGCTGTAGGGAGGAATGGGCGACATCGCTTAATAATAGGACATGCTGCACACTCATACGCCTGTGAGAGAAATTGCACATGTAAATGCCTGCATTAAAAACAATGGGTTAATTTCCCATGTGATTTCTGTGCATCTGGCAACAGACAGGAGGCGTGCGGGAAAAGAAATTACACAAGTAAACGCATCCTAAAGAGGAGGAAAAATAAGGACAGTAGTAGTCATCCCCTGTGGTTCGTCTTAGCAGGCTGGGGTATTACTCACATCTTCTATAAATACTTTTAGGTGGAGACCAGTTTTAAGGATGTCCCCATCAGGCTGGAATTAGTCACGCAGTTTTTGGTGCAGTTTTTTCAGCCAAAAGCAGAAGGCGAAGGACTTTGGCTCAAAATGACATCAGCTACATGTGCGATTCCAGCTTTAGGCCACCTTCACATGGTAATATCTTGGTCAGCATTTGTAAGCTAGCTATATGGCATCACAGGGGAGGAGGGGGGAGCACTGACAGGTCTCTGCGGTGAGCCTATCTGATACATAGGCTCACCATGGAGAATCACGGCAAATCGCAGCACGCCGCGTTTTTAATCCCGTGAGCGGAGAATCGCTATGATTCTCCACTCATGGACATCGGGCTGACTTTCCATAGTTAGCCTATGGAAAGCGTTCACTGCGTTACCTGCGGCCGGATTATCGCCGCGGATAATATCCCCCGTGGACAGGCAGACATGACCTTCTGCCTCAAAAGTATTTAAATAAGGGTTGTTTCACATCTGAATTGGAACTTCTGGTTGGAGGTGTCACAGCAGATCAAGCTCAAAATACCGCTGCGAGAAAAATTGCACTATGTCCTATTTTTAGGCGATGTCGCCCATTCTTCCCTGTAGCAGCCTAAAAAAATCTATTTAAAAATTGCATTGCGCTCGCAAGTTTCATGTAAGGGCATAGCTAACAGTTCTGAGTCATACCGGATTGCCTCTTCTGTACTAAGGATACACTGCTTACAATATATTTTAAAGGAAGAGAAAACCCAATACTCACCTATCCCGGTGGCTTTGCGTCCAAGTCTGCAGGCTGTCATATGCCATTTATTGCGCACATGACTGCTCAGCCAGTCACTAGCTTCGGCATGCATGGAAGAATCACCGCTGAAGCCTGTGACTGGCTGAGCGGTCATGTACGCGATGAACGGCTGTTTCTTCCAGGTTCCGTGCGATGGGCACAGAGGCTGCAGCGCTGGACGGGGAGCATTTGATTTCTCTTCATTTTAACCCTCTAATTTTTTTGGTGTGTCCCAGAAAAACATTTTAAATGTAAAAGTAGTGACAGAACAATTAGACTCACTGATCGTGTGAATAAACAAGTACAATGAGTGAGGGCTTTCGCATTTCTATACACTTTGTAGAGGTGCACTACAGAGAATGGCCTGTAGGGGGCAACAGACAGGCATTCTGGTGCCTATGAAAAGGGAAAACGCCCACGGGTGTGGTCAGGAAATGGGATATAAGTGTGCATTCCTGCTACAGTCAGGGGAGATATTGGCTGAGAGAGCTAGAGAGCCAGCTTCGTGGAGCTGGAAGGGCTGCTACCCCAGGGTCTAGTGCAGGCCAGGAGTTTGATAGGGAAGACGACCCTAAACTCCACACCCAGGGGGGTGCATATGAACTGTATTTTGTGATTGCGGTGATGACAAATAAAGGCTGGCAAGAGCCAGATAAAGAAATCCATGTCTCTGGAGTTTCTACACGCATGGTGTGCCATTTTCATGCAAGAGAGGTCAGCGATCGAGGCGAGTGACCCCAACTTGCCACAACTTTCTCTAGACATAGAGGAGCGTTAGAATCCCCTCAGTATGTATGCCTGTAAATCATACTGGGCTTATTTTTAATGTTCCATAGAAAACTTTTATACACTTTTACAAGACTTATGCTGTGACTGTGCGTATTTTTTGTGTGTGCATGCCCTCCGTATTTGCGTGACACGCAAACAGGCTCCATTTGATTTCAATGGACAATTAAAAGTTTAATATGGCTAACTGGTGAGTAATACACACCAAAATAGGACATTCTGCAGGTTTTTTCACACAACTGAAAAACCACAAATAAAAAAGGCACACATGACGAAACCCAGTGAAAATCAATGGGTTCCATGAACTGGGAGTGCGCACACAGATTTTGCACACTTAATATGCAGCGTCCACTGTGCAAATTGAAGTCAGCCTTAAAGGGGTTGTCCCGCGGCAGCAAGTGGGTCTATACACTTCTGTATGGCCGTAATAATGCACTTTGTAATGTACATTGTGCATTAATTATGAGCCATACAGAAGTTATCAAAAGTTTTATACTTACCTGCTCCGTTGCTGGCGTCCTCGTCTCCATGGTGCCGACTAATTTTCGGCCTCCGATGGCCAAATTAGCCGCGCTTGCGCAGTCCGGGTCTCCTTCTTTTATGAATGGGATCGCTCGTGCAGGATGCCGGCTCTGTGTAGCTCCGCCCCGTCACGTGCCGATTCCAGCCAATCAGGAGGCTGGAATCGGCAATGGACCGCACAGAAGAGCTGCAGTCCACGGAGGGAGCAGACCCCGGCGGCCATCTTCAGCAGGTGAGTATGAAGACTCCGGTTTGTTTTTTTAACCCCTGCATCGGGGTTGTCTCGCGCCGAACGGGGGGGGGGGGGGGTTAAAAAAAAACAAAAACGCGTTTCGGCGCGGGACAACCCCTTTAACTGGTTACCATTTATAGTTTCGACTTTGTATCAAATATCTACGGGAAGAGTGTTCTGTATCCAGACAAGTGACAAAATGTCAACTATGAATGACAAGCGGTAATACCCCATATCTTTACAGAAACCTATTAAATGCTGACCTGTTATATGAATATACCATAGTGTATATTGCAAATAGCCCAGCCAACGAAATTAACAGCAGCTACTATGACAATATTTCTTTGGAAGCCTACTGCACATAATGTGTGACTGGAAATATAACGACATCTGAATCACAGGAGTTTATAGGAGCCATGTTTTCTAACACAAATGTACCTGAAACCTTACAACAATGCTAGTTACTGTGCTTTATAAGCATATTTGTAAGCCAGTTTTGTGTTTGAAACAGGTCTCCAGAGTAACTAAGTAAATGGACGGTAACATGGAAAAGCAATCATCTGTCAGACACTGGGAATCATTTCTGCAACTCCAGAAAAACTCCAAACTTCTGAGGGGTCTCGAGTGACAGAACTATGTGAGGGGATATCTGTGAGGGGTGAAGAGGATCTGGCCCCTTTATTTAGGCGGACAGTTATATGATTTATGTAATAGAATAATATGTAACTAAGTAAAGGTCATCACAATGTAAAATTTGTTATTTTGGCCAAAATATTCACAAGTACAAACAATAAACACATAAGATGGAAGAATCTCCTCGAGTCCATCTCTGGTGGAAAGATGAGTTTTTTCCAAAAAACAGAATTAATCTTTCCTCATTATGCATGAGGTCTGGCTAAGCTTATAAAGCTGAACTCCTATCTTGCAGAGACCTTCCAGATGTTTTATGTTCATAGGACTTTTCTGTTTCCCAAAAACTGAAGTAAACCACACACTAAAAGAATGTGAGAGAAAGTGGTTTCTGTGAAGGTGAGAGGCATTTGGCGGGACCGTAAGAGGGGGGAAAAAATGAAGAAGGATTTTGTAAAGAGTCTCTCTATAAATGGTATCTTTCAGATTATTGGGCATCTTTTCTGAGATGAACATCACAAGTACGAGACAAAGTCTGCATGATGGTAGAGTGATAAATTCAGTAGTTCTAGAGGTCAGGTTCAGAAGTGGACCTCAGGCTGGTGCTTTGAGGAGTTCTTGTGGGACTTTTACATAATCCGGTTGTCCCACCATTATGAATACTAAATTCAGGTATAGGTATGTATATATCACCTGGCTGTTAACTATGCACCGCGAGATAGCATTTATAGAATTTGCGAGCCGCAGCCAGAGTTTTATGCCACACAGTAGCTGCATCTCAGCCAATGTAGCAAGTGTTTCATTCGAGAGGGATTGGTTATTGTGAACCATGCCTTGATGAAAGCAACTTTTAGAAGACATATTGGGGCTCCTTCACATGACCATGTTGTTATAGTGTATTCTGTGCGAGTTTTGCCATAGGCTCCCATGCTGCTGATCATGCATATTGCACTCAATCAAGATTGCAGCATGTTCACTCTTAGCACGTATTATGCACGTATGCATGCCAAGACAGTGCATAGCAATCGGTAGCCCGCAGCAAATACACAATGTCATAACATACTTGCTGCGTGCCACGTGACTGTCAAATACGGGCAGCACACAGCAAATTATGTTCGTATGCATCCAGCCTTCTACAGATGCAGCAAGCTAAAAGAGGATACAAAAGCATAACCAAAGACCATGGATTGGGTGTACACCAATCCTCGTTTAGAGAAATTATCTATAAAATGTAGAAAATTCAGGACCCTTGCCACCCTCCCTAGGAGAGTGGCAAGGGTCGGCGTGTTGTTAAGATCACTCCAAAGCACAACACACAATCCTGAAAGAGTTGACAAATAATCTAAGGCTAGCAGAAAATGACCTATTGAAGACTCTACAAACCGCAGCAAACTCTGTTCTTTTGTCCACTACTGACACACAAAACGTTTTCAGCAGTTTAAAGTTTGCCCCTAGACCACATAGATGTTCCACAATGCTTCTGGGTAAATGTTCTATGGACAGATGTGACAAAAAAAATAAATAAAAGAGCTTTATATTACAAATATACACTGCTGTGTTTGGAGGGGAAAAAAATAAAATAAAGAACACTGCACACCAAAACCAAGACGGTATTAGTGTATCTTGACGCCACCGGAAGTAGCCGTGGAGCCAAGATACAAAGAGTTTGACAGGGGGTTACCGCCCCCAGTTTGTGAGTGGCAGCCCTGCATTCTCCCTGTCCTCGCCCTCACAGGTCCTGTAGCCACCGTCAGCTGCCAGCCTGTCGTTGAGGATGGTGAGAGACGGCGGTGAGGACTTAGGAGCGCTGCTGGGCAGGGGAGGATGTCGTCCCTTAGGAGTTGATGGCGCTGCCGGGGAATCAGAGGCGCTGCTGTGCGAGGGAGTGGTAACCGGCTGCTTTCACCTGCGAACCGCCGGTTGACAGCGCTGCTGTGGGCCAGAGCGCTGAGCATCAGTGTTCAGTTCACGGCACTGCTGTGGGCCACAGCGGTGACCGGCGCCGCTCTGGAGTTCACAGCGGTCAGCACTTCCGAGGCACAGATCGTAGAGTGCTGCAGAGCAGCGGCGGCGGCTGTATAGGGCGGGGGGGGGGGGGGGGGGGGATGTATATTCACCTTTGCACTTAGTGTTCCCGCGGATCCGCTACACTCACACCGTTGGCAGGAGCAGGAGGTGTGAGGGCGCGGAACAATCAGCAGGGACAGTCATGCGCCCCCCTACAAGCCAGCAGAGGTGACAGCTGGGCCAGCAGCAAAAGCTGTGAAGGCCAGCCAGAAAAGGGGCCCCAGGGACAGTGACAGCGGGGCTGCTGGGACGATGGCTACAGTCACTGCGGGGCCAGAAGAAGGACCTGTGAGCCCCAGAAAAGGGGACAGTGGCATACAGCCAATCACAAACAGGGGGCGTCAACCCCCTGTTAAACACCTTGTATCTTGGCTCCATGTGTACTTCTGGTGGCGTCAAGATACATCAATATCTCATCCCAAGTGAAAATGAAGCATGTTGGAGGGAACAAAGATTTAGGGCCGCATTTGGAGGTTCTATCACAGATCTGGCATAAAATACCAGAAGCAAAAGCACTGCATGCATGACTTTTCATCCAGTAAAATGCCGGGCAGCTGAGCGGAAACCAAAAGGACCCAATTATAGTCAGTGGGGTTTGTTCCATCCAGCCATAAGACTGACCCATTCGGCCAGGGAATTCCCCTTTCTTGCTTCCCAAACAGAGCAGGAAAACAGAATTCCCACTGCAGGTGTGAAAGCAGCCTAAGGGCTTATTTACATGATCGTATATCGTCTGGTGGTTTCACGGCTGGCCGATATACGCTACAATGTGATGTACGGGCTCGGCGTATATATGCCGTTGGGCGGAGGGAGACAGCGTAGCTCTGCTGTTTCCTGCTATGCTGTCTTCCCCTTCCCTCCCCCTTGCCGGCTCACCTCCTCTCTCCTTCCCTCCGGCACTTTGCAATGGGAGGGGGCGAGGGTGGAGCTACGCTCCTGCCCCCTCCCCACTCCTTGTCCACAGCCAGTAATGGGAGGGGGCGGAGCTTAGCTTCACCCCCTCCCATTGCAAACAGCTGGAGGGGAAGAGAGAAGGGGGAGGGAGTTTAGCAGTCATGCTGCTAAACTCTCTCCCACCTTTCTCTGGACGCTGTCATTGGCTCCCATAGGAGTTTATGACAGTGGCCGTAGTTCGGTCAGGAAGATAGTTCCAGGGCTAGCTTTTACGCCGCGGGAATACGCTTATGTGATCTGATGCAATGGATTCCAATGCATCAGATCGTAGCGTATGTTGGGTGGCCGTGAAAACGGCAGCCGATATACGCTCGAGTGCATAAACCCTAAATGAGCTAAAGAATGCTTAGTTTGGGAACAAAGTCAGAGTCCTGATCTTAATCCTACTGATGTTCTGTGGCATGTCCTGTAGACGATGATGCAAGCAAGGCATCTACAAAAAGGAGACACATACATATATACACACACACACACACACATTAATATATATATATATATATATATATATATATATATATATATATATATATATATATATATATATATATATATTTATTTATTTATTTATTTTTTTTAATATCTGACATATTTCTGCTGCAATTGCTCATGGTTTTTCATATGTCTGCTTACAGTGATTCAACAGGACGTTTGTGGTTTATCTCCAGGGGATGAAAATCTGTTCTGGTCATACGATGACACACAAGTACAGGTCACAGATCTGGAACATGCTGCACATCTGTGTGTATTCACATGCTTAAGCCTTTATTTAGGATTTCTCTCCATCGATAAACTAATCAAATGTATTAGTATGGAATCATGGCATAAAGTAGAAGAATAGCAAAATGACAGAAGTGTTGGATCCAGCATGGACACAGATGGCGGCCTACAGACCACATTGACTATGATGGGACCTGTTGAACTTCCATCATGCCGTTTTTCATTTTACCAGACCAAGTAGTGCAGCCTCTGACGCAAATGTGAACAAAGCCAACGTTATATTAACATTTATATATAGAAAAGACTACAGTTTTTAATTTTTGAACCCTTACTCAATTAGTTTAACCCTTTCTAATCCACTGACGTCTAAAGACATGCTGATTGAAGGCTGTACAGCTCTGTTGTCGGAAGATGTCCAGCAGGGTATTCTTACTGTATATTACTGGCCGCTCTGTTGTCAGGGGCCTCTCTGGCATTTCACATACCGCAGTACTGGCTCTAGCCAGCAGATGACACCATTGTATAATGGCAGAAAGAGAGCCCCCTAGGAAACCCTGAATCCAAAATGAGATTGCAAAGGGTTAAAGTTAGTTCACACATAAAATGCAAGGTGAAACAATGAAATAGATGTACTACACTACTACTACTGCAGGGCGATATACCTGTAATTCCTCAAATGACCAGACAAGTGCTCGGCTCCAGCAGTAGAGATGCATTCAGCTTGCGATGTAATAAACTATTGCTACCTACTATATGACTTCAGTGAAGCATTAGCAGTTGGGTTTAGTATATCTGTTTATGTAATAAGTGGACTCCTCAGAGACCAATGATCAGATATGATGCTCAGTTAAGTATACTTTTCTTCCATGAGCAATAGATACCACCCATGTGTTACAACACTGGTGTTCTGCTCTGTGAAACAAACCTATTCTCCACTTCTGGCCTCAAACCAAACAGGCTGAAGTTGAAATCATACTGAATTCCTAATTTTGGTTTCTGCACTATGTCAAATTTTACAAAGAGCAATAAAGTAAAAATGAGAAGTTTAACAACTGCAAAATGTGAAATGTTCCTTCTGTGCTTAACAAATTAGACTGCTGAATGTATCTTGCAATTCTACAACACTGTATGCCACTGTATGTACTGCTACCGCATACAAAGTACTGTACAAGCTTGTCTAACAAGGATGTCAAGTCTGCTGGTAATAATCCAATCTGGTGCATAGGTTCTTTTGGCTTTGCTTAAAGGAGTTTTCCAGGAGTCTCTGCAGCTTTGTGCCATTAGATAGGGTCCACATTGGGCAGAATTGCATTTACAGTAGCTTCAAAGTTGATGAGATTTTGAAAATCTCATCCACAAACTGTGGAAATAACCTGCACAAAACCCATGCAGAAATTGACTTGTGGTGCAAAATTCAATTCCGACGCATGTCAATTGCATCACTGTCTCCACCCCCCTCTTAATGGAGGGGGGTGAAACCCGCGGGTTTGGAGGCAGGCTTTTCGCAGTTGATTTAAAAGGGGCTATCTGGGGATTTAAATTTCTTACCAGCACCTCAGTGTCAGACCAGCCACTCTAACAAGGTGCCACATGGTATTGCGGTCGCCTGTGTCGATGAGGTCATGGGTGAGGGACATGCTGCTGGCTCATTATAATTAAGCATGCCCTTCTTTCCATTGTGTGAATAACCCAGAAGGCAGCTGTAATGCATCACTATATGCGGTCTACAGCAGCATAGGCAAAACGGCTGCCCCATGGCCATGTGTAGACAATGGAGTAACTAAAATCAAATCTACAATCATCAAAATAGAATATATGTTTGACAGTCTGGTTTTAAAGTAGTTTAAAAAAAATTTAGGTAATACATTTACCTTAAAAGTCTGACAAGGAAACCAGTTGTAAGAGAGGCGCTGTGGATGTACCAGCACTGCTGTAAAGCGATTTCCTCATCATTATGGCAGTTGCCGTTTCATAGTTTCTTTGTAAAAAATGCATGACTAAGACATCCAAGAAACTGTGCTGGCAGACAGATGTCTAATGTAAAGCGATATTCTGCCTGAAGGCATCAGCTGTCTACTTAACTGTACCTCCTTCCCACAGTATGTAGGTAAGACAATTATTCAGGATCTGACAGGTAGACCGCCACACTTAAGCTGTCTGCCTGTAATGTAAAGTTACGGGTTATAATAGGTCTGATGTTTGCATTGTTTTGATAAATATGTTAGAAGTGTTAAATTGGTTTCCTGGGGATTAACTCTAGATGAACTATGTTGAGGATAGGTCATCAATAGTTGATTGGCAGGGGTTGGCTGCTCAGGATCCCCAACGATCAACTGATTCTCTGGCCGCTGTCAATGTAGCAGAGCTGGACAAATATAATAGAAGGCATCACTTCCATTGATTTCCATGGGAGCGGAGCCTTTCTATTACAGTTCTGGCACTGACCACAGATGCGGACGTCCAGCTCAGCTACATCAACTGTAGGATTGGTGGGGATCCCAATCAGCAGACCCCCGCCAATAAACTATTATGACCTATCCTGAGATGGCATATGAATAGCTATTGGGCAACATGGTCATACATGTAGGATTTCAGCAAAATTTGAGTATAACCAAAAAGAAACTAGTGATTTTTCTCCTGACCCCAATGCGAAATCTGATACAGGGCCCAATCTACCACCTGCCATGAATAATTACTAGTGTCTTGCAATGGGCCCCTTCAGACAAAGGGGCCACAGTGCAACTGCTTCTGTTCCCAAATGTGTGTCCATCACTTCCGCTCTTTCCCAGTTAGAGCTGTACGCAGTGGCTACATTACCTATGACTGGATAAAGACTTTCAGATGAATCAACAGAGTTTGGGTGGCAGACAGAGAAGAAGGATACAATGTGAACAAAGACTTAGAATGTTTTCAAACATATATGCTGTGATGCCAAGTACTGCGATGGGGTATTTGGAGCATATGACCTTATAAAGTCAATTTATATTTATTCTTACATGTTTGTTCTCAAAATAAAAGGAGAACCGCATCTCTGTTAAGGCTTCAAAGCTAAACAGGCGCATTACCGTGCCCAGCAGAAGGACACTCATTACGTAGTCGTTTTTAAAGAAAACAAACAGACTTTGTAAAGAAGAGTAAAGAAGACACGTCATGTACTGAACAGATACAAGTTTGGTGGTTGTAATCTCTAAATAAAGCCATTGCTGTAAACCAACCATAAAAATAAAACAGATGAACCTCACTTGAAAGCTACCAGTAAACCAGAAGAGTCTTAAGCTATGATTTACTAAAGCAGGGGATAATATGGGCATAGCAGGCTTTGATTTAGCTGAAGATCAAGCTTAAAGCAAGCGATTCCCCAAAACAAATAGATAACTTTAGTTATTAAATCCTTGGTGGTCTATTCTGTTTAAACATTTCCCATGAACATCTTAGGAGTGTATTTAAGGAACCAGAAAGATTGCATTCTCTCTGAAGAATATGGCAAGTACACTTTTTTTTTCTCTTAATCTAAAGCCAAAATTAAAAAAAAAAAAAAAAAAAAAGATATAAAACCCATATATAATTTTAGAGCAAATCTGCTATTTTGGAAATAGATTTTCATTGAAAAGCATTAGGCCGAATGCCCTCGGACGGCTTAACGCTGCGAAATTCAGGGTCAGACACCCGCCGCGAATTCCATGGCAATGTCCGTCCATAGACATGCTGTGTTAAACGATCGCGGGGGAGAATCGCAGCATGTTCTATTTTGCGTGGGGGAAGGAGTACTGCAGAAGTATTACAGGAATCCGCCACAGCCCAGCGCCGCCACGTCATGAGCTGCCCTATGCATGCGTGATGGCCCAGACACTCACGGTGGATCTGGATAGGAGAGTATAGGGTCTGTGGGGGGCACCGGGTCTGATTCCGCTGCTATATTTCCCAATCGGAATCCGACCCAGCCGTGGGCATTCGGAAAAGCTGTGTAATCGGAACAAGAAATGTACAATGGACTGCTGTATGAAAACTCTTAGATGAGATCCTAAACATTCAAGTAGCACTATAGCTTAAAAAGAAAAGAAATTATATTTTTTATATATAACACGTGTTTACACATATAGAACGTTCAAAGCACCCTCTAACGTTATTAATAAGACCAATCACGGTGGTCCCAGAAGCCTCCATAGGAGTCTCTGCTGATGGGAAGCAGTCAGCAGCACAGTTATAAGCAGCCAATCAGCAGCCTACATGCAGTCTTGTATGTGTGAGAGAGACTGGGAAATCCTGTAAGTTCTCTCCTCTCACACATCTCCATAAAAGGTCCTTTTACACGGGACAACCATTGCTCCTGAGCTTTTACACAGAAGTAACAGTCCTTCTGTGAATGGAGGTAAAGCGAGCCGGGCATCGCTCCTGGCCAGCCGCCTCCACTCACAATAAAACACGAAGTCACTCAAAAGATTGAGTAACTTCAGTCCGCTCGGGCAGACAGTGCTTTGGTCTAAATGCAGACTGACACCCACATTTGTCAATGTTTTTTTGCATGCAGTTTGCTATAGATGCTTGGGGAGCCCGGGATGCCCGGCCAGTGTGGCGCACTGTGGTGATACAGGGCAATCCACTGCTTTACCAGTAGGGGTTGCATTCTTGTATGGTGTGTCACACTCATCTATGGCTGGCATCCTTGGTATCAGTTCACATGCGCAGACTATGTTGTCTGCAGTCACATCTTCCCCAATCTGGGTTGAGGCGAGTGGCTGCACATTAGTCGGCACTGAACATTTAGCTCTCCCATATTGCAATCTGGCTTTCTGCCTGCTACTAGGGGATATGGTGATTGAGACTGCGCTGCAGTATTAGTTGGTGCGTATTTGACTTCCATTCTGTTGAATGGAATCATATACATGAGCAATTTTTTTTCCTGCACCGTGATGCAATACAGGGAAACGAATTACAGCATGTCCTATCGTTGGTCGTTCCCTCAGAAAGCCTCATCTATTGTTTTTAATGGGGCCAGAAAACACATTGCATGGCGTGGGAGGTGCCCACGAGTGCAATGCGAGGTTTCCCGTTGAAAACAAGGGGAAACACTTGTGATCCTTCGGTGCAGCTTTCAGCTGTGTTGGAGGATCGGCAACTGTATTGAAGTGATGGGAAGCATTTTTGACACAAAACCACCGCCCATCCGTAAGTACATCACATGCTTCTGAGCGCAAAATCAAGCAGAGTTTAAAGGCCCAATATAACGCTCATCTTTGTAAAATTGGCCCAGGGCTCAATGTCCACGTGTGGATTTTGAGAATGTCTCCTGTGCAGGAGAGCTGCACCTCTTGCCGCCCATAGGGATGCATTAGAATCTGCACAGCAAGTAAGAGCATGCGGATGTGATTTTTTTCCCCCAGTGTGCTGATTGCACGCATGGGAAGAAATTTCAGCATGCTCCATTTTTCTGCGGCTGCCGCAGTGATGGTTTCCATTGAAGCCAACGGAAGCCATCCACACCGCGGCACACCTGCAGCTGTCACTGTGGAGGTGCCGCAGATCCACGCGAAAGCAGAAGATTCAAAAATAGAAAAAAAAAAAATGGCACTGCGCATGCGCCAGGCATGTTGGCCGGACATATCCACTGTGCTGCAGAAAGAAGATCCGGACGGCACTGAGGGGACCTGCGCTGGATCCGGAGAGGTAAGAAGCTGCCTTTCTTCTGTCATGGCCGCGGGCACACACGGATACCACAGAGGGATTCAGCAATGGATTCGGTGTATGCAAGTGGACATGAGGCCATAGAGAGATAGTCAAAACACAACAGAATTATGAACATTTACCATAGGCCTACTTTATATTTGCAGTCATTTTTAAGTGCCATTTTCCTCTTTTCAGGACTCAACAAAAAGGATACGTTTATCAGTATTTTTTCACATTTACTAGCAAATTTCAAAAGCCGATTTTTCTTTACTTTTATTTTAAAAGCTGCATTCCTTGAAGTATTCAAATGCCATTTAGGAAGTCTACTAACCCTTTAGACGTGTCACAGAAATTAAAGAAAAGTGCATCAGAAATTTTTTTTTGCAGATTTTCCATTTAAAATAATTTTTTCCTATAACACAGCAGGAGTTAGCAGACAAACAAAACTCAGGATTTATTACCCGGATTCTGCAGTTTTTAAAAATGCCCCTTA
Organism: Eleutherodactylus coqui; assembly: GCF_035609145.1. Classification (NCBI taxonomy): domain Eukaryota; kingdom Metazoa; phylum Chordata; class Amphibia; order Anura; family Eleutherodactylidae; genus Eleutherodactylus; species Eleutherodactylus coqui. The sequence goes on along the minus strand of NC_089845.1, from coordinate 91,258,493 downwards.
TGTGGATGTAAACTGCTGTTTGGGCACACGGGAGGGCTCACACGGGAAGGAGCGGCAGATTTTCCTGGAATAATTTTCAGACGCCTTGTTGTATTTGCAGCCCCCGAGGTATCAGCACATTTGAGAGACCTGACCCCATTTTGAAAACTAGACCCCTAAGGGAATTTATTGAGAGGTGTAGTGAGCATTTTGACCCCACAGGTACTATGATTTTTTTTCTTTAATATTTTGATTATAAAATGAAAAGTTCCGCTTTTTTGAAGTCACAGTCCTTAGACACCTTCTCAGGAGTACAGGGGTTTCAGACTTGTTTGATAATGAGGAGAACGCCAGAAAAGTGGGGCCATCCTCACTAGCAGAGCCCGACTCAGACGCAATAACTGCGTAAGGGTCCTCCAGGTCGTACTATGGATATATACATTTTTTATGCACATTAAAAAAAACAAAAAACTTGGGTGGGTGACCGCAGGACAGAGTTGGAAACACAGTAGACTTTTTTTTTTATTAAACAATGACATCAGACACTACACCAAGTACACGGATCACACTGAACGAACTAATATACTGACAGTTCCCATTACACTGACCGATCACACCTTACTAATTACCCTACCTTCACAAGGGGCGATCGCTATCATTTTTTCTTTTCTTGCACACAAGTGTCTCCTTTCGCTCTCTATCCACCAATAACACTGCAGTGGCTGGTGAGTGAGCCCTCACTATAAACAGCGCAAATTCAGGCTGCTGTGCTGTGATTGGTCAGTCAGAGCTGGGGCAGGATGACTGCGATTGGTCCCCCAGCGGCAAGCAGTGATAGGCCACCAACTATGTTAGCAGCCATCACCACAGTGTTGCCGCCATTGCCACTGTGGTGACACTTTAAAACACAGGACACAAGTTTACTTCCTGCTGCGCCAAGTACCAGGCACCCAGGATGTAAACATTCGTCCTATGGCGTTAAAATGTAAACAACTGTTCATCCGCACTCTTGAACTTAACCGCCAGACTGGGATACCCCGAATTACCAGGTTACAAGTTATGGTATTTCTATTTTACACTTAATAAAGCATTGTTTTTTCGTCAATTGTGACTCAGGTTGACACTGACCCAGAAAACGGGAAAAGCCCCAAACCCGCTGGCAGTGGTCCCTTAGAATTATAAAAACAACATCCTCTGACTCCTCTGAACCTGGCCCGTGAGCAACATAACTTAGTTTATGGTCCTCATAGGTGGTGACCGGTTCCCTTTATAACCTCTATGTAATAGGACTCAACATGAATGAACTACTAAAGTAGGAGCGGCAAGAGGAAGGGCTCAGCTTCATCAAGTCATAGTAGGGGTTAATTCTGCACTGAAGGCCTGGGGAGGTATGGCCGAGTAAACAAGGGGGACTGCAATATCTACTAGTTGGTTTGGCCAGGAAAAGGAATCACCACTGTTTCAAGGCTATTTGCAAGAATGATGCCCTTCTGTGAGAACCATTAAAGGGGTTGTCCCGCGAAAAAAAAAGGGGGGTTATACACTTCTGTATGGCCATATTAATGCACTTTGTAATGTACATTGTGCATTAATTATGAGCCATACAGAAGTTATTCACTTACCTGTTCCATTGCTGGCGTCCTCGTCTCCATGGTGCCGTCTAATTTTCAGTGTCTAATCGCCCGATTAGACGCGCTTGCGCAGTCCGGTCTTCTCCGTTTTGAATGGGGCTGCTCGTGCTGGAGAGCTGCTCCTCGTAGCTCTGCCCCGTCACGTGTGCCGATTCCAGACAATCAGGAGGCTGGAATCGGCAATGGACCGCACAGAAGACCTGCGGTCCACCGAGGGTGAAGATCCCGGCGGCCATCTTCGCAAGGTAAGTAAGAAGTCACTGGAGCGCGGGGATTCGGGTAAGTACTGTGCGGGTTTTTTTTAAAGCCCCTGCATCGGGTTTGTCTCGCGCCGAACGGGGGGGGGGGGGGGGCTATTGAAAAAAAAACAAAAAACAGTTTCGGCGCGGGACAACCCCTTTAAGTAGGAGCTGCCTCTGTGTAACAGAAATAAGTCATGAAGCATGTTGCTTCAACATTTGTGCCTTGGACTTTGTGAGTACAACAGGTTCACACGACACCTACAGCCCAGGAGCAGCACAGGCCCCAGTATAGAAGTACTCACTACTGTGGTGAGCGGGCAACCCACAGTCACAGGGTAAGGCCTCATTCACACGACTGTATGCCTAAACCGCTGCGGGCAGAGAGTGTATGGCAGCGAGTAAACTGCGCATGACCTCTTATTTCACGTACATGGTCAAGCGCAGTGTGACCGTTTTTTAATTCCACGCTCTGTTGCAGAGTGAGCTTGCATGTGACTCGCTGCCCATACGTAATGTATTGCGCATGGACAGCATTTGCATACACGCCCATACAACACTGCGTAGTACGCAGAGAAATAGAGCATGCATATCGACACGCAGTCCTTACATGCTAATGTGAACGGATGAATGAAAGTTCATTTACTTTCATTGACTCCATTCACTGGGTGTCACACGGACGTGCATTAAGGCTGTAATAAGTGCTAAAATCACAGTCATGTGAACAAGCCCCAAGAAGACTGCAATTTTTTGTCCTGCAACTCACTATCTGGAAAGTTTCACCGACTTGCTACAAGTTGCAAATTTTTACATAGCAAAAATGAAGTATTCTATGTAGCAGTAGAGCCGACAGTCTGTATACCTTCACTGCATTTATGTTTAATAGAACCAGCATACATTTAAAATAGAATAAAGAAGCAAAAACAAGAAACAACCCAACAACAACAGAACAAGAATTTAAAGGGGTTGTCCTGCGGCAGCAAGTGGGGTTAATTACTTCTGTATGGCCATATTAATGCACTTTGTAATATACATCGTGCATTAAATATTGGCCATACAGAAGTTATACACTTACCCCTCCGGTGCTGGCGTCCCCGTCTCCATGGCGCCGACTAACGCTATCTTCCCCTTCCATTAGACGCACCGGAGAGCTGGTCTGCGCATGCGCAGAAGACATGTGTGGCGCGAGCACGCCGGAGCGGCCCCATTCAACAGAACAGAAGACCGCACAGCGCAAGTGCGTCTAATGGAAGGAGAAGACAGCGTTAGTCGGTGCCATGGAGACGGGGACGCCAGCACCGGAGGGGGTAAGTGTATAACTTCTGTATGGCCAATATTTAATGCACGATGTATATTACAAAGTGCATTAATATGGCCATACAGAAGTAATTAACCCCACTTGCTGCCGCAGGACAACCCCTTTAACATTCAGCTAGAAAGCAGGGTCTTCAGTCACAACTCAGATTGTAGCCGTCTGCAGGAGTTGTTTAGCAACCACTGTAACAAGGATCAGTAATGCCAGACCCCTATGAGTCTGTTAGGAACTGTCACTCTGCTCCAGCGGGACTTTGGGCTCATCTGGGAGGAAGCAGACACAGACACTACTTCGGAAACTATTGTCATCCAGTAGATGGAAAGGGGGGGTGGGGGCGGAGGGGGGAGGGGGGGGGGGGGTTCTGCTACTTTTTACCAGACAGTTATTAGGTTTTTTTTTGTTTTTTTTTTAAGATCTCATATGAGAGAAAGTAATAGGTTTGCTATGACTGCATAAAAACACCAGAAAAATGTAGAGTAAAACAACTAAATTAATAATGTACTTCCATGCAATACTGTATCCGGCAAGGTCTAAAAACTCAGTTTTGCTTTTCCTCTGGGTCAGGGAACGTGTAAGTTAGGTCCCGTTGGGGGTGCATTTCTCTTAGGCCCAATGCTGACGAGCGGGTTTCATTTGTGGAAGACCCGCGCAAACCAAGCCACCCATAGGGAAACATGGGCGTCCGCAAATGAAAAAAGCATGGGGATTTGATTTGCGGACCTTTTGGTCTGGAAAGAATAAAAAAAAAAAAAAAATTCGCAGTGTGCTCCATTTTAGTGCAAATCCCACATGGACAGCTTCCATTCAGGTCAGATTCCGCGTGAAAGCAGGAGATTAAGAAGAAAAACCAATAAACTCCACTGCTCATGGGCACACATCCGCAGTGAAGAAAATGAAGACCCGCAGGGTCCTCAGCCGTGGACATAAGGCCTTAATGTACATGGGCTAATAGCTATTAACCCATGTACATCATGAAGATGATTGACCATAGTCAATCCTCATCATAACCTCAATCACATCCAGTCACTTTGTTGCATTCAACAGGGATCTAAAAATTGTCAGTAGGACTTTTAAAAGTCCCAACAGTAACCTTTTCCAGCTGATGATCACAAAACATGCATAAGCTGCGGTGATGAGGACCGTACCCTCACAGCACTCACTCACATTGTAAGAGGCTTTGAAACCTGATGGGGATAAATGCATCTGTATGTGATGTTTCCATTTTATCCCTTTCCAAAACCAGTTTGGAAAAACAAATATCAAAGAACATTCTTGCACATCATGCCAAATCCTCTCAGAACCCAAAGATTTCCATAGTTTACTCTTAAGGAACACTATTGGACCAAATGTTGTTCAAAAAGACACAAATGCAAGGAAAGATTACATGAAAGCGAGTTAAGCCTTGTATGTGCTATCTATGTAAAGTATAATCTGCTTCTTTACAGGACTCCCCTTAATCCAGTAAAGTCAAGCATTTAAATCAGTTATATGGTGTGAAAACATCACTAAATGCATCAACGCCGTTACCATAACAGCCTTTCATTGGCTCTACATATTCTGTGCCTTCCAGATGAAATGCTACTGCAATTTATAAATTAGGTGCACGAAAACTGCCTTGTGGTAAAACGCAGAGGTGCAAGAGATGGTTCTGGAGGGTATATCACAGATGTGCAGCATCGCTGTGCTTTTAATTACAGTACAAATGTTGCCACCTGCTGGATGAACTAATTATAACAAAGGCGGTGTGAAGAGAACTTAGGGGTTATGAAAGCAAAATAAAAGTAGTCAAAATAGCATGCGGTGACCTGATGACAGGTTCCCTTTAATACCCTTGTGTGGTACTAGTTTCAAAGTGCAGAACTGTAATGAACAAGGATTGGGTCAGGTAGACCCCATTGTACCACACAAGGGTTAAAGGTCTTTCAACTTCCCCCCAAGTAATTATTTGAATGAAAGAGGTGCCTAAAAAAGACCAGACACTTTTTAGGGATTTTACCTATGTGGTAGTTTTACTGCCCTGTTTTTTTTCCCTACAGCTACCAGAATTATTTTTGGTTTTTTTTAAATTTTTTTTTTTTTTTTAAATGCGACATAGGCTGCATGCAGGATCCCTGCGTACCAGTCTGGAAGGTTTTCGTCTGTGCTGTGGATGTGCCGGATTCCGCGGCCTTTCTGCAAGGATGATGGCGTCCGCACTGAATGTGACTCAAAATAGAGCATGCTGCGATTTTCCCACCCCGACAGCGGAAAAACAATTGCAACTGATTTCCGCTCGTGGGCATGGAAACACACTTTTACAATGCATTGTATGGTAGGCTTTTGCTGCGGAATCCGAAGGCGGACGCCAGCTCCAGATTCTGCAATGCAAATCCAGCTGTGTGCATTGGGCCATATAGGGACATTTTTAAACCAAAAAAATATATATATATTTTTTGTTTTATGGGGGGGTAAAAAGCTAGAAAAAAAATGTGATGGGAAAAAAAAAAAATGATATAGCTTTTTTTAATTAGTAGATTTACACTAAAATAAAGTATGGGAACGGGTTCCCCATTTAGTTTTGGATGTTTTGATATATAAAATACGCATAGTTTTAAATTACAGGACGCATACGGCGACTGTTCTAATTGGTGTCTGCTTTGGGTCATTTTCTTTTTATGTAATGATTTTTATTTTATTCTGTAATTTTTTTTTTTTTTTTACCATGTATGTCCCCCATAACGTCATATAAGACCTCTGGGGGTCATTCACACTGGTCTTTTTTTTTTTTTTTTTTTTTTTATTTCACACTTGTCCGCTGTAGCTGGGAAATCCAAAGGCAAAAATTGGCCCATTAGTCCAAATTGTCTTAAATAGTAAATAAAATATCGACCATGCATCTTATATCTCTAAGGTTTTCATGCCAAAGCGCCAGAATTCGTAAGGATAAGCATCCATGCGAGTGTTGGTGATTGAATATTCTCAGTGCTAATGTTTCTGCACTCATGAGGTCAGGGTTTTGTTCTCTTTAGGCTGAATTCATCACATGCAGCAGATTTATTGTAGAATTTTTTGTGACTGCCCCATTCATCTGAATAGAGGCTGCCAAAATTTATGGGCTTACCCCCTAACAATCCCCATCCGGAAGTACTAAACGGATTTTCATTTGTAAAATTCTGCAACAAATCTGCCATGAGTGAATATACCCCAACAGTACATTGTTTCGGATTTCAAAAAGTAGGTTCTGTCTATTGAGGTCTATTAAAATTCTTTCAAAAAAGTAACCCAGCTGACTTCTAAAATATACAGCAGTGTACCCACTCCTGATCCGGCATACATTTACCACTGAGATCCAATACTGCTTTTTAGTAAGAAAATAAAGGTAACGACTGAGCCTCTACCGCTGTGTGTGAAGCTGGCAGGGTTCTGGAAGTCTGAGAAAGTAAGCATTCCGTTTTTAATGATATCATGAACCCATTTAAAAAATGTTGCTGAAGAGCAACATAAGGAACTACAAGACAACAATTTACCATTTGGCAAATGTAGCTGTAAATCAGAAGCAGAAGACAAGACAACACTGGAGAAATTAAAACCCTGCAATGTGCGAGCAGCAGCATCCAGGAATTATTGTCATTTATTAAAATAATTTAAACCATAAAGAAGAAAAAAAAAAAAAAAAAAAAAGTAAAATAGCTGCAACCAGTTACAAAGCACAGAGTTAATTACAAAAGGGTACATTTAAATATCTTAGCTGGAGAAGGGACACTGATTTATCATGGCAGACATAGCTGAAGTTATTTTGCCATGCACTTTTTCCCCATGCCAGAATGAAATGCATCAAATGTAATAGCCTAGAGTTAGTGGGGCCCCTCCATAAGTATGAATGCATTTGTCTCGTGCTTATTGTATTGTCAGTGTCTTTGTGTTGTATGAATTTGACGTGTATTGCACCTCTGCAGCACTAAATGGGTTAACGTCTGAATTATGTCTGGAAAAGTATCTTGTTGTCAGTCACGTGATCATGTTTGATATATATGTGCGTTTGCAAGGTGGATGCAGTGGAGAATGCCTGCGAGACCCATGCAGGTAGACATCCCAGTCTAGCCAGAGAGTTGGCTGAAGTTAGAGTGTACCACTTGTGACTAGGAGAGACTTTCCTCAGCCCTTAGAGGAGCACCTGGATGGAAGAGGCCGAGCGAATACCTTGTGAATGCCCTGGGCCCAATGTACCCAGACCTTTGTGTTAATGGATGGGAAGGACTGATGGGGAATGAGGAGCTGCCATACAGCGTACCCACTTTCCGAATTAGAATGATGACCGGTAGAGAGCTGGATAAAGGAGAGTGGCCGGGAACAGAACCCCACAAATAACTAGACTGCGGACTCATCTGTAAACCCGTGATTCCTCCCTGTCACACCAGTTTGTGTTTTGTACTACTTCCTTGCTGGTGTGTATTGCTGAACTGTACAAAGTAATTTCCAGTAAACGAGCTTCACCGACTGTTCCCAGTTTGGCTCTGAAAGTTAAATCCCTGTTAACTGGACTCATCGCAGAGGACGGAACGGTGGCGTCACGAATTACAGAAGGACTAAGGTAAACCACCAGTGAGTTAACCTATTTAGGCCTGCCCTCAGCCCCTTGGACGTGTCCCTGGTTACTCTCTGGTTGGGAGACGGTAGAGCCACTGTGACAAGGCCCAAACTCTACCCCGCTGTCTCCTAGGCTGGGGCCCGCTCCTCGGACACTGCACAAACATCATGTGGCAATTTGTTAAGAGTGTGTTCACACACCGTATTCTGTCTGAGTGGAAACTAAATGGACCCCATTATAGTCAATGGGGTCTATTCGGCGCATTTCTCTTCTGTCATAAGACGGACCTGTTCGGCCACAGGATTCCCCTTGTCTGCTCCCCAAATGTAGCAGGAAAACAGAACCCCCGCCGCAGATATGAAGCCCGCTTAGTTTGTGCCAGGGGCCTCAAATATTTGTTTGTACCATTCTGTCAAGCAAGATTACTACAGCATAAGTGCACATTATTCCAGGTTGGGTGGAAAGCTTCAGTAAACCCGAAAACTGTCACCATCAGTACCATGTTAATGAAGAGAAGAGGCAGACGTCTGACGAAAGTTAGCAATAGGTTTGGCTCAATATTCTTAGTACAGTCATTTAGCTAATCAGTTCGAGGACAGACTGTTGAAGTAAAGATATTCACACTGAGCTACATGACATGAAAACTTAAAATATCTTTCACACAGAGTTATACTATGTAAGAGTTTCCATTGTTAGAAGAGTGAATCACATAATCAGACAGCAGGAGACACAAAAACCTGTTTAACAGACCGCGGACTAGGTCATTTGCTCCTTTGGCAACTGCCTACTGTCCAGTCAGTGATTAAACATAGTGGTTTGCTGTTGGGTTGGTCTGTCTGAACCCCAGTTTCACATTTACGGGACTCTCTGCGTACTGATAAGTAGTAATGAGACGTATACGGCACTGCATCATGATTTCCATTATAAATACAAGCCATTATGTGAACTCAATAGAAAATACTACATTTATTCAAATATTTCTATAGAGCCAAATATTCCACAGCACTTTACAAATCAGAAGTAACAGACAAAAAGACATTACAGTATTAAGATAATAAGCCATGTGAATTATTGGAGTGAGGGCTCAGCTCCCAAGAGCTTACAATCTATGAAATAAGTGGTACAAGTCTTGTTCTGTACAGTGGTCCAGCCATCAAAATACTAACGATCACCTGTCCGTGAGTGACTGTGTGAGTTACATGCTCCGCCCCAGATCACGTGACTGTGGTGGCAAAGGTCCTTCGTCAGCGAGTTACATGCTCCGCCCCTGATCACATAACGGAGACATCATTACAGGTCTTATTCCATAGCAATGACCTCTCCGCGGGGGTTTGTAGGGGATGCATAAATCACTCAGTTTGGATGACTTCCAAATGAAAGACCTTTGATGATGCCACCGTCATGTGATCAGGGGTGGGGCATGTAACTCACTCCGGATGATCAGGGGCGGTGCTTCATCCCAAGTGAGTTACATGCTCCACCCCCGATCACATGATGGTGACGTCATTAAAGGCCCTGTAAGCACACGGCTTCTGTCCGCCTAGGAGTTCGGTAGTATTCCATAGCAACTGAGGCCGCAGGGGGTTTATAGGGCATGGAATACTAATCAACACCTACAGCAGCCGTGTGTGTACAGGACCTGCCATATGATCAAACATTCAGCACAGTACTAATATGAGCATACACTACCCATCAACATCACAATGGTGTATGGGTAATATGAGACAGACTGTATGTTACATGTCTCATAAATACAACTATATGTGATAATTTCATTAAGTAACAGCACTAACTAAGAGCAGCTACTGATTTCATGTCATGTTTTTATAGGAGCTCATTCCTTTTCAATTATTTTAATGCGATTGTAAGTGTAGATATAAGAAAAGGCTAAAAAGGATGAGCTTTGATGACCCCTGTATATTTTTGATCTACATTAATACAGAATTGGAGCTTTAACCATACGTTGCTGGAAAATCTATACGACGTGACATCCCACAAACACCCAGTGTCTCCATGCCTTGAAGGGCACAAAAAAGACAATATGTGCCAGCTGAGCTGTTTAAATTGACCAAGTTTATATTCTCCTAAGGGTTCACGTGAGCGTATGTTCACTGCGTATTATACACGCATAATACGCAGTACTAATATCCTACAGGCTCTCATTGTGATGCTTACACAATATGCGCGCAAGAAGAACTGTGGCTTGTCCTATCTTGGCACCTATTCTGTGCGCATACCTGCCAAGATAGGCTATGGGGATTGCATGTACATACGTACTTGCTGCGTATTCCCGTGTGAAAACACGCATGCATGCACACATGCTCATGTGAGTGAGGGACAAGTAATACCAGAGATCATGAGCCAAAACACAAACCTACTCCATATGTACACACACACTACCAATCTAGCCAAGAATACTGAAGCAAGTGTAATATTAGGGTATATTCATACAGACATAGTCCTGATGAGCGATACATCAGTTGAAGAATCAGTCTAATGAATTTTGCATACACCATCACAGCGTATGCTAGCTGGAGAATACAGTATCCAATGTTACCCAATGCAACTTTATGTAGAGTAGTGGTGGAAAATGTTAAAAACCATTTACAGAGACCATACCCACAGAAGTCTAACTAAATTAAAATATTCTGACAGACACATTAGGGGCTGAACAGCATTTTTTATGCAATCACGCACACCCCCCCCCCCCTCCAAATAAAAATTAAAAAAACACAATCACAAAAACAGTATTTGCACACAATACCTATGATACACATATCTAACTTCACATCACACACAGTTGAAGCCATAACTATATTATAAAATGTGAACCCCTTACCTTGTGCATTCAGCTCAATCCCTACTTGGCAAAATAAGTGTCTCCAACAAGATTGGTTCCCCTGCAATAGAAACAAACCTTAAAATTAGCTGGTACACAGGGCAGAAGAACGGCACACAATCTATCCAGATACAATGACACTACTGTCAGGTTTTTGACAATGTCATCATTACTTGTTGTTTTAAACCACTACAAGCTGATAATATATAGAAGCCTTTGTTGGAAAGCAGAGATGTGACCGGTATTCATCCTCGGGACAGGAGGGCCTGGCATTTGTTTGACCCTTTCCCATCCTTTGAGGTTTCTTTATCCATTGGTTGCTTAGACTGATGAAGGGAAACCATACAAGTATATAGTGCCCCCAGGGCATAGCTATATGGAGTGCGAGGTAGAATGGCATCTGAATCCAAGTACCTAAATGTTGCCTTCCGCATAAGGCGACACCAGAATTATAAATAGCTCATGGTAAATGGGAACCCTGCTACAGACTTTACATTTGGACCCACCTATGCCCTGTCCCTGAGGAAGGGAAATGGGGCCAAGCGGAGTTGAGGCTCACAACGCCAAGGCCATATACAGTATTGAAGCTCAGTCCCAGGTATAATACTGCCACCTTATGCAAAAACTATACTTCCATATCAGTGATAAACAATTTACCTTTACTCATCATATATATTCACATCTACACATTTGATAAAACAATGAATTATATGCAGAATGTATGACTGCATGCCATGTACTAATAATTACTGATAAAAAAAAATTATCTAAACTCCAACTCTTTCATGATGTAAAGGTATAGACCACTTACTGTACATAAGGCTCAATCCCATGATTCCATTAGCACGTCAGAAAATGAAAATGTATACCATGCAATGAGTATATAGTACACAAAGTATAAAAAATTACTCCAAGGCTGATACTTTAAATAAGCTCTAATTAAACTCAGATTCCCCACACCCACCTCCGGCAGTCCCTGAGTGCCAAGCGGAGACAGCCCTCTTGTAGACACGCACCATAGAGGAGTGGACTGTAAATGAGGTCTGTGTAAAGTGGCAAGCTCGGCACACAATGAAGAAGCAGCATGGTAATCTTCGCAATGCCTTCACCGCTGATCTTCAGGAGAAATGTCCAAATAAGAGGGAGCGCACCGAATGAGAGCCTATGATCCCCCTCTGTCCTATAAAGTGCTGCACTATTGACCCGGCAATTACAGATAATTTACTCTCCCCTGACAAGCTCATCGCCTCCGGCACATTCACTGCCCTAATTCTTTCAATGTCACCTTACATACAGCACCCACAGTGGTGGCCTTAGCCTGCTAATCTTGAACTGTAGAACTACTGGTTCCTACACTGATGTGGAGTTAAACAGGTTAATATCAGTATGTTTTTTTACAATCAATTGGTGCCCAATTACAGAATTTCAACACAGCACACGCTCTGAGTCTTCCAGTACAGAAGGTTGAGAGATGTAGGCAATGATTCCTATCCACCCAAGGCCTCTTTCACGCAACCGTATGCGGTTTTTACATTCGCACGTACATGCTGTTAAAAAAAATATATATATATCGCTTGAATGAAGAATTGCTGTGATCCGGTCCCGATCTAAAGCCGCGTAGTTACTGCCATTCACACGAGCGGCTGCTGCGCATCGGCAAAAAAAATAAAATAAATATGCATGCGGAATCTGACCCGGTCGTGTGAGGCTGGCCTAATTGAGCCCTTATGTGACAATCTATAGTCCTGGAAACTACATTCACCACGGACATATTTGGTTATATAGGATTTTAAAATTGCTTCAAGGGGAGGTTACAGTACGGTAAGGGGCACTAGTGATATTATTTCAACATGATGCACACCTATTACACCTTCTATTAAAGTATACCTTTAAATATGTTTTTTTTCCCTTTTACAAGAGCTATATTAAAGCAGTCCTCAAAAGGTTAAAAGAAGGACTGCTCTGTAAACCTATCCAGTCTGACTAAAAAGAAGTATGTAAGACTGTAGACACACACAGTCCAAATACACTTAAAGCGACCAGGGACAAAATTCTAAAGTTAGGCCTCATGTCCACTAGCAAAATTGAATTGCAGATTCCACTGCGGATTGCCGCTGCGGAATCTGCATTCCATTTTGCTTATAGGGATCCATTGGCCATCTGTGGGCAATTAAATTGAAATTTGCACCCGCGGATGGCATTCTAATGGATTTGTGTTTTCTCCCACACGTGAGAGAAAACGCAGCATGCTCCATTTTCTGCGGTGCTCCCGCAAGCTTCCATAGAAGCCTATGGAAGCTGTCCGGTCCCGCGGTACACCTGCAGCTGAATTTCTGCTCTCCGGCGCGGGAGAGCAGGAGATCAAAAATAAAAAAAGTGCACGGTGCATCTGCCGGGCAGAGAGAAAGAAGATCCGGCCGCGACGGACGGGAACCCGCAGCGTCCGGACAGGTAAGAAAAATCTATTTTCAGGCCTCATGTCCCCGGGAAAGGAGGGTCCCGCTGCGGGATTCTGCATGGAGAATCTGCGTGGGCACGAATTTCCTAGTTGACATGAGGCTTTAGACTGGAGGAAGGGGCAGTAATATTACCTAGTGACTTATGTTTGTGCCATTCTGCTGCTAAACCAACATTTCCCTCCCCTACTTCTGTCTTCCAAGATGATAACTGTGTCCCTCTCACTTCTCTGCATTGGTAGTCTTCCATTTTTTACACTACTTTTGGAAAGGCGTGAGCAGTGCCGACTACTGATACACTACCAATACGCATTGTATAGTCAAGGAAGACAGAAGAGAAACCCGGGAACCAGCATGAATAACAGAAAGTACTGGGTAAGAGTCACACCCCATGTAGACCAACTTAAAGCATTGTCCTGGGACTGGAGGGTCACCTTAATAAACCATAGTTAGGGCTTCTCTATATGCATGGGTTGGACATGTCCAGCAGTGAAGAAACCGTGGTCCAGACTATGCCCTTCAGCGTGATCTCAAGGAAACATCCCTCAGAGAAACTTATCAATATCGTCATACAGCTTGTACAGTTATGTAGTTTTTATTCTTGGCTACCATGTACATGATTGCCAAGTAGTGGAATGGAAGATCTATTGGTGCAGGTCATAACCTTAGTAAGGCTAATAGAGTACTCATAAAACAATGGGGGGAAAAAAATGATTAGGCCCAATGTCCATGGGTGGATTTGATTTGTGGAACCCGGCAGGAGATTGGCAAGTCAAGCCGCCCATAGGGATGCCTGTGCGCCCGCAAAGTAGTGAAAAGCATGCGTATGTGGTTTTTTCCCCCGGTGCGCAGGAAGAAATCGGAGTGTGCTCCATTTTCTTGCAGATCCTGCACACATGGCTTCCATAGAAGTCAATAGAAGCCATCCGATCCGTGGAGCACCCGCAGCTGACGCTGTGCATGTGCCGTGGGAAAGCAGGAGATTCAGATAGGAAAAAAAAAAAAAGCACGGTGCATGCGCCGGGTGTGTCGGCCGGCGCACCTGGACACATCCGCTGTGCTGAAGATCCGGCCGCGACAGAGGAGACCTGCGCTGGATACAGAGAGGTAAGAAACTGCCTCTTCATCTAAATGTCTGCGGGCACGCATGGATTCTGCTGTGGGATTCAGCAGTGGAATCCGTGTGTACAAGTGGACATTGGGCCTGTCACTTCAGATAGGGCGGTCTACTGGTAGACCTCATGTGCTTTATCATCAAGTCCTCTTATGTCTATCAGCAAAAAAAGTGCAAGGTGTACCATGAAAGCAAAACGCCTGGTACCTTATATAATATTATACAACTCCGTTTTCTTGCAGGAATGAAAAGTGGTTTGAACTTGTCATTCCAAATGTCTGACATTCACTTGGGTGTTTTTAATTATTTACACTTAAATTTAATTAATAATTCAAGACATTGCAGCCAAACACAGACGTCTGCTGTAGTTTCAGTAGGATTTAAGAAATAGTTTATGAAATAAAGATTACACAATAATCTAGAGTCACTCTAGGCATTCATGCAGTTTTCTAGCACACAGAGCTATGAGAAGAAAGTCAGGAATGATATTAATGTACATTAAAAATGTCAACTTGCCAAATAAATATAAGCAGTTATATGTGCAAGTGGGGAATATAAGAATCTGATGGGTGGAAGAAACAAATAGGTTTCTGTGCCAACCCAGCACCTGACAGTAAGTATACATGGACGTGTCATCAGAATGTCAGTAGTGCAGCCCCAGGCTTTAGACCTGGCTTCAAATGATTGTATTTCATTATAAGATGCATTTCACACATTGAAAAGTATACTAAAGAACTTTTTTGTTCCCTTCTGGTGGGACTCTTGACTCCAAACAACGATATAAATTTAGAACTATTGCTTTATATATCAGTGAATCAGAGGCACAGCACACATTGAAAGATCAATGGGAGGAAATAACACGTCAGCAGATTCAGAGGCTCGGCCACAAGTCATACACTGTGGTTACATGAAAACATGACATGTATTGGGTATTTTCAATGACACATCAGTACACACTTTGCTTTTGGAAGCTCAGGTTTGCTGCAGCAGCTATTCCTTGTGTTGCTACCGCCAAGACCTGCAGTTGGCACTATCAGGAAGTGAGCAAAGACTGGGAGGCGCAGAGAAGTGGGGGGGGGGGGGGGGGGGGGGGGAGGGGGGGGGGGGGAGGGGGGGGGGGAATGCAACCTGTGAGGGCAGGCCAATTTATTTTGTATAACAGTTTGTTATACAAAAAAAGTTTAAATAAATAAGTCACCACACAGCCTCTGTAAGGCTGGGTTCACACGGGGCGTATTCCCGCCGGAAATCCCGCCGTTTGGCCGCAGCAAAAACCACGAGATTTCCGCCGGGAGAACCGCCGCGGAAAAAGCCGCGGCCGCTCGCTTTTCCGTTGCGTCCAGCGCTCCCATAGAGGAGAGCGCGGCCGCGATGGAAAGAAAAGATAAACAGACATGCTGCATATTCTGAAACCGCGACTGCGGCCGCCGCGGTTCCAGCCTGACTTACCGCAGTGGATTGGCCGTCCCGTGTGGACCAGATTTCTGAGAAATCTCGTCCACATGGCTGGCTAATCCCGAGATTAGCGGCCGCGGGCGGATTTGCCGCGGCAAAATTCCACACAGCAAAACCGTGGCAAATCCGCCCTGTGTGAACCCACAGCCAAGGAAGCTGCAAAAAAATAAATAAATAAAAATCAATATCCACATCTGGGACCCTCTCTGGAGCTCCAGACACTTGTCAGTGCCGACAGACCCTGCCTCCAGCAAGAGATTGCTCATCCAATCAGAGCCAATGCTGGATGCCCCAATCCCAGCCATTCATTGTGCTGGCTTAGCCAATCAAAGCAATCTCTTGCTGGAGGTAGGGTCTCCAAAACCCTGTAACTAGCAAAAGATGCTCTATCGGGGATGACAAGTACCCGGAGCTCCGGAGAGCAACGGAAGGGACCCGGACGGCGCCAGCTAAGTGCATATTGATTTTTTTTTTAATTTGAAAAAGGTAGTGTAGCTAGCGCTTATGCTTAGTGCTGTCAAATAGGTGGTACCAAGTTGTACCAGATTTTCAGCAGCACTGAAACCGCTGCCTATTAATTTCAATGTTCAATGCCCAACTGTAAACGGCCAAAGATGCATCGCTGTCAAAGCGCAGCATTGAAGAAGCTGCATTCTGATGCTTGTGTGAGCAGCCCTATTGAAATGAATGAGAGCATTGTACAGCATTTAGCGCAGCGCTGAAAAGGCAGCATTAGACGCTGTACAAGAACTCCTGAGTAAGGAAGGCCTTAAAGAGGTTGTTAACCCTATACGTGTTTCACATGAACTAAAGCAAAGTTGTAAGGTCTGCTACTAATGTCTGCCACCCACTTGTGGTTTCGGTCAGCAGCAAGCATCATGCGGCTATTTCTGTGCATATGGACCCCATCTGTCTGTTTGCATCCAGCACTGAGAGTGTTAACCAGTCCTCTGGCTCTCAGCTCAGCTGTGGGATTAATGGGCAATCACTTCCCTGTTTAAGCTGAGCTGGTGCACTTCCTTGTTGCCTCAGTATTGGTGTGGTTTCCTCTTGTCACTCCACTGCTAGGTCTTCTGTCTCTTGACTGTTCAAGTCTATTTTGACCTTTATCTGCTTATCCCGTTTGTTCCTTCGCCTTATGCTCTGTATCTGTATGTGTGTCCATTTCCTTTCTGTCTGTGCTTTATTCTTATCTCTGTAGTAAGTTAATTCTGTGCAGTGTCTTTGTTCATGTACTTCAGTACTTCTTCCCTGTTTTCTTTCAGGGCTAGTCAGTCCCAAGGTTCAAGTGCGGGACCGCCCTTATCGGGGCGATTACCCTGCTTGTAGGCAGGGCTCCTTCCATCTCCCTGCTTACCTTAGGGCCAGTTACCCATCTGTAGATACTCCTTCTCCTGGGGTCAGCTGCCAGTCACTCAGTCCAGTCGAAAAGCCAGACTGGTTGGTTAGCCCAGTGGGTCCACATCCAAACTCCGTAACAAAAGTGAAGCCAAAATTTAATATTTCATGTTTTTTGGAGATATTTGATTGGATCATTTCTCTGTTACAGTTGAAGTCAGAGAAACAGCTCAATATTTATTACAAAGGTTTTATACAGTTTCTTTTTTTTTTTTACATCCAACACACAATGACATGACTGTTGTAGGGTATTGTCGGCTTTCACAATAATAGAGCATTTTTTGGTGTTAAAATAAGATGTTGATTTTTGCATTTTACACTTTACAGAAGGAAAAAAGAAAAAAAAAAAGTTATCTGCTCTCACTAGTGCCACAGGGAGACTTGAGAAAGCAGTCATTTGATTGCTTAAATATATTACACCACACTACTTATGTAGCGCAGTACATTATACATACTGTCATTATCTTAAGGCTAGGTGAACACTAGCCGTAAAGCACACCCCTCTGTGTGCTGTCCAATATACACTCATTGAAAAAAAATTTATCATCAAGAAGGAGTTGTCAGAATACAATGAAATCATGTGTGCGATTGTAACATTCATATAAGTAATTACAACATCAGTGCAAAAAGATACATTTATTGCGGAAAACTGAACACTTGAAGGGAGGCTCTAATACCCTGTTGGGCCGCCTCTAGCTTGGATGCAAGTTGTGATACGGGTGGGCATGGAGGCTCTAGTACCCTGTTGGGCTGCCTCCAGCTTGGATGCAAGATGTGATACGGGTGGGCATGGAGGCTCTAGTACCTTGTTGTACCACCCCTAGCTTGGATACAAGATGTGATACGGACAGGCATGGAGGCTCTAGTACCCTGTTGTACCGCCTCTAGCTTGGATGCAAGATGTGATATGGGCTGCCATGGAGGCATACAGGTTCCTTATGGTATCCTGCAGCATATTGGTCCACATTTGCTGTAACTAAGCCTCTAGATCGTGCAAACTCATAGGCTGGCGATGTGGTGAATAAATCTTGCGACTGGGCAAGAGATAGAATGTGGAAAAAAGAAATACTACGCCTAGCCTGGGAACGGGGCCCCATCAAACACAACGGCACCGAAATAACAATCCTCACTGACGTGTCCAGACTGACACTCAACTGTCGAAGACTGATACGCCCTCTCCTGGATGCTGCACGCAACGCCGAAGTGACGTACAGATGGGGACACCCCTTCCAACTGACCCTACGAAAACGGGGACGGCTCTACACCGTCAGATCACCGTCAGACCTAAACGGTGCCTTTGACTTCCTAGGAGTGCCCGCTATACCAATACCAGACTGGACCAGCCCCCAGGAAACAGCTCCCCCCAACTCCGGAGATCCACGGACCAACCAGAGTGATCCCCCCCATCGCCTAAACGCACCTGCCGGGACCAACGAGCTGTGCTAAAACTATCACCAACAGCTACAATATAGAATGGATCCGTGATCCGACCATAAGACCACAGACAATCCTACAAAGATCGCAACTAACAGACTCACAGAACACCAAGGGGCAGCGGAACACCCAACCCGCAACCAGATACCCTCACGGCATAATGTCCCCAAACCTGCCGTTGAAGAAAAACAGGTTCCTAAGACCCGGAGCAAACGCGAACCACTTCCCCTCCCACCTCCAAACCGCACCTCACCGAATTATTAACCAACCAACATCCAAGAAGCGGCGGACGGACTTCTGGAACCAACTGGACGAACCACTTCTGACTCTATTCCGGAACAAGATACAAAGAACAACACCCAATCAGTGGACTTCCAGCACCCGTCAGCACCGCACAGTTGGCGGATCCAGATCGTCGAACCTCCGCGTGCCCTCCCGCGTTCCCCCACTAGTTTCTTGTTTTTTCTCTTTTTGTTGTCTTGTCTCGTCTACCCCAATCCTCCCCCCCCCACCTTCCCATACGCCCACCCCACCCACCCCACATCCAAGCCCCCCTACCTCCCTCACCACTTCTTGGCCTGGCAGGCTAGACTACACCCACCTGTCTGACACTCGCCGTAGTACCGTGCATTAACCAACTATGCCTTTTGCTCCAACTAATCTAAACATTGTCTCACTTAACGCACAGGGACTGAACATCCCAGAAAAGAGGTCCTCTGTTCTCAGACTCCTCTGGAAGAAAAGAGCGCAAATAGCCTTCATCCAGGAGACTCACTTTCGTACTGAAGCGGCTCCTCGATTCGCTGACGCCAGGTTCCCGAACGCATACCACGGACTGAACCCAATCGCCAAATCGAAGGGAGTGTCGATTCTAGTCGCCAGCTCAGTACCCTGGGAGCACTCAGCCACACAAAGCGATCCTGAGGGAAGATGCATATTCGTCAAAGGTAAGCTCGCCAACACGCCGGTCACCCTTGCGAACATGTATCTCCCCAACTCCAACCAGGTACCGTTCCTCGAAAGGGCCCTGGAGGATCTGGAGGAGTTTAAGGAGGGCACACTAATACTAGGGGGCGATTTCAACCTAACGTTAGAACCACATACAGATACCTCAAAGGGAGGCAGCTCCCTCACGCAGGCCGCACATCGCAGGATTAGGAAGACGCTACACAAACACCAGCTGATAGACGTATGGAGAATCCTACATCCTAACACCAGAGATTATACACACTTCTCTGCCCCGCACAATTCATATTCCAGGATTGACTTCTTCCTAATACACCACTCGACCCTACCAAGAATAACAGCAGCAGAAATAGACAATATTACCCTCTCTGACCATGCACCAATCACCCTCTCATTAACACTCCCCACACTACATGACAGAGCTTGGCACTGGCGGCTAAATGAATCTCTCATTCACGACCCTGAGACCTCGGAACAAATACAAAAAGCGCTAGCAGACTACTTTGAGAATAATTGCACCACAGGCATAGACCCGCTCGTGACATGGGAAGCGCATAAATGCGTAATAAGGGGTTTCCTGATAGGAGTGGGATCCCACATTAAAAAAGAGCGAGGCGCTCACCTACGTGACCTTCTAGACCAAATTAAAAATCTACAGCGACTACACAAATCCACCCAGGATAACACCATAGGCACAGAATTAACACTTCTAAGAGATAGGGTGAGAAAGCACTGCCTAGGCCAAGCGAAAGGGTCCTTAGCGAAATGCAGACGCCATTTCTATGAATTTGGCAACAAACCGAGCCGCACATTGGCACGGGCGCTGAGAGCCGCTAGAGTAAAAACATACGTCCCACACATCTCCTCCCCTACGGGCCAAATCATGCACCAACCCCAGCAGATCACGGACGCTTTCCGCACGTTCTACCAAGGGCTATACAATCTAACCCCCACAATGTCGGAAAATGACAGAGCCACACGGAAGGCCAAAATACAAGAGTACATACAACACTCAAACATGAGGGAGCTCACCAGAGAGGTAGCAGATATACTAGAAGAGCCGATCACACAAGAGGAACTGTCAACCGCACTAACCGAATCCAAAACAGGAAAATCACCCGGACCAGATGGACTCACCCTCGCATATTACAAAAAATACGCAGAGACACTAACACCACACTTCCTGCAAGCCTTTAACTCCATCACCGCAGGGAAAGACCTGCAGAGAGACACACTAAGAGCCCACATAACAGTAATCCCCAAGGAAGGAAAGGACCCCTCCCAATGTCAAAGTTACCGACCCATCTCGCTATTGAACGCAGATTTGAAATTATTCGCAAAAATTCTGGCGAACAGGATCTCCCCACATTTACAACACATAATCCACAGAGACCAAGTAGGATTCGTCCCGACAAGAGAAGCAAGGGACAATACGACCAAAGCAATAAACAATCCACATAGCCAAAAAACTAGCCACCTTGGCCTGTCTGCTGTCAACAGACGCAGATAAAGCTTTTGACAGAGTGGACTGGGACTTCATGCTCGCCACCATGACCCAGATGGGACTAGGCCCCAATATGCTGAGTTGGATAAAAAGTCTCTACTCATGTCCCACAGCAGAAGTGAGGGTCAATGGCCAAACCTCGCCCCCCTTTGTGATTACCAACGGCACAAGACAAGGCTGCCCCCTTTCACCCATAATCTTTATCCTGTGCCTCGAGCCCCTCTTGAACCGTATCCGAGCCAACCCGAACATAACAGGGATCAAAGTGGCAAACACAGAACAGAAGATAGCAGCCTACGCAGATGACCTCCTTTTCGTCACAAATCCACGAATTACATTCCCAAACTTACTAGCCGAAATTAAACAATATTCTGAGTACTCAAACTTTAAAATAAATTACCACAAATCCGCGGCCCTTAACATATCTTTAAAACAGTCGGTAGTCGGAGAGCTAAAAAATTCGTTCCCATTCACTTGGGCGGGAAACCACATCCTATACCTAGGAATACATCTTACCCCCGAGCCAGAAAATCTATACGCGGCCAACTACCCTGCCCTACTGAGCAAGATCAGGACTGATCTAAACTCGTGGACAAAAGGCTTACACTCATGGTTTGGGAGGGGCGCCATCTTTAAAATGAACATACTCCCCAGAGTACTCTATTTACTTCAAGCGTTCCCCATCAAGGTCCCCAAACAATTTTTCCAACAATTGTCATCTCTCATAACTAAGTTCGTTTGGGCAAACAAACCCCCGCGTATAGCAAGGGACACCCTGACAAGACCCAAAGAGGAAGGAGGACTGGGACTTCCAAGCTTTAACAGGTACTATCAAGCCACCCACCTAGCCCGTATCATAGACTGGCACAGGCATGAGGAATTCAAACAATGGGTCAGCATTGAACAAACAGTCACACCTATACCATTGAAGGCCCTTCCATGGATTCAGGAACACATAACCGCAGACCTGACCAACCACCCCACGATAGGTCCCACATTAACGACAGCGGCGAAAATACTAACACGACCAGACATGGCCCCCAGACCCTCACCAATGTTCCCAATACTAGGCAATCCATCGTTCCCACCAGGGATGGAGGACAAAACTCTCCGCCTTTGGCAGAAGGGAGGTAGATTCCGAGCAACGTATTTCATGCAGGAAGGCCAATGGCTCACGATGGAACAATTGACAGTGACACAAGACCCATATCCGATACCGTTCTGGCAAACAGTCCAATTAAGACACTTCCTTAACTCCCTTCCACACCCGCACACATTTACAAGGCCTAAAACGCAATTTAAAAACACTATGCAGCTCAGAGGGCCAGTCTAGACACACACTGTCAAGCGTATACAACCTACTCAACACACAAACAGAACCTCAGCCCCCGGAATTCGTCCGGAAATGGGAAGAAGACCTGGGAATATCGTTTTCCCAGACAGTAAGGGAAAAAATCTATGCGCTTACTCACTCCGTATCCATATCTAGCAAAATTCAGGAGGCAGGATATAAGATACTAGCACGCTGGTACAGAGTCCCCACCCGCATCAACAAAATATACCCATCGGCGTCTCCCCTTTGCTGGAGATGCGGAATGGAACAGGGGACACTCTTACACATCTTTTGGGACTGTCACGTGTTGGCGAGCTTCTGGACGAATGTCTGGCAGATAACATCCAAATTTACCCAGTACCCCATACCAAAAACACCTGCATTCTTCCTCTTGCATCATAACGAGATTCCTATTTCAGTGTACAAAAACTCAGTTACTCGCCACCTGATAAATGCCGCGAGATCATGCGTGCCGAAACTTTGGCGTCAGACTACGCCGCCCACAACAGCGCTTTGGCTCACCACGATCCAGGGAGTTCTGGAGATGGAGGACCTCACAGCCACACTCAAAAGGTACCCAAAGAAAATTCATAAAAACTTGGTTCCACTGGCTAGAGTTTCAGTGCACAACAGAATACAAAAGTCTACTGGAAACTAATGAATCATGGGCATAAAGTAGCACCCCCCATGCCACCCCAGACCCAGGCTCCCCTTCCTACACACCTCGCCAACCTATACTATCCCCTCAAAAATCCCTAATGTTTTTTGTCCAATGTCCTATGTGAAGGTTTACATTGAGTTTATAGAGTCTAGAGTTATAGCAGCAAACAAGTACCACTAAGAAACCGAGAAAAAGTATTGATACGGACAAAGACAAGTGAACCAACCAAGACAGCCAGATACTGGAAAGGCTCACAAAAGAAAAAGACTCCAAGAACGCTGCAAACGACATTAGTTTATTTTATTTTATTCTATTTACCACACAATTGCTAGACCGAGACCCGAAGTGTGTGTTTGGTTATTTGTATTAAAATTGAAAACTGAAAATAAAGAATTTAAAAAAAAAAAGAATGTGGAAAAGTTGTAGAGTCATTTCTGCAACACCCTTGCTGTGTGCAGTCTCTTGGAAGTCCTGCCAAGAGAGCAATACATGTGGCTGCACGATGTCCTGAACATATCGCCGAGTTGCCATTGTCCCTCATACCACTACTAGGGTGACAGACTGTCATATCTGATGGCCTCCCAGACAATTACACCACTAGTGAGGGTAGTGTGCCACTCCACAGCAAAGGCAAAATGAGAACTCTGGTGTTAGTGTATCTTGTCGCCACCAGGAAGTCCTGGGGGAGACAAGACTGACAGCTGTGTCACGCCCCCTGTAGCTGATAGGCTGCATAGCTGTCTCACCAGCAGGTCCTGGCAGCCCACTAAAATTGTGCTCTCACCTCCTGGTTCGCGGCAGTGACAGAAGATCGTGGCTGCTGCCTGCAGAGGCAACTCCTGGTTGTGTGTAACACTTGCCCGACTCACCGCTGCAGCTCTGCATTCCCTGGCGGCTGTAATTTCCCACCTGTGGTCCCGATCCTGCTGCTTCTGGGTCGGCAATTTGGCAGAGGTGTTCGTTAGCCCCCTGACAGGGCAGTATCCTTCTGCTGTTACGGCTCCCGCTACCTGATCAAGGCTCCCCGCTGCAGCTGTATACTCTCCGACAGCTGTAATGTCTCCCGTGCGCTCCTTCTACTTACCTGTTGTCGGCAGTCACAAAGCATCCGTAACAGGCGGCGGCCGACACATCTCACCCCTCCTAGCGTCCCTGTGGCTGTTTATGCACTGCGGAAGAAGGCAGCAGAGACAGTTGCTGGGCCCCACATGCGAGCGGTGCTCAGCGGCAATGGTGTGTATTGGGGGGGGGGGGGGGGGGGGGGACAGTTTTTGCACCAATGGCAGCCTGTATGGGTATGATTTCGGCCGCACACTGTGCTGAGACACGCGACATACTGCAGGACAGTATGCGGAGCAGTGGATGGCTATTAGTGTATGTTGTAGTCCACCTCCCAGGACCTTGCGAACTTGACCCAATGGGGAGCTAGGGGTGTGACAGGGACGTTCCTGCATGGCAGACCTGTCAAATCCCAAGCTTCAAGTGGTGTCAACATACACGAATACCGAGAACTCCTTCCAGATACTTTATTTAATTTTTTTTTGCAAGGCATGTACATATACTCTGTACATTGACATGTTCTATTCCTTGTCTGTGAAAAAAAAAACAGAACATGCCATTCATTTGCATGAAAAAAAACGAGAAAAAAAAAAAAACATCCATGTGTATAACCTCAAAGGCCTTCTATGGGGACATATGCTGTCCATGGATTGAAATGAACAGCACCCAGCAGTTTTTTCACGGCATCTAAGGGGTTGAGCATCTAGAATCACAATTAACTCCATTCCCTGCTGTTACAGCAGGAGCCCAGCTGTCATACATCACTGGATGTCTGCACGATCACCATGACT
This sequence comes from Eleutherodactylus coqui, assembly GCF_035609145.1. NCBI lineage: Eukaryota > Metazoa > Chordata > Amphibia > Anura > Eleutherodactylidae > Eleutherodactylus > Eleutherodactylus coqui. The sequence goes on along the minus strand of NC_089845.1, from coordinate 91,233,752 downwards.
TACACTGGCAACATGGCGTGGGTACAACCAGCTCACCATGACAGATATGTATTTTATGGAGCGGGAAGGGGTTAAGTAAACAAGGCCTGCATACCAGAAAGGAGAACCTTAAAATTTCAGTAGTTTATCTTGAAGGTAACAAGACTTTTTTTTTTTTTTTTAAATAGGCGTCAGATTGTAAACCTTTCCTCTTTCAGACAGACACTGGCAGAGTATAAAACCTTAGCATTTTTCACTGGCTTTTATTTCTGAATTTTTCAGTACTGTATTGCTAGCTATGTCCTTACGACCCTCAGAGGCCGCTCCACTGTCCATGGTACTGACATCTTAGGGGCCTGCATTTGGCACCTTTACAAATACTACATTTTAAGCAGGAAGAATTCTCGCAGTGGGATCCGACCCGCGCCCCTGCAGTGACCAGTGCAGCTCACCTGCTTCCGCATCTGCTCTGTGATGTCCCAGCTGCCGCATGCGCAGAGAGGAGCTGGCGCATAGGTAAGGACATTTTTGTGCGGTCCTCTGCGAGACCCACACAGAAATAGAACATGCCCCGATGTTTTCCGCACGTGTTTTCACGCTGACAAATCGCGGCTGTGTGCATAGGATTGCATTTTGTAATGAAATCCTATGCTGGCGTAAACGGGCAAAAATTCCGTGGGAAATCCCACCGCGGAATTTCCGCCCGTGTGCAGGGTGCCTATATAAGTGTATCTAACATCACAGATATTTCTGCCTTGCGCAGTACTACGCTTTGTTTGCTGTAAAACACTGAAGATAAAATGATTATTGCATTGCCAATTACAGTCAAGTCAGCATATAAATACAGATTAGGCCACGCTCCCATTTTACTCGGGTTTCCATTCAGAATTCTGTTTTCCTGCTCCATTGTAGGAGAAGGATAATGGAACTTTTTTTTTTTTACCCAAACAGACCTATTCTATGACAGAATCAAAGACTGCTTCACGGACCTCATTCTCTATAATGGGGTCCATCAAGCTTCTATTATGTCCTCCAGCGGGTTCCCGGACAAGGTTTCCCAGCCATTTTATAAAGGGGTATCCGAAAGAAGCCTCTGACACATATGAATGTGGCTTTAAAGGAACAACTACAGAAAATGCACAAATAGGAAAAAGAAAAATGTTAAAAAAAAATCTCCTTTTACTTCTTTCTCTCATACTACAGTTAAAACTGAGAAATAGATAAAGAACCTGCCTGTGTTTCCCCAGGAGCTCAGCCATCTCCTTCCTCCTCCTCATTATCCTGTATCTGGCTGCAGCAGGAGCCTCTCCCCTTGGTTCTATCTGCAGTAGGTCAAAACTTGGCAACTTATGTTGATCTAAGGTCTATGCAGATCTATATGCCCCCAGCGGTTATAGACTACTAATGATAACTGGATAGTGTGAACCTACAGTTTTACCTCCCACTATCACTTTCTTCTTGCAAACCTACCGAATTACAGATTTTACATTGGAGCTGCAGCTTCAAGTTACTCCACTGGATAGGACCGGTGGCAGTACTAGTTTGAATGAGGAGGAACGGACCATGCCAACATGCCCAAGTGATGCTGGTTATTTCACTGACTGCACCGAGGTGAACATGTATGTGCCGCTCTCTGCGTTAAAATGAATAACCGGACATGTATGTCCTTCATAGCAGCTGGCATCACCCCATTGATGTGACCCTCAAGAAATGTCTAATTGACAATAATGGGAAAACCCTTTTTTATTATATTCTCAATAGATGACACAGCAAGTAGATGTACATATATAATGGGGCTTTCTATGATGAAACAACGGACATAAGGTAAGTCACAAGGCTGAGGGTATATCTGCTCACTCCCACTAGTTATATGTCATCTAACGATGACTAGGATAGTTTGCTAATATTAGGTCTAATTAATTCTTTGGGTTTCAATGCACACAAATCTCACAGTGCAGGGGATGCATACAGCCCACTTCAATCCTTCAAATTAAGAGCCCTTCAGACAGTATATACTGTATAATATACAGTACTGTTATGCAACAAGAGCCTTCTTCCCCTATCCTAATTTATGTAAGTGCATTATGTGCAAACAGGATTTCTCTTTTGTGCAAGTCATTCTCTTGAGAGTGACGCTGCATTGGCTGAAAGCAACATTGTTGCCCTAGAGTTATAATATCTCTCTTGGGGGGTGGGGGAGATTTAGTAATATATAGAACACTGCACTATCTTGGCTATTCTTTGTAACCTCATGCAAGTGCACCTCATCCTACAAGGCCAACCCCACGATCAATCCCTAAAATGTGCTAATCATTGATTCCCAGCATACATTAGTAGACCAGGCAGCTGGAGGATGGATCCCAGGGGGATTGGGATGGGGGGTCTTAAAAGCATTTCATAATTATTAATACACAAAAGAGCACCTGGGTTGGCAGAGCTGGTTAGGGAGAGGTTAACCAGCTGACATCCTCTTATGGATGTTGCAATGGGAAAGAATCACTAAATGTCCTGCAACAGCCATACAATGGGATCCTGTCTGTAGGGAAACAAGAAATAGCAGAACTTTATAGAACTCCAGTACTTATGTAACCAGTCATTTCTAGAAGACTCCAGCTGGGAAAGGGTTACTAATCCAATGTATTACAGATGTGGCATCTAGTGGAAGGGCTTGCAGGGTTGGCACATCACCCGCAGCTGCTCTGCATGGCATGACAGCATGTCTGGAGTCAGTCAAGCAGAGTTGGTGACACTTCCTGGTCATTTGTCATGGAGGAAGCGCAGGACATGTCAGTAGGATAGAAGAGAGCAGTCATGTCTTACAGACTCTGCCCATCACATGCTGCCCACTAGGTGGGTGTGGTGGGGTGCCGCGGATACGTACAGCTATACACCCTGCAGACTGAGAGTGCAGCCAGACACATGTGGACAGCGCACTGCTGCAGCCACGAGTGCACACAGGTGCAGGACTGTGCCGGACGGAGGAGGAGGAGACGGCTGCACACACTGTACCACAGATCCATCGGACTCACCTGCTGCTGCTGCTGTCTCGCCCTCACCCGGACTCGAACTCAGTGACAGCTGCTGCCGGCTCCTCCGCTTTGTTGTTTCCCCTCCCTCTACTGTCAGGCTCCAGTGACACGCCCAGCCCACCCAGCCCTTCTGCGGGGGTCACATGGCCACCAGGGACACGCCTTCTCGCCTCACACTGCTGGGAGTCTGGGGAAGCCGTCTGTCGGGGGCGGGGCTAAGAGGGCGCGTGATGTGTGACGTGTCAGCCGAGTTTCCCAGCTGCGGGGCGAGAAGCGCAGCGCTCCAGTTTGTGTGGGCGGGGCGTGTGCGTGATACGTGTATACATGTGCTGCACTACCGCTGCCATGGCAACGTGTAATTACAGGCTGGGAGACTCATCAGTGGGGAAAGGAACAGGTGATACAATCAGCAGACTGACAGCAGATATTTAGCTTGGTTAATCTTAAAGGGATCTGTCAGGTTAAACATGCTGAGCAAACTGCAGGCATGATGTCATAGAGCAGGAGGAGATGAGCAGATTGTATATAGTTTTATAGGGGAAGATTCAGTGTAATCTGTATTTTATTCATTTATATCTCTGCTCATTCTGAGCTGAACAGTCCAGTGGGCGGGGCTATCAGTGATTGACAGCCTTCCTCTATGTGACTCATACACAGATAGCTGTCAATCACTGATAGCTCCGCCCACCGGACTGTTCAGCTCAGAATGAGCAGAGATGCAAATACATAAAATACAAGTTCTACTGACTCTTTCCCCATAAAACTATATATCAGTCTGCTCAGCTCGTCCTGCTCTATGACATCATGCCTGCACTCTGGACAGTGAGTCTGACCTGACAGGTTCCCTTTAAAGGGGTTTTCCAATTAATGCACACACAAAAAATAACAATAAGACCTGTCTCCTGCATGCTCCGGTCCTCCAGGCGTCTGTTCAGCTGTCGCAATCATGTGGTTCTTTACCTACAGCCAATAGGAATCCCCTGCTGGGGACATTATAATTTTTGTCCTGTAAACCTACCAGGGCTTCTACATTAGGAGCCCATATGACAGGTTAAGGGGACGTCACCAGGTAATAGGACCTGGTGACGTCACCTGTCAGATGGCCCCGGACGTCATCACAGGGAGTGTATTGCTTTTATAAAGTAATGGGCAGCGGGAGCACAAAATTAGATAAAAAAATGAAAGGGGTTGTCCGGATACCGGACAACATACCCCATTAAGTGCCCACTTTACTGAAATAAGAAAAAGAAGAGTACTTACGCTGCTATCCAGTGCTGCAGTCCTGTTGTGCCCCCGGTGTTTGTTGAGACAGATGATGTCACCAGAAGGGCTCATTTACACGAGCGTATATTGGCCGGCATTTTCACGGCCGGCCGGTATACACTTCCATCTAAGCAGTTCCCTCTTCCCTCCCCCTCACTGTCTCTCTGCCTCTCTCCTTCACAATGGAAGGGGTCGGAACGGGGTGGAGCTAAGCTTCACTCTGACCCACCCACTCCCATTGCTGGCTATGGTCAAGGGACGGAAGCTTAGCCCCGCCCCCTCCCATTGCAAACCGTTCGGAGGGGAGGAGAGAGGCAGAGAGCTGGTAAGGAAAAGGGGGGACTGCTTAGATGGAAGCGTATATCGGCCGGCTGTAAAACGCCAGCCGATATACGCTCGTGTAAATAAGCCCAAAGTCAGAGGCTGCAGCGTCACGTTCCCTAACTCCTGGCCTCGTGGTGCTCAGGAGTACAGCTGCTTTAAGTTGGACAACTTCTTTAAGCAAAATTCATTTACAAATTTGCTCATTTTACTTGCAGATTTCAAAAACACTTTAATGAGATAATTCAGTGTTGGATCCACACCAGGAGGTAGTGGGGCACGTTTTTCTCATTGGCGGTTAATATTTCCATTGGAAATATGGTGATTCCAGTGCAAAAAATGCATCAGATTCAATGCGAAAAATCAGCCATGTGAGCTGCCCCTTTAAGGCTCAGCCCTGAAGGGGATTCTGAAATTCATGGGTTTGATCCCCAAAAATAAAAAGCCGGGGTCCTATGGAAGAGGCAGTGGAGGCAGAACTAGTGGTGTAGGCGGGGCTATCCATTTATCATCATGTGGCTGTGCTCAGGCCGTTTTAACACCTTGGTGGGCCAGTGCTCAGGTGTCTTGAGTGAGCCCCCCATCAAAGAAAAAATATGTGGCTTAAAAATGATTGAGACTTATACTCAGCAGCCCCGCTCTGCACTGACCTGCTGCCGTGCTCTCCTGGTGTTACCCAACGCTGATACTTCCTCTCTCTGGATGGGCCTGTGAAGCCACTTGCCACTGTGGTTGAGCAGGCTTGGCAGTGTGTAACCAGCCCCACTGTGTCCTTTCACCTGTTTGTAAATATGGCACCAGCACCAAGCTCATAACATCAATAGAGCATACCCGATGTGCTGTGTTCAATATATATGTGTAGCAAAATAAATCTTTGCACCATATGTTGTATGACTATGTTACCTGATACCAATAAAACAGATTAAACATAACATCAATGCAGACCCAGAACCAAGCTCGTAAAGTAAATACAGACCCAGAATTAAGCTCATTACGTAGATACAGAACCAGAACTAAGCTCATTATATAAATACAACCCCAGAACAAAACTCATTACATAAATTTAGCCCAAGCTCGTTACATGAATACTTAAAGGAGATGTCCCGAGGCAGCAAGTGGGGTTATACACTTCTGTATGGCCATAATAATGCACTTTGTAATATACATTGTGCATTAATTATGAGCCATACAGAAGTTATAAAAAGTTTTTTACTTACCTGCTCCGTTGCTGGCGTCCTCGTCTCCATGGTGCCGACTAATTTTTGGCCTCCGATGGCCAAATTAGCCGCGCTTGCGCAGTCCGGGTCTTCTGCTGTTCTCTATGGGGCTCCGTGTAGCTCCGTGTAGCTCCGCCCCGTCACGTGCCGATTCCAGCCAATCAGGAGGCTGGAATCGGCAGTGGACCGCACAGAAGAGCTGCGGTCCACGAAGATAGAGGATCCCGGCGGCCATCTTCAGCGGTAAGTATTGAAGTCACCGGACCGCCGGGATTCAGGTAAGCGCTGTGCGGGTGGTTTTTTTAACCCCTGCATCGGGGTTGTCTCGCGCCGAACGGGGGGGGGGGTTTAAAAAAAAAAAAACCCGTTTCGGCGCGGGACATCTCCTTTAAGTAAAAGTATTTTGGACTCAAAATCATTTTTGCAATTGGGTTTGATTAAAAATCTTGTACTGCTTGGCTTCTGCAGCTTCTACTTATCAATGTATACAGTAGCTGCAGACTGAGTTTCCCTTCAGATCCATCAGTAAGTTCCACTGACTGCATATTACCAGATATTTTAGACCCGACTCCTGTAGGGGGTGATGGGGCATTTAGATGCTTCTAGTAACCATCGGCTACAGATTTCTGCTAAGGAGAGTAGGTAGCAACTGGCAGACAAGAGTGAAGAATGAGATGGACCCAACATAAGTCAATCAGTCATATGACCAGGCAGTGTGTGCTCTGCAGAGAACGTCCCAAGACTTGCTAGGCTGTGACGTTCACCTTCTGTGTGCAGCAGACAAACCCAAGAAGTGGTGTAAGAAAAAAATAAACTATGGAATATTGGAGCAGCCCACTGTGTCAACAGCAGGGACGGCGCATCGGGAATCTACCCAGTAGGTAGATCGTCAGTGTAGGCCTGCTGGGTGCACCTCCTTCCACCAAGTTGCTAAGTGCGTTAAAGCCTAGAAGACGCAAACACACTTTAAAATGACGCAAATGGCCACTGTCAGGGCATATGCACCATTAACCCTATGGTTAAAGTAGCCCTGAATATGCTCATGAAACACCAGTCCCTCGCAGTGGCCAGGATACACAGGCGGTCCCATGACTGTGATGCTATAGTCTGCCTTACGAAGGGAATGCAGCCAACAGTTATAGGTTATTGGCGGCCTTCTCTTTGTAAGACAGACTATAATGTAACACTGGTCTACATCAGATTTGTGGACCGCGTGATAATATTTGATCTTTTTAGATTTCTATGTGCTGAATTTAAATATCGCATTACTTTATTCCAGCCAGAGCCAGTTGTCCCAGAAATCTCTGATACTGTTTTTGATAAACAGACTGTTCAGTAGGTGTCTATTGAGCACATATGACATATCTACATGATTGACATATGAAATAAATGAGCTAGAATCTGAAGACTGAATCAGAGAGATGTCCATGATTGATCCTTTCAAACGAGATTAAATAAACAGAGAGCTCTTTCATGATTCCAGCATATGAATAAAGAAGGTATTAGTCATTAATCCTATTGCGGTATAATTACTTCACTGGACAGTTAACATCCAATTAATTCAATAGGTGGTTATTCTTGTGAAAGAAGGTGCGAGGGAAGAATACAAGAAACTGGACAATATAAATAGTCGTACATAGAAGCCTGTAGATAAGTCACAGTCTGCATTGAGTGTCTAGAAGAAGGAGATCATCATTGTGCCAAGAAGAAACCAGAGGTTATGCCCTGTGATACTTTTCACTTTACACAATATAGTAAGTCTGATTGATTAGACTAGATACTATATACAGTGTCATGTAATTATAAGCTCATTGCTGCACATTCTGACACTAACATACCATCTTGTCATACACACGGGTATGTCTTACATGCTAATTAGAGATGAGCGAGCATACTCGATAAGGCAAACTACTCGAGCGAGTAGTGCCTTATTCGAGTACCTGCCCGCTCTTCTCTAAAGATTCGGGTGCCGGCAGGGAGCGGCAGGGAGGAACGGAGGGGAGATCTCCCTCTCTCCCTCTCTACCCCCCGCAACTCACCTGTCACCCGCGCCGGCAGCCGAATCTTTAGAGACGAGCGGGCAGGTACTCGAATAAGGCACTACTCGCTCGAGTAGTTTGCCTTATCGAGTATGCTCGCTCATCTCTAATTAGCATGTAAGACATACCCATGTGTATGACAAGATGGTATGTTAGTGTCAGAATGTGCAGCAATGAGCTTATAACTACATGACATTGTATATAGTATCTAGAAAATAAAAAAAAATCTCAGACAATGGACAAAAGTCAGAGAAGGATTTTCAAGTTATTTTTTGTACCAGACCAATATTATGTGTTATTATGTTCTTCACAAGTTTGGTAATAATTACTCAATTTAAACTAAACAATGTGTAGATAAATATTTCTCATTTGTAAACAATGTTGACCTGATGCATCATTTCTGACTTCAACTTGTACATAATCAGTACAAATATGTTACACAAAAAAGCTATTTTCATATGTAAACCACTGTAATCACCAGCGGCACGGTCATGTGGACTGAGCATCATGGACGTTACCATGGAAACTAGCCTGTTGATAGCCACCATATAAGTCACAAAACAGTCTATTTGAGTAATAAAAAAAGGAAATAAAATCCAGGGCACAGGGGACCTATTTCGAAGTGCCCTGCCAGGGCAGAAAAATACCAAGGCAGAGCCTTGGCACACCCTGGTTCCACTGCACCACTGCCATGCATAATTGTGGCCAAAATCCGGGATCTTTGCTGTCATGTTGTGATGCCTGCTGTAGGTGCCCATGCAACAAAAAAAGAAAACACTTCGAACAAATAAATGAAATGTGAAGGTACACGTAAGCCATGGCCGCAACAAATACAGTAACAGAAACACATGCCTCAGCGTTTATAATCATTTAATATCTGAATAAAATCACAAACTGTTGTGTATACTAAGGGCATACAAATGTGAGGTTCTCAGACACATTTTGGATTTGATATATGAGCGCTGAAGCTTCTGTTTCTGTTACTGTACTGTAGGTGCCTAGTCACAGAACTGTCTGCTGATACTGTCTCCAACTTGGTTGGCAATGGTGCCCCAGTGTACCAGCCATAGTACTGCATAAATGCGCTTATAAGACTACGGTCACACTCCCAGCATTTGCCTATGGCAGATCTAACATGTATTTTACTAGAGCAGTGGTTCCTAAATAGAGATGAGCGAACACGTTCGGCTCCGCCCCTTTTTCGCCCGAACACCGAACTTTGCGAACACTTCAGTGTTCGGGCGAAAAAGTTCGGGGGCCGCCGTGGCAGCGCGGGGGGGTGCGGCGGGGAGTGGGGGGGAGAGGGAGAGAGAGAGGGCTCCCCCCTGTTCCCCGCTACTGCCGCCCGCGCCGCCGCGCATCTCCCTGCCCCCCGTCGGCACCCGGACACTTACGCGCGAACACTGCAGTGTTCGGCAAAGCCGGTGTCCGGGTGCGGATGTGTCCGTAACGGACACGTTCGCTCATCCCTATTCCTAAACTTTTTCAGCCATGGAGCCCTTATTGAGGCAAACGTTTCTTGTGGAGCCCCAGAGCGGGACAGAGGGTGTGGTCAGGGGAGGGGTTAGGGGCGTGGTTTATCACAACATATGATTTTTACCACCATCGTTATAAAAAGGACAGAGCCATTAAAAAAAAAAATACAGAGAGGAACGCTAGAGCACTGAATGAGCTATTGATATACATTATATTTAAAATCAACATGCTGCGGAATTAATTCCTGCACCATATTTCAATATCCACACGGGTTTTGTGCAGATTTTTTCCACAGCATGTGGATGAGATTTTCAAAATCTCATCCACTTAGCTGCTACAACTGCTGTAAATTCCACAGTGTAGTAATAGTGACCCCCTATATTGGTGGCCCCTGTAGAAATAGCGTCTTCTATGTTGGCCCCAGTAGTAATAGGACCCCTATTGCAGCCCCAGTAGTTATAGGTGACCCCTATATTGGCCCTAGTAGTAATAGGTGACCTCTATATTGGTCCCAGTAGTAATAGGTGACCCCTGCAGTGGCTTCAGTAGTAATTGTGTCCCTTATATTGGCCCCAATAGTAATAGCATCTCCTGTATTGGCCTCAGTAGTAATAACGACCCCTATTGCAGCCCCAGTAATAATAGCGACCCATATTGCGGCCCCAGTAGTAATAGGTGACCTCTATTGCGGCCCCAGTAGTAATAGGGACTCCTACAGCAGCCACGGTAGTAATATTAATCCCACAGTAGCCCCAGTAGTATTAACCCCCTCTATAGCAAGATTAACCCCACAGTAGCCGCAGTAATAATATTAACCCTCTCAGTAATATTAACCCCACAGTAATAATATTTACCCCCTCAGTAATATTAACCCCACAGTAGCCACAGTAAAAATAGCTCCTCAACCCATATACTTACCCCCTCCTTGCAGTCAGCGCCACTCCTCCTCTTCTCTGTGGTGAGCCTGGGTACACACTGACTGCAATGTGTGAGCCTGGAACATTTCCTCCCTTGTCTTCTCCTGTTGAACTAAGGAGGAGAGGACTCAGGGGAGGAGGATCCCGGATGGACACTGACGTCAGAGTGTGCACTGGGATCAGCGTTGCTGCGTGACTACCGGTAGAGGAGCTGCGGCACCCGGGCTGATAATCACTACAGTGGTAAGCAAGCGTCGGCACGTGTGCCATAGGTTCGCCACCGCGGAGACCCTCGGTCGGAGCCCCTGACTGTTGCTCGCGGAGCACAGTTTGGGAACCGCTGTACTAGAGGATATGAGGCTGACACTCAGATCCCTGATGCAGATCCGTACATGGATGAGTCAGATTGTTAATCATTGGTGCTAAACTGTGGAATTTCCATGTAGTTTACAAGAGAATAGTGAGCATGCTCATTAATCTCGGTAAAGCCAGATGCACAAATATCCAAATATTTGAGATATAGATTGTGGATTAAGCAGTTATGCAAAAGCTTTTTGGAGAAGCAAGCAAAGCAAGTGCCAAATTTTTGTAAGGCCGGTAACTGACCTGAAGTGTATTTTGGCCAAATGTATGCATCCGTAATACTAATGAGTTTCCTGACCCGTACCCTGAGCATCCTATAAGGAATCTATGAAGCTTATCATTTGGATCAAGAGATCTGCAGTCAGGCTAGGACATTCATCTGTATTATGAATGCATAAAGGCGACCAAAATACGCTGGTCTCTCACCAGGCTTAATCCGGCGAAAACCCATTTTTTTCCCCTGCCCCCTCACCTGATTCCTTGTCACATTCTGGAGGTCTCCTCTACATATTACAGCCAATTCCCTGCAGTGCAGCCCCCTGTCTGGCATTATATTGAGGCTGAGATTTTTTTACTTTCACTTTCAATCAATCAATCCTATGATGCATTAGCACTCATTAGCTAGGGCTATACCATTTTTGCATGCTGGGCACAGTTTAATTATTATTACCTTCTATAGTCACCTAAATAAGCTACAAACCATAAGCATACAGTCAGGAGGATGAGCTGTGATCTCCTCTATTATGACTGTGTGACAGAAGCTGTGTGATCATCATCAGTAACTGTGACAGAAGTGTCTGTATTCCCCTCTGAAGAGCTTGTGTGGTAGATCCATGTAATAGCATTACGGAGACTGATAAATTGACTAAAATGCATTAAATTAACTCAATATTATATCTGAGCTGGTGTGAAATGAAATCACATGACCATCTGAGTAAAAAGAGGCCAGGATTTTCAAACAGAAATAAATAACTAACCAAGATAACACTAGCTCACTTATACAAGCTGGAAGGAAAGCTATGTAATATATTAAATAGAAAAAAAATCACCGTAGTAGCCCTTTAAAAATTTTTTAGCACGTTCCCTGGACATCCTGCTGTGGTCCGATCACTCCCCAGTGTTTGCATCCTTGGGCCCGGGGGACACGGAGTTGAGGACACCCACGTGGCGTCTAAATGACAACCTGCTTAAAGACGTTGTCTGTATGAACGACGTCAAAAAAACAATAACTAACTTCAGGATAGACCATGAATTAGACCTCACGCCCGCCCCGCTAAAATGGGAGGCATTAAAATGCGTCCTGAGAGGGGTTTTCATATCACATGGTGCCAGGATTAAAAAAGAACAAACAGCTAGGCTTACCCAATTGATAAAGGACCTCCAACAAAAAGAACTGGCCAACAAGATGCACCCATCTCCCACCCTCCAGGCGGAAATCTCTGAGACGCGTCACAAAGTCTTAGACATCCTCGATCAAAAAGCTCTATGCAGAAGGGATAAGATCAAAGCGGGATTCTATGAATATGGGGATAAAAGTGGCAGATGGTTAGCCAGGGCCCTACACCCCAAATTGTCCCACCCCCACATACACTCCATAAACTCAGCGGAAGGTAGGCGAATCCACTCCCCAAAAGAAATATTAGAGGAATTTCAACGGTTTTACTCAAAACTATATAACATTCCTGAGCCACAAGACATCTCTGACACTCAACACGCACAGAAGCTCGAGGAGTATTTAGACCAGTATGTTCCTAGAAGACTTTCGTCAGACGAAGCTGGGGATTTAGAGAGGGACTTCGATTTAGAAGAACTCTCAAAAGTATTAGCGGACATCAAGCCAGGAAAGAGCCCAGGCCCGGACGGCTATTCCCCGAGATTTTATAAGGCATGTGGGGACTGGGTATCGGATCTACTGATGCAGGCTTTTAACTCAGTGTCTTGGGGGTGCCCATTCCCCCCACAGGCCTTACAGGCTCATATTGTCTTGATCCCCAAACCTGGGAAGGATCCCCTGTCTTGTGGCAGCTACCGCCCAATATCACTGATCAACTGCGACATTAAAATCTTTTCTAAAATAATAGCCAATACACTAAATCCGGCGATCCCGCGTCTCATCCACAATGACCAAGTGGGATTTGTCCCCGGGAGGGAGGCAAGGGACAATTCCACCAAAACCATGTCCCTGATAGATCGGGCCAAGAAAAAGGGAGTCCCACTCTGTCTGCTTTCTGTGGACGCTGAAAAAGCGTTCGACAGAATCAGCTGGAGATTTCTAGAGGCGACGTTGGGGAGGGTGGGGATGGGGACAAGGGCACTATCCTGGATACTGGCACTATACAACAGCCCATCAGCCCGGATCAGGGTGAACGGCAACCTGTCCACCCCCCTAGAGATCAAAAATGGTACGAGACAAGGGTGCCCCTTGTCGCCAACTCTGTACATATTGGTAATGGAGACGCTCGCAAACGCCATCAGAAATAACCCCTCAATAAAAGGGATGCAGGTCGGGCAGGCAGAATATAAAACATCACTTTTCGCGGACGACCTCCTAATATACGTCACCAATCCCCGTGTAGGCCTCCCAAACATTATCCGGGAATTTAACGAGTTTGGAAAAATTAGCAACTACAAAGTTAACGCACAAAAGTCGGTGATTCTGAATATTTCAATACCTCAAACAATCGTAGCTGACTTGTCCTCAGAATTCCCTTTTATTTGGAAACAGGTCTCAATCAAATATCTAGGGATCCAAATCCCGACAGACCCGACCGCGACATATGAACTAAACTACAAACCCCTTCTTAGAACCATCGAGAAGGACCTGGAGAAGTGGGAGGGAATCCCGTTATCATGGTTTGGTAGGATGAGTGCGATCAAAATGGATATCCTCCCGAGGGTCCTATATATATTTCAGACCGCACCATGTAACCCTCCAAAAGCGTTTTTTTGACAAACTACGTAGCCAAATTCTTAAATTTGTATGGAAAGGGGGATCCAGGAGACTAAGCTACAAAAGTCTAACCAAGCAAAAAGAGAAGGGGGGGGCGGGACTCCCAGACCTGCGTCTATATCACAAGGCAACAATCGGCACCCTCATATTAGATCTCTTTCACCATAGATCTGACAAACAATGGGTGCAAATAGAGAATGATGGTAATGACATTGAGACGAGGGGGGTGTTCTGGGTTCCCGGCCTGAGGACACAAGAGAAATCGACGATCTCATTCCTAATGAACTCCCTCCTGGGGGCCTGGAGGGGGGGGTGTGACGTGTCGATTCCGGGGCCTCTCACACCACTGGCCGGCAACCCACAACTCCCAGCAACACTGTACACACGCAACCTGAGGTTCATGCCACTCGGCGTGGAGGCAAGGATAGGGGAGGTGCTGGAGTCGGGAAGGCTGCGGGACATGGCAGATATCAGAGGAGCAGTGCACTCTCCCCCGGGCTCATGGATGCAATTTCTCCAGATTTGTAGTTACTTGGAGAAAATAAGACCTGCTGGGGGCTGGACAGTGAACCTCACCCCCTTTGAGAAGTTATGTTGCGCTTCGGAAACGCCCAGACACACAGTCTCATTGCTATATAACCAATTACTAGACGAAAAACTAGGCGACCATCGCCCCAGGTGGGTGGGGGCTTGGGAAGAAGCGCTAGGCCGGCCGATATCGGGAGAGCTTTGGTCTAGGGCTTTTCAGCTCACACATAAAATGTCTATCGCGAGCAGAATCCAGGAGCTAAACTTCAAAATCCTATCCAGATGGTACATGACCCCAGAAAGATTACATACCATCTTTCCAACAACCTCGAGCATCTGCTGGCGCTGCAAAGCAGAGACCGGCTCGATGCTTCACATTTGGTGGGAATGCCCCATGGTAGCACCCATCTGGCACCAAATGAAAAACCTGTACGAGAGTACGTGCAGGGAGACTCTGGATTTGACACCGGAGCTGGCGCTTTTGTCGATTGCCCCCAACACCCTGTCCCTCAAAAAAGGCCTCTTAAAGTTCTTCCTTTTGGCAACCCGTCTATCAATCCCCAGGTTCTGGAAGCAGGACAGGGAGGTTCCCAGACACGCGTGGGTGGGGGCAATGGACGAAATAGCCCGGATGGAGAGATTGAGGCTAACCGATAACCCCCAGGGTTACGATAACTTCTATAAGACCTGGGCGTTGTGGATAGATATTCGGGAGACACCCTCATTCACCAGATGGCTGCAAACAGGTTCTTGCACATAAAACCATACGATCAAGGTTGGCCTCTAAACCACTGAACCCAATACCTGGACCCCCCCCCCCCCCTCTTCCCTCCCCCCTGGTCCCAAACCCCTGTCTTTTCATATGTTACTGTTTGCGAGATGACAAATTTCAAGCAAAACACATCTCCGTTTGAATGGAAATTTATTGCAATAATGGAGCCATGAGTGCTCTGCTCAAGTTCAATATTATTTACGTGTCAATGTAACTGTTTTGCCTTAATGTTAAAATTCAATAAAAATTTATTGAACAAAAAAATTTTAGCACTTACTTTGCTTCTCCACAATTCTTTTTCCTAACTGCTTAATTCACAGTAATCTACATGGTCACCATTGTAATCATGTAGGACACAACAGCTGTGGTTACTTTGACACTATTCTAGTAGGCCAGATATTCTGATTTTAACAAAGTCCCCTAAGGCTGTCCAGTAATAATACATCAGGTCTAACTATACAATTATGTTCCTATGTATCCTACACTGCACTTGATCGTATTCTGAACCACATAACTTTTTCATTTTTTTGTCGATGGGAGTTTGTATTTACACGGGGCGAGCTGTAGTTTTTATAACTTCCATTTTTGGGTACATATGACTTTTTGATCACTCTTTATTAGAGATGAGCGAACGTACTCGGTATGGGCGATTTCGCAATCGAGCACCGCTATTTTTGAGTACTTCACTACTCGGGTGAAAAGTACTCGGGTGCGCTGTGGGGCGGGGGGTTGCAGAGGGGAGTGGGGGGTAGCAGCGGGGAACAGGGGGGAGCCCTCTCTCTCTCCCCCCCACTCCCCGCTGCAACCCCCCGCTCACCCACAGCGCACCCGAGTACTTTTCACCCGAGTAGTGAAGTACTCGAAAATCGCTGTGCTCGATTGCGAAATCGCCCTTACCGAGTACGTTCGCTCATCTCTACTCTTTATTCAATTTTTTATTGGGAGATGGGGTGACCAAAAAAACAGAATTCCGGTATTATGTTTTGTTTTTGTTTTTTTTACAATATTCACCGTGTGAAATAAAAAATGCAATACATTGGGCTTCTTTAGATGCAGCGACACCAAATTATGTTTTTTCTCTAGATTGTTTTGTTCAAGAAGTGGATTTTCAAAAATGTTATTTGACGTAACTTTACATTTTTTTGTCCCCCTTAGGGGACTTGAGTTTGCAATCGTTTGATTCTGCAATATACTGCAATACTTCAGTATTGTAATATGTTGTATTTTTAATGTTATCCTGTAAAGCCCTGCCATAGGCAAAGCTTAATAGAATTAAATACATGGGAGCTTTCAAAAGACCCATAGATACCATGGTAACTATCAGCACACTGCAGTTGCATCACTGACATGCCCCAGTCAGGATTGACAGCGATTACCACGATTGGAGCTAGCTCTGATCACAGCGGTTTGCAGTTGGTGTCACTCACCGCGTATGCAGCAAGCTTGGCTCCTGAGTCCTCTTCATATCCATTCTGCACCTTTGTGATATACATATTTGTCACAGAAGACGAATGAGTAATGTGTATTACAGATATTTACTAAACAGTCATGACAGGACAGCTGAATGTCCTATTTAATGTCATCCAAGATTTACATAATATATTCTATGTCCTGTTTCCCCAGTAAAATATGTGCGATGTAACCCCTTTGACAGCAAATCTAGTCAATGCTTATGGTGGGAAACTAGCTTAAAGGACTTCTGTCATTAGAAAAAAAATTCTATACTTACCTATTCCTCCCCAATCAGTCTTCTTACCGCATCTTCACCTCACCGATCTACTCCTGGCTCCTCCAGTTCCCAGGGTCATGTCACCGCAAGCTGGCCGAATCTTCTTCTTTCGGTGATGTAGTGCCCATTTGCTGCATTTCACTTCCTGCAGGGCAGTGTACGCAGGATATTGACATGAGTGCGCACACACAGAGTCTTGTCGCGAGTGTTCATATGCTATATTCCGCACCTGCGCACTAAAACAGGCTGCAGAGAATTCGGCATTTCCTGCTAGGCAGTGAGCGCTACGTCACTGCCCTTGGCTTGGCTGGTTTCATACTACTTCTTTGAAAGTAGTATAAACCATAAAAAAAAAACACTTATTCTTGTGGAGGAAGAGCCCAGAAGAACAAGCGGAGGTTACAGACAGCAGTCTGGATGCGTGTGTTGCTCCCCAAACTCCATCCTGCATTGTCTGCTTTTTGTATTGCATTTGCATCTGGTCTCCTAGCAACTTGCAAATGAATCTGCGTCCATATGCAATTTTAATTGCGTATGCACTGCGGATAAAATGCATCCATAGAGATCAATGGAGCTCATACACAGTAAAATAGAGCATGCTGTGACTTTTCTTCCTCTCACGGAATCTGCAATTCCAACCCTCAAGTGTGAGCAAACCGATAAAAGTCAATGCATTTCAATGCCTGCGTATTACCGCAAATCATACACGTGGACAGCGACCACGGAATCCATAATTGAAATCCACTCGTGTGAAACCCCTCTTTTCACTCTGCATTTGTACAGGCAACATGAGCACAAGGCTCTTTATGCTGGTCTTCTGGAGCGTTGGAGGTATAGGACATTGTTTCATTGTATCACCTTTCAGAACTGAATGTGTGCAGTAGAAGAAGGGAAAGGTAGAGACATTACATATACATCAGGCTAGCAGCATGGAATAAGTGCAGTGCAGCTAGGAGAGGTTTTAAATAGCTGCTACCAAATTAGCTCTAAAGATGAGTCAGCCTGAGTGCCCCATGCCATTTAAAGTAGGTCATGTTAACATCTAGCAATAGGTGAGTACATTTTACCAGTTCATACTTCAGTTAAAGGAACACGAAACTAAGAAATGAATGAATGATAAGGGCCTTCATGACATGCTGTATGAAATCAAGCAATACACATTTCTATACTTAAAGGGGTTGTTCCAGAATTGTAAGTTATTCCAAATCCACAGGATAGGGCATAACTTGCAGAACAGTGAGGGTCTAATCGCTGAGACCCCTGCAAATCCAGAGAACAGGGGTCCTGTTTCCACCATCCTCTTCACTGCAGTTAGGAGGAGACTGAATGGAGCGCTGGTCGCAGAAATGGGCTGGCACTCTATTTATTTTCAATGGGACTTACGGAGATAACTGTATGGCATATGTCTCGTTCTTTCCATCACCCCATTAAAACCAATATGCTCATCCAGCGCTCTATTCAGTGTGACGTCACTGCGAGAGGGAGAAGCAATGACGAGAACAGGAGGACATGGGACAGCGGTGAGACCCCCACAGATCATGTGGATAGGGTGTAACTTGTGATTCTGCCCAACCCCTTTAACAAAAAGAAAGACAATTATAACAATAGTACGGTATTATAGACCATTAAAATGTATTCAATAGGCTTTTATCTAGATCATTGGAATGACCTTTAGCTTAACTAAAATGATGCCAATGAATTAAACGGGTTGAATCACTAATTTCTTGGAAAACCCTCATCCCTGCTAATTAATTGGTATCACCAAACCCTTCCCTGAAATGAACATGTAATACATTGACAGGCCATGTTTGTGAGCCGCTCTTACTTATCGTCTCTCTGCACTAATAGAGAGGATTCTCTAGGCCCCGTCTGTGATGTCCGTGTGCCCTAATAGGGTTTATGGACAAGGATTATATCTTTGATACAACCTCTTTAAGCGTATTGGTATACAGTGGGCGCCGAAATTAGCCAGGCACCACACTCTTATGAAAGCTGTCTAAAAGAAAGTCTTTGTTGTCCATAGCAACCAATCACAGCGCAGCTTTCACTTTACTCAGCAGTATAAGAAATGAAAGCTATGCTGTGATTGGTTGATTTGGCACCAAAGATTTTCTTTTAGACAGCTTTCACAAGAGTGCAGTGCCAGGCTACTTTTCCCTGGCCCCCTGTAGTATATGGGGAGTTTATGTACTGATTAATGTTGGTGCAGTTTCAGGAAAGCCGTTCTCCTCAGATAGGACTGTAAATACCACTACATGCCTAGATCTACTAAACGCCATCCTGTGCTGGTAAATTGCTGCCAACATGTAAAGATGATGATGATGATATCATCAGATTGCTAATTCTAGCAGCCATACAAATATCACCCACATAGGAGGCTGGTATATGTGATAAGTAAGTATATCCTACTGGTAAGGAAGGGGTGTCCGTATATCCAGAGATCACATGGCAGATCACGCTAAGAAGCCAGCATCAGTCACATTCTGTTTACAACAGGAACATGTAAATGTGGAGGAAGACTCTGGTTTCTTAGTCAGGGTCAGTTGCTAAGCAACACTTAGAACAGCGCGGAGAAGGAACAATCAAGCCAATTGTGGGAGATGACCTGATCCGTCACGTGGAGCAGAATTAAAAATGATATCACATATGAATACTTCATTAACTGGTTTGTCGTCGTTGTTTTAACCATATGTCAGAAAATATCCCCATCGTCTTTCCCAAGCTTCCATCCTTCTTGCAGATGACACTTCAGCACAGCAGCTCCTCTCTTCTATGTATCTGCACACATCATAAAGACTAAAGCTGATGGGCTCATTTACACATTGTGTAGCATCCATGGCCAAGAGTAGCCAAATGAGCAATTGGTCTCCTTGTAGAGGGGAATAAACACAGCGGCCAGCAAGTGACAGCATGCAGTACGCTGCCAGGTTTCTTCTAGCATCACTGAGATCTGCTGGATTCTCAAAGATGTTTTTGTGGGATTTAATTTTTTTTAGCTTATAAAACCACCCTGCGTAGCGTGTTCAATTTACATAGTCACTGTTTTTGGATTTTAGGGTACGATTCACTATCCTATTTATTTTAATCACAGCTAAGGTAAAGGGTGTTTTTCTAGGATTTTCCTTGAATAACTTTAATATTAATAATGATAACAATTTAAAAAATGCACACGTAACTTTTTGTTTTTTATAGAAATGTTTTTTTGAATATTTGCTCAGACTTCCCTTGTGTGAACCTGGAATTAGAATTGTTGGAAGTTGGTTGAAAGTGTACGCAGTGGAAGAGAATCTACGGGGGTAGTAACAATATCTAGTTCGAGTGTATTGCTGGATTTGAAATACTTGGGGCCAGTAGATGCTGTAGGGTTTAAACTGTCAAATGCAATGAAAAAGAAATAGCAAAAGGTTAGGTTTGTTGTGTTACAAAACTTGTAGTGCACATCAGAGGTGTAACTTGAAGCTCCTGGGCCCCGATGCAAAATCTGCAACGGAGCCCCCAACTATAATGCTTTAGTCATAGTACTGGGCTTCCTGTATGGAAAAGAGAGGCCTTATGGGCCCCCTAAGGCTCTTGGGCCCGGGTGCAACCGCATCCCCTGCATCCCTAGTTACACCGCTGGTGCACATGAAGAGGGCCCCCAGGTAGGACTCCAAGCACCTGTCTGTAGAACTCTTCAGGCAGGTACTTTTCTGCCGCAGGGCTAATTCATACTCATTTTCCTTGGACAATCGGGAGCTGCTTGAAGAAGGCCCAGTCACATGCCTGCCTCAGCACTCTGCAGCTGTTGGCACATACCCTCGGACAGACTACATTGTCTCTTGCTGAAACGGAACTTTATTAACGCACAACTTTGGTAGTATGCCGATGACACTTCTCAATATGCCGACTTCACCTTGTGTTAGGCAGTGTAGGTGGATCATGCAGGCGGCTGTCAAAAATGTGCAGTTTCTTTCTATTGGCTTTTATTGCTGGATTCACCAACGGTCAGTCACTATTACTCACGGCAGCCCTCTGGACTCTTTCTTCTTCCTGCCCGGCTAAATAATTACTGTGCCACTGCTCATACTTCCATTTCTACTCGGAGCTTTAAAAAAGTTGGGGGCCTCCCTAGTTTACGGCAGTGCTGCCCCTACACTATGCATGAACGCGCCCCTCCTGCCATCACCATGGTGATACCAGACTTAAATGACAATTACAACAATTAAAAGAAAAATACATTTTCTCATCAATCAAAAAGTCTATAATTGATGTCAATATACCAACACCATGGTTTGCAATAGAGGGCTTCAAGTCCTTACCAGAGACAGCACACTGAGATCACAGGCAAAATGTTAGAGAACACATGTGAATACACTCCCAGGCAGTGCTTCATGTTGGAGGGCCTTTTAAAACCTAGTAACACACATATAGACTACAACAAGGTAAACAGACTATGACTCGAACTATATAACCACCTTCATACACAAATGTTGAATTATAGCCTAGAGTTGCAGTAAGAATACTGTTGCTTCACAGCTGAATTCTCCCAGCATTCCTTGATGGTTTAGTGTCTTATGATGTGTGTGTTACACAAACTTTTATAGAGGGTGGTTTAAGTGTGATTAATAGCATTCCTGTAATGCCCTGGGAGTCTAGAGCGCCCTTACAACTAATACCTACCGTAGTATTGTTGGAGGTCTAGGGTAGTTTAGTAGTTAACAGTTACTATATAATAATTATATAGTTTATTATTACATGGTTTGTGGCGGTGATGTATGTTTTATTTTGTAATTAGTTTTATATATTCTAAACTAGTGCAGCTCGTTTATTTGGGTCAGAGCTCCAAATTCACTGCCTCCATTAACATAACCATCCAGTAAATGGAAGAAGCCTGTCGGCCTGTCGCTGCCACCATATAGGGATTTATATGGGTCCTTCTGAACTAATAAATAAATTAGTATACAGTGAGCTCACCTATAGTAGTGGTGACAAAGGTTTCAGCTCATTGTTTCCCCTGAACTTCTCATAGGTTTCTTATGACATACTTGTTTAGGTCAGTAATCTTAGCAGTGAAGTTGGCCAAAGATAGTCTGCCCATTACATCTGAAGGTAAGGAGAGTGTAATTTATCATGCTGTCACCTTCTAGTTCTGTATTGTGGACTATTTACTGTGCAGGTCAACTCATCAAACATTCCCTACTGCATTTCCTCCCCCCCCCCCCCTTGCGTGTAAAGGGCCATTTACACGTAATAATTGTTGCACAAAATTTGTTTGCTTAAACAGAGTGATAAATCGTTGGCACAAGTGAACAATGACAGAGTTTGCTTGTTCACTCCTGCAACCTGTGTATACAGGCAGGTAAGTCAATTGGAATTGCATTCGCAAGTTGTTCAGTCGTTCACTGTACCAGTGAATGTGAACAACTAAATGATCGCTGTTCACAAGCACTAACGTGCAAACAAATATTTTTATGCCTGCATAAAATGAACGAAGAACCAGAAGTGAACAAATCCTCGTCCATTGCTCAATCGTTGGCCTTGTTTACACTAAACTATTATTGTTCAGCTTTGCACGATTTTTTTAATGATAATCATTCCGTGTAAAAGGGCCCCAAGACTGTGATCTCAGGGGATCATGTTCCTGTGCGCCCCAAATTTGGAATCCCTAGTGTGGTTCCTCAATACTAGTTAACATATCAGTATTAGGCTGCATTCACACGAACGTATATCGGCTAATTCTCGCCACTTAGCCCCACCCCTGTCCCGCCTCCTTTCATTGGAAATAGTGCAGAGGGGTGGAGAGGAGGCAGAGAGGGGGCAAGAGCTCAGTTCCTGCTCCTGGCTCTCTCTCCCCCCCCCCCCCCCCCGCAGATGAGGACGATGTATATCGGCTCGGCGTGAAAACCGAGCCGATATACGTTCGTGTGAATGCAGCCTTATGCTTACAAAGTGATTAAGACCAATGTCATACAGGGGTAAGCGCATTTGCACCACGTATTTGCACAATGGGTGTTGCGTATTTGCATGCGCATGTTTTACTGGGGTTTTTTTTGCGTGCACAAACTGTGAGCATTTATGCATGCAGAAAAAAACCACGCACCTATGTTCCCATTCATTACAGTAGGCAATTTGCATAATTATGTGCTCTTTCCCTATGCAAATACACAGGAAAATAGAGCAAGCTGCATACTTTGTTGCGTGAAACAATTCGTGCACAAAATACACTTATGTGAATGAACCCAGTGAAATGAATGGGTTCTATTCACTGCTCATTACGTGCGCAAATTTTGTGTGCGTAATGCATAAATACGTTCGTATGAATCCGACTTAAGCAAAATAAGCAGCCCAGGAGATCTGTAACTCCTGTCAGCATTTACCAGGTACATAATATTCCCAGACCAACCTGTTTTGTCTGTCATTACTCTGGACTCCCAAGGGGCTCCTCCTTTCTCCTGAACCAGGTGGCAAGTTGTTGTTGCACAGTAGAGAATCTCCTGGGAACGCACATGGACTACTGCTGCCATTAATTCCTATTGTTTTGCTCTAGCTGTTATTATATATTATATTCACAAGTGGATAGCATGGAGAATTGTTATCTTTTTTCTATATAGGATGAGGTGCTGTTACCATTCAATTCCGTGTTGGACTGGGCGACCCAAGGACCAGTAATACTGATTCTGGGACCCACTATACAGCTACATACAACTAACCCCTGATTGCAAATTCCTGGCAGCTGCATTCTCTTCATTGGCAAGTTAGCTGCGTGTGTGCGGTCACATCTCAACTTAAAGGGGTTGTCCAACATAATAAAAAACAATTATGGGTTGCCCATGATAGAAAATAATAAACAGTCATATACTCTCCTTTCCCGGACACCATGCCGAAGATCCATCTTCAGCACTAAGTGGATGTTTACTGATTGCAGTTAGCCTGTGTATGAGACATCACAGGCTGCTGCAGCAAATCACAGAGCCAAGCACTGAGGTCTAGGATTGGCTGCAGCAGTCTGTGACCTCCCATACACAGGATGGCTTGTTGCCTGTAAACATTGTGTCACAGGAGAGACCTGAAGCTGCAGTGTGGGACATGTGGGAAGTCAGAAAAGGTCAGTATATGACTGCTTATTATTTTCAATCACGGGTAACTCTTTTTTTTTGTTAAACAAAAAAATTATGTCAGACAACCCCTTTAGGGTGCCTACCCACTAGCGATTTTTTTTGCACTGCGAGAGCGAGTGAAAACATACACCTCGCAGCGCAAAGAAAACTCTGCGATATTGCTAAATGCTTTCAATGGGGCCAGCAGCAGCGCCAGCCCCAATGAAAGCATAGGGAGTATATCGCGGACTTCTGCCACAACTGTGACAGCTGTGGCAGAAGTCCAGGATGCTATCCAATTGCTTTCAATGGGGTCGGCAATGCTGCGGCCCCATTGAAAGCAGTGGGTTGCTGGCAACCCCCGCAGCGATGATTTTCGGGGAAGGGCTTGAAATATAAGCCCTTCCCTGAAAATCATCCCTAGCTAGCGAAAAAAAATAAAAAAATTATGTACTCACCTCTCCGCCGCGTCCTCCGGCTAGCTCCCCGACACTGCTGTGAAGCGCTTTCAGCAGACGGGGATTTAAAAATCCCCACCTCCTGAAAGGGCTGTGCTGATTGGCTAAGCGCTCAGCCAATCACAGGCAGTGCATAGCCATTCATTGACTCTCAGCCAATCAGTACAGCCCTTTCAGGAGACAGGGATTTTTAAATCCCCACCTGCTAAAAGAGCTTCCCAGCAGTGTAAGGGAGCCAGTCAGAGGACGATCCTGAGCGGTGAGTATATCATTTTTTTTTTCACCAGCTAGGGATGATTTTCAGGGAAGGGCTTATATTTCAAGCCCTTCCCCGAAAATCATCGCTGGGGAGGTTGCCTGCAGCCCACTGCTCTCAATGGGGCTGCAGCAGCAGCGACCCCATTGTAAGCAATGGGATAGCATCCTGGACTTCTGCCACAGCTGTGGCAGAGGATTCCTTCATCCCCATGGCTGTATCTCTGCCTGTTCACTCTGTATCTGTCTCCAGCACACAGCTCATGAATACTAAAAGCCACCCACCAAACCAATGATGATCATTTAGATTTTCTCATTGTTTCCCAAATCTAATTAAGAGGTAGAGCCTGTATTACTGTCATAAACTATAGCCACAAATAATCTACTCTTATACAAGAGAACAATCCTAGTATGCAATGGATCATCATACTGTGACTATTATATATTTATTTAATAAATATATATACAATTACACACACTTACATATATATAGCCTTCCAAAAAAAAAGTAATCCCAGTTTTGGACCAAATAAATATATTCACACAATATCTATAAAGGTACTTTTCAGCCTCTCCTGTTGAAGGCAAGATTCTTAACCACTACTCCAAGGTTGTCAAACTCATTATTATCATGGTCCACTTCAGCTTGGACACAACTTTCTTCAAATTCTATGGGTTTGCTGGAGACAGCCAAGCACTGCACTTTGCCATCTTCGGCAGCGCAATAGGCTTATTCTCTTGTATATCCGGCAGTGTGGTACAATGCAGAATGCCTGTATATTGGCATCTAACCAATATATGGTGTAGGAGTGCAATACCAAAAATAGCCATTAGGCGGCTTGGGTAAAAGTAGGTTGGACAGCGCCTTGATGAAGAGTAATGTATAAAAGATTTTTAAAAGAAGAAATGGAACTTACCCACTGCTATGGTTATGATGGTTCCTTACATTCCATCAATATCCTGAGTTTGGAGAGCAGCCAGGAAATATGCCCGATCAAAGGGGAAAGTGGGCATCCATAATAAATAGAATAGAATAATGCAAAACTTCAGAGATGCAAAAAATGTAAAGGGTGCAAAAAAAGGTTCTCTGCGCTCAGTTTGACAGGGTGAGTAATACTACATAGAGCTATGTATAAACTCTATTTTATTCAGACATAGATAAAACAAAATTATATAACAGATTATATATACAATATGCAGTGCATTTTGTGCTAGATATTGCTTAAAAAAAGTGCAATATCAGAAGCCGAAACGCGTTGTATATAGTATATATGATCGGTCATATAATTTTACATTATTTTATCTATAGGTCTGAATAAAAGAGTTTATCTATAGCTTTATGTAGTATTACTCACCCCGTCAAACTGAGCGCAGAGAACTTTTGCACCTTTTCATTTCTGCAATTTTGCATCAATCTATTCTATTAGGGGGCTTGAGAGCAGACTCCATGAGGAAATGTCCAGCAGGAAAAGGGTTTAACTCTTTCCAATCCACTGACGTCTAAAGCCATAAAGATTTAAGGCTGTACAGCTCCGATGTTGGAAGTCGTCTGTCAGGGTTCTCTTACTATATATTGTCAGCCTATCTGCTGTTGGAGCCTACCCAACGTGTCACCTCATGCAGTACTGGCTTTAGCCAGCAGATAGCACTGTTTTATAATGGCAGAAAAAAAGTAAGCCCCCTAGGAAAACCAAGATACAAATTGGATTGGAAAGTGTTAGGCAAGAGACTCCAGGACAGAAATACTCCTGTGCTCCTGAGCTTAATGTTTATTACAGGCCATGGTCCACTGCAGCTTGGGAGAGCCACGAGTCTGACAGGGGTATTTTTTAATTGTGGCATGTACACTGTGATGCCTATAACAGCGTGGATACTATCTGCTTGCGCTAATTTACTGAAATAAAGGGCTGATATACCCAGTTTTTACTAAAACTACAGCCTGGACATGACTTTCTAATGTGTTGCCACCCATCTAAGAGAGAACAGATGGCGGTGCCATGAACTAACCAACCCCAAAATTGTTATAATGATCACTATAAGTAGCAAACACTTGTCCCTGACTCAAAAAACAACACCTGACCCCAACTGTGCGATTATATAGTGTTTTTATGCCATTCGTATTTACCTGTGTTGTTGGTGTAGTTTACAAATGTAAAAGGGGTTTTTCAAGTAAAAAGATTTCTTATTAACCCTTTGCAATCCAATTTCCTTGTCACCCGCGCACTTCCTGGATTTCATATTTATTTTGGGTGCGAAAACGTGTTATGGATCCGTAGGAGTTACTCAACAAAAACACATAAAAGTGAACTGTTGTGATGATTTTATTAGCAATTTTTTGAAAATTAAACGTGAGATGTGAGCGTTTCACATCAGGAAGATAATTTATGAGAATCCTGTAAATATATTACATACATTTATATAATAAGACTATTCATTTCAAAATTTCTTTGACAGATAGATGGATAGGTCTACTTATCTATATAATACAGTGCCATATAAAGGCATCCTATAACTGCATACAATGTGTATAAGCATAGGTTTCTAACACTATGCAGAAGAGAGCTCCAATGTCGGAGCGCTCTTCTGCATATATAAATATTACACTATGCAGAAGAGAGCTCTGACATCCGAGCCTTCTTTTGCATAGTGTAATATAAACATGCAGAAGACAGTTCTGACATCGGAGCTCTCTTCTACATAGTGTAAGAAATGTGTTGTGCCTCATCCTAACATGGAAGAGCTATGCAGGGAAATCTCAATGTTGGACGAGGTATGACACTGATTGGAAAGGGTTGAAACAGCTGGCCATGGTGAACAATAAAACCACTTTAAGTGGGTGGTGAGTAGTGATGAGCGAGTATACTCGCTAAGGGCAATTGCTGGAGCGAGCATTGCCCTCAGTGAGTACCTGCCCGCTCGAGACAAAAGGTTCGGGTGCAGGTGGTGGGCAGGGAGCTGCGGGGCAGAGCGGGGAGGAACGGAGGGGAGATCTCTCTCCCTCTCTCCCCCCCCCCGCTCCCCCCTGCTGACTGCCGCTACTCACCGCTTCCCCGCGCCAGCACCCAAACCTTTTGTCTCGAGCGGGCAGGTACTCGCTAAGGGCAATGCTCGCTCGAGCAATTGCCCTTAGCGAGTATGCTCACTCATCTTTAGTGGTGAGGGGTGTGACCAAACAAAGCAAAATTCTGCGAACCATGCATTGCACGCTGCTATTTTCCCACAATATGGGGGACAATATTGTATGTAGGGTTTGGGTGATGGGGCTGCTTTTCAGTCTCAGTCCGTCTCTGATTACCACATAGTTTTACAACCAGCAAATATTTAACAGCATAAATATAAATTCACAAAATCAAAATCAATAAGGTTTTTAAAAATTCATTTTAATGAAGAAATAATTCCATTCCAAAATATAGACACACAATTATAACCACTTCAAAATAGGACATGTCCCATGTAGGTTCCAACACACACACGAAACAATACTTAACAGCAATACAAAATTTTCCATACAGTAGTAGTTTTGTTACAATACCAATGAAAACTGTCAAATTCTTTAGTGTGTCTGTTCTTGCGGTCTTCAAGTGGTCAAGTACAGTAGTTATAGAATTACAAATATCAGTTAGTAACCTTGAGATTTTCAGATTATATTTTTGGTTCAGAAGTCAAAAGGCCTGTTCCAATACAGAGGTTCGTTTGCTGTTATCGGCTCTGTATATTACTATGACCCCACTTGATTGACGCAACCTGAGGCTGCTCATATTTACAAGGTCTATCTACATTAAACTTCATCCGTTTCCTGCACAGTGGCTTTGCGGTCATTTTGTGGGCTGAACACATGTTCCTGAGAACTCTTATCCCAGTTTCTCTAGTCCCAAGCCAACAGAATCAGTGGGGCAATCACACCACTGGTTAATGATAAATTTAAAAAACCTCCCGAATAACCCTTTCAGCCCACAAAATGAGCTTCTGTACTCTGTGCAGTAGACAGAAATACTACAAGATGGGAAATAAACAGAACAATATAAAAAGATACCTTTGCTAACTAATTATTATATGACCCATGCAATCAAAAAAAGTAAAAAAAAACAACAAAAAAACACAACAGCAAAAGTACCCTAGTAAAGTATCATAATGAAGGCCACGCAAATCATACGCAAAAAAAACTGTAAATATCCTACATTCTAATTATCTCTCTGTATACATTCTGTGAACACTCAAAACAATATATGGAAGCTAGCCTACTCTCTGTGAAGCCTATTTCTGTTGCTACACAATGTAGTGTAGGCTAAATGAACCACTTACAACAATTAGTTAAAATGATAGTTCAAACCGACAGGGTAGTAATGGCTGATCCTCTATTGCCAAACTCGAATATGGAAAGCACCCATTAGATAAACCTTATCCTGACACCTCATGTGAAAACACCAGTGACTATCTTTACAATGACATTCCGGTCATCTATTTCTCATGGCACTTTTACTTCAACTCATTTTTGGGTCATGAATAAAAAAAAAAAAAGAAACATTTAAAGATAAAAAGCTGAACTCTAGAGAGGGTGATGCAGTTATTATATAATGTACTGTACAGTAAAATTCCTGTAGTCTGGAACTAGCAGAGATCATCAAACCTCTGTTAGAGTATGTATCATAACCCTTGCCTCATCACAACAAAACAAAATAAAAATAGAAATGAAAAAAGGATAAAAACGACCTGGGAGATGGATCAATACCATCTAAATTTACTTTCTGAAAATCATAGGACTGTCAAAACAAAGGGTCCTACTACCGAAAGCTTGAGCTTACTACTGCTCGACACAGCGCGTGTAATAACAGTCCTGCTGAAATCAATGGTACCGCATTTTCAAAGGCATGTAAGAATTTCAAAGTATTGAAAATCATCTAGCAATGCTTGAATCTGTGTCCCAAAGCTTGCAATAGGGTGTCATAAAAGGAGCTGTCAAGTTGTAAACTATTAATGGCCTATCGTCAGGGAATGCCACCAAGATTGGCAGGAGTCTACCACTAGGGAACCCCACCCATTGACCTCTTTGCGGTAGGAACGGAGCTGTCCGATTCCCGCAGAAATCAGCTCAGTTCATTGCACTGGTGAACAGTTCAACAGTAGGGATCCCTGGTGGAAGGCTCCTGCCAATCTAGGTCATCAATAGTTTAAAACTGGACAAACCATTTAATTTCAGAGACACTTTCTTAGGACAGCTGTGTCACATACTGTGAAGGAGACCTCTCCAAGTGCTGAACCGCTGATGGTCCCAGCACATGGATCTCTAGTGATCTGACATGTAAGATGATACATTTTTTCTGAACTCAACTTTAAAGGGTAGATATCCAGTAATATGTGACCCACAATAATTGAACATTAAGTATTTGAATATCTTTTTCTTCTGATCTAGTAAGATCCTGTAGCCTTAGAGATGAGCGAGCACCCAAATGCTCGGTTTCGCGTTATTCGAGTCGAGCTTTTCGTTAAATTCGAGAGCTCTACTCGAGTAACGGACCCCATTGACTACAATGGGAGACTCAAGCATTTTTGTATGTGGGACGCCGGGTCCCGAGTTTTTTTTTCTTTCTTGGTTCGTGTTCTCTATCGGCAGAGTATGTTCGCTCAACTCTACGTAGCATCAAAAAGCTTTGATAAAAGCCAAGTACTAGATGATACCACACCAATTTAAAGGAATTTTGTTACTTCTAAATCTGCCTAGTATAATTTGGACTAAATACACTTGAACTGTAACAAAACCACTTCAGAATTTGTTTTCGGGAACATAAAAAAGAAAACTAGTGCTAAAAAGCTTTAAAATAATCAAGCGAGCAGATCACTCAAACCTCCACCCCCAAGACTTATCACAGCCTTATGATTCTGAGTTGGAGACGTTTTCTCGTAAGGTATCTGGATTGAGTAGTTTAAAGTAACAGAAAAGCTTCTAAAACAAACGTACTTTCAGTAAACGCCTTAAATGAGTTTAACCTTCAGTCCATACATAAATATTACAACATTCACATCCAACTGGCAAGAATGGAACTTAGTGGACAACCTCTATTAAAATCCTTATTTGCAATCCCATATACTGTAATTTAATTCCACCATAGCAGCATGTCTGTAAGACCTTTAAAAGAGATGCGCCTCAAGTAGTGTAACATAAGGATCCTTCCCTGTAGTCCCAGTGCATTTTTGCTGTTTGATATACTTTGACCCTTGCCCTTATCTCCATGAGTGATTGCATTCCAATACTACAAATTATATCATATATAGGATCAATGAAATCATCTTTAAAGATCCACATATTGGCAATTAATGATTGACTGGTGGACGTCAGCTGTGATCCCCACCAACCATGGGAACTGGGTCCCAGAGTATCCCCTATGAATGAAGTGATGGCCAAGCGTCTGCACCATTTATCTCTATGGGACTTCCAAAGAGAAGCTTAGTACAGAACTGGGCCATCTCCGACAGGCCCATAGATACAAATGTAGTGGCAGCATGCATGCTCAACACCTTTTCATAGGGGGCAAATGGGACCCTTGTTCTAATGATTGATGGGGATCTCACTAATTACACACTTATACCTTTGTTCTGTGGATAGGAGAGACGTTTAAATCATTGGACAACATATTAGTTAGGACTGGACATCTGTCCCCCACGCTTGTTTTTCCCGTAGACAGGAAAGCTGAATGTCCTGGGCAAAAAAATCAGAACAGCGATGGTTTTTATTTCCTAAACAATAATAAGTTGTTTGGAAAATGAAGGAATATTTAAATAGTCTTGCCATGCAATACTCTACAATCTTCATGTTTATTTGTGTTAGTAAGATGCTGGCATGCATTCAGAACTCCTTCCACATACATTTATAGAAAGGAAATCCTGCCTACTACTCTATACCATTTCCCAGTTACTCTTGTAAAGGCAATGGACACCTTTGACATTGGGAAAAAGAATTCATTTTTACAGGTTAGATAAATGTTGCGTTAGAAAAGTTACACTAAGTTTCAGGCTGCCTTTATTTTTAGACCCCTTGATATAATATGCAGTTTGTAACATCCTAGTTTTAAACTTTTCCCACTCGCTCAGTAATACACTATCCTACCAAAAGTTAATACTTAGTTGAGCCTCCTTTGGCCCTAATGACATTGGATTCTCTCGGTGACTTACTTTCTACTACTGTCTGATACACTTCAGCTGCTATTTCCCTCTATTCATCCTGCAAACTTCTGGCGAGTCCTCTCAAAAAAGATGCATTGGCCCATCTACAATGGTGCAAGGAGCGTCATTGTTGGACAGTTGAGTATTGGAAGAAAGTTCTGTGGAGTGACAACTCGCCCCACTTCATCTTCATATCTAGATATGTCCATCTGATTTGGAGGATGTGTGGCGAACACCTTTTGCCTGAGTGTGTTGTGCCAACAGTTAAGTATGGCGGAGTTTCCATCATGTTCTGGGATGTTTTACATGGCATGGTCTTGGTTCGTTGGTTATTGTGATAAGAACTACGGTATTTACATGGAGGTGTACCTTGACATTGTAGACAGTGCGCTGCCAACAATGTGGCAATATTCTGGTAATGGGCAGCAATTAGAGATGAGCGAGCATACTCGCTAAGGACAAATACGCAAGCGAGTATTGTCCTTAGCGAGTACCTGCCCCCTCGTGAGAAAAGCAGCAATACTTCCAACAAAACAATGTGCTTTGTCACAAATCTAACGCTGTTTTACATTGAGGATATGGATGTTCCATGATTGGATTGGCCTTCACAGAGAACCAACCTGATTCTTACTGAACATATATGGGACAAACTGGAATCTCCGGTCAGGAAATATAAGCAGCGTCCATCTTCTTTGAGAGAACTCAACAGATGTTTGCAGGATGAATGAAAGGAGATACCAGCTGAAATGTATCCGATGTTAGTAGAAAGTACCTGATGTCATTATAGCCAAAAGGAAGACCCACTAAGTATTAACATCTGGAAATAAATACTACTTTTGATTCTTCCTCCTCTTTGCCATGGTTGTTCTCTTTTCTCTCTACAAAGATACACAGTCCCTGTGATTCAACCTTCTGTATGCTTTCCTCCCCATATACACACACTCAGACACAGTAAACTTGTGTGTTCCGTCCTGCCAGAAACTTTGGATGCTTTCCCCCACTCTGATCTGCCGCATACAACCTCTTTCCTTGCTCTGCTTGTACCCAACACTAGTGCTGGACAGATCTCTATGTGAAAAAAGCTGCACAGGTAGGACAAATGGTAGGACATTTTTTAATGAGGACTATTTAGAAAGCCGCTTAGTTTTATATCTAGGAGGCAAATGAACAGTGAAAAAAATTCAGTGCAAAGATGGCCATAGCTTTTACATACAGCTCCTTTCAATCAGGCCTTGTTCAAAACGGCATCTCAGGTTCTGTTGGGAGCTTTTGTAACAGATTTCCATTACAATCCAAGACAAAATAGCATTGTATGCAGCGCTGTTTCATCTGGGAGGGCATAATGGAAGCTGGATGGACTACATTGAAGTCAAACCGGGTCCATTTGGCGATGTTCAGTTCCATCATAAGATGGATCTGTTCTGGCCAGCGATTCTATTTTCCTGCTTCCATGATGGAAGAATACAGAATCCGTAAAAGGCTTTGTGAATGAGCCCTCAGTAATTTTCCTACATACAGGCTTTCGTTTCAACATCTAACGCAGAAAATGGAAAGTCAACACTACATGATTGACATGGCAATGATGTCATAAATGTTGCAGCGCCCTACGTGGAAGAGCGTTCCTGCGTATCTCAGCCATAATCCAGTGCATTCCACCCATAAGAGTTGCATATTTGCCCATGTTCTCTCTCTCTCACATATACAAGCCCTTGCGCTTTTCACTGCTACCCCAACTTGCCAGCAATATGCATGCAAAATGTCTGGCGGCCATAAGGCATTCAGAAGACAGTTCTTAGTACTTACTGTATATTCGCCGCCTACATCCAAAGAAACATTTTGCTGCCTATTCACGTGTGCGTAACTCATCACCCAGTAGGACCTCAATATCACTTAGGCAAAACGGCTGCCTTCAATATATCCAAGTGACACATGTACTTTTGCAAGCATGCAGTAACAGTGAATACAAAGGCCTCAAAAAAAACTAATTAAAAAAAAGCTAAATAAACACATCAAAGAACACACGTCATAGTTTATACAGCATGTGCAACAAACAGCAAAATAACAAAAACAAAGACTGTGAGGCAACGGCAATATGGAAGAGAATGAACTTCCGCTAATCTGGGGTTTTATGGCACCTGTGGTTTATAAACAGCTTTATCCTTTCAGCTGCCAAGGATTGGGCATGCAGTGCCCGGCGAAACCCTGCAGCAGTGAGAGGGTTAATATAATGAGTAGCTCAAAACATAGTTCACAGTTTTAATAGCATCTGTGTGGATTGCAAAAACTAGATTCTAAATAGTCTTAACATAGTATAATTTGTCTATTTTTTATTTTTTTTTGTATATGATAGCGTCTATATTGAAAATGAAAAATATATATATTTATATATAGATATATACACTAAAAACTTGTATGGCTGATTTGTGAGTTCTTGAGAGAAAAAGAAATACAAAAAAATTATACAATTAGCCCTAAATTTTATTCTTTTATTTTCAATGGGCTTTTGTACACATTAATCTCTGTAGCTTGTCAGAAACAATAAAAATAATATTTAAGTAATGCATCCAATTCTATCCAGTGATTAAAGTAGAGAAAGAACTCTACGGAACTGCTGCCTTACTGCCATTACCGCTTACACTAAAGATATCCAGGACTGCAGTCCCAAATTAAGTGCAATTCCTGCTGTAGTATCATTAAATAAAAAGTGCTCTTCATGTGACTGATTACCAGCCATGTGCATTGCAGTGTGCTGGAGCCAGGACTCTACTTGTCTTAGTTTCTCTACTCCCCCAGAATAACATGAAGGGAGCCCGGCTTTTAAAAAAAATAAAAATAAAAATAAAAATAAAATCATAAAATGGGAATTTTCACAGCAAAACGATGCATTGCACAAGTGTTGATGATGCAGCGGTGCTGCTTGTCTAGATACTGCTACTAGATAAGTGGCTGAGTAGGTTCAAATGGAACTAAGGCACTCAGACAAATAGTAGTAACAGCTGTTATCATACAAATCATTGGCTTCTATGGTCCACCACGCCGTGGTGATAGAAAGGTTCTCCTCTGATAGTTTGGCCAGTGACAGAGAAGACGTTTGCATACACCTGGTTGATATATTCAGTGTGTCTCTACAGTGCATTAAGCAAGCTTGTCTGAATACTTGTTTCCCCTTCCCCTTGCAAGTAAAGGGAGATTTCAATGTTTAAAGACGAGATTGCCTGGCAGTCTGCACCGGCAGCTCGTACATATCTGATACAGGACAATGAATGTATGAGAGTATGTGCAAATGGCTGTATTTCTTAAAATGCGAATTATGCTTTAAGTTGAAATAAAAGTTGATTTTTTTTTTGTTTGTAAAGTAATAGCTAAAACACACACACCTACAAACTACACAGTTTAGAACAAATGTGCTGTGCTACATTCCAGTGGACTCTGATGGTATGCTTGGTACTAGAAGATGCAGCAGGTGAGGTCAACCTGCGTTTTTTCCCCGCTGGATCCCTGGTTGATGACCAAAGACTTCTCATGCTACGTGCATCTTCTCCATACTACTGTTATTCTGTAACGAAATAAAACAAGCCGATTACTACCGTATGCTAGTCCCCAATGCACAAATGCCGCCAGCTTTCTGTAGACACTACATGCATAAACACCTGGCACCCATAAGCACACCTTGGGATCTAATTAGGTATAGACATTACAAAGTCTTCTGCTGATGCGCTACTTCAACTTTATTACCCATCTTTAAACTAAACCTCCGCATTCATTGTAATTATTCGAGGTCAGTAAAAAGCCTCCATTATGGTGGCTTCACACACAGTTGTTTTTGGTAAAATAGAGGAAGCTGTTGTGACAGTTTTGCATGCAGTTTTTTTTTAGTCAAAACCAGAAGTGGATTCCGAAAGAATGGGAAATATATAAGGAAGGACTTAGGCCTCATATCCACAGGGAAAATCAGGCCCGTCGCCAATCATTCATGTAGAATCCATAGCAGGTCCCTCCTGCCCCGCGGACATGAGGCCTAAAAATCAGAATAAACTCACCTGCTCCGGACGATGCGGATTTTCCTTCTTTCTCGGCCGGATCTTCTTTCTTCGGCCCGGCCGAAGAAAGAAGATCCGGCCGCGAAGAAGGGAAGAACAGCATCGTCCAGAGCAGGGGAATTTAATTCTGGTACGGGTCTCCCACAGGCCTCAATAGAAGCCTGCGGCAGCCGTCCCCGCGGGTGACCCGCACGAAAATGGAGCATGTCCATTTTTTTCCCGCACACGGATCCGCGCCTGACGGGAAAAATGACATCCGCAGGTATTTAACTACCTGCAGGTGTCCAACGCATCCCTATAGGGCGTGGATCCGCATGCGGGAAAAACACTGCAGATTTTAAATTAGAATTATGCTGTGGACATGAGGCCTTATACTTCCCCTTTCTACTGGATCCACTTTTGGCTTTTGCTTAAACAACTGCCTCCAAAACGACAGTGGCATTTTTTCAAAAAACAATGTATGTGAAACCAACTTTATTATTATTTATTTATTTTAAAGTGCCATTAATGCACTGGGGCACTGTACAAATGAAAAATAGGGTTTACCTTCATTACACTACTTATACTACTATATAACATATATAAAACAATAGGAACAATAAACATCTTACTTAATAAACTGATACAGAAGGAGAGAGGCCCCTGCCCATGACGCCTTATTGTGTACAGGGGAATGAGGCATAAAGGGCTAATGCCCACGGCAGGATTCCCGCCGCGTGAAATGTGGTGGAAATCCGCGGCGTTTCACCGCAACTATTAGGTTCTATTGAACCTAATAGCTCAATGTTCGCGCTGCGGAATTCCATCGCGGCATGTCCCATTTGCCGCGGGAATAAGCACGGACGGCTTCCATTGTAGTCAATGGAAGCCAGCTGTCACTCTATACTTCCGCTGTAGCACAGTGTAAGTATAGTGTGAATACGCGTCTCTGCCCACCGCCCACGTCATAGGACACTGCCAGCGCATCATACGCTGTGCTGCGCATGTGCGTTGGCGTGTCATTCGGAAGCTGCACAGCCGATTCGGAGGCGAGTATGAGGTCTTTAGGGGGGTGCCGTGACGGACTCCGCTGTGGTATTCCGCTTGCAGAGCCCGTCACGGCCGTGGGCATGAGCCCTAACTGAGGGTAGAAGGTGCTCAACTTGTGGCAGCAGGGTTACTGTAGGTTGTAGATTTTTTTCTTAGGAGATAGGTTTTCAGATTCCTTTTGAAACTTTCCAGGATGGTGGAGAGTCTGATGGATTGAGGTAGCGAGTTCCAAACTATAGGTGATGCATGGGAGAAATCCTGGAGACAATTATGTGAGGAGCTCACTAAGGGAGTGCAGAAGAGGAGTTCTTGCGAGGACCGTGAGGTTACGTGTAATGGGATATTAGGTCAGAGATATATGGAGGAGACATGTTGTGGACAGCCTTGTAGGTCATAATACTTTGAACAGGATTCTCTGCAGCCAGTGACGTGCTTGCCAGAGGGGAGATACAGTTGAGTAATGGGGTGAGGTGGATAAGCCAGGCAGCAGAGTGGAGTATGGATTAGAGGGGCACAAGAGCATTGAAAAGGGAGGCTGCACAGAAGGATGTAAAAGCTGTCTAGATGGGAGATAAGGGCATGCACTAGTATTTTTGTCGACTCGGGGTGGAGGAAATGTCACATGGTACAGAATTGTTCCGCAACACACAGTGGAACACATGAATTTTGATGTAAAATTGCCAGCAGAATTATGCAATTTTCAGTTCCACATCAAAATCCATGTTAGATATGCAGATTTTGGTGTGGAATTTTCTGTACGATGGCAAACTCCACTGATTTTCGTGGAACAATTTCGCTTCTGTGAAAGGTCCTTAAAATTTGGGAATGTAGGTCCAATTTCTTTACTTGCAATGCTAAGAGCAGTGAATGGTCATGAATACATATTTCTAATAAATTTCTAATATTACCACACTGACTTATTTATGGAGCTTTCTGCTACTATGTCTTAGTGGGTAGTAATAAGATATTTCTTGGTTCCTTGGCAGATGTAAGTTAAGCCTCGAGTGCCCTCTGCTGTTCACATGATTGCATTTTCTTCTATGAGCTCTCAGTTGCTTCATACAAAAAATAACTATATAGAAACAAGTTTCATAAGCATATGTTCACTTCATTAATTATAATAACCAAGCAGATGTTTTCTGTAGTTCAGCCTCTCTTCATCCCCACAAATGCTCTATATCATCATCTATATTTAACAGGGGGCAGGGCACGGAGTCCAGAGGTTGATATCTTTGGTTATGGTACAGTTACTAAATGTTGTATGACTTCATTTAGTGCTACAGTGGAATATACTTACTTCAGAGGGGAAGGGAAGAAAATAGTGCATTCAGCCCTGCAAACTGACCTGTAGGAGGAAACAAGCAGACGATGGCACAGCTATTTATGAAGTCTTACATATAATTAATTTAGTGATTAAACATTTTGAAAGAAGTAGATGAATACTACAATATTTATGGCAGGATCCTCACACCTCTATTCTGTTTTTGGTAACCTTGCAGTTTTTTTGGCCCCTTTTGAACGAACAAACTTCCTTTGGAGGACAGTTTTCAACTAGGGTTCTGATGGAAAAACCCATGATCCTGTACTTCTTGGTAAGTGCATATTAGTCATAGATAGAGCAAATGATGGCACCCATATATCACTGCAATCAATGAACATCTGGAATGTATGGATACACTTTTCAAATTCAGTCTTTAGAAGAAAAGAAAATGAACCATATATAATGTTTAAGCTGGGATTTACTCACTCAATTCACAATCCAAACCTGAAAATTATGTCTCATATGAAACTATAAAGAGAGGATCTCCACCTGATTACATCATACTACTTACCAAAAAGATTCTTAGGCTGGGATCACACAGGGCGGATTTGCCTCGGAAATTCCGTGCGGAATTTCGCTGCAGCAAATCTGCATGCAGCCACTAATCCCAGGATTAGCCAGCCATGTAGACGAGATTTCTCAGAAATCTCATCCACACGGGATGGCAAATCCGCTGCGGCTAAGCCGGCAGAAGCCGCTGCTGCGGCGTGGATTTGCCGACCGCAGCATGTCTATTTTTTTTTCCGCTGCGGCAGCGCTCTCCGCTATGGGAGCGCCGGCCGCAGCAGAAGAGCAAGCGGCCGGGCCACTTCAAAGCCGCGGCAGTTCTCCTGGCGGAAATGTCGCGGTTTTTCGCTGCGGCCAAACCGCACATTTGTCGGGAATCCGCCCTGTGTGACCGTGGCCTTAGGCAGCATTGTTCTCATTTTTATGAGCCTAAAACTCTTGGCAAACATTCCTAACTGTCCAGACGCATGACTTGTCTCTTGAAGCAGAGATCACACAGTCCTCTTTACCTGGTAGGCTTCATCCTGCAACTTTTGTTTCAGATATTCTTCCATCTTTAGCTCATTTTCAAGTTGGCGCACAGAGTCATTCTCATAGGTTTCGTCATCATGTCTATTATAAGGATCTTCAGGGACCCTGCAAAGAGGATTTAAAAGATTAAAAATTAGTCATTTCAACCAATCTCACTTCCTTATGCATTCATACTATAATAGCACTTGTACATGACACACTTTAATAAGGCTGGATTCACATGGCTGTATGCATGTTGCACCTGAGAATTTCGAGCACACAGACAGTCGTCTGTGTTCTGTCTGGGCTGCTCTGACCCCACACATTGCATGTGGTATTTTTGCCTGTTAATCTGCGGCTCCTGTATATTTTAAAGGGACTTTGATGAAATTCGACTTCCAATCCACTAGCAACAAAACAGAGGGTGATACCATCATAAAATATTTACTGATCACTTTGGTTGACCTTAATGCCAGGAGAACAAATCAATGATGGATTTTTACAAGCTTGGTGAATGCCAAAATCGCATTTCTAGGAATCGCCAAACACGTTTGCACATGCATTATGAAACAGCGGAAATAAGACTGCTTAATATAAGAACATTAACTTGACAGTAAGATGCATACATATCTGCGCAAATATTTCCAGCAGCTGAAGAATTGTGGTTGTATGTTGGTTTTCTAGCATGAATCTGAGCAAGGAAAGCCTTCTCGGAGGTTGGAGATGGGACCATGTCATCAAAGTGAACCCTCCCATACTCAGCATTCACACTGCCTTCTGCTTCAGTGCCATCTAGAAAATAAAAAAATAGACTATTAGACACATACTGTTACCAAAGCACAATTATATCACGGGCTGTATGCCGAAAATCCCTCACCTGCTGCATTTAAATGGTGAACTACATTTAGAAACTAGGTTAAAACTAGCGATCACAAGAACTTTCATAAAGGCAAATTTAGGTTTCTTTTAGAGCCTCATGTGTATTTCTATGCATGAGACTGAAAGCAGGAGGGGCATAACTACCACCGTCATAGCCATAGTGGCTGCTATGGGGTCCATATGTACTAAGTGGGGGTGGCTATAAAACAAAAAGAAATAATGTACTCTCTGCCTTTGCTCCCCCTAACACTCCACTCCGGTCTTTCCTCCTTCTGGTTTGAGCAATTACGTGCCAGATGGCACATGACCACTGCAGCCATTCCCAGTGTTTGAGGCCAGGCATTGGTTGCAGCAGTTATACATCTCAGCATATGACCATGCTACACAGAAGAATGGAAAGACTGGCGAGGCAGGGGGAGTGAAAGAGCATATTGTTTTTTTCCCCAGCATTATATGGGGTATTTTTACTAATGGGACAAGAAAAGAGCATGATTATTGTGTGTGTGGGGAGAGGTGGCATTATTACTGATAGGGGAAGAAGGAGGCATTATTACTGTGCACAGTTACTTGATTAAAGTGTACCTCCACTTAAAGGAGATGTCCCGAGGCAGCAAGTGGGGTTATACACTTCTGTATGGCCATAATAATGCACTTTGTAATATACATTGTGCATTAATTATGAGCCATACAGAAGTTATAAAAAGTTTTATACTTACCTGCTCCGTTGCTAGCGTCCTGGTCTCCATGGTGCCGACTAATTTTTGGCCTCCGATGGCCAAATTAGCCGCGCTTGCGCAGTCCGGGTCTTCTGCTGTTCTCTATGGGGCTCCGTGTAGCTCCGTGTAGCTCCGCCCCGTCACGTGCCGATTCCAGCCAATCAGGAGGCTGGAATCGGCAGTGGACCGCACAGAAGAGCTGCGGTCCACGAAGATAGAGGATCCCGGCGGCCATCTTCAGCGGTAAGTATTGAAGTCACCGGACCGCCGGGATTCAGGTAAGCGCTGTGCGGGTGGTTTTTTTAACCCCTGCATCGGGGTTGTCTCGCGCCGAACGGGGGGGGGGTTTAAAAAAAAAAAAACCCGTTTCGGCGCGGGACATCTCCTTTAAAGCTTTACCTCCTGATCTAACATTAGGAGTGGAGACCCACTACTATATGTCAAGTGATACAGTTTCTGAACCAAGGGTGTGCCATGTGGTGAGTACGGTGCATAGGATCAATTAATTAGAATAGAACCCATGGACAATACTTGATGGACATTATATGGTTGTCTTGACAACGGTATCATGAAGCCAGTATCATCTCTCCAAACCCAATCTCAGACTGGCAAAGAGCTTAACCCCTTGAGTGGCACGCTCGGAAATTTTCCGGGACGAGCTCCACTGCTCATAGCAACATAGCCCGGAAGATTTCCGGGCTATGTATCACTATGGGAGCTGCAGAGCACAATGCCACAAGCTGTTACATTGTGCTCTGCCTGCACAGTCCCACAGAGAACAAAGCAAGGGCTTTGAAAAACCAGCAGAAGATATTGCCGACATGCCGGCAATCTCCTGCACTGGTTTGTTTACAGGTTGCCATAGAGACCATCGGCTTGTCAGAAGCAAGCCGATGGTCTCTGTGGCAGGGAGAGCTGGTTGTTAGCTGTCAGAGGACAGCTAGGTACCTGCTCTTACAGCAGAGATCAGAGAAAACCTCCGATCTCTGCTGTGTTAACCCTTTACATGCTGCAGTCTATGGGACTGCAGCATGTAAAGGGCTGTCACCATCGGACCCCCGGAATGTGATCAGGGGTCCTGATTGGTCCCTGTGGAAGTCCCCTAAAGGGACAAAAGAAAAAAAGAAAATTTAAAAAAAAAAAAAAAAAAAATTATTAAAAAATAAAAACACTTGTCTCCCTTTACTTTGTAAAAAATCAAAAACATAATCACACATGTGGTATCCATGCGTCGTAATGACCCAGAGAAGGAAGTTAATACATTATTTAACCCCTTAATGACATGGCCCCTTTTTTTCTTTTTTTCCCCATTTCTTTTTTTCCTCCACCCTGTTTAAAAAAATCACAACTTGTCCTGCAAAAAACAAGCCCTTATATGGCTGTGCCAATGGAAAAATGAAAAAGTTATGGCTCTTGAGACGCAACTGCAAAATTAGTTGAAATTCAAGGATTAGACCATTTTAAAAAACCTGCCCTGGTGGGCACGACAGGGTGGTAGGAAACCCGCCACTCAAGGGGTTAAATGGAGGTAATGTACACTTTAAAAAATATGTATTGTAACTATTATATGAGTATTTATTACTACACAACAAAGGAGGATCCTTCCTACTCATGGCTTCTTTCAGAAACTGCAGTCTGATGCAGATCTTTAGGTTTTTCTCAGTCTGGATATTAGGTTCAAAATTATCTTTGTGGACTAAGAAATGTGTGCCTCTAGATGTTTGTAACATTTAATTCCTTCCTTTTTAAACAAAAGTTACCCTTGAAAATAGTAAAAATCCGCAGTTTAAATATTTTACCATATACAAGTAGATTTATGAACAAAAACCTAAATCAAATGTCACGGTGTGCAGCCGATTAACCATCTAATCTGTGCATAATATTACATGGTTTGTTGCATGTAGAAAGGTCTCTTCTTCTATCAAAGAACCAAAGAGCATGTTCAATGCAACCATTCTTACCCGACTTGAGTTCCTTCACTAGAGAAGACATAGTGTTAGTAATGGAATCAGCTGCCACCAACAAGTCATTCCGCAGATTTCTTCTTGCACCTAACACATCAAAACAATGAAAGAGACGATAGTGATACTTGCAGCACGAAGTAGGCTTATTAAGCCATCCATAAAACTTCTTTACCACTTTGGGTAGTCCATTGAAACAAGATTCAAGTTCCCATGTTCTTAAAGATAAGTGAACTCATCTGGGTCCAGTGTTGTGTATTGTATTGGGACTCTATAAATCATTGTGAACAGATTCATTTCTGTTCAACACTGCCATTGTAAATGGGGAATCTGTCAGACTGCTTAATCAGCTCTTTTTTTTTAGTTACATTGTGTCTATGCTGAGACTGACACTCTCCATACCGTACAAAGAAAAGTGACTCATATTGGTGTACCATTAGTTATTTTAGTCTGAGCAGCTAAAGACACAGTAAATATAGCAGTCAGGATTTCCTGCTGAATTGTGGAAAGTTAAATTGGGAGTGGGGGGAGTGGGGTTCTGGTGCCAAACCTCTAAAGGGTGCCATGGGAACACCAGCAAGAGACTTTCTACATCCCTTAACCCCTTAGTGAGCAAGCCTGTTCGTGCCTTAATGACCAGGCCAACATTTGTGAAATCTGACATGTGTCACTCTAACATAGAATAACTCCGTAAAGGTTTTGCATATCCCAGTGATTCTGACATTGTTTTTTCGCCACATGTTGTACTTCATTTAGGTGGTAAAAATAGACTGATGGAATTTGTGCATATTTTTTAAAAGTGCAAGAATTGGGAAAATTTTGAAACAATTGTTATTCTTTCACATTTTCAACTGCAATATTTCAAATATTTGATGAGATATACATTTCAATCTGTTTACTTTATTCTGGACGCACATTGGAAAAATGACAGTTTTTTTTAAACTATTGAGCCATAGACAAAGACCATCAGAGTTCGGAGTCAGGATATTGAGCGAATAGAGAGCCATTCGCCATAATTTGTATTCTTGTGGCGTTGAGGGCAAAGGTGGAATTCAATCCCTAACTTATACAAAGTTATCCCACTAAAGGACTAACTGGAGATCCTCTTGGAAAACACGCATTTTTCTTCCCAGCTCCCCTGCTCCAATCAGTGGTAATACTAGGCATTGCCCAGGTCAACACACACTTGAACTCCAGCTGCTGATGGAAACACCAGATAAAACAGGAGGTCGCATACAGAAAACCTCCAGTCCAGGTGCAGCAACACAGAAAATACTCCACTGAAGAGTTCTCCCACATCTACAGGAGAAGGACTATATGCTGCCAGAAGAAAATAACCTTCCCTTCCTGACCTCCAGAGAGAGGGGAGCACAGCATCTGCCCCCAGGGGGCAAGAGGATGATTCCAGGATTTGCCAGGGGCTCCCCGTGGAGACTTACACCAGACTGGTAGCCGCTTCTGACTTATGCCATCAAGTTTGGGAGCAAGAACCTGCAGTCCGCCACCTTTAGAGATCTGGAGGAATCCTTGAGAAAGATAGGATAGCCAAGCAGCAGTTACCTTAGAATAACAGGAGCTGAGGAAGTAAAGGGAGTTCTCGCCTTTAAAGAGGTCTGAGAGGTTCCAGTTTCCTGTCCGGAGGTAGGCGGGCTCTCTCATAGGTACTGTCATGGGCATGGGAAAAACCACAATTCTGGCATTCAGTACTCCTTTTTTTTCTCCCAGTGTTCATTGTTTGTAATAAATAGTGTGATGTTAATAGTTCAGAGTTTTACAAACACAGCGATGCCAAATTTCTTTTTTATTGTTTCAATTAATTTGATGGAAAAAAATTGAGATTTCTTTCATCTCAATTTTTTAGATGTCTTTTAACACTTTATTAAACTTTTTTTACTTTCTTTTCCCATAGGGGACTTGAACTTGCAATCACTTAAATTATATACTGCAATACTTCAGTTTGCTGTATATAGTATCTTTTAGTGTTGCCCAATAAGCCCTGCCACAGGCATAGCATAATAGAT
Organism: Eleutherodactylus coqui; assembly: GCF_035609145.1. Lineage (NCBI taxonomy): Eukaryota > Metazoa > Chordata > Amphibia > Anura > Eleutherodactylidae > Eleutherodactylus > Eleutherodactylus coqui. The sequence continues at coordinate 91,189,238 of NC_089845.1, read as the reverse complement.
AGTCATTCATGGCAGCCCTGGGAGCCTTCACTAGGCCCCTGCCATGGTAACTCATTGGCATCTTATGATCGAATCATGGGTAGAGGAGAGCCATTCCTCAGCTGGCTACTTAGATGCGCTCTTAGCTTTGACTGTGGCATTGATATAGTTAATGATCACAATCAAAGCAATAGTGGCTGTTAAAAACAGCTGACCCCCTTCAGAAATGGAGTGGACTCTGCTCCTACACCCGCTCCAAACATGCTTCATGTCAGCATGAGGTAAGTTTACATTATGTGTTCAAGAAAGGGTTAAAGAAGATTACCAACTAAAGTATAAAAATGGCCGTACTTTAAATTAGAAGTTAAATGATTTGTTATTTTTTTGCAGTTTCAGCATCCATTTTGCAAATGTGACAATAGGCAGTGAAGTACTATTGGTTTGCAAACACATAATACAAGGCTGATCGTTCTCTGCTGTGACTTACTCTGAGCAAATGCCTCTTGAACATCTCCACCAACCCCTGTGAGAGAGTCCTGAGGAGTGTGTGTTGGGGTAGAGCAAGCGGATGCTGACCTTATAGGCATTGGTATAGGCCTGCTGATAGTATGACTGGGAGAAGAGCGAGGAGAGCCTGCCCCCTGAGTCTGAAAAACAAACAAAAAGTCCATAAGAACTTATATGTATGAGAACGTATGTACGATTTTATGTGCTTTGTAATTCCATAAATGAGTTTCATAGGACAAGATGCTCAATTAAGAGTTGTCACCATGCTTTAACTCCTAAGGGACTGCTATTCAGCAATACATTTCATCCAGAATAGTTGTCTCCCAGCATCTCAAGAGACAAATATAACTAAGAAACAACTGAAAAGAATACTGATCAACTTGATAGACGATAACAAAATGTATTCCTATATCATCTAAATTGCATGAAGTGCCCAAAAACATCCAGCGTCATAGCAATTAGTACATATTAGCTGCCTGCAAATACATTTGTATTTGCATGATCTGTAATTAATGAAAAAGAAGCAGAAAAAGGAAGCCAAATTGCCATCGAAACAACTCATGCAGATAATGTGTCAATATTGTACGCCCTGAGCAGGTGGAAAGTAATAGGAAACAAAAGTTACAACTTATTGCACATACAGTATGTAAGTAGCAGCATGCACAGCTACAACTTTTAAGCCAAGTAGGTGCTTTATATCAACTCCACACCATCGGTCCTACACAATACAAGTCCATGATTTACATCAGAACTACTTGTTTTATAGAAATATAATACTTGCATGTTACATATTTTTAATGTGCCAGTCATACAGACTGCTGTTCTAGAGATAGGCATGGGCATGCGGTGAAGGCAGATATTGAACAAATGTAGCAAAAAAGATCTGTGAGAATTTTAGGGCATTTGCAAATTCCCTGCATGCCTATTAGGTTGCCTCTTAGCCACATATTTCACCCTCTACAATTTACCAATAATGGTATAGTTTGGCATAGTCTAGTGCATGCTTGCTATATAGTCCAAGGAGCTTGTGCCAAAGTAATGGCAGCTGCTAACTCCCAGAGAGAATGGTGTGTGCATGTTTGTGTGCTCATTAATCAAACGCATACACAGCAAAAGTAAAAGGGTTGTTCAGAGCAGTTTAGGTCATTTCCATTTTCCAACCTATGAAAAATGACAGCAGTGAGGTATCGATCTGTTGCGCAAGGTGCAACAAATGTAGGTCAAAGAACAACTTTTAGAAGATGCCCTAACTTTTCAAATATGTAAATAGTAAGAACTTTAGAACCGAACCTTTCAGGTTATTGTGAATACAGGTAGATATAGATTATGTATGCACACAGCTTATTATGGACAAAAATAAAATATCTGTGACCTGTACTTTCCCACTGACAATGAAAAGTTTTGCCAGATGTCTTACAACTAAATAAAAAACACATAAAAGCATGTAAAGTTCTTTCATAGGTTACACATGTCTAACATCCTTAAATAAAACGGAGATCTTTACCATTGTGTGTTAGGTGCTTGTTAATTCTGATTTTGTTAAATATTACTCTTATTTTTTTCTGCTCATGCTAATATAGCCAAAACATGCCCCCAATAATGCCAATATACAGATGGACTTACTGCCTGTCTCAGCTCCTGTTCCTGTAAAATGTTCATTCACAACAGAAAACAGAATATGAAGGACCATTAATACACTTAAGGATACCCAAAGTATGAGAAGTTCTTAATACAGACTTTAGAGGGATCTTTTGAAAGAGGATACATATTCTTGGACATAACCCATGGAGAGGTATGGCACTGAAGAAAGAAGCCATGTTTTGCCAATACTCTATAGCCAATTCAAAAGGAGTTTTACCATCTTTGAAAGTTAACTCTTATTCACGGGATAGGTGACAACTTCCAGATTGGTAGGGCTCCAACTGTTGGGAACCTCACTGGATTCCAAGAACAGGGCTGCAACATCGTGAAGTGAGGGCAGTGGAGATTGCAGACATGCACAGCCGATCCATTCATTTCAGTGGAGCTACCAGAGATAGCCGAGCACTTAAACTCTGCCATCTCCGGCAGTCCCATTGTAATTAATGGAACAGTGGTGAGGATGTGCAGCTTCCGCTGTCCACAGTTCAGGATGTGTCACAGCTTTATTCTCTGAATCACTGGGGGTCCCAATGACTGGGCCTGTCCCCCACCAATCTGAAAGTTTTCCTCTATCCTGTGGACAAGGGATAACTTTCAAACATGGCACAACCTCTTTAATTCTATTATAGCAAACTGTAAAAAAAAACGTTTATACCTCACCTTCAAAAGTTTCATTAGCCCTTCAAGCTGTACCATCAGCTCCCTCCTGCTTTCTTGTAATGCGGACATCCTTTGCTCAAGTTCATCTTTTCGCTGTCTGAAGGATGACAAGAATCAGATCAGAGAGCTTCCTGATACATTCGAGATTACAATGAACCCTATCATTCAAAACCTTCTCCCTTTTACTTAGCAGACAAAGCAAAAGATGCTATCTCAAAACTTTTGTACAAGTAATGCGTGCAAGTAAATTAATGCAAAATATATCACAGGCACAATTAAACTGCCCTATGCAACTACAAGAGTATAAGGTCTCATCATGGTGAGCATATAAAACCAGTGTGACGGTGACGGCTGTTGAGCTGTAAGTCCAGCCTCCTCTGTGTCTGCAGATGTATAGAGCCTACGGAGACTTAAACTAGCCATACACATTATACTAAATACTAGCAGAAAATGCTGTTGGACCTCCAATGCGTATGCTTCTAATATTGTCCAAATTCGGAATTTATATTGTCAGCACTTTGTGGGTGTACAGGTGGAATTGACAAGCGTATTTAAAACTACTGATCTATGATTCGAATTCAGCAAAACTTGAAAATATTCCAGAGAGTATCTTGTGATGTTAGTGAAGGCTTCCCCTTCTCTCTCTACAAGGGCCTCATAAATGTTCTTTATGTGGAAGTCAGATGATTGTGGAGTGATGACCAGGCTTGTCAGAACATCTAGCTCTTACTTGGTCTTTGAACAGTTCTTGCAAAGCATTCACATGTGCCTTAGGTCATTTTCCTGCTGCTGTAGGATTTTCCGACACAAAGATACAAGGCAGAGGGGGTATAGGAAAGAAGAATGGAGTAGTGATTTTTATTTATAAGGATCTGGTCAATATGAGTCAACTACAGAGCAGGCAAAACTTTCCCAGAGCTGAATATATCCCTATTTCACTTTAGGTTTGAGTCTCTGTGATATCAATCTCTCCTCGGTTTCTCTCTTTCCATAAACACTTCTACTATGGCTATAAATCTCAATTTTGGATAATCAGTAACTAGGACTTTTTCCTCAAGTGAAATTTTAGTATGTCTTGGCATGTCTACTATTTAGTTTTTCCCCACTTCCTAAGAATGGTTTTCAGTCAGCTCCTTTAAGACAACTGCTAGATCACTTTCTTTACACATTACTTGTGCTGTCTGAAGTCTCTTCTTCTCTATTCCGCACATTCTGTACTTAGGATAAAGTGCTACTCTAACTCTTAGTGCACAAAGCCCTATGCACTGGTCTTCTGGAGGTGCACTTTTAGTTTGCCCAATTGTGCTTTAGATATACCTGATTCAGTTTTGGAAAAGTGCTTTATACTGCCATGCAGAGCTCACTTAGTGACTTTCAGTTTAGCCATGTTTTAACCCTTTAGAAAACAGCGTATTTTGTGTCTAAGGCCACTCTCGCATAGGGCGTTGGTAAATCACAGCGTTTTTTATCCCCCTTTTCGAATGCAGGTTACTGTGTTGAACAGCGTTTTTTAACGCACCCCATCATTGTGATAGGTGATGAGGTGCATTAAAAAGAGCATAAAAGCACGAAAATAGAGCAGACAGCGCTGAAAAATCTCAGTGTTAGAAGACGCTGTGTTCTGAGCGCCAGTCTGCAAAGCCATTGAAATCAATGGAAGTGTTGTACTGTGATTAGCGCAGCGTTCAAAACGTGGCAGTAATTGCGGTAAAAAGCCTATGTGTGAGATTGGCCTTAATGACCAAGTGCTTTACATGATCCCATTGCAAGAGACATAACTCGTTGATCTAGCCATACAAGGGCTTATTTTTGGGGGGACGAGTTGTATTTCTTAATGGCACAGGACTGGGATACATATAATGTCCTGTATAACATTTATTACAGGACATTTCCTTCCTTCTTAAGCAGCTATGATATAAAACTCTAGTGTCAGATACAAGTAGGTACCCAAAAGAAACAGGACTCTTCTTCTGGTGGGCAGGGTGTTACTAGTACAGTATATACACATTTTTTTTTCAACAAATTGTTCTGTTTTCTTCACTTTTTTTAGTGATGGCAGATTCACACGAACAACATGCAACTGAGAAATGCCGTTTCCTTTTTCACTGCTCAAAGCACTGTTATACACATATACATATGCAAGTGGATCAAGCGTATATTGGTATGGAACCGCACAGGACACCGCTGGAGTACAAAAATTAACCTGGCAGTGACATACGCCCGGATATCCGATTCCGTTCCAGGCATCAGCTCAGTATGCCATAGCTTGTGGGGAATGTACGGATATGCTCTTAGATTGTGGAACGTTTAACTTTTAATACTTACAATAAAAAACATTAGCATGAAATAAATTGTGTACTACCGTAATAACACTGTGCAACACAATTTTTGTAACAGATAAGCAGATGGGTGGCTTATAGAGATGAGCGAGCACCCAAATGCTCGGGTCCACGTTATTCGAGTCGAGCTTTTCGTAAAATTTGAGAGCTCTACTTGAGTAACGAACCCCATTGACTACAATGGGAGACTCGAGCATTTTTGTATGTGGAACGCCAGGTCCCGAGCTTTTGTTTTGTTTTTTTCTTGGTTCCTCTCTCTCTTCCCATTTCTCCACTTTGCCTATTATTGGGTTCCCTCTGCACTATGGAGTGTTCTTTTGCTTGTTTTATTGCCTATAACATACTGAAAAAAGTTTATAAAAGTGGAGTGAAATGCGGAAAAAAAAAATTTGTCAAAATTGTCATCTTTGGGGGAGTTTTGTTTTTATGGCGTACACACTTTAGCAAAAATGACAGGATAACTTTATTCTATGGGTCAGTATAACAATGACGATACCATCATTTTTGTTCGTTTTTTTTTTTTGCTGTACTGTTTTTAAAAACAATTTTTGGGAAAACAAAATGATTTCCTGTGACCATCTTCTGACGGCCATAACCTTTTTATTTTTGTGTTGAGATAGTTGTTTGAGTGCTATTTTATTGTGGAACATCATGTAGTTTTTATTGTTACCATTTTGGAGTACATATGACTTATTGATCACTTTCTATAAAAAAAAAAATTTCTTGGACATTTTTTAAGTCTCCATTTTAGACTGGAACTTGCAATTGTTTGATCCCTCCTGGAGTACAATAAAATACACAGTATTACTTCATACCATGATCTCAAAGACAGTCTTATCAAGCCACACCACAGGCATAGCTTGATTGGCAATGAGCGATGGCAGCATTGGTCCTTCAGAAGGTCCCAGGTTGCCATGGCAACTGAACAGCGCCTCACAATTTCATTGCATGGGGCTGTTTGGGACCCTGCAAATCCAATTAGGAGATTTAAATGCCGCTGTTAAAACGGACAGCAACATTAATACGGTTAATAGCCACAATCAGCAGTAACGCTGACCGCAGCTGTTGCCGGCAGCTGTTAGTTGTGAGAAAACGGGAATTTTTCTTACCGATAATTCCCTTTCTTGAAGGCATCATGACAGCATACATCTGGAGGTTGCTCACCTGATGGGACAGGAAAAGGCAGAGCATAAAAGAAACCTCCCCTCCACCAAACACCAGTGTGTTCCAAATAACTACAGTGACAGAATACTTAAGCAGAAGGTGTGTTTTTATTGACATCACACACCTCAGACAAAGAAACATAAGCATACACATTACCTCATGTGTTGGACAAAATAAGGGTAACCATGTCGGTAGGGGGGGAAAAAGCCCGTATGCTGTCATGATGCCTTCAAGAAAGGGAATTATCGGTAAGAAAAATTCCCGTTTTCCCTTCGTCATCATGACAGCATACATCTGGAGGAATACCAAATAACTGGCATGGGCTTTTTTAGGGAGGGATTACCGCTTGGAGCACCTTCCTACCGAAGGTTGCGTCCTGACTATATTTAAAGTCCAGCCTGTAATGTTTAATAAAAGTATGGCCAGAAGTCCACGTGGCTGCGTTACAAATCTGCTCGATTGACGCGTGCGCTCTTTCTGCCCAAGAAGATGCCACCGCTCTCGTCGAGTGGGCCTTCAATCCTTCTGGAGGAGGGATGCCCTTGGCCTTGTAAGCTTCCTGGACCGCTCTCCTGAGCCACCGGGCGATCGCATCTTTAGAAGCGGCCCTTCCTTTGGCCTGCCCCTGAATTTGAACGAAAAGTTTATCGGTGTTTCTGAAACTTTCTGTTGCCTCAAGGTACGCTAGTATAGCTCTTTTGACATCTAGATTATGGAGCTTCTGCTCCTTTTCATTTTTGAAATTTTGGCAGAAGGCTGGAATAACTATTGGCTGGCCTCTGTGGAAATCTGACAAGACTTTAGGCTGAAAGGACGGGTCTAAAGAAAATGCTATTTTGTCTGGGTGAATAGTCATATATGGGGCCCTTCGTGAGAGGGCCTGGATTTCACCCACGCGTCTGGCCGACGTGACTGCCACAAGGAGGGCTACCTTATACGTCAGCAAGGCGATGGATAGATCTCTAATAGGTTCAAAAAGGGGGATCGCAGAAGGCCTGAAGGACTATGGTCAGATCCCAGGGGGGTGCCGTAAGCCTTGTAAATGGATGCAATCTACTTGCCCCTCTAAGAAATCTCCTAATCCACCTGTGCTCCGCAAGCGCGAGATCAAAAAATGCCCCCAAAGCCGCAACTTGGACTTTGAGGGAATTCGGACTCAACCCTTTATCCAGGCCCGCCTGGAGAAAATCTAGGATTTTACGGATGTCTGGCTGATCTAACTGCTGGATGTCCTGGCCTATCCACTCTGAGAATTTTCCCAGACTTTGGAATAGATCCTTTTTTGTCGAGGGTTTAAGGCTCCCACTAATAGTGGAAATTACGTTAGGAGAAAGACCCTTCCCCAAGAATTTTACCCGTTCAAGATCCAGGCCGTAAGCCTGAACTTGTGAACCTCCGGGTAAAGAAGAGGGCCCTGCAGCAATAGGTCGGGTCTTGGTGGAAGGTGGAAAGGCTCTCCTACTGACAGAGATCTCAGGAGGGGAAACCAAGGTCTTTTGGGCCAATAAGGTGCTACCAGAATTACTGACATGCTTGACCGCAGTAATTTCCTTAGTAGGAGCGGAATTAATGGTAAAGGGGGAAAAGCGTACGCCAAGTCCCAAACCCAGGGGTGAGGGAGAGCGTCCGTGCCCAAGGCCTGTTTCTCCGCGCCTCGGGAAAAGAAAAGCCAGCACTTGGTATTTGCGCTTGACGCAAATAGGTCTATTTCCGGTACCCCCCATTTCGTCACGAGCAGGCTGAACACCTCGGGATGGAGTTCCCACTCTCCTGGGTCCACTTCCTTCCTGCTTAGAAAGTCTGCGGCTGAATTCTCAGCTCCTTTTATGTGAAAGGCCGACAGTGACTTGGTTGTGAGTTCCGCCCACTGAAGGATCCTTCCCGCCAACTGCTGCAGTAGAGGATTCCTGGTGGTACCCTGGTGGCGAATGAGTGACACTGTCATCATATTATCTGAAAAGATCCTCACATGCTTCATCCCTAAGAGCGATTGCAGGCTACGTAGGGATTTCCACACCGCATTAAGTTCTCTAAAATTAGACGAACCAGATCTCTCGATTGTCTGGTCGAGTGAGGACTGTAACTTGTCCCAATTCTGAAGGATTAGTGACTGGAGACCGCGACTATGGAACTGAGCCCAGGGAACCACGCCAATACACGAAGTCATTAGCCCCAGGATCCGCATTGCGTCTCTTACTGTTACTCTAGATTTTTTATAGAGAGTGGAGCATTCCTCTAAAATATGCTGTTTCCTTAGAGGAGGAAGGGATGAATTTTGAAGACTGGAATCCAGAATGACTCCCAGGAATTTTTTCCTGGTTTCTGGTTCCATGTTGGATTTTAGATCATTAATAATCCAACCCAGGTCCTTAAACAGTTGAAGTGTGGAACCCAAGTGTGACCTCAGAATAGTCGGGGAATCTGCCACCAACAGGAAGTCGTCCAAGTAGGGGACGATAATAATCCCACGATTGCGCAAAACGGCATCCATTTCTATCACCACCTTGGAAAAAATTCGCGGAGCGGAGGAAATTCCAAATGGGAGGCAAATAAACTGAAAGTGACAGATTTCCCCTTCCATTCTCAGCGCAAACCTCAGGAACTTTTGCGCGTTGGTGTAAATAGGGATGTGAAAGTAAGCATCCTTTAGGTCAATTGTAGCCATTACATTATCCCTGGCAATTAGGGGAGTTGCAGTTCTGATAGTCTCCATTTTAAATTTTCTATACTCAATGAATTTATTCAATTCTTTGAGGTTAATTATTGTGCGGTGGGAGCCATCTGGCTTGGGAACCAGAAAAAGGGGGGAATAAAATCCCTTCCCCTGTTCCTTTTTGGGGACGGGGATAACCGCGCCGAGATCCAGCAGGTTCTGTACACCTCTCAACAGAGCCTGCTCTAGGGCTGGAGACTGGATTGGGGTTACAATAAATCTGTCAGGGGGGCGAGATTCTAGTTCGATCTTGTACCCCTCCGCCACCAGGTGTAGCACCCACTCGCAAGTCGTTATATTCCGCCAACTAGTGGCAAAACGAGCCAGTCTACCGCCCACCAGGCACGAAGATGCGGGCTGAGGGACGATAATAAGAGAGTCTTACCCCTTCCACCCTTCGGATAAGACCATCTTCCGGTCTTCCCTTTCCCAGCGTATGCAGACGAGGGACGAGGAGTGAAGGGTCTTTTGGGCGGTCTGATGGCTGGCAGTCCCTGGTTCTTGTCAGCTGCTTTTTCCAGCAGGCGATCCAGGTCCGGTCAAAAAATGCGTGCACCCCGAAAGGGTAGGGCACACAGCTTATTTTTGGATGTTAAGTCCCCCGACCACTCCTTTACCCAGACTGCCCTTCTGGGGTGTTGGATAGGGCTGCCGTGCGAGCTCCGAAGCGGACCGTTTCCATAGAGGCATCCGCCAGAAACCCCGTTGCCATCTGTAGCAGAGGGATCAACTCTTCCCTGGAGGCTTTTTGGTCGATTAGGGACACAAGCTGATCCAGCCAGACCGCCATCGAGCGAGCCACCGAAGTGGCCGCGATATTGGATTTTATAATAAGGCTGGACGTGGACCAGGCCTTGCGCATGGTCATGTCCACTTTATTATCCAAGGAGTCCTTTAAGTGGGACATATCTTCAAATGGTAATCCAGACTTCCTGGACACCATAGCGATAGCCGCATCTACTTTCGGCATTTCGTCCAGAAACGCCACCTCGCCACTCGTTCAGGATTAGTTGTTTAAGTGTGGCATTTACAGGAAACGAAGATTTCCGTTGTGGAAGCAATCCCGCAAACATATCGTTTTGTGCTGTGCGGGGTTGCTGCACATCTTCCTCCACCTGCATGGTTCTACGTACAGCTTTTAAAAGTTGATCCATGTCAGCGGTGGAAAAAAGGTACTTTTTCTCCTCCTGCAACACTTCCCCAAGATTATCATACTCCAAATCTTCCGCCATGTCAGAGTCGGACTCTGACACAGCCGGAGCAGACCTTCGTGTAACCCCTGAGGGCCCAGGTTGGAGGTCCGAGAGGGAGGACTGAACTTCTTCCCGGACGACCGACCGAATTTCGGACATGAGGGAAGATTTTTCCTCCTGCAGAATTTTTGCAGAACAAATGGCACATAATGTTTTGGTGTAGGAGTCGTCGAGTTTGGCCAAGCACACTGGACACTTTATACTCCTCCTCCTAGCCTCCCTAGGTTTTTGAGTATCCCTGTCCTGAAATGACGAGGGAGAACTCTGTTAGTAAGGAAGTGTATGTAGTGCAGGTGTCTGTAGGTTGGCCCACTGGACCACTTACAGTTTGGAGATTCTCTGGGTCCTCTCTGGCCGACATCCTGCGCTTGCTTGTGGGATCAACTCCTGTACTTAGGATCGATTCCCGGCGTGAAGAAACACCAGCTGCTTCCCTGGTGTGGAGGAGCTTTAAAAATTTGAATCCGGCGCCAGCCGCGCTAAGCCACGCCCACTTTCACGCTAGGCCACGCCCCCTTGCGGAGCGTCTGCCGTCACAGTGTCACTCCCGGAGCTCCGCTGAGGCCATGCCCCCTTGAGGAACGCTGCTGCTCGGCCCTGGACCCAGAGATGGCGGCCGCCGCCGAAATGACGGCCGCAGTGGTGCCGGAAAGCCCGTACTTGGACCCAGGCCCCTGGAACCTCCGGCATGGGACAGCATCGCTGGAGCCGGAGATGGCGGCTGCCGCCTGAAATGACGGCCGCAGTGGTGCTGGCAGCCCGTACTTGGACCCCGGCCCACGCAGTCCCCGGAAAGCGCCCAGATGGGGTCCTTCCCACTGGGGTTGCCGGGGCTGCCCGAAGAAAAACGCCGCCGCTTCGCCGGTAAGTCCTCTTCCAGCATGGGACAGCGTCGCTGGAGCTCTGCCGTTGCTGTCCTGAAGGGACAGGAAAAACACTGGTGTTTGGTGGAGGGGAGGTTTCTTTTATGCTCTGCCTTTTCCTGTCTCATCAGGTGAGCAACCTCCAGATGTATGCTGTCATGATGACGAAGGGAAATAGACGTCTCCCGATCGAACTCTCTAAATATCATGACTGGGTAGTCCATGGAAGTGTGGCAATGTTTAGAAGGCATTTCTGTGATATCCTTGCCGTTTGCAGCTCAGCATTATCCTGCTGGAAAATGCCTCTTGGAAGCATTGTCATGAGAGGTAATATATATATGGCTGCAGGATGCCCTGAACATAAATGTACGTCCGGTGTTGTTGAGGGGTTAAAGGAGTACAAGAATAAAAATCGGGAATGTAAAAATATTAAAAAAAAGGATACACGAAAAATACATAAAATAAGTGCATATTATTGTATCCGGATGCCACCAGGAAGAACTGGTGGAGTCAAGATTGACAGGGGGGTGACGCCCCCTGTAACTGATTGGCTGCAGAGCTGGACGGTCTGCAGGTCCTGGCAGCCCACTAAGCTCATGCTGCAGCTGCAATCCAGGGAGCCCTTCACCTCCGTTTCTTCCCGAGGCGCTTGGCTGCACACCCAGCGCACACTGCAGGCAGAGAGCAGCGTGCGGTGATTTCTGACAGGAATCGAGGGTTAGTCTAAGGGTAAGTGTAACAGTTAGCCTTACTTTTATAATATAAGGCCAACTGTTACACTTAGCCCTCACCGTAACCCTCGATCCCTGCCACAAATTGCCAAAAGGTGCTTTTCCCATGCCTGACCGCTGACAGACCCCCCCCCCCCCCCCCGACACTGCATGCTCCTGCTGCCACCCCCCCTGCGCCCGAAGCATGCGGGAGCAGTGTGAGTGGCGTCCCCACTGCTGTCCCCTGCTCCGGCACTGTAGTGTCCCACTGCCGCTCCTCCTGCAGGCAAAGCAGGCAGGAGCGCTGTCAGTCGTGTCGCTGCTGGTGTCCCCAGGTCCCACTCCTGCTGCATCGGCAAAGTTGCCTCCCACTTCCGCTCCCCCTGCGGCTCAAGCAGACGGGAGCGCTGTCAATGGTGTCCCCGCTAATGTCCCCCACTGTTGGCTCCTGCTTCGGCTCCCCGTGGCCAAAGCAGGCGGGAGAGCTGTTACTGCCGTCCCTGGGTCCCACTTCTCCTGCAGCAGCACTGTTGTGTCCCGCTTTGCCTCCCCTCTTACTGGCGTCGAGGGCTCCTACCTCCTTCCAGGACCTTTGCTTCTTAAGCCAATCGGGAGCTAGGGGTGTGAGAGGTGCGTTCCTCCTGTCAAAGCCCTAGCTTCCGGTGGTGTCAACATACAATAATACCAAATATGTGTATATATGTGAACAGATTGGAGTCAGAAAAAAATCCTGAAAAATGGAGATCTTATTGCATCCATCACTGAACTGACTCTTAAAGTTTGTTCAAAGCATATGGAGCCAGGGTGTTCAGGCGATAGATGAAATACATTGCTTTTTGTTTCTAAATCTGGAACTCTCCTGTGGGTAAAATCCAGGTAGCTGTTTATATGAGCATCAATGATGTTAACTTCTTCAAAGGCTTTCATGTACAGATTTGCATACCTGGGCATTTTGCCATTTGGAGCATTGTTCAAAACCAGTGTTTTGAGTCAACAAGAAGGTGTTACCAAATAAATCAAAAACTAAATTCCGTTAAACAGAGGGGGCGTTTGCAGGTACAGGAAATCTCTCTGTAAATGTTGTCTAGAAATCCAGCAAAGCAGATACTCCATTGCAATAGAAAAGAATGATTAGAATTCCGGTGATGTGACTTACCTTGACTGTTCATGCCGTTTGAGATATGCTGGCCGTACTATTAACGCATTCAGAAAATGAATCAACAAGCATAGATCCAACATCTGCAATGGGTTTGAAAACAACAGCATGTATAGACACTTTAACACACCACAACAAAAATTGGGCAAACGTATTTGTCACTCCAATAGAACAAGTGCCCACAGTAGAGATCCAGAAATTGAAACAAATATAGATGTATTGGTTCTATCAGCTGAACACCCTGGCTCCATATGCTTTGAATGAAGTTTTAGAGTCACTCCAGTGATGGATAAAATTTTTCAGACCAGGATCTGTTCACATATATACTCCTATTTTATTTTTTTATATTTATGTTTTTATTGTTTTACATCCTTGTGTATATTCTTGTACACCCTTGATGATGTGTCTTATTAAATCAGTTTAATTCCATTATTATTATCCACAGTTTATCATATGCAAAGGTTTTTATGTATGTTTAGTTCTTATGATCCATGTGGCACACAATCTATGTTTTACCAATAATGTATTTGATGTGTAGGATCCCACAAGCAATTACAATATCAGAGCAAAAGGAAAATGTATTGCAGAAAACTGAATACTTGAGGGGAGTTTCTAGTACCCTTTTTTAGGCCGCCACTAGCTTGGATGCAAGATGCGGGCATGGAGGCATACAGGTTCCGTATGGTATCCTGCAACATATCGGGCCAAATTTGCTGTAACTGAGCCCCTAGATTGTGCAAACTCATAGGCTGTCTAAGCTGGCATTCCAGATGGTCCCATACATGTGCTATTGGTGATACATCTCGATGGGGCAGCCATGGAAGTGTGGCAAAGTTGCAGAGACATTCCTGTGACCCCCTTGCTGTGTGCGGATGAGCATTATACTGCTGGAAGATGCCTCTTGGAAGCCCTGCCATGAGAGGAACACATCTGGCTGCAGGATGTCTCGAACATATCACTGAGCTATAATTTTCCCTTGTATCACTACTAGGGGTGGCTGACTGTCATATGCGATGGCACCCTCAGACCATCACACTAGCAGTGGGGGCAGTGTGCTGCTCCCCAACAAAGGCAAGATTTGGGGCTCACCCCTTTGTCTCCAGAAACACATACAGCAGTCATCAGTGGCCGAACTTAACCTGGATTTGTTGCTGAAGACAGCCCGGTTCCACTCTGTAGCAGTCCAGTTTCGTCGTTAACACAGCGAACAGAGGTGATGGTGGGTATCAAAGGCAGTACATGTAATGAGCACTAATATGAGACCAAATGTCCTTCAGTCAAGGGCCTGAAAATGGTTCAGACAGACACAGAGGCTTGTAACAATGGTATCGCCTGTCTCTGGATGATGGAAAACTAAACCATTGGAGCTGCTCATATTTGTTGGACAATCAGAAGATCCTCTCTGCTGGTAGTATTTCAAAGGCATTCTGAGCCCAGTCCTGATGCCCTCACGCATCGATTGACCCAAACACCTCCTAACATTCTTGTTAGAACAGTTCAGGTGGCGGGCAATTATGATAAAATCGTCTAGCTTCTTGTATTTCAATAATGTGCCCTCTCCAACTCTGTTAACTGGGTGAAATCTCTTTGATTGCGTCGGAGAAGCGTCTAGTGGTCAACAAGCTCTACACAAGCAGAAGGAGAGGTCACTACACAGAAGTAGCCTCTGAAAGCCTCTTCATAGGGCCTCAGGTGGCAAGACCATTCATCTACTCATGCTACAACTCTAATCATTTTCATAATATCTGCCTGATATGTAACTGCATGCCGAGGTATCTGCTTGAGAAAATAGGGACTTCTATCTATTAAGCAGACCTCCAAACCCGAAATGTGTTGCAGTAGCTTTTATCCTGTGACTGTGGCTGTTTAGAATAAAAACATCCCTTGAGGGGAAGTGCCTTTCCTGACTTAATTTTATTGAAGCCTGATCTGTATGAAGAGAGTGAGTGAGGAACCATGTTCCATAGGTGTGTACTGGCTTATTAGTTGCTGTATGTACCACTGATGTATTGGAGGTGTCCATTCCAGAGAGCTATCTGTTTTTTGTTTACTCATTCCTTTAACCTTGTCCAATCCAATTTGTATCATGGTTTTCCTAGGGGGCTTACTCTTTTTCTGCTGTTATACAACAGCGCTATATGCTGGCTAAAGCCAGTACTGCATGAGGTGACACGTTGCATAGGCTCCAACAGCAGAGAGGCTGGCAATATACAGTAAGAGAACCCCGACGGATGTCTTCCAACATCGGAGCTGTACAGCCTTAAATCATAATGTCTTCAGAGGTCAGACAGCGGATTGAAAAGCGTTAAGGATAGGGTTTCACATCAAAGAGCATGTCTAAAATCTGAGAGAATGCTATCAGCACCACCCACTGAGATATCAGCGGACGGTGCTGATGAGGCTCAGCGCTCATTTCTAGCTGGCTAGAAATGAGCGATGAACAAACAGTGCAGGAGCAGTGCACGATGGCTGCTCGTATAGATGCAACGATTATCACTCAAAAGACGGCTTTGGAGTGAACTTTGAGCGATAATTGTTGTGTCTAAATGCGCTTTTAGTGTTTTGCTTTTAATACAAAGAATAAATACACTTGTAGAAAGTATGTGGTCGAAAACAAAAGTGCCCCAAAGTGTGCAAAATCCACTTATGTAATGGCATGCCAAACAAAACACTATGTAACATTACTTTAAAGCATATTGCTCTCCATACTGGATGTAGAATGGTTTTCTATGGTACGGTCTGACCTTTTTTTGTCTGAGATCGGCTTTAGAAGACAATCCTGCTGTCATAATAACCGTTCTGCCTGCTCATTAATAACTGTAAGCATGGAGACGGTATGTAAATACTCTTCTTCATAATGATAATCTGTAGCCAAGCTGTGACAGATTTCACCTTTTGTTACCTGAGCAGTCGGAGTTCTGCCAGAAGAGTGGGATTCTGTTGTGCTTTTTCTGGCGTGGGCTGAGAGGCCTGTTCATGTTCAATTCTCAACCTCTGTATTTCCTGTAATATTTCTCTGAAATCAGAGATGGAACACAGTTTTACCATTTCTCTACACTGGTTTCTCGCTGTTCTGTTTATGAGAAGATGATGTGATCTTAAATACATTTTTATTGCACAAGATGATGGTCAGTAAGAGATCTCTCCGTTCTTAGATTGCAGGGTATTGCTGGTCCGATTCTTCTATTAAACAGTTAACATTTCTTAAATGGCATGATCATTTTTACATGTATATTTCTATTGCTACAATGCATCTAAAATTAAAAAAAAATGTGTCAACTATGTGATGGTAATAGACAGCCTTTAAGAGATGCTTGACCATTAATTGCTACAGTATTTTACAATAACAGTAGCAGGTTTACATACCCAATTGTGAAATGTACAGATGTGTTCATCCTCAACTTCCAACAAAATTATAGTAAAAGGGGTTGTCCTACCTATTATTTTTATTTTTCAAAAAAGGGTTCCCCATGCGCAAACGTAATACTCACATCGCAGGGGTCCCCACAGCCTCAACACCGCAGCTCTGGGTCTTCCCCTTGATATTCTGTATATAGGCTGTAGCCTGTGTATGGGAAATGACAGACTGCTGCAGCCACTCACAAACCCCAGTATTCGAGTCCTGTGATTGGCTGTAGCAGCTTGTGACATACCGTAAACAGGCTGCTGCAGCCTGTAAGCATGATATAATGGGGGAGACCATGAGCATGTGAGTGAAGGCTTGTTTATTATTTTTCAAATGGGGAACCTGTTTAAAACCCCTTTAAGGACTCTAATTTCTCACAATACAAGTTCAATACATTTTCACGACACGTTCGCAAAACCTCATACCAGGCTGCAATTCACAGTCATTGGGTGGCCACACAGACTCATACAGGGAAGACATCTCCCCCCATTATTGCATGTTCATTTTCAAATCAAGTCATTTAGTGCCACATGTTTCAGGATATGTCAAGTCAATCAAGGTAAGGAAGGACACATTTCAAGTAGGTGAATAGCTACTGAATAACTCTTAGCCAAGTTCATCACTTCAAATCTATGAATAAGCTGAACTGAATTATTAACAATTGCATTATACGAAGCTTGCAAGCTTTTCCAAACTATCAGGATCTTCAAAATAATGTAATGCAGTAACAAATAACATTCCCCTGCAGTGTAAAGACTCGATTCACCAAGTGATCACAAGAGAATCCATAAAACCTACAAATGTCAGATACTTACCTGTTTTTATTTTCCAGCTCTGCAATAAGCTGCCTCTGCTGCTTGTTTGCATCGATGGTGAAGGAGATGTCTGGGCCTCTCTGCTGACTCTGCTGTAATAAAACCAAACATTCCTATCAATAATCTCCCCGGCATCCCAGCATAAACCACATAATGACACCCAGTAGGGAAATAGACAAGATGCAGGAACAGAAAAACAAAAACATATTTTTGTCCCAAATTGTTTTGCTTCAAGAAATTTTTTTTCTGCACATGACCATCACTACCAGATTATAGTCTTACAGGATGAAAGAATGCAAAACCTGTGTATGTGCGCAGGTGTTAAATGGTATTCCCAGCCTTGGCATAGCCATAGGAAATAGCTTAAATGTTGAGGTGCAGGTCCGGCCTACTGGACACATCTTCTAGATAAATTGTGGTTTGCTGAAATTATTGGAGATCCCAGTCTTGGTAGTATTATTTAGGAACTTTTATTAACCCTTTGCAACCCAATTTTGGATTCAGGGTTTTCCTAGGGGGCTCTCTCTTTCTGCCATTACACAATGGCGCCATCTGTTGGCTAGAGCCAGTACTGCAGTACGGGACATACTGGAGAGGTCCCCAACAACAGAGTGGCCAGTAACATACAGTAATAATACCCTGACGGCCATCTTCTGACATCGGAGCTGTACAGCCTCCAATCAGAATGTCTTTAGATGTCAGATAGGGGATTGGAAAGGGTTAACTATCCAGCAATTGCTTCCAAAAGACAACTCCTTCAATTCTGTGAATTGTCACTTAGTATTGATATACATTATATAAAGTATACATTTCAATTTAGATACTTTCTTTTTTTGTAGACAATAATATTTACTTGTGGTAATCAATTATACTTAATGGCAGGAGACAAAACATGTTCTTCCTTCTGGCGGTTTTCATTTGAGTCAAACTAAATCTCACCAACAGATCAACCATCCTCCTCTAGTTGCAAAGTCATCACGGCATGGCAGCAACCAAGACTTGTGGGAGTATCGGCGCTGGGGTGGGTGTTAGGGGTTTGCATATTTCAAGGTCAGTATCACTTGCTTTCTTATTTTAGACTACCCTCTGCCCAATTTTTTAAATGCCCGAACACCCCCTTTATATGACTAAAAATGCCTATATAGTCACCAATTGCCAAGGGGCTTCCACTACAGAGACTTCCACCACCTAGTTCGCATGCCCAGTTTGTCTGAAATGGTCTACATGTGTATCTCCAACAACACAAAACTTTTTAAATGTGCCTAAAGATTCGATACTACTGCTTTTACAAATATGACTAGATGTTGCTCCATTTTTAATTCTGCACCGCTAGCTAGATGAACTCTACAAATCAAGTGTGTCTATTTTCATGAAGAGAGAGGTATGAGCAGCTGCAAAATAACATGGGCAGTAAATATCTCCCTGTCAAACAAAGGGTCAGGCATGTTAAAATGTAACAAGTGATACATCATGTGATTCCATGGAACCAATAAGGGTTTTCTTTTCAGGGCCAATTACACTAGGGCCCAATGTCCACGGGCGGATTTTAATTATAAAATCTGCTCGTGTCTCCTGCATGGGAGATCCGCAGCTCTAGAAGCCCATAGGGATACATTAGCATCCGCACGGCAACTAAAAGCATGCGGATGTGATTTTCTCGTGGTGTGTGGTTGATGTCAATGGAAGCCATCCCATTCACAGCACAGCCGAAGCTATCATTGTGGCTGTGCCGCAGATCCGCAGAAAATCAGGAGATTAAAAAAGAGAAAAAGCACTGCGCATGCGTTCGGCGCACGGCTGATGCATCTGCCGTGCTGATGACAGAAGATCCGGCCGGCGCAGAGGAGATCCACGCTGGAGCTGGCGGGGTAAGAAAGTGTTTTTTTTCTCCCAATGTCAGCGGGCACAGCTGGATTCCGCTGTGGGATTCAGCAGCGGAATCTGTGCATGCAAGTGGACATTGGGCCTTAAACATATGAACAGACTAATATTTTTAATACTGGCACAAGTTTTTGACTGCCTATTATATAAAGCACTACATAGAGGCACATTGTAATGGATCCATCAACAGCAGCTTATTTTCTATGTAGCTACAAGAGATTTTATATTCTAAATTGTATATACAAACAACAAATAAATATAGGTTTAGTAGTCAAAATGGTAATAAAGAGGCTTTACAAAGATTAGATATAAATATTTTAAAGATTAAACGAACCGGGGGAGATTTATTATGCTTTTTGGCCTAAAAAGGTTGTGAAATTTGGCCCGTTAAAAAGTTGTTAAAAAATTGCACTAACATGTACATCCCTTTCCAGAAAAGGAGGGGGGGGGGGGGGGGGGGTGTCTTGCAGGGAGGGGATTTGGCTGGCCCAGACCAACGCATTTATGTATAATTCACACCACTGGCATAAGTTATACCAGAAATCTACACTAGCCCTAGGTTTCTGTGGAAGCAGCAAGGAGGAGCCATGATGCGCTTAAGCTATGAGGCAGTGTGTACTTCTTAATATCATTTTTGCTGACGTGCCTAATATAAGAATACTGATGTTTGAAACGCCGGTCTTAATAAATTTCCCCTAAAGACTTTAAAGGGTTTTCCCATTACTTAAAAATTGCTTCACAGCTCCTCTGTACTTCCTGTTTGCTGCTGTCCAGGCCATGTGACTGCTGCAGCCAATCACTGGCTATAGAAGGTCATTGCTGTGGCCAGTGATTGGCTGCAGCAGTCACAGGTCCTGGTCAGCAGCAACCGGAAAGTACAAAGCAGCAGCAAGGCACTTTTAAGGTGAAAACCCCTTTAATGCCTATGACTATGTAGCTAATACTAAAAGTAACAATTCAAAACAATTCATTTTATTTTGTTTTTAAACAGGGGATGTCCTGAAAGCAACTCATGTTAAGGCTGGATTAGCTAGCCATGTGGACGAAATTTCTCAGAAATCTCGTCCACACGGGACGGCCAATCCGCTGCGCTAAGTCCGGCAGCCGCGGTTTCAGAAGATGCAGCATGTCTATTTACTTTTTTTTTTGTCGCGGCCGCGCTTTCCTCTATGAAGCGCCGGCCGCAACGGAAAAGCGAGCGGCCGGGCCGCTTCAAAGCCGCTGTGGTTTAAGCTGCGGCCAAACCGCGAGATTTCCGACGGGAATACGCCCCGTGTGAACCCAGCCTAAGGGTTTCAAGATTTTCTAACTCACGTTCTCAATTTATATTAAAGCATAGCTCTCAAATTCCAAGTTAGAGGAACACTGCCTGGATGTGGCAGAAAGTGGAAGCTATTACCGGCTGCCACCAGATTCCTGAGGAGGCAGATGGTCAGAAACCGCTGATTGACTGCAAAATACCTTATTTTAGGCTACTCTCTGCTGTTTGCTCAATGTAGGCTTTCCATTTGCACAGTAAGGCGCATAATAAATGCTGAAGGTCTTTATGCCTGAACTCCGAGATGTACACCTCTACTGACCCAAAAGCACATGAAATGGCGACTCCAATATGCTCTATATAGAGAAGCCACATACGCTTTGGGATTCTTTTCTGTGGAGCAGTGAAACAAAAACATATTTTGTGGCCGATGGATCTGCAGTATGTCTGAAAGGATGAATGCAGCATATACTGAAAAGAATGCCCTGTAGACGGTGAAGCATGTATGTAGCTCAGAGATGCTCCGGGGTCATTTATTTTCATCTGGCAGTGGAAACCTGCAGTGTGTAACAGGCAAAATGGATTCAATCCAGTATAAGGAAATCCTAGGAGAAAACGTCATGCCTTCTGTGAGCAAGCGGAAGGTGGGCATCCACGTGCCATTCAACAGCACAATCATCCCAAGCATTCATCAAAGTTCACCAAGGTTTGGTTTCCTAGAAGATTCTGAAGTGGTCGTCACAGTCACCTAACTTTAACCCTATTGAAATCTGGTGAAATTTGAAGACAGTGGTTGCTGCACACAAAATCAAGATTAGTGAACTAGAAGCCACTGCCCAAGAGAAATGGGCTAACATTTCTCATCAACACTCTCAGAGGCTGGTGTGGCCATGCATGACATTTGCAGCAGTTCTTAGCAGCAAAGAAAAAACAGTGCTCTACTATGTACTAAGAATGCTGGCCACAAAGTCACAAAGGAGGTGAAGAATCCTGAGATTGCAATAGTCATTACCAGTGGCATTTTGTGTTGAATATGGAGAAACCATTTGTTGTATTGAGCTGTTTAAATTGTTCTTGTTTGATATTTTGCAAACAACTGAGATAGTAAATTTGGCTAATAATCGATTTTCAATGGGGGTTGAATAATTGTATAAATTCAATTGCGACTGTAAGAACCATTGTGTGTGTGTGTGTATATTATATATATATATATATATATATATATATATATATATATAATTACACCACAGGAAATAGAAAAGCAGCATAGTTGTTATTAATATTAGTACAAAGCGAATTTTTATAACATGTATAACAAAAATAACAACATAGAAACATTGGTTAGTATAGGCTACACCTCAACTTTTCTTTTGCACTATGTTTCCTTTAACCAGTCCCTCTGTATCATAATGCATATACACACAGGTATTACATGGATCTTAGGCCCAATGTCCATGAGCAGGTTTGATTTGCGGAATCCGCGTGGGAGATCTGCAAATCAAACCGCCCATAGGGAGACATGGGCGCCCACAGCTGAATTTAAGCATGTGGATTTGTTTTGGTCTGGAAAACAAATCGCAGCACGCTCCATTTTTTGCAGATCCCGCAGGGACGGTTTCCATTGAAGTCAATGGAAGCTGTTTGATCCGTGGCACACCCACAGCTGACACTGCAGACGTGCCCCAGATCTCGAAGGAAAGGAGGAGCTGTAAAAAAAAAAAAAGATGTACTGTGCATGCGTGCCGCACGCCGGACACATCTGCAGTAAAGAAGATCCAGTCTGGAAGGGAGAACACCCGCACCGGTCCGCAGAAGACCTGGACAAGTAAAAAAAATGTCCTCTGCAGTGGGCAGTATCGGATCCCACTGCAGCATCCCACGAGCGGAATCTGACCCGCCCGTGGACATGAGGCCTTACAGGGTAAACAGTAATAAATGAGCAATTCAAAACTAAAAAAGAAAAACAAAATGTATAAAACTACGGGTCGTGTAAGCATATGAAGAAAATCCTAGCAGGAATGTAACTCTTGCATGCTTCTATTCTAGGATAAATGTACTTACTGATGAAGTGGTCTCGGCTGCCAGCCTCGCTGCATATCTGGCAATCAATCTATGTTCTTCGTCTAGGCGGCTGGGACTGTCAAGCATTCTGTACAAAGGAATTTTAGACAGAAGAAAAAGTGGAAAAAGAAAGATATTACACCTGGAAATTTACCACATGCTAAGCAAATAACTCAAACAGTATGTAAGTAAATGGCCTTTTCACATTTATTCAAATTTGCTACAGCAAGGAACACCAAGGAGTCAATACAGTAAGGAACATGTTCAACTATGATAATTATAAACTGTTCATACTATATTTAGAGAGCATTGTTCTGTGAAACTACAGGGTTGCCCATGTATAATGGCATACTATTTAACTCGTTAACTAATAAAGATATTTATTACAACATTCATTCAAACAGTTGTTTAAATGTGTATTCAGCAGTTTTCAAGTAGATGGTCAACAATGCCCCCACTGAGGTCAATACATGCTTGCAAACAGAACTCAACATTCTTGCACACTTTTCTACCAAATTCGTCAACAATGTGGTGCTTCAGTACCTCAATTTATTCAATTATGTGGCTGTTCTCTTCCAGATCACAGATTTTTTTCTGTGGGGTTATCAGAAAGACCAAGTCTACAGGCACAGAATTGAAGGTGGAGCCCAGTGAACATGTTGAGCCATTTACAAACCACTTTGGTATAATGTGGTGGCGCATCGTCTTGCTGCCACCACAGTTCGTTGATGTTGCAGCGATCAATAAGATCTAGCAAGGTTTCTCCTGTGACCCCTTCGTCAAATAAAAACATCATAAGCCACCTGTCCCAAAACCATCACACTTGGGCTTTGGCTATCACGCGCAATTTGGACCTGAGGATTTTCTGCATGCCAACAAACACAGTTATGAAGTTTAACTGATCCTGCCAGGTTATATTTTGCCTCTTCTGTGCATATCGCCCTCTCCCATCAGCGTTGCGTCATCTTGTAACAGATTCAGAATCTCCTCAGCAAACTGCAAACCTCAATCAGGATCGTCTTCATTTGACTTCAGTAGGGTTAAGGTCTGACCTGGCCATTCTAAAACACAAATCTTATTTTTCAACTATTCTTTAGTTCATTTACTTGTATTCTTTGGGTCATTGTCTTGTTGTATCATCTAATGTCTCTTTAACTTGAGGTCATGGACTGCTGCCCTTACATTCTCCCGTGAACTGCTTTGATACACATTGGAATTCATTCTTCTCTCAATGGTCACAAGGTATCAAAGACCTCAGGCAACAAAAACAAACCCAAACCATGATGCTTCTTTCCCCATGCATCAAAGTGGGGATGAGGTTGAAGTTTTGGTCTGCATAGTTATTTTTAGTGTTTCATTTTTGACCATAGAACATTTTCCTAGAAGCATTGTGGAACACCAAGTTGGCCTCAAGTAAACCTGAGACAGGCTACAATGTTTTTCTTTTTTGGATAGCAGCAGTTTTCTTTTAT